>NC_090648.1:424401426-425040176 GCF_040937935.1 Hyperolius riggenbachi | reverse complement strand
ATGTAGCCAGGGGTATATATGTGCCAGTATATGTAGCCAGGGGAATATATGTCCCAGTATATGTAGTTAGGGGTATATGTGCCTAGTATATGTAGCCAGAGGTATATGTGCCCAGTATATGTAGTCAGGGGTATATGTGCCCAGTATATGTAGCCAGAGGTATATGTGCCCAGTATATGTAGTCAGGGGTATATGTGCCCAGTATATGTAGGCAGGGGTATATGTCCCAGTATATTTAGGTAGGGGTATATGTAGGCAGGTGTATATGTCCCAGTATATGTAGTTAGGGGTATATGTGCCCCGTATATGTAGCCAGAGGTATATGTGCCCAGTATATGTAGTCAGGAGTATATGTGCCCAGTATATGTAGCCAGAGGTATATGTGCCCAGTATATGTAGTCAGGGGGTATATGTGCCCAGTATATGTAGCCAGGGGTATATGTGCCCAGTATATGTAGCCAGGGGTATATGTGCCCAGTATATGTAGTCAGGGGGTCTATGTGCCCAGGATATGTAGTCAGGGGGTATATGTGCCCTGTATATATGTAGCCAGGGGTATATGGGCAAAGTATATGTAGCCAGGGGGTATATGTGCCCAGTATATGCAGTCAGGGGGTATATGTGCCCAGTATATATGTAGCCAGGAGTATATGTGCAAAGTATATGTAGCCAGGGGTATATGTCCCAGTATATGTAGTCAGGGGGTATATGTTCCCAGAATAGTTAGTCAGGTGTCCCCCAGCAGGAGGGGAGCAGCGCAGTGGAAGGAGAGCTGTGAGCAGCGGTGGAGAAGGGGGGCCATCCCCCCCCTTCCCTCAGCCAAATGCGGGCAGCCGGCAGCGGGCGGGACTTACCTCTCCTCGTCGTCGGGAACACCGGTCCAGACCAGAGCAGCGGCACGCGGATCCGGCGCCGGAACGAGGAGAGGTAAGTCCTGCCGGCTGCCCGCACGTTACTTCAGGAGGGGAGAGCGAGGGAAGGAGAGCACCTAAGGTGAGGGAAGGGGGGGGGGGAGATGGCCCCGCTTCTCCACCGCTGCTCTCAGCTCTCCTTCCACTGCGCTGCTCCCCTCCGAACATGGCAGGGTGAACGGCGTCCACTCTCTGGAAACAGTAAGTGGACGCCGTTCACCCGCGTCCACGCACCACTCGACCCCTGGTTTAACTATTGCGTGGCGCTGGTAATGGCATTTGGCTGTAAAATAACTGAATGCCAGAACACAGTGGGCCAGAGTTATCACGGCAATTTCATCTTATTTCCTACTGATCACAATTGTCAGTTGCATATGTTCTGAGAGTAATGTCTCTACTTACAAAATAGGAAGACTTTTGCACCATTTTTGCATGGATTTCTAGAAATGTCATACTGGTAGAACCATGCAAAACCAGTGCTAATCTGTCCTAGAAAGTGGTTGATGATACATACCTACTTCTAAAACTCATGCAAATCTGCCACACTCAGGGATGAATGGTTAGCTTGTACTGTATGTGTTATTGTATTCTCCACATAGCTGAATTAAAGCTATCTTTCACTGCTGCCAGACCCAGTCACATCTCTTCCTTGTTAAGCCTTAGCAACTATACTAAGCCACATTTTTAATTCAGACTGATTCACATCATTCAGCCCATTCTACCCTAAGTAGTTCCCTGGCTGCTGCTGCTATTTTACCATTATATTGATCTATACAATATCATGTATATCCCATCCTCTATAATAAAAACCCTGTGTCCCTGCGTTACACTGTCCCCGTGTAGCTGGGTCTGTGCTTTTTGCTACTGTGCATGTGCGTAGCACGGACCCAGCCTCACAGAGACCACAGGGCGGGGCCTGGGAGCCGGGCTGGCGTGTGAGCGGGCGGCCGGGTGTGCGGCAGGTGCACGCACACGTGTGCGGCGGGTGGGCGCATGCACAGTAACAGGCGGCGGCGGCGGGGAAACCCAGACCTAGAGCCCGTTTTTAAATGGGCTTGGGTCTGCTAGTTTAATCATAAGAAAACAGGCCACTAGTGTTGCCTTATGAAAGAAACGGTCAGCTAGTAGTAGAGTAGGGAAACTCCTGTTTGCATGTAAGTGTGGATGTGATGATTGCAAATTCATTATTGTTGTGTTAATTTTTTTTCTTTGATTGTGAAACCAATCTTTTAAGTACGTTCAATAAATCATTTGAGAGCTGCCTCTGGAAATAGTTTTGCATGCAAAATTATGCAAATTTGTATGTGGATAGCAGCTATTCGTATCTACCGTATATACTTGCATATAAACCAACCCGCGTATAAGCCGAGGTACCCACTTTTCCCTCAGAAATCAGGAAAAAGTGATTGACTCATTGACTCACGTATAAGCCCCCCCAGCATAGCCCCCTCCACAGTAGCCAGATGTGCCCCCAGTACAAGTCGGCCTCCCTCTTTAACCAGATGTGCCCCAAGGATGATACAGCTGTGTCTCAAGATGCCACTAGTCATAGATATGAGACACAGCGGTTGTCACACAGGAAGAATCCTCCATCACTGCACCGCATGCACACTCCGCTCTACAAGCCAGGGGACACGGGTAGTCTTGAGCAACGCGCTCTGCACACCATTGCAAGGGATGCGGACCATGGAAACAGCAGGGAGCCAGCTGACAAGAGAAGGTTCGTTGGTGCATGATCCTTATGCGTTTCATATTATGGGATTTGTTTGGGGTAGTGTATATATGTTTAGTAAAAAGTTTTTGGTCAATAGAATATATAAATAGTAATACAAATAAGAAAACTATAATGCAACTATCTTCCCAACATTGAGAGGGTGCTGATGAAGCTAATTCTTTGGTTGCGATAAGGCATAAAGTTGCAGCTGACTGTTTGCAAAAAAAAAAAGTGCATGATCCTTATGCTCCTCTGCCAGTAACAAAACCTGCTCCATGTAAAACCTCGCCGCATATGGCGGCGGAACACCGAAACCCATGCTGAGGCGCAAGCCTCTTGGTCTCTGCGAAGCTCTGATGTCAGTGGAGCACATCGCGCTCCTCCCTATTGGCCAAGCGGCGGACGCGTCCTCAGTACGCGCTGTAAACAGTAGCAGCATGCGTACCGGCGTGTCAGCTGACTTGCTGACACACCGAAGAATGATTGGTTGTTTTGGATTCTGTTGGTTAGTCCTAGTGGAAGAGAAAGGTGAGCGCCCTCAGTCTTCGCCCGTTATAGCCTATGCTGGGCTTGTAGCTGAGATTGCGCTCACACCAAGTGCCTTGTCTTGCTGCAGACTTCTTGTAGATTTGATTACCTGTTGCCGAACCGGATTGTACCTGACTGCGTTTCTTCTGATCACCTGTTATTGACCTGGCTTGAACCTGACCTTGCATCTTACTGGATTTCCTGTTGCCAACCTCGGATTGTTAAAGGAACTTGCATGAACGCTGCCTCCCCTGATCCCGGCCTGTCTTGACTACGCATCTGTATTGTGATTACACTTTCATCTGGATTGCTTCAGCCCATAGGCCTCAGGTGACTATTCAAGTATACTTTGTTTGCATTACCTTTCTGTGTTTGGTGAAAGCTATTTGCCAGGTTGTATGCTACATCTACCTGCAGGGTATTGTAGTTTGTTATTAGAAAGGAGTTTTCGCAGGTGTTAGGGCTGGGTTATAGGTCAGTCATATGAGCTTACAGTCTGACCTATAGCAAGTAGCCAGACAAGCCTGACACTCCACCTTCCATTTTGTTCCACTGACTCGCGTATAAGCTGAATGGGTAACTTTTTAGCACATTTTTTGTGCTGAAAAATTAGGCTTATACGCGAGTATATAAGGTATATACTTTCAATAAATGATTTGATCACTTCCACTGGAAATTGTTTTAATGCAAGGAAAATACTGATTAATATTCGAAAATGTGGTTATGCACCCAGTGGTCTAGGGATAAGGTATAGGGTGAGGGCAGGTTATATATATCAGTTATGTTTTGGCAATCGCATTAAGATATTATGGTTAGGTGTAAGAAAATAATGTATACCTTGGGGAGATTTCATTAGGCATAGGGAAGGCCTGTATATAAGGCAGGACTGTATATTGGGATGTAGGATCAGGAATACAGACAAGGAAGGAATGTACATTATGATGGCAGCTGGGTTGGTTGCAGGAAGGTTTAGGATTTTGGAATGCATTAATTTTTGGGGGAAAGGGGGCAGCTATGGTTAAACATCAGAAACGAATGGACAGTAGGAGGGAGAAGGACTTTTAAGAATAGCCCGTCAATCGGGAAGAGAAGAAGAGACCACCCAAATTTTCTGTCACAAAGGAGTAGTCTATTGGCAATGCCAGTTAATCAGTATACTACTGGTATCACATGGTGCCAAACTTAACAAGGGTGCAGACCTAATGTACTCAGCAGCAGCTGATGGGATCAGTTCTGTGTACTCCATATAGCTGGGTAGAATTTGTCAGCAACATATCACTAAAATAAACTATGAGAAGGGGAGTCATAAGGGGTTAAAGTCTTGAGACGAGGAAAGAGAAGGACAAAAAAAACAGTTACTACCTTCAATCTGAATTCCTGTGTTAGTAACTTGTTGAGGATTGTGCGTCAGGCCTTGTGTAAAATAGGTCATTGTTAGCAGACAAGTGCAGGTTTCATGCTTCCGAGTTCAGTGACCTTCAGAAGTGATATTCAGCATGGTTACAATGAACGCCATTTAGCATTTGAAACATCCAGGTATCAAAAGAGCTTGGTGAAAGGAAGATGTCCGTAGGTCGTATGCAAAATGTCATTGAAGGGAAGGAAACACCTATTGATGGCTGGGAATTCTTTTGTGTGTCCTTGTGTAGCTCTAAAAGCGGAGCGAAGGGCAACAAATTAAAGTAGGTCACCATCATATAGGAAAGTTACAGTGCTTAAAAGAAGAACCTAATGATGCATTAAAATGATGAAAAAATATTAAATGCTTTACCACATCATATTTTAAACACCACACCTTTGCCCCTTTGCTTTTTATGTCCTTTAACACCTCACTTAAAATGGCCTTTTCTGCCCTTAAAAAGTTTGTGTGCCATGGTATGGGTTTGTCTGTTCTTCCAGGATGCATTTCTACAGCCCCTGATGCACTAACAAAGATAAGCAAATTACATTGCCCAGTCTATTGTTCCTCAAGGTGATTGTATTGTCTCTGGATCTGTCAGTCTAGCAGTCAGTTAGTTATCATTACTATTCATTTCCAGGCATTAGTCGGCATGGTTGCTGCTGCTAACTTTTGAAGGACGATTATTTTTTTTAATGGAATAACGAATGTTCACATTAACAAACCTTGTGAAAGTTTCCTTTAATATATTTACAGTAACATTTGCAGGTCTTACCACAATCAACTGCTTTTGTTTACATATTCTCATCAGCAGAAATACTTAAAACACCTGCCTAGTTATCACGCTTGGTTCAAGGCGTATACACTGAGGTACAGATTAATCGTAGTCAAAACGTAAGCTAGGGTCATACACGTGAGATCAGATGGCTGCGGTACAATAGGCTGAGATAAAGGCTAGGTCGATAATCAGGCTAGGTTCATACACAGGTAATCAGCTGGCTGAGGTGCACAGGACTAGGCAAGAGAGGGGTCAGTAAGCCTAAGATCAAAACTAAAGTCAGTCAGACAGTCGCATTATTATACAATATTTGAGTAGTAAAGTCTCATTGAAATACAATAACAATTATATCACAGAGTGACAAAGTGCCCAGCAGACCAGCGTACTGATTGCTATCATGGGCAGTGACTAAATATGAAACAAGGGTTTAAATACTCCAAAGCCCGCCCAAGACTGGCCCCAACCCACAGCCACCAATCAGAGTGTCAGCTGACAGTGTGTCAGCTGACACTAACTCCTCCGATGTCGGAGAGTATAAGAGCGGCTCTGAGCCGCATGCGCCCGCCAAGGACACATGAGGGACACGCATTCCCAGTCACCGCCGCAGGGGTGCCGGCGATGCCGCCGGAAGATTCGAAGGAGGAAACTCGCGGCTGCTCTCTGCCATCTGAGCCGCCGGTGCTGGAATTGCTGATAGGTGAGTTCCTTGCATTCCCATCACCTCCCCCTCACCCCCCCCCTTCCCCGAGGTGTGACCTCTGGACACTCCAAATGACGTTTATCAGGATTTTCACAAAAATAATTTTTTTACCAGATCAGCAGCATGTACCCAAGATCTCTCCTCAGGCTCATAACCTCTCCAATCTATAAGAAACTGCAGAGAATTACGAATCTTGCGACAATCTAAAATCTTTTCAATTTCATACTCTGGCACACCGTCAACTTCCACAGTGGGAGGGGGAGTAGAAGATTGGTTGAGGTTAACTGCCGGTTTTAACAAAGAGACATGAAAATAATTAACTCCTCGTATAGACTGAGGTAAAGTCACCTGACAAGTGACCTTATTAATCTTTTCGAGAACTGGATACCCAACTTGGAAGAAGGTTGACGCAGGGGAATGTTCAGATGGAGACCCAGACTAGGTCCCCTGGAAGGAACTCAAATTCTGAAGAACGGTGCTGATCAGCATAAGGCTCCCTGCATACTGCAAATCCGTTTTCCGATTCTGATTCCGATTGCGATTTTCAATTCCGATTTTCCCTGAATACATTCAACAGAAAAACGGATCAAAAAACGCAACATGCAGTAAAGATTAAAAATCGGAATCGGATGTAAAAAACGATTAAAAAGCGGAATCTGAATCGGAAATGCATGCAGTGTGCAAGAGGCCTAATTAATTTGTTGGGACACTGCCTTCTTCAAGTTTAACTGAACCTGCGTCCAAATAGACTACATATGAGAAAACCAATCTTCTAATGCCGGGAAAGAAGAAGGTGAAGTCGACAAGGAGGAAAATTTGGGATTCTGACCAATAACTACCTGAAAGGGTGAGAATTTAGTGGAAGAGCTGTGATGGTTATTGAAGGAGAATTGACAAAGCTCAGAAATCTTTGAAGTGATTTTAGACCTCTGGGCTGAAGCCAATCCATGACCGCAGTTTTTTATGGTCCATGGAGAGACCTGTGTCAGAGATTATATATCCCAAGAATGGGACCTGGGTGACTTCAAAAACACACTTCTCCAGTTTGACATACAAAGAGTTCTCTCTCAATTTCTGTAAAACTGCTCTAACATGAGTTGAATGATCAGACGGAGAAATTGAGTATATTAGGATATCATCAAGATACACCACAACAGATTTACCTAAATAATCTCTGAAAATTTAATTGACCAAATCCTGGAAGACAGCTGGGGCATTACAAAGAAAAAAAGGCATGACCAAATATTCGTAATGCCCATCTTGAGTATTAAAAGCTGTCTTCCATTCATCTCCCTGGCGAATTCTGACTAAATTATAGGCCCCTCTCAAATCTAGTTTGGTGAAAACCCGTGCCCCAGAAACCTGAGTGAACAGATCATCAATGAGTGGCAATGGGTATTTATTTTTTTACGGTAATTTTGTTCAAACCCCTATAATCAATGAATGGATGTAAACTCCAATCCTTCTTCTGCACAAAAAAGAACCCAGCTCCAGCAGGAGATGAAGAAGGATGGATGAAACCCTTGTTCAGATTCTCCCTGATATATTCTTTCATGGCCAGAGTTTCTGGGCCAGAAAGATTATACAGATGCCCTTGTGGAGGCATCGTACAAGGCAACAGGTCTATAGGGCAATCATAAGCTCTGTGAGGAGGGAGCTTATCAGCAGCCTGTGGGGAAAAAACATCTGCATATTCTTCATAACAAGAAGGTATTTTTTCGAACTTTAATTCAGTGGTTTGTAAGGATAAGAACTGAAGACATTGTTTTGCACATTACGAAGACCAGTCAGTCAATTGACCAGTACACCAATCAATGTGTGGATTATGTAATTGTAGCCAGGGAAGACCCAGAACCAAAGAACTGGACAGCATTCTGAGCAGGTAGAGCTGCAGTTTTTCATAATGCAGCGCTCCAACCTGCAGAGAAATCTCAGGTGTGATGAAGACAGGTCGATTCGCCTGAAGAGGTGAATCATCGATGGCTGTTACATAAATTTTGTCCTGCGTAGACAAGGCAGGAATACCGAGCTCAGCGGCAACGGAGGAGTCAATGAAATTACCCGCTGCTCCAGAATCAATAAATGCCTGACAATGAAACATCTTGTTATTCCAATGTAATGCTACCGGTAACAATATTTTTTTTACTTTAAGTGGAAGGATCAGATCGCCCAAGTGAGGGTCCTCGGCCTTACTTAGGCGCTGGAGTTTTATGGCCTTTTCTTTGCAGGACAGTCTTTAGCAAAATGCCCTTTAACCCCAAAATACAGGCATAACCCTTCACTGCGTCTTCTGAGTTTCTCCGAAGGAGAAAGTTTAGAAAAACCTAACTGCATTGGTTCTTCTCCTAAATGCGAACTGTTACTACCTGCAGGGGTAGATGTCACTGAGAGTAACTGAGCTTTGCCCTGGCGACGCTGTCTGACCCGCCTGTCCACTCGAATAGCTAGAGTTATGGCATCCTCTAGAGTCTTAGGATCAGGATGACTAACCAATATGTCGTTAATAGTATCGGAAAGACCAAATAGGAATTGGTCTAACAAAGCTGCCTGACCCCAATTGGTTGACACTGACCACCGTCTAAATTCAGCAGCGTATTCTTTTGCTGAACATCGACCCTGTCCTAAATCCCGTAATTTACTAACTGCAGTGGTGGTAATATCTGGATCAGAGTATATAACGGACATGGCTTCAAAGAAGCTGTTAACTGAAGATAGGGCTTCATGCCCAGGAGGCAGACCATAAGCCCATGTCTGTGGATCCCCCTGTAACAAGGACTTGATCAGAGACACTTTCTGTGTTTCAGACCCTGAGGACCTAGGCCGAACTTCAAAATATGCCAAACAACTGTTTATGAAGTTACTAAAATTTGCCCGAGAACCTGAGAATTTCTCAGGAAGGGGCATCTTAGGCTCCATGTGAGCATGGAGCATAGGAGTGGAAGGTGATGCAGGTTGCTCGTTAGGAGCTAGAGCAGTCTCAGCACGTGGTGGTGCATTAACCAACTGATTCAGCTGTTCCTGCTGAGCAGCCACTGTTTGATTAAGCTGATTCACAGCCCCTGTGAGGAGCATAACCTGACGTTGCAACTCCTCCATAATATTATGGCCCATGATAATATCACGCTTGGTTCAAGGCGTATACACTGAGGTACAGATTAATCGTAGTCAAAACGTAAGCTGGGGTCATACACCTGAGATCAGATGGCTGCGGTACAATAGGCTGAGACAAAGGCTAGGTCGAAAATCATGCTAGGGTCATACACGAGATATCAGATGGCTGCGGTACAATAGGCTGAGACAAAGGCTAGGTCGATAATTGGGCTAGGGTCAAGGGTAACCAGATGGCTGAGGTACACATGACTAGGCAAGAGAGTGGTCAGTAAGGCTAAGGTCAAAACTAAAGTCAGTCAGGCAGTCGCATTAATATACAGGGTGGGCCATGTATATGGATACACCTTAATAAAATGGGAATGGTTGGTGATATTAACTTCCTGTTTGTGGCACATTAGTATATGTAAGGGGGGAAACTTTTAAAGATGGGTGGTGACCATGGCGGCCATTTTGAAGTCAGCCATTTTGAATCCAACTTTTGTTTTTTTGTTTTTATAGGAAGTGGGTCATGTGACACATCAACCTTATTGGGATTTTCACAAGAACAACAATGGTGTGCTTGGTTTTAACGTAACTTTATTCTTTCATTAGTTATTTACAAGTTTCTCTTTGTTTACAGCCATTGATATGTCACCGAGATTAACATGTGAGGAGTGGATAGAAATTGTGTTGTCTGGTGAACACAGTAACCGGGTCATTGCAGCAGATTTCAATGCAAGACACCCTACGAGACCACCCATCTCCCATGCTACAGTTAGCAAACTGTTTTCTAAGTTTCGTGAAACTGGTTCAGTGTTGGATTTGCCAAAATGTGGACGCATGAAATCTATCACTAATGAAGAAACATCAGTGGCTGCCCTAGCTTCATTCAGCAAAAGTCCACAGCGTAGCACTTGCCGCATGTCACTGGAGAGTAGCATGAGTCTAACATCCCTTCGGCGGATATTAGCTACTCACAAATGGCACCCTTACAAACTCCAGCTACTGCAGCATCTCAAAGCGGATGACCCAGATCGGCGCACTGAATTTGCAGAATAGGGAAAACAAAAATTGGAACAGGACCCTCAGTGTACGCAGAAAATTTTGTTCAGTGATGAGGCAAACTTTTATGTGAATGGTGAAGCTAACAAACAAAACCACCACTATTGGTCTGACACTAACCCACATTGGATAGATCCCTCCAAGACTGCAGCTGATAACTGGCTCTCCCCGTGCTGTCTCTGTGCAGTAGATTTGACAGACAGCCTTTGGGGAGAGCCAGGCAGCCAATAGGGAGAGCCACACAGCCTGCTTCTCACTGTGATTGGATGCGACAGGGATGCCAGCGGGTCTTTTGGTGTATCAAAGCAAAAGAAACTGACAATTCTGCGGGCATCCCTTTAGATGTGCATATTTGTATGGTAACACACAGGAGCAGGAGAGCTCCCCCCCCCCCCCCCCCCCCAGTGGCTGCAGCACATCTAAAGGGATGACAGTATGCACAGGCTGGAAAAGCTCCAAGTGACACACACACAGCTCCCTGCCTGCCTGCTACGATGAGATAAACATAGGTACATATAGTACTAGTGCTACATTGCCTGAAGTCTCTTTCTGATTTACTTAACCCAAGTGGTAAAAAACTATTTCTGTCATATATGTAAATGATACAGTCTAACAGAAAGGTGAGCCAGGTATCTTGAAAGTAAAAAGAACGTAAAACACTTATTTGGCTGCAGAAACAATGCTCATAAGGTTTGAGGTTGTTCTGCACCTAAATAGCTTTTACATCAGACTGTGTCATTGCTTCTCTTTAGAATTCAATTTTACAAAATCAGATGTTCAACTAAAAATAAAAAATATATAAGTATGTTAAAATGTGATATTTAACATTAGCACTATACAGTACATTCAATTAGTTATTTTCAGTTGTTTGCTTTAAAAACTACATAATGGTGCCAACCTTTACAAGGCATTTGATTTAGCCATTGCTTGACGAACAGAGATATTATAACAATTAGTCAGTATATTAACCTCCCTGGCGGTACGCAGTTTCAGAGGCTGCGTCCGTGGGAGGATTTTTTAAAATTTGATTTAAATGCTTAATCTAACACTTCGCTCGCTAATTATGTCCCCCGGCACCGCTCTGATCCCCCCCCCCCCCCGATCGGACATGACGTAATGCGCAGTCCTGATCCTCCCTATAGCGAAGCCTGGAGCTAATTGTGAGGCTGCGCCACCGCGGGATCTCTGGGGGGTACATATAATGGCGGTAATCAGGGGGGATCGGGGAGAGCGAAGGGACCTGGGAGGAATGGTTAGGTAGTGAAGTGCTAGCTTAAGCATTTCAAGAGACTCTGTAACAAAATGTTTCTATCCTATAAGTTCCTATACCTGTTCTAATGTGCTCTGGCATACTGCAGCCTTTTCTAGTTGCACTGTCTCTGTAATAAATCTTATCTTCTCTCCTCTGTCGGATCTTTCGGGCTCAGGCTGGAATGTGTGGAATGTGCAGCACTGCTCTCCAAGCTCTGAGTCACACAGTGAGCTGTTCTCACTCTGGTTAGAAGCCATGTTTTTTTGTTTGTAAACACTACATAAAAATGGCAATTGCTAGCCAGGGTTGCAGCAGGGAGTGGCAGAAACAGCACAAAGGGGCCCAGGAGAACATAAGGAATGGAATGGTATGCTTGTTATTGTAAGAATTTTCGACTACAGATTCTTTTTCAATCGAATTTTATTTAAAAAAATCCTAGGGGGGCCATGTGATCCTCTCCGGCGGCTAACCCGAGTGTAGGTCGAGCTTACTGCCAGGGAGGTTAATGGAGAAAATAAAGAGTTCATTTTACAAGCGTACAGCTCTGTATTCTACGGCTCTGTATTCTGGCAGTTGCAGCATTACTGTGGGGCTGAACAGACTAGTACGGTTCATCATTAAAGCAAACCTGAACTGAACTGAAAATTAAAAGTCAAAATAAACCTATACACGTCGTACTGATCTCCCGCATAGTCTGCTCATCAATCTCTTTCTCCTCTCCTGCGTCCTGTTTGTCCACTGAGATCGATGGTATTCTCCATCCTCCATTTTGAAAATGGCTGTTACCTTATAACAGCTTCCTGTTCAGCACACTGTTAAACTGTAATATCGCCCACTTGATCCATAGGGAAACATGGACATTACCTTGCTCATCACTTGTCCTTTCAGTTATAACTGGCAGCAACTGATATAAACCTGACAGCAACAGATCTATTCCAGTTCTGAGAAAACCTTGTCAGAACTGGAAAGAATCGTTGTAAGAAGAAAACAGTCTACCACTGAAGTAAGGAGCTGGAGAATTGGCTGGGTTGGTGAGATGATTGTCAGGACCCGGCCCGCGGTACGCCTGGGTATACGGTTCCTGACTGCGGGTTTGACCAGATCGAGAGGGGAAGCAGCCTTAGTCAAGCTAAAAACAAGGCTGTTACCCCTCCAACGCTTCTCTGCCACCACTAGCTGTTGCTAGACACGTCCACTCGGCTGTCGAGTGCTCAGCGCGCAATCCGTGTTTTCGTACTCGTACTTTTTCGTACAGCTTTGCGCTTTAGGCCGAATACGAGAATGCCACGCACACACACAGTTGCAATCTTACACTGTAGTGAAGCAAAACTACTAACAGTCATTCCGAACGATACTGTTAGACTTCCCTCTCTGCTGTCGAGCGCAGAAGTGCCCCATACACACAATGCAATTACAATCTTATACGGTAGTGTTGCTCAGTCATACAATCAGGCATGGACTTATACACAGTTACACTTCAGTCTCTTCTAGGCTATGAGTGTTAGCTTAGTACAGCAAATAAGTCAAACTTATTAAATAACGATTTAATATTCCAGAAAAAAAGTGGAACAATGCAGAAAATAATACATACAAAAGATTTACAAAAACAGTAAAAGTTACAAAATAAAAGTTACAAAGATACACACAAGGCTATTTGGTTGCCAAAATAAACAGGGAAAAATAAACGTTACCAGCGTTGTTTGAACGTCATTGGTGGGAGAACGCCGCTTTCGACCAGTAGTCGGGCAGCCCTAGCGTCTTTGCTATCTCCATAGAGCTACAAGTTGTGACTGTCCTAGCTGCTTTTTTATAGTCCCAAGTGTTGCCCCAGGCAAAGGATGTTTCATCCCACAATCTAATGCAATTTCCCAGACTGTGACAGGCAAACTTCAAAGCTTTTCCTGTCACACTTTGCAGACTTCAAAGCAATTCTGTGTTAGTTTTGGATCTTTCAGTCCACTATTCAGACTAAGAGGTAGCCGACCCACTGTGTAGGCTTCAACCTGGTCTGGTAATTGTCTAAGTAAGTGTTTCCTTGCTAGTGGCTAGGTTGACAGTTCCCAATTAACTGTCCAGGTTCATTTGCCTATTGAATGTAACGGGTCTATTCAATGAAGACAATGGCAGTTCCCTTGCTCTGCCCTGAATGCAAATTTACTACAGGAGATTCAATTAACAGCATCCAACTTCCAGAGGAACTGACTACAAAAGCTCAAAGTACTTCATTCTGCCATACAAACAACACAGCTTTCCCCAAAACCAGAATGGCTGTAGCCAACATCACATATGATACAGTCAGAAAAATGAAAAATATACTCCTGTATTATCCCCACATCATAACTAGCTGCTATATCATGACAATGATGTCTCCTTTTTAGCATTTCACTTTAAAAAGCTCCCCTTCGAGTACCGGACTCTCATTCTTGTCTTGGACTTTCTGCTGGAGACTCAGTACTAAATTAAACCTGATGTTTAATCATTAAAATCGGGAATCAAATAAATAAAAAACAAACTGGCTCGCCTCCCACGTGAATCGCACAAAGCAGCAGCTCCTTTGAATCAATGTGTAATATCCATCCGCACCGGGCATCGATCACAGCTAGCTGAATATTTAAATGCAGCTGATATTTTCAAGGAAAATTATGGATTGGTTTAATAATGCTTATTATTTTTCCATTTGATTTGGAGTGCCCTGTCTCTTTGTTGGGTGGAGGTGATTTAGTAATGTTTCCTTCCATCTGACAGGAGAAAAAAGGGTGACGCTGAATGTCAGAGTTCAGACACAATTATATTTGTATATCTGTACTTCACCCACCTTTCTGTCTGAATACTGTTACAAGAAGAGGGAGATCAGCAGCACACATGTATCAGTTCAGCGTAAGGGGTGTGCCACAATCCAGCTGCCCTTTAATACCTCTCAGGCAGGAATGCAGTCCGTGAGAACTGGGCCAGCACCTCCACCAGTGTTACTGATGAAATAAAGAACTATGTCTGACTACCATTATTATGTAAGGGTGCATACAGACATTCCTTTTTGGTTAGGCAATTAATGGCCAATTGTACAGCTTCCATGTACTGTTAAGCAGACCATACATGCCCAATCACTATGATTTGAATTTGCCAGAAAGCTCAAGCCTGGCTCCCACATGAAATGTTGATTGGCCAATTTTACCACCTCCATGTCCCATGTAGTTTTAGGGCCTATTTCCACTACACACAGATTGGATGCAGAATTGATGCAGAATGGATGCAGAAAAATTGACTCCAATGAATGCCTATGGGAAAATCTGCATCAGAAAAATTGCGTTTGGTGGAAACAGGCCCATAGGCATTCATTGGAGTCAGTTTTCCTGCACCCTTTCTACATCCAATCTGCGTGTAGTGGAAATAGGCCCTAAGTGTTTACCTACATAATCTGCTAATAATATTCAAAATATGTTAGCCCTCATACTACATGAAGGTGGTAAAATTGGTCAGTGGTTGACCAATCAAAATTGGATGTGTGTATGCCTCTTAAAGGGATTCTACTTAAAGGGATACTACCGCCGACAGGCTGGGAACGCGAATGATTCTCAGTGTTCCCAGCCGCTATAGCAGCATAGAGGGTGATATAGCGGCTGGGAACGCGGAGAATCACTCGCGTTCCCAGCCTGTCGGCGGCTGTCGCCGAGCCTGGAAGTAGCCACCGGCGGGGACAGGAGGATCGGAACGAGGCTGTGAGGGCACCATACAGATTCAGGGGGCTGAGGGATGCCCCAGGTGAGTAAAAATCATTTTTTTTTTTTACTTAAGTATCCCTTTAAAGTGCAATAAGCCACATAGATTGTAATTGTGATTGCTTTGTGGCAAAAAGTGATCAAAATTACGATCGAAGGTGGCTAGGGAGTTAGGGTAGATCGACTGCCTATAGTGTTGCACACTACACACTGTGTATGTATATGTATCTGTTGTGTGCTGCAGCCCCTCTGTATTTATATATTTCTTATGGAGTCTGGGGACCTCCAGTGCTGCGTGCATGCTTAGCATAGAATTGCATAAAATTGCATAAAATTTGGTTTGTGCTGCTCACCCCTTGGTATTTATTTATAATTTTCCCCTGTGAGCCTGCATAACCACGCCTACCTCTAGCATAGTTAAGCATATAAGTGAGTGCATTTCACATGTTCAGAGAGTTCACTTGGTAGCTAGTGGAAGGTGAGGTGCTTTTAATTTCCTTTTTCTCCCATTTAGTTGACTCTTGGGTTTTTGGATTAGTTCCCACTAGACTGCTTATAAAAACTGGCATTTTGCATGGTAGAGTGGGACTCACCAGATTGGTTTCACTTACCTGGGGCTTCTACCAGCCCCACGCAGCCATCCTGTGCCCTCGTAGTCACTCACTGCTGCTCCAGTCTCCCGCTGGCAGCTTGCGGACCTCGGAGGTCGGCGGGACGCATTGCGTACGTTTTTACGCATTCCCGCTAGTGCAGGAACATTAACACATACATTTTTAAGCATTACTGGTTCAATCTGTAAAAATGTACGCGTGGGTGTGTCTGTGTATGTATGTGTGTGTTAAAAGAATTTAGGAGAAGATTAAATAAATTAATTTTGAGGGGTTTTTTTTGACTGTTCTTCTTGGCTGTTTTGCAGTGCACCCACAGCAGGGATCCACCTGTCCTGATGACTAAAATGCTATATAAAGTACAGTACTTCCTTTTTGTTATCCTTTTTAATGATTGCCCTGTCCTGCGTTCTCCTGTCTCCCTGCCTCGATCCTGTCAGTACTAGACTGTGAGTGCTTAAAGAGGAACTTCAGTGAAAATAATTTAATTTAAAAAAGTGCTTCATTTTTACAATAATTATGTATAAATGATTTAGTCAGTGTTTGCTCATTGTAAAATCTTTCCTCTCCCAGATTTACATTCTGACATGTATTACATGGTGACATTGTTACTGTGGGCAAGTTATGTAGCTGTTTCTAGCTGCTCTGGCTGTTACAGACAGCTTTAAACAGCCATTTCCTGTCTGTGAACATTGTTACATTGTGGCAGTTTGCCCAGAGTACCGTGGTATTCAGAGCCTCTTGTGGGAGGGGTTTCAGCACAAAATTAGTCACACAGCGCCCCCTGATGGTCTGTTTGTGAAAATCATTCAATTTCTCATGTAAAAGGGGGTATCAGCTACTGATTGGGATAAAGTTCAATTCTTGGTTGGAGTTTCTCTTTAATTTGAAGTTCCAGAAGGGAACAAATGGCATCAGGGTAGGTTACATCAGGGGTCACCTGTATACACCTTAGGTTTTTGGAAGAAAGGATCAGGAACAATCGTTTTGGCTGAGGAAAATTTAAAGTCTGTATATCCAGCTCTAACTATTGGATTTTAGCCTGAAGCTACTGGAAGCATTGTAGCCAGTCTCTTTTTCCAGGGTATGGCGATACACTTCAAAAAGCATTCCGTCACAACTTGCTAATATGATTTGATACTGTATACAAATCACCCCCAATTCCATGCAATGGGACTTGGCATATGTAGTCTTTGCACAACACAATAGAAGCCCATTAGTATGCACCTGTTACCTCTCTCTGGCGGGGCTTCAGAGCTGAGCATTAAATAAACATATTTGCAGACAGAGGTGACCTGGTTTAATATTTTCCTATTGTATACAGTGCGTCCGCCTGTGCCGGTCCTGTACATAAATCTGCTTTGTACCTGAGTGAAGTGTTTAGTCGGAGCCTTGTGGGAAGCATTGATTGAGAGAGAAGCTGCTCTGTGTAAGAGAGACAGGAATTCTTTTGAACATTAAAGCGGCTTTCATATCAAACAAGATGGGCTTGTGAGAAGTTGAGATAACCCGTTCCTCACCTCTGAGACAGGCCAGGTAGCTGGGATCAGCGCAGAAACAAAGGCAAAATTATGAAAGGACAGTTTAACTTTCCCAGAGGTGGAAATGCGAACTGGTGGCTTTTTGGAGGTAGCAGGGTGAAACTTTAGGAGTTGATTTCCTGACATTCTCTTGAACTGGAGATCAGTGAATAATATGTGAGATCCAGCAGACCTTGAGTCTAATTTTTGTTTAACCGCTTCACCTCCAAGGTTTTTTCTAGGGGTGGGACGACGAATCCGGCGAATCCACGAATCCCCCGAATATTAGGAAATATTCGAGATTCGTGGACTCGAATCCCGACGCCATTTTCTGTTCGCCGAATCCGCCGAAACCCGACGCTGCATCGCCGCGCATCCGCCGCTTCCCCCGCTCGCAATTGTCCTCCTCCCGCTCCCCGCAGCCGCCTCCGCTCGCCCGCCGCATAAATAAGAGGAAGCAGCCTCTCACCTCCAGCGTGGAGCCCGGAGTGGCAGACCTCCTGCACACTTCCTTATTCCCCTTAGTGACCGGCTCTTACTACGCGTCATCAGTAAGAGCCGGTCAGGTGGCCACTAGGGGGAACCAGGAAGTGAAGGGAGAGGTCTGCCGCTCCGGGCTCCACGCTGATGCTGGAGGTGAGAGGCTGCTTCTCCTTATGTATGCAGGGGGACAAGTGGAGGAGGCTGCGGGGGGAGGGAGGAGGATATGTGCCACCCATAAGAAGCCCCCATAGCCTGCTATCTATACTGAAGCCCCCATACGAAGCCCCCCATAGCCTGCTATCTATACTAAAGCCCCCCATAGCCTGCTATCTATACTGAAGCCCCCCATAGCCTGCTACCTATACTAAAGCCCCCATAGCCTGCTACCTATACTAAAGCCCCCATAGCCTGCTATCTATACTGAAGCCCCCCATAGCCTGCTACCTATACTAAAGCCCCCCCCATAGCCTGCTAACTATGCTGAAGCCCCCCCATACTGAAGCCCCCCATAGCCTGATACCTATACTGAAGCCCCCCATAGCCTGCTACCTATACTGAAGCCCCCATAGCCTGTTACCTATACTAAAGCCCCCATAGCCTGCTAACTATACTGAAGCCCCCCATACTGAAGCCCCCCATAGCCTGCTACCTATACTAAAGCCCCCCATAGCCTGCTAACTATGCTGAAGCCCCCCATACTGAAGCCCCCCATAGCCTGCTACCTATACTGAAGCCCCCCATAGCCTGCTACCTATACTGAAGCCCCCCCATAGCCTGCTACCTATACTGAAGCCCCCCATAGCCTGCTACCTATACTGAAGCCCCCCATAGCCTGTTACCTATACTGAAGCACCCCCATAGCCTGCTACCTATACTGAAGCCCCCCATAGCCTGTTACCTATACTGAAGCACCCCCATAGCCTGCTACCTATACTGAAGCCCCCCATAGCCTGTTACCTATACTGAAGCACCCCCATAGCCTGCTACCTATACTGAAGGCCCCTATACCCTGCTACCTATACTGAAGGCCCCTATACCCTGCTACCTATACTGAAGGCCCCTATACTCTGCTACCTATACTGAAGGCCCCTATACCCTGCTGCCTATACTGAAGGCCCCTATACCCTGCTACCTATACTGAAGCCCCCTATACTCTTCTACCTATACTGAAGGCCCCTATACCCTGCTGCCTATACTGAAGGCCCCTATACCCTGCTGCCTATACTGAAGCCCCCTATACTCTGCTACCTATACTGAAGGCCCCTATACCCTGCTGCCTATACTGAAGACCCCTATACCCTGCTGCCTATACTGAAGGCCACTATACTCTGCTACCTATACTGAAGGCCACTATACCTTGCAACCTATAGTGAAGGCCCCTATACCCTGCTGCCTATACTGAAGGCCACTATACCTTGCAACCTATAGTGAAGGCCCCTATACCTTGCTAGCTATACTGAAGACACCTTTACCTAGCTACCTATAGTGCGGGCAACTATTCCATGGATCGCACAATTCTTATGTGCAGGATTCGTTAGATTCGGGATTCGAAAGGTTCGAGATATTCGAGAACCTTTTTAAATTCAGATCCTGTTTCGGATTCGAAGAAATTGTGGATTCGTCCCATCCCTAGTTTTTTCCCTTTAAACACCAGAGCAATGGCACTCCTTCCAATCATTCACCTATAACTTTATTACTACTTATCACAACGAAACAATCCACATCTGTTTTTTTTTACCACCAATTAGGCTTTCTGTGGGGGGGGGGGAGGGGGGGATGGTACTTTTTCTAAGCATTATTTTATTTTTTTATCTTTATTTTGGGTGCGTGGCTATGCAGGAGTGAAGACACATCTTCCTGCGGCTCCTGCAGCTCACTGCGAATCCTGCGGTATCCTGTCTTTCCTGGCGACCTAACTACAGCTACACACATCCCTCCCGACAGCAGTCCTCCGGGGCTCTGAAACAACACCTGGCATGACCAAATATGGGCCTCCGAAGGCCGAAATGGAGGCCAAGATGGCGCCAATCCCCCTTCCGACATACCACCTAAGGCGGATCAAGACAGCGGCTCCCCTGCAACTGATCCTGATCAAGAGGGAGATCTGGAAAATAACAAACACGCTAGTATGCGTATATATTGGCAATCTAACACGAAAGGTCCACAGCACCACGTCAGTGATATATAGCTCTTTTATTGATTAAAAAGACAGAGATAGCCATAACAGCTGGGTGCTGGTCTATCCAGTTTCTATATATTGGCAATGAACCAATATATATGACGCAAGACTAGCAAAATAACAAATCTAACTAAGATTCGAATATACTGGTGAACCAATATATATGCACGTATCAGGAACTAACTACGGTCCCGAAGGACACACATAAACAAGGACTGAGACAAACGGAATGAACGCTTGCTAATCCAGTCACTGCCTCAGCGACAGCAAGCGTTCATACGTAGACAAACACACAGGAGTGAGATAGTCAATAGCAACCGCAGCTATATGACTAATCTCCAGGAACAAGACTGGAAGGACTCACTGCTCCTCCGCAAGAGCCAGTGCGATCCACACGAGAAACACGAGAACCAGGAACAGAGGCCCAGGAGTAACAGCATAGACAGACTGAGACTGAAACTATGACGGGCATGGAGCACAGCAGGAAGAAACTCTTTATACTGAGGTCATCAAATGGGAGTGGACATGCAAATTCCCACACAGGTGAATGGTAATCAGTCACAAGCTGACACCAGGAAAAGGCAGACAAAACTATGCAACCTGCATGAAAGGAATTGCAGCTCAGCTGCAACAGGCAATGTTTGAATTCACAAGAGCATCTCAAGCTGCCATGAACTGCAGAGCTATTGCAGATGGAATCAACACTTAACCCTCCTGGCGGTTTGTCAAAATCCGCCAGGGGGCAGCAAATACGTTTTTTAAAGAAAATTTTTTCATGTAGCGAGACGAGGTCTCGCTACATGATAGCCGCTGCTCAGCGGCATCCCCCCAGCCCCTCCGATCGCCGCCGGCGATCGGAGATCAAGAGATCCCATTCAAAGAACGGGATCTCTTGGAGGGCTTTCCCCGTCGCCATGGCGACGGGGCGGGATGACGTCACCGACATCATCGACGTCGTGACGTCAAAGGGGACTCCGATCCACCCCACGGCGCTGCCTGGCACTGATTGGCCAGGCAGCGCACGGGGTCTGGGAGGGGGGGCGGCTGCGGCGACACGTATAGCGGCGGATCGGCGGGTAGCGGCGGCGATCGGGCACTGCACGCAGCTAGCAAAGTGCTAGCTGCGTGCAGCAAAAAAAAATTATGCAAATCGGCCCAGCGGGGCCTGAGCGGTGCCTCCCGGCGGCATAGCCCGTGCTCAGCACGGGCTTACCGCCAGGGAGGTTAATGTGAGTGCAAGCAAAGCTATGCAAGCAAATGCATGTAAAGAAATCAGAACTGCTTGGCTGCAGTACAACTGCAGCCAGCAGTACATGCTGCAAAAGCAATCATGACAGGCCCCAAATATGGAATACAATGGAGTTAAAATCTCTTTGTACCAAGATTTCTCTACTGAAATAATTATTTTTATTCTAACTGCATTTTAACAGGGAAAAATAAGAAAAAACTAGGAAAAAATCATTATTTCTCAGTTTTCGGCTATTATATTTTTAAAATAATACATGCTACCGTAATTAAAACCCACACATGTTATTTGCCCATTTGTTCCGGTTATTGCAACGTTTAAAATGTTTCCCTAGTACAATGTATGGCGCAAATATTTTATCTGAAAATAAAGGTGCATTTTTTTTTCATTTTTGTGTCTGTCACTATTTACAAGCCCATAGTTTTAAAATTATCTGTAATATACCTTCTTGACATACATATTAACAAAGTTCAGTCCCTAAAGTAACTATTTATGTATTTTTTTTATTGTATTTTTTACAATTTTTTTGGGGGGTGGGGGTTAACTATTATAGAGTGTGGGAGGCAAAGGGTTAATTTCAAATGTTTAAAAACAAAGGCTTTTAATAAAAAAGTAGTGTTTGTAGATGTAATTTTACTATTTGACCACAAGATGTCCTCGCGAATAACTTCCCTATGCGTAGTATTACTATGCAAAACAGGAAGTTATGCGGGGATGTGTAAGTATCGGTTTTTGTGAATAACGGCGCCGTCTCATAGATGCCGTGGTCATTCAAACGGGAACTTAGATCAATGAATAGAAACTGTGTTCCCATTCATTGATCTCCCGTCTAGAGATCGGTGGCAGTAACGAGCATGGGAGCTGGCGGGGGCGGGGGGCAAGCGGGAGCGTGCGGCAGCAAGGGAGGAGTATCTACGACCCTGCAAGGTAAAGCACACAGCTCGGGTAAGTAAAAAAAAAAGACATGCTTACCAAAGAAGCGGAAAGCTTCACAATCCTACAGAGGCTTCCCGTGTCCTGCTCGCCAGGACCCTCCAGAACATCCCTGCTGCACCTTTTTTCTGGCACAATTTAGGCCATGCTGCACCCACACGAGAACGACTGTCCCTGTAGAAATGAGCGTCTCCGGCTTACTGTGCAGATGCGGCTGTACTTGTCATTAAGGTACTCCTCATTCCTGAAGAGGGTTGCTTCCCCGATTCCCCCCCCCCCCCAACAGAAATCAGCCCTACTACCACAGCCAGCTGTGGGATATAAATTAACTCCAAAAACATTGCTAATTCCTGAGCAAGCTTATGAGCAGGCTGAACAAGCATTGGAACAAACTAGAGACGCAGGGCAAACACTCCAGGCTGCCACCAACTGGCTAAAACGAATCTGCAAAAATGGATGACTGCGGCCATTGTAAATTTGGGCGCCGTCATAGACCGCAAGGTTAGTTACGGCCATAGCAGCGCACAAAGGACAATTTGGGCAGCAGAGGCAATGGGATAGCTGAAGCATCTAAAATAGTGGCAGAGGGGTAGATGTCAGTGGAATGGTAGGAAATTAGAGGTGGAGGGAAAGATAGTGGTGGAAAGGGAGAAAATTAGTGGCGGAGAGAAAAATAGTGGCAAAAAGGGAGGAAATTAGTGGTGGAGGGACAGATAGTGGTGGCACGGGTAAATGAATGGCAGCATGGGGTTTGGGTAGTTTGCATGACATTTCAGTAGCACATTTCTGCCATCAATCCTGGTCAGTTTCTAGCATGCTAACTGCAATGCACATCCTGTTATTAAAGTCAGGGGCGTAGCAATAGGGGCTGCAGAGGTAGCGACCGCATCGGGGCCCTTAGGCCAGAGGGGCCCCGAAGGGCCCTCCCTCAACTACAGTATTAGCTCTCTATTGGTCCTGTGCTGGTAATAATCACTTCTATAGATGCTTTGAATAGTGGTAATCATTAACACACTGTCCCCCATCCCCTTCTTGCACCTCTGACACTGTAGTTGCCATTGGCAGGTTTTGGTGCGCCATATCAATTGTTATGTATAGAGTGCTTGGGGGGTCCCATTGTAAAACTTGAATCGGGGCCCACAGCTCCTTAGCTACGCCACTGATTAAAATATTAGTATTAGGACCACGGATATCACTAGAGATTTGTAGCTCACATGACCAAGAGCAATACGTGTGAATCTTTTCACGATTAAGGCCCATACACACGTCGGATTTCCGCAAACGACCCGTCGTTCGCGGAAATCCGACGTGTGTATGGGCCTTTAGACTCAAGAATTACTGCAGCCAGCTGAGAGCCACCTGGAGTGTTTGTTCATGTGTGTTTGGTTTCTTCTTTAGCATAAACGCTAAACTCTTGTACACAAGTACAAGTACTGTCACTCGCAAGGTTTGGGACTCAATCACTCAGGCTACAGTTCAGGAACAAGTGCTGTACAGGCACACCCTAGCCTATAAGCTAGCGACACGTTCTGTAGCAATTGAGGAGGGATGATGCACAGTTGACGACAGAGCAGGAGGGCTAAGGAGAAACCTGTTCTCGACCTGAGCTTGGCTGAGGCGATCCAGATCTCTTGGAGATCTATCAGGCCTTTCATACACATGCTAGATTCTCTGCAAAGGTGGGCCCAACCTCCCACCTTCACTGAGAACTAAGTGTGTGAACAAAGTCTAAATTCCTAATCTGAAATCATCTCTATGGTCTGATGCAACACAGGAGAATTAAAATCTACATTATGTCATTAGGCCTGGCAAATAATGCATTGAACATACCATATGGCAAACAGCAAGAAAAAATCCTTCTGTACCAGACTGCCAGCTGATCTCCAGGAAATTATAGAGTAAAACTTCAAACGCCCCCCTTGCACTGTGCTGCTGAGTCTCTGGGAAGATTCTCGAAGGATGCTGTTCCACTAATACAGAAATGTCCTAATTACCAGCAATTTGGTCTGTAGAAAGTTTTTTTTTTTTTTTTTTAAAAAGCACATTCCAACTGCTTGACAGATTAATGGACCTAAAATACATGTGTTCCTCTTGTCGCTATAGCAAGCCATCAGAAAATGATTCAGACCCTGGAAAAAACATCTCGGCAGAGGGCCACTTCCCCGCGTTGCTAGCAGTCAGATTCGCAATTTTCACTCTGCCATAAATTGAGAATTAGTACATCTTCCCCTGGCACAGCGCTGCTTGATATCCATTTGAATAATTAAGGATGTCTGCTGCTCAACAAAAGGCTATTCTCTTTCCAGATGAAATCCTGTTATGGACGTGGAGAATAGCGGTGAGGCGTAGTACGGGACACAGACTTTTTTAGGAATGGCTTGTATCGCACAAAAGGAGGCAATAATGGCTAATAACTCTGAACAGTAAAGGAGAAAATCTGCCTTTATGCAGATGCAGTATTATGAATGAATGGTCAAATTCATGGAAATTTAGAAGTAGAGCTACACGCGCTACGTGGCAAAAAGTGTCTGAAGACAAGAAAAAATTAACCCATGTGTGAACCTTTAAAGGGACATTCCTCTTTCTTGGTAAAACTGATATAAATATACAGTAGGTCATTACTAGGTACATGTTTTTGTGATTTCAGGGACTTTTTTTTTTAAGGAGTGAAGATTTGTGCAGTCACTATTATTTTTCTCCACTTTTGGAATCTTTTTCCCCCCAATTTTATACATGCCACATCTTTGAAAAAGAAAATTGTTTTTTTTTTCTTTGCCTTTATTATACAATGATCTTTGGAATGGAAAGGAGGATAAGAGGGAGAGAGAGAAAACATGGTACAGATTGTTCCCTTGCTGGGAACTGAAGACCCAGCGCTGCAAGAAAAGAGTGCTATTCACTGTGCCACCAGAAGTCCAACTGTATTTGGTGTGCAGAAAGGTCAGACACTCTAGACTTGCAGCAGAAAACATTAACTGCATATATCAGGATGTACAGTATGTAGCAGGGTTCAATGTAATAAATGTTTTCACTAATCAAGTGACTGGCGACAAACCTATCTGCCACTTTCTTTGAGGAATACCATTATATAAGGGAAAAGTTTTTATTACCACAACAAACAATTACAGGAAGAAGCTATAATATTTACAAAATGTAGAGGTGAACTAGGCCAGTGGCCATTACTGTATTCCCCCACCACCACGGTTTAGAGTTGGCAGTTGGCACAATGTATGAAGACAGAATGTGCTCTTCTGGAACCTATCACATCCAGATAAGTCCCTCAGGTTTCTAGATAGTGAAGGGCGATTCCTCATGCCAAAGAACATGTCTCCACTGTTCAAAAGTTCAGTTTTATATATACCTTAGGAAATGGCTCCAGCGCTTAGGATTAAGAGGTTGTTTTTTTGTTTGTTTTTTTAGAGAAGAAAAAGTCCCCAACTTTGTGAGAGACCACTATATACCTAGTAAAGTAAAAACCCAACAACCCAAAACCTAATGATCTCATTATTAATTTTATTTGTTCCTGCCTGATGGCAGGCAGTGTTCTTCTGGCATTCACAAAATTAAGAATCCTCCACAAGGCAGAGAGTCAGACCGTGTGAGGCTCGATCAGCTTTTATCTTCTCCAGTTTTGATTTTCGTATCAACTGCTGCCCTGGCTCCAAGATGTCTGGATCGGGTGCACTTTCTTGAGTTTTTGATGAAGAATATGTAGCAAATTGAAAGATTTACATCATCCTTCTATTGCCTTCAAAGCTGCAAGAAATACTCCCTTTTGCGCAACTGTGAACATTTTTACACATAAATAGCAACATGTTCTTTAGACCTGTGGAGAGTGTTCCATGCCATTTTGTTGGGTATGAACATGCCATTTTGTTGGGTATTTTGTTGGGTCTTTGGGACAGAACAAAACTACTAGAATTCCCCCCCAACACTACAATGGTGTAGAGATTCAAGCATTTTGGACAAGTCCAACCAAATTGCTCTTGACCGGAATAGATGCATATTCAAGTGACACTACTCCTAACCTGTGCTAACAGAGGCTGTATACGTAAATTCTTTGGAATGTTTTGTGTGTTTAGTTTGATAAATGTTGACATGTAACTGCTTAACTTCTGTGCATCACCACAATACATTTGGTGAAAGCCAGTACCAAGGCACACAGCAATGTTTGTGCCAGTGGCTGCAAAACAATTCCAAGTTATTTGCATTATAAGTAAATGGGCCCTTAGGCACTGTGCTTACATACTAGTAAGCAAACTCATCCTTTAAAGAGTAAGTTAATTTATACATGCAGTAAATTACTTTTAAATCGGCCACTTATCAGTAACCCAAGTACCCAAGTACTGTGTACTGTGAAAGTGGAGGAATTTAGGGTCAGCGACACAGACGCACTAAAGGCGAGATTAAGGTTCTGGTTCTTTCCTATTCTATCCATAACTACTTTAAGGCCAGTTGCACACCTAATATGAGTGGTGTAATGAAAGCACTGCAAAAATCAGCCTAATATGACCCTGCAGTACGTTGCAGGGCCATATGCTGCCCCCCTGGCTAATGACATACTCCCTACTTGGCAGGAAGTATATGACTGGAATTCCCATCAATCCGTGCATGCGAGCCACATTGCACTACGCTTCCGTCATGCACACTGCGTGCGTCACCCATTGCAGTAGGCACGGAAGTAATGTGCTGGAGCCTTTGTGGCGACATTGGCCTCAATTCACGGAGCATTATCAAACGTTTATCAAACACTTTATCAAACGTTTGATAATTTACCTCATCGGTAAAATCTCATTTTAAATTTACTAAGGTGTTATATATTTATCGAATGTTTTACCGATAAAACGTTCAACAAATATATAGCACCTTAGTGAATTCAAAATGAGATTTTACCCATGAGGTAAATTATCAAACGTTTGACAAAGTGTTTGATAAACGTTTGATAATGCTCCGTGAATTGAGGCCACTGTGGCAATTGGGATACTTCAGGTGCACTGCATCGCATGAACGCCGCGACGTGCATGGCCCTTGCAACGGGCAAGCATTAGGGAAGAGTAACGCGTTGCAAAGCAGTGTGAAAGGGCCTAAAAATTGTAATAAGACTACTCATTTAAATCTTTCCAAATCCCCTGAATGCTGTTAACTATCCTTTTAGCGGGAAATCAGAATCCATGTAACAGAACACTCAAAGCAAAAGATCTCTGATTGATATCGGTGTCCTGGGATCATCATCTGATCTCGCTTACCGCTGTGCGTTCACATCTGTGCCGACTAAAACATTGGCAGAAATCTTGGTCTAAATAAGCAGCACTGCCTGCTCCTTGCACTCATCTGGTGCCAACGTAGCAGAGTGCCGGGACCAGTTTCATCCATCTGTGTAGAGCTGACTCCTCCAGCAATGTATCTACAGTAATTTCCCCATACAGACTCTCTTCATGCTAGTTACTGTGCTGGCTCCCCTGCTGCTCTTGGCTGTTATGTGCGAGTTAAAAACATCCTTCAAAAGGCAAAAACTCTATTCAAACAAATGTTGTCTTATTTCCTCAAACCAGTTCATAATTCCATTAGTGTCCTTCATTCTCTAATGCTGCCTTCTAGAAAACACCATCTGGAAACTTTCTCAGTGTTTTTCAACCCTTCCTTCCCTCCCTGCAAAATCTGAATAAATCATATCTTATAATAATAATAATAATGCTTACACTTGTATAAGATTTTTCTCCTCTCAGACTTTAAAGAGTTCAATAGCTGCAGCCACTAAACACACATTCAAAAGCTGCAGCAACTAAGTTTGTGTTCAATAGCTGCAGCCACTAAGGGCATGCTCAAAAGCTGCAGCCACTAAGAGCACGTTTAATAGCTGCAGCCACTAAGGGCGCACTAAAAAGCTGCAGCCACTAAGGGCGCATTCACTAGCTGCAGCCACTAAGAGCACGTTTAATAGCTGCAGCCACTAAGGGCGCACTAAAAAGCTGCAGCCACTAAGGGCGCATTCACTAGCTGCAGCCACTAAGAGCACGTTTAATAGCTGCAGCCACTAAGGGCGCACTAAAAAGCTGCAGCCACTAAGGGCGCATTCACTAGCTGCAGCCACTAAGGGCGCACTCAATAGCTGCAGCCACTAAGGGCATGCTCAAAAGCTGCAGCCACTAAGAGCACGTTTAATAGCTGCAGCCACTAAGGGCACACTAAAAAGCTGCAGCCACTAAGGGCGCATTCACTAGCTGCAGCCACTAAGGGCGCACTCAATAGCTGCAGCCACTAACAGTGTACTCAATAGCTGCAGGCACGAAAGGCGCACTAAATAGCTGCAGTCACTCAGCATTACCATGGTACACTCTAGTCAAATTTCAGCAAGCCATTAGACAAGACAAATAACATTTATATTGCGCTTTTCTCCTGGCCGGCTCAAAGCGCCAGAGCTGCATCCACTGGGACACGCTCTATAGGCAGTAGCAGTGTTAGGGAGACTTGCCAAAGGTCTCCTACTGAATAGGTACTGGCTTACTGAACAGGCAGAGCCGAGATTCGAACCCTGGTCTCCTGTGTCAGAGGCAGAGCCCTTAACCATTACACCACACAGCCACCATTAGTCATGGATGAACGTAGTGAATGAACATTTGCAAACGTTTCCGTGAAAGTTTGCGGACCGCACTTTCACAGTCAAATGTCTAAAACCTTCAGGACACATTTGCAGCCACAATTTATTTTAACCTCTTGAGGACGACAGGTTTACACCTTTTTTACAGTTCAGCACGGCGCAGCTTTAACAGTTTATTGTGCAGTCATACAACTTGGCACCCAAATAAATCTTGCCTCCTTTTCTTCCCCTTAACTGAGCTTTCTTTTGGTGGTGTCTGATTGCTGCTGCGATGATTATTTTTTATTTAAAAAGTGTTTTTTGTCTCTTTTTATATCTGCCCCTCCCTCCCCCTTACCCCCCTAGATTGGCCCTAGTGCTGGGCTCACAATTGCTCGTTCCCTGCTAATCTTGCGAGGACCATGATGGTGCCATTCGGCATTAGGCGGTCCCAGGAGAGCCACTCAGCGACTGCCCATTGGCGTTAGGTGGTCGCAGAGTGGTTAAAAAGGTATAAAAAGTGTCTAATAACCTGAGCAGTGGCATGGCAGAGGCGAATCGATGGCAACATTTTCCCTCAAATATACAGTACATATTTTACACAGAGGCTCTTTTTTAATGTGTAAACACAGAAAAATTACATTTTGCTTTGGAACACTTTAATGTATACTTTTTATGAGCTCTATATGCAAATGTTATACTTTTTTTTTTTAAAGGACAGCAGGGGGTCCCCCCTCCTCCTTTTTAACCTCTTGCCACCCATAGAGGCTGGGATAGCCAGAACGCAGAGCCCAGATCGCATGGGGCTCTGCAGCCTGAGCTATACCAGCCCACAGGCGAAGCCTCCCCCTGTCTCCCAATGCCCTTGTCCAATCTTTGGACAAGAGGGTCTTTCCCACATCCGATGCCTAGGAGGAGGTGGATTTGTATGCCGAGGGAATTCATGGTGGAATTTTGGGGTCTTCTTTAACCACTTAATGACCACAGCTCCCCCCCCCCTTTCCCCAGAGACCAGGCTATTTTTTACAATTCAGTGCTCTGCAGCTTTAATAACTTGCTGCAGAGCCAAACAACTTAGCACATAAACCAATCTCCCCTCCCCCCCGATTTCTGCCCACTAACAGGAAACATGGTCGGGCAGAGGCGAGAGAGGCTCCAGCCTCAGGACGCAGTGCCGGAGGGGGCGAACAACTCACTCAGTCTAATAGCAATTAGTGTGTGATGGCTAGGGTGGGAGGGATGGAAGGGTGCACTTTGATCTTTCAGCCTCGGGTGCCGAAGGACCGTGTCCCCACTCTGCCTGGAAAAAACAGCACAGGGGTCTGCCGATAGTAGAATATTGCCGATATTTTACTATAGCTAAACCTAGCCCTACTCTTTCACACAGAACCCTCCTTCTACCAGGGAGGTCGGTGCCTAACCCTAAAGCCTTCCCCCAGGCTTAGGGTTGCGGCAAAGAAGGTCATTTTTTTTCCAAAAGGGTTCCTGTGCCCTTTTTTCCTGTGACACCCCTGCCCTGCTGCACATTAACCCCTGCTCAGTATACTAATCCCTCAATCTCTGCACTGCCATTATTTGCATACTATGAGAAACAATTTACACGTTGCAATCTGCAGTTCTTCCCCTGAGACAATTCAAATTCCATTTCAACTGCTAAAGAGCCCAGGAAATCCCAAATTCTCATTTTCTACCATAAAACTTCTAAACAGAATTTTCCTTTTTTTCCTACTTTTATTTTGCAGAGGATAGACTATGTGGGGTCACATTTGATTTGGAAAGTTTTGTTTTGCTTTAAGTTATATGAATTGTGATGTTTAGTATACATTTATACAATAAATTTCAATGAAATCACATTTGGCAGAGGTGAATATTTTATCTGCAGTGGAGCCTCTAAGTTATGTAGTTTCCTGAAACCTCTCAAATATTCCTTTTAGATGAAATAATTTCACCGTTCTCCTTGGAAGGTTTTATTCCCATAAGCTTGGAAGAATTGCAAATAGAGGACAAGGCAATTTTCTCAGTCTTTTGATAAGCCGTAATCATACTTGTTCCCCAGCACTTAGTTCTTTTGCAAAACATCGCCAAAAGATGGGCTTAAATTGAGTTATAGCACAAAGATGACAGACAAGGGCCCTCTGTCGTAGCCGCGCCTCATCTTCCTGCGCCTGTAATTGTGTCTGACGTTACATCAAGTTATGTCAAGTTCATTAACAAGGACTCTCGGCTGTGTTTTCAGAACCGGCCACCTACAAGACAAGATGGCTTCTGTGGATTGACGTTGCCCTCTAGAAATCTCTTCTCTGTCAACCATATCAAATTGTGGATTATATAAATTTATCTCTGTATATCAGCCATCGGGATCATCCACCTTGCAGAGCCTCATAAGTCACTGTGATGATATCAAGAATTTACTGCAATTTACATCAAATAAAAGGGGTTGAGTCTTGATATCAGTAAGATAGATGAGTGGGATTGCTCATTTGCAATGAAAAAAGAAGTATATGAAAGAGAAGGCCTGGTATGAAACCAAATGTATAAGTGAAATGCGTCAGATGCATAGATTTAAAAAGAGGGCTGGGCAAAGGCCACACAGTGCCTGGCCTAGCAGAGTTGTGACCTAGGGGATTGCTGGACTGAAAAGTGGTGGTAGTAGTTGTGGTGTTGGTGGGGAAAAGAGGGGTTAAGCTGCATATTGAAAAGGAGGGGGATGCACATGAAAAAGAAGGGGTGCTGGGGGTTGCACATGCAACAAAGGGCTATGCATGAAATTTGAGAGTGCTGCACAAGAAACTTAGTTTAGATGTTAAGGTAAGTCTAGGTCTGTAGGCCCTGCATAAAGGATTGGGCTCAGCCTTGCAGTCCTAGTCTATCCCTGTGTCCAAAGCTGTTGGTTTGGAGCCATTGGTTTGGCCACCAGTGAGCTTTGACTGGGCAGTGGCAGTTTTGGTGCTGATGCTGAAATAACTCTAGCTGTGCAGTCAAGCACCTGAGAATATTTTAATCCCACGTCCCACTTGCAGACTAGTATTCCTCAATGACTCCATTCCCACAAGTGTTTGGCTCCATCCTCAAAGTAACACTAACCCGCATGGTCCACAAGATTAGGAGGCAATCTATAAAAGAAGGCAGCAAAGTGTTACACTGTTTTTCAGAACATCCTAACATTATAGACAATGGGCCCAATACCACCTCCGGTTTGTAGTGGGTTGGTCGGAACATGCATAAAATGATGTTGAAAAACATTACAGTGAATCTAAGTATTGATTTCCCCAATCATGCCTGGAGGAGAACTCCCAGCAGCAAACATTCAGTCATGTGGCGCCAAAAGAACGTGTTTGTGCACCAGACGGTGAAGCATACCCAGGTGACAACCTGCCGTTAAGTTGGACAGCAGTGTCATCTGATGCAGAATTGGATTGGAAGCCAGCGAATGACTGGTTGTTGGCGTCTACAGCATGTGGTGCAAGCACTGATATTCTGTATGGGGGCCGCAGATATTTTAAGGTTCAGTGGACCACATCTAGAAGTTATGCATTTTGTGTTGGGGGCCAGTGAAAAAGCCTCAGGACCTTGAGGACCACTGGTCTATAGGGATAGTAACTTACATCCTTTCTCAGAAATGATACGTTCAGGGCATCAATTAGTTAAACTGTCCAGCTGGTCGAGGAAAACTCTCACCTTCAGATGTTGCTTCTAACACCCATATACACGGCTCACACCATGCTTTCCTTGCACATACTACACCAGCCCAAACGGATGCACTGTACTGTGTGCAAGGAAAGCATTGTGTGATCTGTGTGTATAATTAAACTTGTTTATTGCAATGCGTTTCAGGAAGGTAGACGTCTCCCTTTTCTCAGGCGTGAGGAAAAGGAGACGTTTATCCTCCTGAAATGCGTTGCTTTCCTTGCACACACTACACCAGCGCAAACGGTTGCACTGTCATTCTTTCACACAGCACCTGCAACGTACAGACCCTGCTTGTGACTCAGTATTACACCCTGTGTACAGCAACTCCAAGACTCTGTCTCCACTGCTGCCTGCCCGCCTTTGTAGCTCTCACAGTGTGTGGGGTATGCACATGGCAATGATTTTCCTACACAGGAGTTTTTCTACATATCAATCTTCTCAGAAATGGTTACAAACTAAAAAAAAGAAACTAAAAACATATAGACGCCAAAATTCTTTGTCTAACAAATACTTGCCTATAATTAATGATCCCATGCTTGTTTTCTCTGGTAATGTGAGGAATACCAGCCTGCATGAAGGACCAGTGATTTCTCAGGTTTTTTTGTTCGCCTCTGCTTCCTTCATCTTTGCAAATGGTTAATAGCGCATATTTCAGATACAACAAATGTACATACATGTAACTTGCCATTTTATGTGGCCTTGGTAGATCTCAGTGTATCCTAAAATCTCCTTAGAATAGCATCATGTGGTTCGGCACCTGAACACACGCATTCAGCACTATTTCAGCATAATAGGCTAAAAAGCTCTAGATTTTCTGTGCAGAGCTGCCAGTAATGCTGGCTACTCTCTCTAACTCTAGATGTGCTATGCAGAGCTGGCAGTGACAGCGCAGTGCCTGCATTTACGTTACATTATCCCGCTGTTTTCTTTCTCCTCTTCAGATCTCCTGTCTCTGTGTATCACAGCACACTAGTAAAAAGGAGAAAGTCCAGGGGAAGGGCCACATATGCTGCTCCGTGCATGTGCCTGCTCACCCTATGCATGTGCCCGCTCACCCGTGGCACATGATGAATCGGCGTGAAATGGGAGGGGTAAGGAGCAGAACAATGCACTTATCCTCGTGACACATTAGAGCCACCAATCATATGCTAGGTTCTCAAAAGAGATGGTCCCAACTGGTCAACTCTGCTGAGGACCCTCTAACGTGTATGAGGCTTAACAACATTACCAAGATACCACAGCATTAGAAACTTTCATTCACAAATGGGGGAACTTCGACAATCTACAACCATTCCACTAGAGGGTTGCCTCGATGAGTAATAAACTCTCCACCCTTAAACTGAAATGATATGTAGATGTGGTCATCCTTTCAATGTGCCCTAACCAATTTCCAAAGTAAAAGAGGACATATTTAGGACTGGGACCCACTAGAGAGATTTTGGCAGCATTTTTGGATCACCGACAATCGCCCGCGATTCCAAAAAATGCTTTGCCAATGTATTTATATGGTAGGGAACCCACTAGTGCGATTGTGATTTTGGTTAATTGCAATCGCAAGACAGGACGTGCAGCATTTTTGGTGCATTTGATCTTAATGCTATGTATAGAAGCACTGCAAAATCTCTTTGAAAATTGATTTTGCAGCAATTTGGGGGTTGATCATTTTAATTTTTAAATAAAGTTAACAACTTACCAAGTGTCCCGATGTCCGGCTTCCACCCGTAGCCCCACCCTAGCAAAGTAGGTCACAGGCACTTCTCTGATTGGTCCTAGAGAAGTACCTATGATCTCTTCCATTAGGGGGCGGGGCTATGGCAGGAAGCCGGACATCAGGACACCTGGTAAGTATAATAAAGTTTATTTAAAAAGAAGAAAAAAGACCCTAATCGGAAGCGCTGTACATTTTACTGTATAGCGCTTCAAATTTGAAATCGGCCTCGGAATCACTGCACACAGCGCTTCCAGCTCTTACACACAACTTATCTGCAGATAGAGCAGATGCTGGAAGTTTAGGGCAGCTCTATAAATCAGGGATAACTGTCTGAAGCAGATCAGGATGAAGGCGCTTATGGAATGTGACAACTACAAAACAGAACGGTTTATTTCTACCTAATCAGAGAAACTAAAATTCATGAGAAGCCACTTGTGTAACTGATTTTTAAAAAAACGAATCCGCCCACATTACTTAGCAAGTACTTACTCCAGTACACGGATATTATTTCCCCAGCGTATGACACAAATGCTGAATGTCTGAGGTGACCCCTTGACCTCTCTGATAAATGTACATTGAGTTAGTCTACTCAGATAGAAGTTGCAACGGCCATTACCATTATTATAGCTTGCAGAATAAATTCACGACACCCACGTACTCACCATACTTTTTTTACTGGTCTTATTTAGATAATGGTTCTTTATGTGAAGTGAAATCTCTGTCATTTTGCTGAATAAATTGACAACAATGTACAGTACTTGACATTTATTTAATAAAACTTATTTACTGAAAAAAAGAACAGCGCAAGGTCATAGAAGCATCTGTGGTTGGTAAAGTTGGTAGTGCAGCATTAAATGCCTCTGGAGTATGGCTGTTTAAAGTTAACTGTTTATTGGTTTCAATGCTGTGCTGAGCAGTGTATGACCTGGCACCGGAGTTTCTCTGCAGTGAAGATTTTTGTTTATGTCATTCAGACTTGGTGCGATTAAGGACAGTTCTAAGGTACCATATATAAATCCTTATTTCTTCTTCCTATAAGTTCCTATACCTGTTCTAATGTAGTCTGGATTACTGCAGCCTTTTCTAGTTGCACTGTCTCTGTAACATATCTAATCTTATTTTTTTTGTCAAACTTTGTTGACCCAGTGAATTCCTCAGCACTGTCTCTGCTGTGACAGCACTGCCTCTGCTGTGACAGCACTGCCTCTGCTGTGACAGGGGCAAGTTATGCACGCCCCCTCCAGGCTCTGTGTGTGTGCTTTGTTTACTTAGTTTCTTCTTGTCTGATGCAGTTTGTGAGGCTGAGGGGGGGGGGGGGGGGGAGTGTTCCCATCTGAGCGGTTCGTTTCCGATTCGCTCAGCGAAGCGGTGCTTGTACCATTTTGAGATGTTTTCCCTCAATGGAAGGTATAGGAAAAATGCAAAACGCTCAAAATTGCTTTGTGCGATGATTGTGTTTGCGCTTTTAAGAATAAATAAATTGGCCTCAATTCACTAAGCTTATCTCCTGTCTTCCTAGAGTTGTTACCATGGTGATAAGGCATGTAGTATTCAGGCAACATTTTACCTCAGGCAAACCTAAAGTTAACTCTTCTGTCTTTAAGTTAGCTCTTTAATCCTTAAAATAACTCCAGAGTTAAACGCAGGCTGTTAATTAACTGCGTGTGAAAATAACTACAGAGGAGGTAACTTAACTACAGAGGAGGTAACGTAAGGAGTGAAGAGATAAGATAACTCTCTCACTGTGTGAGGTAAGTTTTCTCTTGCCTTATTATCTCCAGCATGATCTTAGTGAATTGAGGCCATTGTGTTTATTATTTTCCGGATCAAAGAGTTCATTTCCTGACTTTTTTTTGCAAAGCGTCAGGGATCGCTTTGCAAAAGCACTTAGAAACGCGTTATAAAAAACCACAGTGCCCACCCAAGCGCCAGGAGGAGAAAAAAAATTGCCCACAAAATCGAGAATTGTTGCCGTCAGCGATTTTGATTTTAGATGTGAACGAGGCCTTAAAGGTTTTGTTTCTCAGAGCATGTTGGATATGGCATGGAAAAGAGTTGCAAAGGATGGCTGAAGCCTGTGAAAAGTCTTTGGGGTGTAATAGGTGACTAGAGTGGCGGTGTGATAAAACGCGGAAAAGCCGCCGCGTGTACTGGCGGCAAGGCGGCTGATTCAGCGACCAGCGCGGCGGTTTGTCCGCAGCAGCGTGCGTCTGGTGTGGCTGGGTCTGTTAGTTCACACAGCTTGAGGAATACGCGTGTGCGCGCTGAGAGGCAGAACCTTTATGACAAACGAGGAGGGATCAGCTGACCAGGTTGGTCAGCTGACCTCAAGGCAAGTGACTATTGGTTGATCACTGATGGGTGGCGCCAGAGAGCGCTGCGCTATATATAGTCACTGCTGGTCACTTTCAGATTGACTGCCGTTGCGAACACTTACGTGGAAGCACTCAGACCTTAGTCAGATCCAACAGTGTGTTAGAACCAGGAGGACCTGGGAATTCACACTGAGCCAGATTACATCTGTTATTATTGTATTATCATTCTGGTATACATCAGACTAGTTCCAGGGTGTCGAGACCACGGACCTCACACCCAAGACTAGGGACTCTGTGTTATCATTCTGTTATACTCCAGACTAGTTCCAGGGTGTCGAGACCACGGACCTCACACCCAAGTCTAGGAATACTTTGTACCATCATATTATACTCCAGACTAGTTCCAGGGTGTAGAGACCACGGACCTCACACCTTTGACTAGGCATTGTTGATATCTGTTATGACCTATTGCATTCCTGACTATCCCTCTGCTTTCTGATTTGGTACCTACGTATATCTGATTACCTGTTGCCAGACCCTGCTTGCCTTGGATACCGAATCAGTCTTCTGTCTTTGTACCTTATCTGTCTGTGTGTTGCCGACCTGCCTTGCCCGACCCAGAGAGCTATCTCCCTCCTTCAGAGATAGTCTCCAGACCTGCTAGTGACGTCCACCTGTCAGGTGTCACTCACTCGCAGGTCCTTCCTACCTTCACCCTGGGACTCCACCCCTTTGGAGGTCTCAGGCTGCTGGAAGGTTTCTGTGTTTCCCAAAAGGCAGTATCGCCCGTACTGCCAAAGACCACCTGCGCCTCGGGTGGTCTTACTCAAAGTTATTACTGTTGCACCAAGCACTCACACTATATAGGTGTCCAGAGGTTAGTTATACTTGGATTATCGGTGATTCTGCAGATCATCAATAATCAGGTATAATCTGTATTCTTGGTGATACTGCAGATCACCAATAATCAGATTCTCTCTGTGTGCTGACACCGATCGTTACAGGTGGAAGTTCAAATTCAGAGTGATTGTTGCAGTTGGAATTATTTCTTTTCTGAAAATAAGTGTTGACCTGTGGAGGGGAGATATATTTTAGAGAGCTCTGTATAAAAACAGTAGTGGTTTGGAATGGATTTCTGGGTAACTGGCAGACGGTAGAGGGATTAACAGAGAGAGGTTCCTTCAGGAAGTCCAACCTGTCACTTTTTCACATCCCTTTTTTTGAATACAGATCAGTGAAAACCTAGTTTTCACATAAAGCAGCTTGTTGAGTTGGGCTGATGGTAGATTCCAGTCCGAGGCTGCAAGCACAGCAGGCAGAGATCATTCGAGATGGGGATCTGGCTTCGTTGTGGTATCCTAAATAACAGCGTTACTAGCAATCTTTTATTAGCTGCAAACACAAAACGACATTACCATCCAGCCTGGCAGAAAAATAATACAGATAAATCAATGCAAAGCAGAATTGGATTTCTGTCAGTCTGCATTTGTCGTCTCTTTCCATCATGTTTTATGTGAAGCCTCATACTGCAAATCACCAATGCAAAACTTTGCTTCATTCTAACCTGCCTTCTATGTCTGGGCCAACTGCTACTGCTCAAATTATTTTGCTCACCACAGTAAAACTTTTCAATGCAACAACAGGTTGAACACAGAGCTGTCCAGCTTAGTGTTGCAGAAAAGCCCTGTGCAGAAATGACTAGTTTATCAGGCGATACAGTCTAGAAATAAAATTTTCTGTGCTTACACCATTCAGCTATTTTATACCTGACACCAAGAACGGGAGTGGGGGGAATGTGACCATGCAATTCAGCATTGCAAGTAAAATTAACCCTATGCACTCCACCATTATTTAAAAGATCATCATCACTCCACAAAATGGACTAAAAAACATCATGGTCACGGCTGAGGCCTAGAACCGTTTTTTAATAGGCGGCCTTTGTACTACTTACAATATTTTCTTCAACATCCCTTTATTGGGGACTTACAAGATGAGATTTCACATTCAGAATCTTTTCTCCAATCTCCTGCAGTTATAAAAGTACAGATAGCTATGCACAATAATGGGAAAAAACTGGTCTTCTGACAGTAGACATTACATCTTCATGATAAATATTACCTAGCATAATATCCGACATAAAAATGCAAGACTATTTGTTGTCTGTGCTATTGTCTTTTAGCCAAGGTAAACCATAACTTTGCATAACCTAAAACAGGTCTACTACAATTTAAGCCAATACCATGTAATTGATATTTGGTCATACAAGTGAGATAGAATAAATAAGAATAACGAGCAGAGGATGGAAACTGTGGAGCAAAGAAAGTGATCTTCACACTTGACTGAATTATACTTAATATGAGAAATACACAGGTAGTCCCCAATTTATGAACACCCGACTTACGAAGCTGATACGAACGCCCTAAAAATTTGAAATTTGATTCTGTGCCAAAAAGTGGGTTTTGATAAAATAAACCAGTAAAATGACATTTTGCTTTGGTACACTGAGGGCGCAGGAGGACAAAGGTGACACAGGGGGACACCGAAGGCACGAGGGAACAGAGGGAGGCGCTGAAGGCACAAAGGGGCATAGAGGAGGTACAGAAGACAGAGATGGCACAGTGTTTTGACTTACAGACAAATTCTGGTGAAGAACAAACCTACAGTTCCTATCTTGTTTGTTGAACGTGGATTACATGTATACAGAATTTCAAAAATCCTCAGCCCATGTATTGACAATGTAATTGGAAAGACCAGAGATCTTTTTGAGAAAATTGTCAATATCAAGGGAACCTTCCATGCGAAAATAGGAATGGCAGCAGACAAAAATGGAAGGCTCTGACAAAAGTAGAAGACGTCAAGAAAGGTGGCAAGAGTATACAGAGCAACTACACAAGGACAAGGACACAGACAGTACTTGCTCTTGGAGTATGTACGCTGGACAAAAAACAAGCATCTTGATGAGTGAAGCCAGATGGGCATTAGAAGGTCAGGCTAATAACAAGGCTACATGAAGTGATGGAATTCCAGTGAAACGTCTGAAAAGCTTGCATGAGGATGCTGTTAGCAATGAGTGCTGATAGCAATTTGCCATCATATATGGAAAACACGAGTGGCCACTGAATTGGAAAAGGTCATTTTACATTCCAATGCCAAAAAAGGAAATGCCAAAGAGTGCTCAAATTATCCAACAATTATTATTAATATTATTATTTTTTTATAAAGCGCTAACATATTCTGTGGCGCTGTACAAAGTAGGAAAGCAAACAAGGGGTACATAATGATACAGACAATTATTATTACTATTTTTATTATTTAGTATTTATATAGCGCCAACATATTACGCAGCGCTGTACAGTGTATATATATATATATATATATATATATATATATTGTCTTGTCACTAACTGTCCCTCAAAGGAGCTCACAATCTAATCCCTACCATTGCCATATGTCTGTATTATGTAGTGTAAGTACTGTAGTCTAGGGTCATTTTTTTTTTTTTTAGGGGGAGCCAATTAACTTATCTGTATGTTTTTGGAATGTGGGAGGAAACCGGAGTGCCCGGAGGAAACCCACGCAGACACAGAGAGAACATACAAACTCTTTGCAGACAGTGCCCTGGCTGGGCTTCGAACCAGGGACCCAGCGCTGCAAGGCGAGAGAGCTAACCACTATGCCACCGTGCTGCCCGACAATGATATACATCAAATACGGACACTGGTACAAAATACAGAACTGGTGATTACAATAGCAGCTGTCACATGATGAATAAAATGTATAACAGAGTGCAAGCTATTAAATGAATAACATTCCAAGACACAAAAGGGTGAGAGAACCTTGCCCTTGCGAGCTAACAAATCTAAAGGGCACATTTGCATTTATCTTGCATAGTAGGAAAGTTATGCTCAATATTCTACAAGCCATACTGCAGCAATATATGGAGCGAGAACTGTCAGCTGTGCTAGTTTTAGAAGAGGGAGAGGCACAAGGGATCATATTGCTAACATTTGATGGATAATAGATAAAGCAAGGGAATTGCAGAATAATGTCTACTTTTGACTTATTGACTATACAAAAGCTTTTGACTGTAGATCATGATAGACTGTGGCAGATTCTCATGGAAATGGGGATACCAGGCCATCTCATTTGCCTTTTGAGGAATCTAAATGCAAACCAAGAAGCAACAATTACAACTGTATGAAATAACGGACTGGTTCCGAATTGGCAAATAAGTAAAGGTGACTAGAGTTGGGCCGAACCTCCGATTTTCGGTTCGCGAACCGGGTTCGCGAACTTTCGCGAAAGGTTCGGTTCGCGTTAAAGTTCGCGAACCGCAATAGACTTCAATGGGGATGCGAACTTTGAAAAAAAAAATTAATTATGCTGGCCACAAAAGTGATGGAAAAGATGTTTCAAGGGGTCTAACACCTGGAGGGGGGGATGGCGGAGTGGGATACATGCCAAAAGTCCCCGGGAAAAATCTGGATTTGACGCAAAGCAGCGTTTTAAGGGCAGAAATCACATTGAATGTTAAATGACAGGCCTAAAGTGCTTTCAAACATCTTGCATGTGTATACATCAATCAGGTAGTGTAATTAAGGTACTGCTTCACACTGACGCACCAAACTCATCGTGTAACGCACCGCAAACAGCTGTTTGTGTAGTGACGGCCGTGCTGGACTGGTGCGCACCATGGCGAGAGTGCAGGTTTTGGTGGCTTTACAGCCCATATGGTCAGTCACCTGGCTGATGTAGCTGAATGACAGAACAGTGACTGTCCAGCTGATCAAATTTGGTCTGACCACAATGAGGCAACGACCTTATTATCGTGGGTGTGCCCCCCGAGACACTCATCTAGGCGCCGGTCATTGCTCCATTGTGATACGCAAGCCCCTTCACCACGGCAAGGTAATGATCACGAAGGGGAATGGGCGCATGTTCATGCCTTTTCTTTTGTTGTTGCAGCTGCCCGCAGTGCAGCCAGAAAAATTAGGCAGTCATGTACACGCACCCGAAAAATTATTACAGCGGCCGCTGCTAGCAGCGGCCTAAAAAATTCAGCAATCCGCCTGGAGTCCCGGACCCTGTTGGTGGTGGCGGAGAAGGTAGTGAAGCGGCCTGCAGGCAGACATGCTGTGTGGAGGGACTGGGAGCGACTTAGTCTTCTTGGGGCAGGCCAGGCAGCCAGTCACACGGCGTGCAGGCAGAGATGCTGTATGTGCGGGGACTGACTTAGTCTTGGGGCGGGCAGCAGCCCTCCGGGATCCATGCCTCATTCATTTTTATAAAGGTGAGGTACTTAACACTTTTGTGACTTAGGCGACTTCTCTTCTCTGTGACAATGCCTCCAGCTGCGCTGAAGGTCCTTTCTGAGAGGACGCTTGCGGCAGGGCAGGAGAGAAGTTGGATGGCAAATTGGGACAGCTCTGGCCACAGGTCAAGCCTGCGCACCCAGTAGTTCAAGGGTTCCTCATCGCTGTTCACAGCAGTGTCTACATCCACACTTAAGGCCAGGTAGTCGGCTACCTGCCGTTCCAGGCGTTGGTGGAGGGTGGATCCGGAAGGGCTACGGCGAGGCGTTGGACTAAAGAACGTCCGCATGTCCGACATCACCATGAGATCGCTGGAGCGTCCTGTCTTTGACTGCGTGGACACGGGAGGAGGATTAGTGGCAGTGGTACCTTGCTGGCGTTGTGCCGTCACATCACCCTTAAAGGCATTGTAAAGCATAGTTGACAGCTGGTTCTGCATGTGCTGCATCCTTTCCACCTTCCGGTGAGTTGGTAACAGGTCCGCCACTTTGTGCCTGTACCGAGGGTCTAGTAGTGTGGCCACCCAGTACAGCTCATTCCCCTTGAGGTTTTTTATACGGGGGTCCCTCAACAGGCAGGACAGCATAAAAGACGACATCTGCACAAAGTCGGATCCAGTACCCTCCATCTCCTCTTGCTCTTCCTCAGTGACGTCAGGTAAGTCAACCTCCTCCCCCCAGCCGCGAACAATACCACGGGAAGGTTGCGCAGCACAAGCCCCCTGCGACGCCTGCTGCGGTTGTTCTCCTGCCACTGTCCCCTCCTCCTCCTCCTCCTCCCCCAAAGAAACACCTTGCTCATCATCCTCTGAGTCTGACTCATCTTCTGCACATGACCTCTCTTCTTCCTCCTCCTCCCCCCTCTGTGCTGCCGCAGGTGTTGAGGAAACAGCTGGGTCTGATGAAAATTGGTCCCATGCCTGTTCCTGCCGTAACGGTTCCTGGTCACGCTCATTCGCAGCTTCATCCGCCACTCTACGCACAGCACGCTCCAAGAAGTACGCGTAGGGAATTAAGTCGCTGATGGTGCCCTCACTGCGGCTCACCAGGTTGGTCACCTCCTCAAACGGCCGCATGAGCCTGCATGCATTTTTCATCATTGTCCAGTTGTCGGGCCAGAACATCCCCATCTTCCCAGACTGTTTCGTTCTACTCCAGTTGTAGAGGTACTGGGTGACGGCTTTCTTCTGTTCTAGCAGGCGGGAGAACATGAGGAGGGTCGAGTTCCAGCGAGTGGGGCTATCGCAAATGAGGCGTCTCACCGGCATGTTGTTTTTACGCTGAATTTCTGCAAATCGTGCCATGGCTGTGTAAGAGCGCCTCAAATGCCCACAGAACTTCCTGGCCTGCTTCAGGACATCCGCTAAGCCAGGGTACTTTGCCACAAATCTTTGAACCACCAGATTCATGACATGTGCCATGCAGGGTATGTGTGTCAGCTTCCCCATATGCAAAGCGGCAAGCAGATTGCTGCCGTTGTCGCACACCACGTTGCCTATCTCCAGGTGGTGCGGGGTCAGCCACTCATCCACCTGTTTCTTAAGAGCAGCCAGGAGAGCTGCTCCAGTGTGACTCTCCGCTTTGAGACAAGCCATGTCTAAGATGGCGTGACACCGTCGTACCTGGCATGCAGCATAGGCCCTGCGGAGCTGGGGCTGTGTAGCTGGAGAGGAGAACTGCCACTCAGCCAAGGAGGAGGAGGAGGACAGCGAAGAGCATGTAGCAGGAGGAGAGGAGGTGGCAGGAGGCCTGCCTGCAAGCCGTGGAGGTGTCACAATTTGGTCCGCCGCTTTCTGCTTGCCATCGTTCACCACCAGGTTCACCCAATGGGCTGTGTAGGTAATGTAGCGGCCCTGCCCGTGCTTGGCAGACCAGGCATCCGTGGTCAGGTGTACCCTTGACCCAACGCTCTTCGCAAGAGATGACACCACTTGCCTCTCAACTTCACGGTGCAGTTGGGGTATGGCCTTTCTGGAAAAATAAGTGCGGCCTGGCATCTTCCACTGCGGTGTTCCGATGGCCACAAATTTACGGAAGGCCTCAGAGTCCACCAGCCGGTATGGTAACAGCTGGCGAGCTAACAGTTCCGCCACGCCAGCTGTCAGACGCCGGGCAAGGGGGTGACTGGCCAAAAGTGGCTTCTTCCGCTCAAACATTTCCTTCACGGACACCTGACTGCTGCTGTGGGCAGAGGAGCAGGAACCGCTCAAGGGCAGAGGCGGAGTGGAGGAGGGTGCCTGTGAAGGTGCAAGGGAGAGAGCGGCATAAGCAGATGATGCACCTGAAGGAGGAAGAGGAGAAGGAGGGTGACTTTGCTTTTGTGTGCTGCTGCTGCTTTTGCTCAGGTGGCCATCCCATTGCTGTTTGTGCCTTTTCTGCAGGTGCCTTCGTAAGGCACTTGTCCCTACGTGAGTGTTGGCCTTTCCACGGCTCAATTTTTGTTGGCAGAGCGAACAGATGGCTTTGGTCCGATCTGAGGCACACACATTAAAAAATTTCCACACCGCTGAGCCACCCTGGGATGTGGGCACTATGGGGACCTCAGCAGCTGATGCTGAAGGGCAAGTTGGCTGGCTGTACATAGGTGGCGAATCTGGCGATACATGGTGCCGGACTCTGCCACCAGCTGTTTCTGACGAAGAGCTGCCCCAGCTTCTTTCAGCAACTTCTATCCTCCTACTACTCTCTGACTCCCCCTCTGAACTGTCCCCCTCTTCATCTCCTCTATTGGGAACATACAGAGGATCCCTATCATCGTCATCATCGTAATCATCCTGCCCAGCTTCGCTTGCCTCAGAAAAATCCAAATGTGTAGGTCCTTCATCCTCCTTACACGTTACATCCATAGTGTTGTCGCGTAACGCAGACATATGAGCTGGTGAAAATTCATCTGGCTGTAACAATGGCTGTGCATCAGTGATTTCACCACCACTAAATAATTCTTGCGAAGTGTCAAATGCAGCGGAAGTGGTGCTAGTAGTAGCGCTGGTGGCTGAGCAAGATGAGGTGTTCTGTGTCGCTAAATACTCAACCACGTCCTGACAATCTTGGGAGGTGATGGGACGTGCCTTCTTCCGAGCACTGTACTGTGGGCCAGGTCCACACGAAATTACATTTACACGACCTCGCGCAGACCTGCCGGGTGGCCTTCCTCTGCCTCTGCCACTACCTCTTCCTCTTCCTCTACCTGTTTTGTCCATATCGGGTATGCACGGAGTGGTATATCACACTGCGTGCACTCACGTAGGTAGGTGGGTTCACTTAACTGCACAGGTATGCGCACTGATGCGGTGGGTTCACTGAACAGTACAGGTATACAGTGGCGGGTTCACTGAACACAACAGGTATGCAGTGGCGTGTTCACTAAACAGGTATACAGTGGCAGGTCCACTGAACAGAACAGGTATACAGTGGCAGGTCCACTGAACAGAACAGGTATACAGTGGCGGGTCCACTGAACAGAACAGGTATACAGTGGCGGGTTCACAGAACAGGTATGCAGTGGCAGGTTCACTGAACACAACAGGTATGCAGTGGCGTGTTCACTAAACAGGTATACAGTGGCAGGTCCACTGAACAGAACAGGTATACAGTGGCGGGTTCACAGAACAGGTATACAGTGGCGGGTCCACTGAACAGAACAGGTATACAGTGGCGGGTTCACAGAACAGGTATACAGTGGCGGGTCCACTGAACAGAACAGGTATACAGTGGCGGGTTCACAGAACAGGTATGCAGTGGCAGGTTCACTGAACACAACAGGTATGCAGTGGCGTGTTCACTAAACAGGTATACAGTGGCAGGTCCACTGAACAGAACAGGTATACAGTGGCGGGTTCACAGAACAGGTATACAGTGGCGGGTCCACTGAACAGAACAGGTATACAGTGGCGGGTTCACAGAACAGGTATGCAGTGGCAGGTTCACTGAACACAACAGGTATGCAGTGGCGTGTTCACTAAACAGGTATACAGTGGCAGGTCCACTGAACAGAACAGGTATACAGTGGCGGGTTCACAGAACAGGTATACAGTGGCGGGTCCACTGAACAGAACAGGTATACAGTGGCGGGTTCACAGAACAGGTATACAGTGGCGGGTCCACTGAACAGAACAGGTATACAGTGGCGGGTTCACAGAACAGGTATACAGTGGCAGGATCACTGAACAGGTATGCAGTGGCAGGATCACAGTACAGGTATGCAGTGGGCTGAGGGCTCACTGAACAGAACAGGTATGCTGTGGCAGGATCACTGAACAGCTATGCAGTGGCAGGATCACAGTACAGGTATGCAGTGGGCTGAGGGCTCACTGAACAGAACAGGTATGCTGTGGCAGGATCACTGAACAGCTATGCAGTGGCAGGATCACAGTACAGGTATGCAGTGGGCTGAGAGCTCACTGAACAGAACAGGTATGCTGTGGCAGGATCACTGAACAGGTATGCAGTGGCAGGATCACAGTACAGGTATGCAGTGGGCTGAGGGCTCACTGAACAGAACAGGTATGCTGTGGCAGGATCACTGAACAGCTATGCAGTGGCAGGATCACAGTACAGGTATGCAGTGGGCTGAGAGCTCACTGAACAGAACAGGTATGCTGTGGCAGGATCACTGAACAGGTATGCAGTGGCAGGATCACAGTACAGGTATGCAGTGGGCTGAGGGCTCACTGAACAGAACAGGTATGCTGTGGCAGGATCACTGAACAGCTATGCAGTGGCAGGATCACAGTACAGGTATGCAGTGGGCTGAGGGCTCACTGAACAGAACAGGTATGCTGTGGCAGGATCACTGAACAGCTATGCAGTGGCAGGATCACAGTACAGGTATGCAGTGGGCTGAGGGCTCACTGAACAGAACAGGTATGCTGTGGCAGGATCACTGAACAGGTATGCAGTGGCAGGATCACAGTACAGGTATGCAGTGGGCTGAGGGCTCACTGAACAGAACAGGTATGCTGTGGCAGGATCACTGAACAGGTATGCAGTGGCAGGATCACAGTACAGGTATGCAGTGGGCTGGGGGCTCACTGAACAGAACAGGTATGCTGTGGCAGGATCACTGAACAGCTATGCAGTGGCAGGATCACAGTACAGGTATGCAGTGGGCTGAGGGCTCACTGAACAGAACAGGTATGCTGTGGCAGGATCACTGAACAGCTATGCAGTGGCAGGATCACAGTACAGGTATGCAGTGGGCTGAGGGCTCACTGAACAGAACAGGTATGCTGTGGCAGGATCACTGAACAGGTATGCAGTGGCAGGATCACAGTACAGGTATGCAGTGGGCTGAGGGCTCACTGAACAGAACAGGTATGCTGTGGCAGGATCACTGAACAGGTATGCAGTGGCAGGATCACAGTACAGGTATGCAGTGGGCTGAGAGCTCACTGAACAGAACAGGTATGCTGTGGCAGGATCACTGAACAGGTATGCAGTGGCAGGATCACAGTACAGGTATGCAGTGGGCTGAGGGCTCACTGAACAGAACAGGTATGCTGTGGCAGGATCACTGAACAGCTATGCAGTGGCAGGATCACAGTACAGGTATGCAGTGGGCTGAGGGCTCACTGAACAGAACAGGTATGCTGTGGCAGGATCACTGAACAGCTATGCAGTGGCAGGATCACAGTACAGGTATGCAGTGGGCTGAGGGCTCACTGAACAGAACAGGTATGCAGCCAGGAAGAAGTTAAGCCTAACTAATCTTTCCCTGAGAGACAGTCTGCAGCAGCTCGCCCTACTCTGACTAATGCAGGCACACGAGTGGCCGTAATGGCCGCCGCTGCCTGCCTTATATAAGGGGGGGTGGGGCTCCAGGGGCTAGTGTAGCCTAATTGGCTACACTGGGCCTGCTGACTGTGATGTAGAGGGTCAAAGTTGACCCTCAGGTGCATTATGGGGCGAACCGAACTTCTTCCGCAAAAGGTTCGCGTGCGGTACCCGCACGCGAACCACCTAAGTTCGCGCGAACCCCGTTCGCCGGCGAACCGTTCGGCCCAACTCTAAAGGTGACCACTAACAGTCCAATTTCTAGCGAAAAATCGATCGATCAGATAATTCTGATTGGATGTGATTGGATTGGTTGGAAGTAATCTCCATTGATGGGCATAATCGATTATGGACAATTATAAAAACAGTTGTCCGATTGGATTTTCGTCAAACCAAAATTTGGATTTTCTTGTTGTTTATGATAGATAGGAAGCAAACATTGGCTTGTTAATGGTGTAATGAATGATGTATTATGATATTTCACTTCAGATCATAATTATCTGCTCGCTCGATGGATCTTTCACTAGAAATTGAATTGTTAGTGGCCACCTTAGAGGAAGTTTCATATTGTCTCCATATTTATTTAACTTGTATGCTGAATATGTAATGTGGAAAGCTGGCTTGGATGAGTCACATGCTGGAATTAAAATAGCTGGCAGGAATATTAACAATCTGAAATATGCCAATAATGGCTAAAACGGAGGAAGAATTGAAGAACCCAATCATGAATGTCAAACAAAAAGTGCCATAGGTAGTCTACTGCTTACCATTAAGAAAACTAAAGTCATGTCATCTGCTCCAGTGAACATTCTACAAACCGATGGATAAAATGTAGAAGTTGTAACAGATTACATCTACCGGGGATTGAATATATCTGCAGATGGTGACTGTAGCCATGAGATCAAGAGATGCTTGTTACTTGGGAGGAAAGCTATGGAAAATTTGGACTAGATACTAAAGGATAGAGATGTCACCAACAAAGATCAAGATATGGTCTTTAAGGTAGTAACATATAGCTGTGAAAATTGATGCTTTTGAATTGTGGGTTTGGAGAAAGCTACTGAGAGTTTCCTGGACTGCCAGTAGATGAAACCAGACAATACTTAAAGAAATAAGGCCAGAGTGTTTACTAGAAGGGATAATACTATTATTAAAACTTAAATACATTGGACACATAGGGCTCCATTCAATTCTCCTAGGAGATATTTAATATTCTGTTTAAAATAACTTTTGCACACTGCAGTTGAAAAAGTACCAAAGATTAGGTGAAAGATGTACTGTCAAATTTATTCTGAGTATTTTCTTGCTTGCTGGTTGCTTAAAAGGCATTTTATTTACAATGTGAAAATATCACCTAGGAGACAACGTAGGAGAAAAAGGGAATTGGATCAAGCCCATAATGAGAAAGCCAGGTTATTTGGAGAAATCCTTGATGTTCGAAAAAATTGGGGCAAACAAAGACAGCAGAGGCTCACAAATGTATTTGTGAAGCTATGAACATGCCTATGCAACAGCTGAAAGAAGCATATGGTTTCGAAGAATTGGAGTCAACTAAACAAATGAGGTATAAAAAAATCCCAGAAATCCTTAACCCAGGCATCTCTACCATCACACATGGTACCACTGCATGAGTAATTGTTGTCCCGAAATAATGGAGGAAATCTTTTTAGAGATTTCTGGCTCTCTATTAGGTGGGGATTTGTGAAATAAAAAATGCCAGGGTGTTGGCACTGATTATAATCAATCTATACAGAAGATGCTTATAATAAATTTCCAGTACAGTCATAATTTCCTCCAGTCTCTGTAAACTGTTCATGGCTTCACCTCAGTGTTTTTAGACACTGCTTTAGTGCTTCATCGGTGTCAAAATGCTACTGATGACTTCTACATGTGCTTTGAATACTGGTAACTAATCATTAACAATCTGTGCTGCCCCACTTATATCTCTTTTTCACTCTTTTTGAAGAGAAATTATGGTGGTCTGTTTCATGGAATTAATACGTATACATTGCTGCAGGGCTGGATTTACCATAAGGCACTATAGGCTTGTGCCTACAGGTGCTTGATGATGGAAAGGCGGCTCACTCCCCTTCCCAAGTCCCTTCCACCTTCCCTATGCAGAGTCCTGAGTGGAGTGTAAATGAGACGTTAGTCACCCGGCTCTCTGCAGTCCAGTGACCAGATCTCCCTTTAGTCGGGGGTACCTCTAGCTGAACTTCTGTCGGTTCTCCCGAGGCTTGTATGTGACTCTTATTGCGCCTGAACATAACGGCGAGGTAGAAGGTGATGAGAGCAGCGCAGCGGCAGCTGTCTGGTAATAAAAATACTACTGTTTGGTAGTACCTGGAAAGGACTTGGACAGGCAGCTCTTCCCCGCACCTCTGCTCAGGCGGCCATCTTGCTCCACCCCTCGGGGAGGGGGGCACCTCTGGCTGCCTAATTTTTGGGAACACCTCTAGTTACTTAATACTGAGGATAGCTCTGGATACGTAATACTAAGGGACACTTGTAGCTACTTCTGAAGCGCAAGATAACTAAGGGAGAAGTGACAGCTGAGCCAGTGGTTCAGCGAGTGTTCGTAGGATCAAGGAGGGGGAAGTCTAGAGTGCCAGGACATATGTTCCTATAGGCTGCTGAGATGTAAATCCAGACTTGCGATGCTGAGAGCAGAAGTGTAACTACTGGTAAGCAGCTTCTGCAATCACAGGGGGTCAAGGCCCAGGAGACTTAAACACCTTACCCTCCCTGCCTCCAGTACAACGCCCTCCTCTTGAGAAGGTGTTCTTGTAGCCACACCTGTTACTGTATAGGTGGGATATTTATGGTGGCTTCACTATTTCAGTGTAATACAGCTTGGTTGGATACTTGCAACGTACAAAAACAATTGGGTAAGGATTGCAGTTAAGTGGAAGTTACACTTTAAGGACCTAAGACTGAAGTGGTTAAAACACATACCTTTCTTTGCACCAGAAGTCCTAAGTATTCTAGATGAAACAGAAGAATAGATCAACACTGTAGACAAACAATAAGAAATGGATGTATCAAAGGAAATGAAATTGGATCGTCTTGCATTAACTCCCTGTCTACATATAGTTCAGTTCTGCTGTACAATGGCACCTCCTTTAATACAGCCGGGATCTTTGTGTCAAGCCTCATTCATCATGACAGTGACAGGAATAGGAATTCATTTTATTGAAAACAAGCCCTGTATGTATTAAATTGATCGCGTGGCCCCCACCACCACAAAAAGCACGCTCCTCGGAATGATGTGTGACAAGCCGCTTTGTAATAAATACCCGGAATTCGCAATTCACTGGCAAACTCTTGAGAAAAAGGGCTTACTTTTTTCCATGTAACTCACTTTAATCAATTATTGTTTCAATTTACTTGATGTCACAATGTCAGATCTACGGCATTATTTTTCCTCACCGAGTTGGCTGGAGTGGATTTTGTATGATGAACAAAAAAAAATGAATAAAAGAACAAAATAAAAGATTATTTTATAAGGGGAAATCTCTAAAAGCAGCAAACACTTATAGGCACTGTAGATCATGCAGGAAAAGAGAAACAAACCCAGGGATACTGGGAGCCCGATCTGGTGCACCTTATTACGTGGGATAGGATAACAATTGTAGAGTATTATGCTCACAAAATTGGGTTGCTGTTCCAGCAACCACAAATAACGTATGTAGGGAAGAACCACCTTTGACAAATCGTTTGGCCACAGCTCCAAAAAGAAAGTGTATGAGGAGCTCATACCATACACTTTAACCTCAATCCTTGGGTGGTAGGTAATGGCAAAGGTCTAGCAGGCACCCACACATTCAATGGTAAGGTTTTTAAGCAAGCATCTGTGTGTAATGATCAGTGGTACATATGATGATCAGAGTGAGCTCAATCAGTACAGTAGTCAGTATTTTGTTCAGAGTATGATCACACGTGTTAGTGCACAGTAACACAGGAGTACTCCTATGTGATAGCCCCTTAACGATAGGGACTATCACTAAATACAGAGAGGTCGTACAGGCAATGTCGGTAACGGGTCTGTCAGGCAGTGGTACAGTAACGTCAGGCAAACTAGTAGTGAGAGAACAGGCAGAGGTTGGCAACAAGTCAGATGGGTGAAAGTACAGAATCAGGAGGCTAAATCAGAGTGAAGGTCGGGCCGAGGTCGGCAGCTGATCAGAATGGCAAGGTACAGAATCGGGAGGCAGAGAGAGTAATCAAAGGTTCAGGCAAGAGTCATACACAAATAATCAATATACAATAATATGTTTTTTCCTAAGCTAAGTGTGAATCCACGGGGTCCTGCCGGATCAAACACACACGGATCTGACTAAGGTCTGAGAGCTTTCACTGCAAAGTTTCAGCAACAGCAGACGAGGAGCCACTGACAGCCCAGGTCTTAAATACAGATGATCATACCAAAAGGTCCTGCCCAGCGAATCCCGGCCAATCAGTGGCAAGAGTCAGACCCCTGCTGTCAGCTGACGACAGGTCAGCTGACCCGCCTCCTCAATGCATAAAGGTCCTGTCTCCGGGTACGCGCGTGCGCTATTCTGGTCTGATGTACCCTGGAGAGACCTGTTCTGCTGGAAGGAGATGAACGAGAGGACACGGCGGGATCCGCCGTGACGTCAGACGCGGGAGCAGCAGCCACGCAGCTCTCCGCTGCAGAGGTAACACCATAATTCCTAGCACTGTGTAAATATGAATACATGATCATAAGGTGGGCGTCGGCCTACCTTAATGAAGACTAATGGAACATAAATGTGCAAACTACTTTTTATTTAGCTCATTGGACAACACGTTACAAAGCCTAATGCCACATAATTGTTATTTTTTAAATTTAAACCACGTATGTTATGCTTTGGGCAGTGCTGGCAGAGGATTTCATACCACAGGTATCATAGCCTAGATGTATTTATACATATACTAGTAGACCTAAGCCTGTTAATATAACGGGCTCTAGGTCTGTCTCACAACCCCCCTCTCCTCCCGCCCCTGTTACCGCCACCACCGCCGCAGGTCAGCGCGCATGTGCGCGCCCGGCGCGTGCACGCCTGCTGTGTGCACACACACGTCCGCCCACCCCCCTGGCCCCATCCTCCTCATGTCTCAATGGCTGTCCGTGCTGCACATGCGCAGTAGAGCAAATGCACGGACACAGGGACAGAGGACGCAGCAACACTTGAGTATTATTATGTAGGATATAGATATGTACAGAGGGAGTTATCGGTTGCTTGGCATTTGGAAACGGCTGTTATTTCCTACAATGCAACAAGCCTTAAAGACAGGAAACTGTCAGCACCTAGGTCCTGACATCACACTTATGGTGGCCATGCATGGTACAATAAAAACGTTCAATTTCCCATTTATTCGAACAAAACGATCTAATTGAATGAAAGTCAAAAATAATCTTTTTTTTCGATTAAGAAAATTGAACAATCATCCCGTTTTTTTGTTTTTTTTTATTAAAAATATGATCTGACGTGTCAGCAAAATCTTTACATTCGATCTAACAGAATAACTGGCCGAAAATATGTAGTAAAAAAAATATAATTTTTTACCATGTATAGGTACCATTAGAGGGGGGCTTCACCATAAAATTAGCTACACAGCCCCACACCCGGTGATCTATCTGAGAAAATGTAAGATTTCTCTTGGAAAAGGGGGTATCAGCTACTGATTGGGATGAAGTTCAATCCTTGGTTACAGTTCCTCTATAAGGGATAAGATGGTCAATTGGCTTTTAATGCAAATACTACAGTGCTTTGATTACTAATAACAATAACAATAACAATAATATTTATATAGCGCTTTTCTCCCTGGGGACTCAAAGCGCTGTCCTCCATAGTCAATGTCCTCCATAGTCAACACATGTAAAGCGTTTTATATCTGTCTGTTTAATTGGTTGCATGATTGCATGTAGTCAGCGAGCGTAAGGAGATAATATCGATATTTGTTTGATTTAGTCACCCCCATCAGCACCTGTTTTTGTCTATTTATAGCCCAATCTACACGGTACGATTCTTTATACGATTCGATTACGGTTCTATTTACGATCCGATTAAATCCGACATGTCCGATCAGGATTCGATTCGATTCAATTCGACTTGCCATTGCAAAACAATGGCAAATCGAATTTGATCGAATTGAATCCCGATCGGACATGTCGGATTTAATCAGATCGTAAATAGAATCGTAATCAAATCATATAAAGAATCGTACCGTGTAGGTTGGGCGTAAGGTCTGTGCAGGGTCTGTTTGTTTGAGAATATTTATTTTCCTCCAGATAACAAAAAGATTACCACCCCACCAGGCATACGTACATTTGTATTTTTTATTTTTATTTTGCAATCTACATTCTGCTTCACCACCTAACTCAAGGAAAGGGCCCATCCGCTGTGTACATTTGTTCTTGCTGCCTGGTCACTTTGGTGCAGGGTGAGCCAAATGACAATACACACTGCTGCCGCACAAATTCCGGGAGGCGTTAAAGGACAACTGAAGTGAAAAATATATAGAGGCTTCCATATTTATTTCCTTTTAAACAACACCAGTTACCTGGCAGCCCTGTTGATCTATTTGGATGCAGTAGTGTCTGACTCACACCAGAAACAAGCATGCAGCTAATCTTGTCAGATCTGACAATAATGTCAGAAACACCTGCTCTGCTGCATGCTTGTTCGGGGTCTATGGCTTTTAGAGGCAGAGGATCAGCAGGTGGGGTGCAGCAACAACCCATGGGATCCCTCGGGAAAATTACCATGGGACCCCCTCTTGGGATCCAATCCTCTTCATGTGGTGAGTAAACACCCCCTTCCTCCACCACCTCAGCTTACCAACAAGACTATGGGGAAGTGAAGGCTCGCATGATGCCTTGGGCCACATTTCATCTTGATGCCCTTCTTCCAAAGCAGCATTGGAGCAGGTAAACATTAAACTGCTCCTCTGCGCTACTCTGCAAAAGGAGGAGGAGCTGGCCCTCATGTTTGCTATAGTTACGCCACTTAGTTTGAGACTGATCAATAAATGTTAAATCTTAATAAACAATTTGGCCCGCGACTTAGACTGTTTTGGATTTTAGCCCCTTACATGAGTGAGTTTGACACCCCTGGCTTAGGTAGAAGTGATGGTAGGGTTTAGAAAGAAAAATCCTGGAAACAGGCTTTATTCTTGTATGAAAAGTACTAACGCAACATACATCTAAACCTATTCTTATTTAGTAGTAGTCAATATTCCAATCCACACCTCTTACACAATTAAAATGGATACATTTGGAACCAGGATGGGGATTGGCAGTTAATAGCCAGACCACATGACTTCCTATAAACTCATTTTCCGCCCTGAAGTTGGGCTGTAAACTATTAATTCTGCTTTAAAGTGTTATTTATTTTCCTCCGTCTCACACTCGAAACACGTCCCCATTTGAATAATTTGATTTATCTCAGCACATGTTTCAGTCAATGTCTGGAATGGGATGATGGGGAATGTAAATAGTCTCATTACAGGGCATTTACTTTGCCAATGGTCAGTGCAAATTTTGTATTTAGGAATTGCAGACCCATTTCATTGGCTACCTTTAGCGGCAGGAACAGATGGAGCAGCAGTTATCTCAAATTGTTATCCCAGGCTATGGCGCCCCGACGTCTCTGGACCACTTGTGCACTGCTGATTGCGTTGAGGGGATCAGCAATGTGTTTAAAGTGAAATTGTATTTTTGCTAATAAAAAAGCCATGTCCTCCGTTCCGATAAGGATTCTTGAAACATTTCCAGATTGTTTACCTTAATTTATGAGAAGAGATACAAAGCTACCTTAAAATCTATCTGCCAGGATAAAGAGCGGTTATGTTCTCCTGCTGTTACTGTAGGTAATTACTCATTCAGAGCTGCAATGCTTCCTGCTCTGTGCAGTTATTTACTCATGGAGAAATATGGGAGGTTCTTTAGTGTTACTGGGCAGGATGGACTTTAAAGGATCACTATAATGAAACATTTTAAAATAAAAAATGCAAGTGTTAGTGTACACATGCTTGCAAGATATACTTTTCTCCTAGAGTAAAATAACCTCTAAATAACTTTTTTTTTCTATGTTGCTGTAATTTACAGTACACAATAAAAATCTGACAGGTTTTGGACCAGCTCATCTCCTCAGGGGGGTTCTCAGTATCTTCTTTATGCTTTATATAAGCACTCCCTCCCAAATATGTTAGCCAACCTGCCTACTCATTTGCACTTTATTTTGGCAGTTGGATGGAACAACTGCCGTTCAGTAAGTGCCTTTGAAATTTAAAGGGAACCTGAAGTGAGTAAAATTATTTAAAATAAACACACAGAGCCGGCCTTAGGTTTCACAGCGCCCTGAGCAAAACCTGATTTTTGTGCCCCCCCCCCTTCACACATGCGCTCACGCATACACACAGGCCCATATGCAATTCACCTTTTCTACTAAGATATTTCCTAGGACAGTGTGGTTCCCAACCTTTTTGATGTTGTGACACATCACACCAAATGCTCAGTCACATATGTATAATAGAACAAAATACTATTAATAACCACGAATGGATGAAAGAGTGCATTATCCTGAATACACTTAAAAATGAAGGCTAGAACCTTTCAGGAATATTAATAAAAACAATCAGTGGGACAGTTAGCCCCCCCTACATTTAGAATGATAGCACAGCACCGACAATTTGCACCACGCATTATAGCCGCAGTGCGCCACCCCCCAAAAAAACGCCCTCAGACTCAGTATAGGTAGGTAGCCAGGCATAGGTGCCCCCAGTATACTATCTCATGTGTAGGTTCCCTCAATATAGGTTGCCAAGCATAGGTGGCCCCAGTATAGGAAGTCAGTTGAAGGTCTCCACCCCCCCCCATAGGTAGCCAGGCGTAGCTGCCTCCAGTATAGGTAGCCAGCTATAGGTGCTCCCAGTGTAGGAAATCAGGTGTAGGTTCCCCTTAGTATAGGCAACCAGCTATAGGTGCCCCGTCAAATAGCGCCAGGTCAAAGGCCAGCTATGTAAACAATGATGTAGCTGCAAATGAATATTACATACTAACCTCACCCTCAGTTCCACTCAGAAGCTCACCATTTTCTTCTTACAGTAATCCCTTCCAGTTCCGACAATATTTTGTCATAACTGAAATAAACCAGTTACTGTCCATTATATATCAGCAGCTGACAGCTACAACTGAATGTGCAAGGCAATGTCCATGTTTCCCTATGGCTCAAGTGTGATATTACAGTTTAACAGTGTGCTGACCAGAAGGCTGTTATGGGGTAATGGTCATTTTTAAAATGGAGGACAGCGAATTCCATTGATCACAGTGGGCAAACAGGATGCAGGAGAGGAGAAAGAGATTGATGAGTAGACTACACGGGAGGTAAGTATGACGTGTGTATGTTTATTTTGACTTTTTATTTTCAGTTCAGGTTCTCTTTAAAAAAAAACAGAGAATTCCCTATGAAGAGATGAGAAGATGGGAGAAAAGTAATGTATAGTGCATTTTAATGTGAGAGAAATGTACTCCTTTTAATTATGGGGATCATGTTTTTTTTTTGTTGTTTTTTAATTGTATAATTTTTCTCTATAGCAGTCCTTTAAATAGAGCTTGAGCATACCATATACTTATTTAATGATATGCCTTGAGTCCTTTGGGAGAAAAGCGCTTTATAAACGTATTTGTATTATTGTATTGTACTGTATTAACTAAGGCCTAATTTGCAAACTCTGATGTTTTGTGAGGGACTTAAAATGAAAGTGGAGCAGAGCTTCTCTAGGTTTTTGTATATTATTTTGCCTAATAATATGTGGAGCATACCACCTACCTTGACCAAAAGTGAGTAGGCTTGGGAATTAACCAAAATATATAGTACAGATGTATTTTTTCTCTGCAACTCTGTAAACCAGCCTGAAAATGTGCCTGGTGCTATCTGTCGGGGACCTAGTATTAGTGGAACTAAACATTACAGATGAATTCTAAAGAATCAATTTTTTTTCTGAAAAGTCTATAGATCGTTTCCCTTAGCTGTTGTTCCCAGTCATCTAAAAATTGCATCCCCTCTAGGTCTCCCTCCCATTTCTTGGCATAAGTGCGCTCTCTAAAGCAGCATTGAGGGTCTTAAATAGTTCTGAAATTAGACCCAGCATGCAGAAGCTATGAAGGCAGATGAATTCAAAATTACTTAATGGGTTTATTTCTATGGTCCAACCATAAAAAGACATCAAAGGTGAAAATAAACTGATGAGAAAAACAATTGTATCTATTCTCCTCCTTCAAAAATGATTCTTTTAGATATCCCACAGTTTTATTTTATATGTAAATCTAGTTTTTTAAGTTTTTACTGTTTCATTGTCTCTGCTCAATGACACCTTCATTGACGTATGTCAGAGCTCAAATCTATAATTTATTGATGCCTTTTATCTTTTTTCTCCTCTCAGAATCCATTTACTGACAGCAAAGTGTTCTATGGCTGTAATTACTTATCAGTAAGGCTTGTGCTATAGTCTGAATGAGTCCGACCTGGGCAGAAACTTGCATACCTGATGTTTAACTCTTTCAGGCAGAGAAAGAAAAAAAGGAACACAGGCTAGTTATTTGTGTGATTGGCACTGCACATACACGTGTTTATCTCATCATGTCACATTGGTTGTCCTTTAAGCAAAAGCTTATGGCTTTTCACACTCTAAGAAAAACATAGACTCTTGTATAAGTAGCATTATGGTATACGTTACCAAGTCTCAGACCCATAAGCTTATGTTTAAAGATAGCAGTGAGTGATGAAGGTCTTAAATAGGCAGAAACCCAAGTGATACTCTGTCCCGTCAATGGAAAGGCTTCAGGGATTGAAGATAAAGCTAAAAGAGCTATGTTTGACCATGCATTGGGCTAGTCAGATACATAATTTAGCTTGACTGATATTAGGATTGAAGGTCAGGCACACCCAGACTATCCTACCTTTTATGTACACAGAGAATTTCTTAGGAACATGCGATATAGAGCCTTTCAAAATAAAGCCGTAAGGAAGAAGCATCAGAGTCACATGAAGAGTACACTTTAGGCCTCTTGCACACTGCAAGCGATTCAGATTCAGATTCCGCTTTTTAATCTGTTTTTACTTCCGATTCCGATTCAGATTTGCAGTTTGCTCCTTGCACACTGCAAATCGGAATCTGAATCGGAGGTAAAAACTGATTAAAAAGCGGAATCTGAATCGGAATCGCTTGCAGTGTGCAAGAAGCCTTATAGAGAATTTATGTGTGCATCAAACCAAGTAACACCTGACAAATGTGGCTTTGCAAATTTGGCCTAATTGGCTATTCACGAGACATAGCTCATGCAAATATGCATTTGCCTTCGCTTGCCAAAGTTTGCAGGGTTAAAACCAATACCGCAAAGTGGTTGCCCTGCGGGAATTAGTTCATGCTATATTAGCACTATCCAGGAGCGCCACGGGGAGGCTCACATGAAGAGTGTCGGGAATCACTGAAGTTCCCTGTAACGCTGTCCACTTGTTCTGGTGCTGAAGTGTGGTAATTAATGAACATTTAACAATAATAATTGGGGTTCCAAATTCACAATCCCAAAATTCAAACCGTAACACTATTCATAATCTGTGTTTTCTCAATATTGTATAGATGCCAGATATTTAAAAAAAATCTAAAAAAAAAAAAGACATGCCAGGAGAGAAGTATTGGGAGATGCATAAAATAGTAGAACATTGCCAGCTAATACATTTACGGTGGCCACCTGCTATTTTAAGGTCTAAAATATGTTATTTTTTGAAAGTGAAAGGCTTCATTGTCAAAATGAACAGGAGATAATGGGCTTCCCTGACTTGTTCTCTCACACTGAAGGGAGAAGATGTAAACCCTGCGTACTGGACATGAGCTGTTGGCTTAGTGTATAAGGTATTAATCCGTGCAAGAAAAGGGTTTCCACATCCCCAGTTTCTCAGTGTAACATGAAGTTAAAGTACTGCCAAGAAAGAGTATCACATAACTTATATATAAGCTAGTCCTAAATACCAATAAAACATCAGAACTGATCATCAACTTCAGACTTAAGGAAAAGCCCTCCTAAGTGCCCACCCCCCTCCCCACTCCTCATTGAAGGCACAGAGGTCACAAGAGTCCTGGTTACCATCCACCGACCTAAAGTTGAAAGAAAAAGTCACCAGAACCCAGAAGAAAGCTCAACAGCTTTCTTGGCATGTTGCAAATTTGGCATGTCGCAAGACCTTTTGACCTGCTTCTATTCTGCGACCATCCAGTCAATACTATGGTCTGCCATCATTGTGTGGTATGCAGGGGCCTCCACGAGAGACAGGTGTAAACTACAGTCACCTCACACCACTCGACCTTCTCTACTCCTCCAGACTGTGGTCCAGGGTTGTCAGGATAGCAAAAGACCACCCTGGCAACTGTTTATCAATCTTCTGCATTCAGAACGCCATTACAGGACCTTACCCACTAAGACCACAGGACACAGAAGCTTCTTCTTCCCCTCAGCTATCCAGCTCCTCAACCTAGCCCCCTTAAGGGCACCCCCCCCCCCCTTTTGATCTAGTATCTCCACCTGTGCAGGTGCCTGTCTATGCCACACCACTGTATAAATTTGTCTTTCTTTCCTTTTGTTTTTGCATATCCTACCTAATAATATACAAGTGTCCCTGCGTCCTGCCCCTGTGTCAGTGCTTTTGCGCTACTGCGCATGTCCTGCACTGACAGCCGTTGGGACAGGACGCAGGACAGGCTAGCCGGCGGAGCGGGCGGGCGTGTGCATGCGTGCAGCGGTGACAGACCTAGAGCCCATTTTTTAGGTCACTAGTTTGTATATACTATATGTCATGCCCCACTCAAAGCCCTGGGATTTTACATTTATGTAAGTGTTCAGTAACTTTTATTGTGCTATACAGTACGTCACCTGCTTTTAGACCAGGTACAAAACTGATCTGGTCTTTGCATATAATATCTGCCAGGAAAGCACCAATTCAGATTGCCAGTATTTGACCCAATAATTTAATGTTCACATTCACAAGTGATATTTGGTGTAAGTCTTGTGGTTCAAAGGTCTAGGCTTCTTTTATAGGGTCCTGATGATGCGCCACTCTGTATAGGCGCAAAATGGCTGTTGACCTTCTCTCTGCCTGTACCTCTCTCCATATTTATATTGCCTTGGAAATGCTTTTAATAGCTCTGGAATAAATGCTATGTTTTAGCCTGATGTGCACTACCGCTTTCTTCTCTCTTTAAATGTGGTATAGTGAGTATATTTGGGAAGCTGCACTCAGGCTGTAAAGCTACAGTCCTGTGCACAAGTTTCTTTTTATTGATCTTCTTTTTTAGGTATCGTAGAAATCATGGCTTGAAGTAATGAGGTGTTAGGTGGACTGCATCCTTTACAGGCATTATTCAGATTTGTTAAAACATAATATTTGTATTAAATAAGGGTGAAGCTTTTGAGCTTACATGCACTTTGACAGCTTGAGAGACCTCTTCTATTGTGGTTGCTCCTTTTAGCATCGCCCCCTATACGACTGAAAGCTGCGTCTGGGAGATGGACTGAATTATTCAGTTTCTACAATAGGATGAGGAGTTGGTGTGTTCTATAGGCGACCAATAATTTTTTATACATCAACTATTTTGTTAGGGGTTGCAGTAGGCGTTCGCTGTGGAAAATGGAGCTACATAAATACTAACTAATAAGAAAAAAAATAACATAACTGCCATTCTCCTTCCCTCTTGCTCTTCTTTGTAAGCAGGGGGCATAGCTTTGGTTATGACTCAACCCTTCTGCAGTGCAACCTGGGATGTGGAATAGAGAATTGCGGGTGGAGGCAATGCTGGTATGTCAGTCACCCTGACTAATGGAGGTGAAGTGGTTGGTGAAAATAGGCGGGGGGGGGGGGAGGAGAGTGTTGTGACTTCCAGGGAGGGGTAGGAGCATGGTGGTGTTCTAAGTTGAAAACATCACTCTTGAGAGTATCAGGGCTATTTCTGGTGGGTGGTGAGGGGGAAACCAATAAGAAGGGGGTCGAAATGTAAAAGAAAATGTAATAGGGCATAAAAATGACCCTAACAATACACAAGTAATTGAGATTTCAATTTGTGATAATTTGCATCATTGACTACAGTTCCCCCTGAGCTGGGATTAATCTTTGAAGTAGATTGCAAAAGCTGTTTTTAGACAGAATCTCATTGCAGCCACAATGACAGTTACATCTGGGTGGCTGTGAATGTTTGGGAACTTTTGTTCCAAACGCGCCGATGATCACAAATGACCGTAACTAAAGCTGACAGTCGCTTATTGCTCTGGGCCATCTAAGCTAACTTTAAAAGGAAGAAGAAATACTTGTTGTTCCAGGCAAAATTGCTGCAGCTCTGTGTACAGATGTTTCAATCTACATACCAGGGAAGGCAAAGGAAGATTAAACTTTTATTTTACTTTTGTGCCTGGTTGAGCTGAAGGGAGTGTGAACGACATTGTGAATAAGTGATGCTAAGGGGGAGTGACCCATACCAATATACTACATGGATCCCGAGTGCCCACCACTGTCAGTCAGAGTAGGCTTGCTGTCCAGGATTGACAGCTCAGTCAGAGAAGGCAGATGCTCTAGGTCTTTAAATGTATCATGGACCTCTTAACACATCTTACAGACTACAGAGGAAGTTCCTCTATTTTTGACAGTATCCTCAGAAAAGTATTCAGTTGGTAATAAAGACAATACTCCCCTACCCTAGCTAGATTTCAGGTCTCCTGTGAACTAATGTGGCAGTGAAGACTTCAGGAAGTGTCTCCATCCTCTTATGTCCATTGACTAATCAGCTTTTGTGTCATGGCAGTGATAAGTAGGTAGCGACCTTATCAGTTAGAATTGCTTCCTTGTGTTGGCCATCTAGGAGGACCTTCACTGCTGTCACAATGGGACTTGGTAGGAGGGACCTACTTAAGAAAGAAAACCAGGGAGCAGAGGGAACCCTCTTAGGAAGATGTGTATCGGCTGCTCCTCGTCAGGTGTATGCAGGCCTGGCACTTCCATAAGGGCAAACATAGCAGTTGTCTAGGGCCCCTGAGCTGACTGGTGCCCCCCCCACTACCCAGTCTCCACCTAAGTGTATGGTGGTCCCCTGTATTCGACAGCAGAGTGGCTCACCTGTCTGGCCAGTGCACTTCTCCATCAATTTGTGTGCTTTTGTCTTCATCTCCGCTAGCCGCATCTTCCCAGTGATCCGGTGGCATGTTACGTGAGTTACATGCATGGGGTCAATGAGAAAATGTAGCCAGTGGGGCTGAAGAAGGGGAGCATGCAGACTGAAGGAGGAACTGTGTTGGAAAGTAAAGATCATTTTCATTTAACTACCTAGCGACCGCGTCATACCAATGGGCGTGAACGCAGCGGCAGCCCCAGGACCGCCTAACACCAATTGGTGTCAAGTCCTGGAGCTGTAGTTTACCAAGGAACGCTTGCGCGCATGCACGATCGTTCCCTGACGATTCATGGAGCTCCACTCCATGATCAGCCTGCTAGCCTTGGGCCGTGGCTAGCAGACTGTTTTCAGATGAAAGGGGAAAGAAATCCCTTTTGTTTACGTTTGTACAGCGCTGCTATCTAGTGCAGCGCTGTACGGGGGACACTCCGCTGTCCCTCAGAGCAGTTGGGGAATAAAGCCCTCCCATAGGCTGATGCCTATGAGAGGCAGGAAGAGGACAGATCGCCGTCCAGTGCTAGTTTAGGACGGTGAAGGAGGGAGGGAGGGGGTGGATAGGGGGATGGAAGGGTAAAGCCTCTCTTTTTTTAGTAAAAACAAAGATCGCAGCAGCGAACAGAGACCTCCTAAAGAGTGTCCTATTAACCACTTCGGTACCAGCAGCCTCTGCCCCCTTAAAGAGACTCTGAAGCGAGAATAAATCTCGCTTCAGAGCTTATATTCAGCAGGGGCATTTGTGCCCCTCCTAAAACGCCGCTATCCCGCGGCTGAACGGGGGTCCCTTTCCCCCCAAATCCCCCCTGCAAAATCAACGACCAACTTGATTGTAGATTTTGCTGCTGTTGAGGCAGGGCTAACGGCTGCAGCCCTGCCTCTCAGCGCCGTCTTTCAGCGGCGCTTCGCCGCCTCTCCCCCGCCCCTCTCAGCGAAGGAAGACTGAGAGGGGCGGGGGAGAGGCGGAGATACGTGCTGATAGACGCGTGTGAGGCAGGGCTGCGTGCATTAGCCCTGCCTCAAACAGGAAGAGATCCCCGTGAGTAGACGAGGGGATTTGGGGGGTAAGGGACCCCCGTTTAGCCACGGGATATCGGCGTTTTAGCAGGGGCACACATACCCCTGCTGAATATAAGAGCTGAAGCGAGTTTTATACTGGCTTCAGTTTCTCTTTAAGGACCAGAGGCTGCTGGTACGCTAAAGTGCTCATACCGACGAATCGCCACAATAATCAGTCGCTCCCGCTGGTCACGCCGCACTGTCCCCACCGCAGGCTGCTCTCTCTGCCATCTCTATGCCCGGCTCACAGTGCTCTGCGGTGATAGAGGCGGCAGGGCAGCACATTGTGGCGGGGCAGAGCAGCGGGAACGGGCGGGGACGTGCGGTGAATGGGACGTAGTGTTTACGTCCGGTCAGAACCGCAGCGCCACCCGCCCGACGTAGATTTAAATTGCGTCGGTCCGAAAGGAGTTAAAGGGACTCCGAGCAGTGCAGTACCTATGGAAAGATGCATACCATTTTGAAGCTCTCTTTCTCCTCTTTCCAATGATATATAAACCACCACCCTACGCCTTTTAGTTTTTGTTATTTTCACGATCGAAATCGCGGCCGCCATCTTGGATTCCTTATTCAGCATTGTATTATGCAGGACGACACTTTCCCCAGTGTCGGCAGCTCCATTCAGTGCAATGCAATGAAATACCAGGAACCCAGGGGGATATAATTACAAACATCATGCCGGTAGGTGTCAGGATATGATTAATTAGTTGTGGGTATGCTTAAAGGCATACCCACATGCACTGCTCGGAGGCCCTTTAAGGACAAGAAAAGGAGGAAAAATTAATCTGTGTGCTTAGTTGTAGGGCTGTGCAGCACACTGACAAAGCTGCACAGCTCTGTATTGTGAAAAATGGCCTGGTCACTAGGGGGGTGTAAGCCTGTGGTCCTGAAGTGGTTAATCAATTAAGGAAACATTTTGTTTTATTTTAGTCACACTGTGGCCCATATGCAATTCACTTTTTCTCTTGAATTTTCTCCTAGGACCTAGGTTATATTTTCACACCTTTTCATAAAATGCTTTTAAACCGTCAGCAAGCAAGCAAATACTAAAACTAATTTTGATAATACTTTTTCACCAACTTTTGGGTACTTTTTCAATTGTAAAATGCTAAAAGGTTATCTTAAATGGAAGATGAAAATTAACTCCTTGGAGAAAATTCAGGAGATAAAGTTAATTGCATATGGGCCTGTATCTTTTAATCATTTCACCACATCAATTAATTTGAGCTGTGCCAAAAAAGTGTGCATCGTGAGTGGACCTCAACCCTCAGGGGTTAGTGGAAGAGAACAATGCTATCTTCTGTTGCTCCACCGAAGGTATCCACCAGGACGAATCACTGGCCAATCGGTCAGAAAACATTCTGGTCTGACATACACACGCTGCATTCTTGGCAGAGGTGGTCGCTATCGGCGGAGTTTAATCTGGCATGCGTATGGGCCTTAAAAGTTTTGATGCATTCTCCCAAAGTACATTACTTACAGAAGACAAAGGGTTAATATGAGAATGCACTATTTAGCTATATTCACACAGATGCTAAGTTTGCCATGAAAATGTGATTTATTGGCATTGAATCTTTTTAACAATGATTTCTTATTCCTTTTCTGTGGCTTTTTGAACATTAGGGAAGTGCTATTGTGGTATAGGGTATTGTGCTGTGAACATCTGTCAAATACCTAATGGCTGTATAACATTAGTCTATCATTTTTTAGTCTGCCATGAGTCTGCCAAGTTGTCCAATAGACTATTCATTGTAAGCTAGACATTCGCCTCATACAGGATAATTTTTAGCCTTTATTTTATTTTTATTTTAAGCAATTTGGCGTCATAGACAGCACAGTCCACTGTCACCATCTGTGTAAAAATTACAAAGGAAAATTTCACGGTGGTGTGTAGTATGCACCATTACCACTGGGGTAGCACTCCAGGCCATTGCTTGGGTGGCCTGTGACCAGAAACTGCCTCTTTCAACCCTTTTTTGGATGAACAGCTGGGCAGATGCTGTTCTGAAAACTGATTGTAAGCTGTTGCAATAGAATTTATGGGAATTTAACACAAGCATTTGTGTGGTGAGAATGGAGTTAGGAAAACCCTGAAAATCTCTGGCAATAAGGACAATCCAGTACTACCCCTGATTACACATCTTACCATAGTTTTACCAACTACACAGGAAATATTAACCACTTTACCCCCGCGCGTACGGATTTCTCCGCCCCTTTTTCCATCCTTTCACCCCCAGGGACGGAGAAATCCGTACTCTGCGCACTCCCGCCGCTGTCCACGCTCCCGCTCGTAAACACGCCGCCCGCCGCTAGTAAACACGCCACCGCCCGCTCGCCCAGAGATCAACGAACGGGAAAATCCATTCCCATTCGTTGATCTCAGCCCCGCAATGATCTGCTGCCGCTCGGCTGAGCAGCGCGATCATTGTAAAAAAACAACAAAGTCCCAGCCTCTTTCTACTTCCTGCAAGCGTCCGGAAGGACGCTTGCAGGTTGCATGAAACAAATTTGTAATGTTGCCATCTTGTGGCCAAATAGTAAAACTACACCCTAACCATTTTTTACACACAAATAAACTTGTTTTACACAAAAAATTAACTCCTTACCTCCCACACTCCCCAATTTTTTTTTTTTGTAATTAAAAAAAAAATAAAAAAATTTACAATTTAAAAAAAATACATAAATAGTTACCTTAGGGACTGAACTTTTTAAATATTTATGTCAAGAGGGTATAACACTGTTACTTTATAAACTATGGGCTTGTAATTAGGGATGGACGCAAAACTGAAAAAAATGCACCTTTATTTCCAACTAAAATATTGGCGGCAAACATTGTGATAGTGACATAATTTAAACGGTTTTATAACCGGGATAAATAGGCATATACATTTAATGGGTTTTAATTACAGTAGCATGCATTATTTAAAAACTATAAAGGCCGAAAACTGAAAAATAATAAATTTTTTTCCCACATTTTTTCCTATTTTCCCATTAAAACACATTTAGAATAAAATTATTCTTGGCATAATGTCCCACCTAAAGAAAGCCTAATTGGTGGCGAAAAAAACAAGATATAGTTCATTTCATTGCGATAAGTAATAATAAAATTATAGACGAATGAATGGAAGGAGCGCTGAAAGGTGAAAATTGCTCTGGTGGTCAGGGGGTAAAACCCCTCAGTTGGGAAGTGGTTAAGTATACACCCCTAGTTAATCTTTTTTTTTTTTCACTTTGCTTAAATCATACTTTGAAGGACTGCTGAAAAAGTATTTCTGCCCCGAAAACACTGTATAATCCCAGAGAGAGAGAGAGAAATGATCTTTTTTCACAGCTTCTGATAAACTGTTCCCCTAGGCATCCTTTTGTGTTTAAACATAACTCTTTTGTCCTTGCAGCTGTAATGCAAATAATCTACATTTCCTGTTATCTCCAGATTCATTTAAATAGGCAAGTCGATCAGCTGGCTAAAGAGAACTTGTGAAGGACATTTTTTTTATAAAGATAGAAATACAGAATACAAATGTTAATCCAATGCTCAACCCACTTCATGGATTTTTCAATGTTTCCTTTAATAATGCCTGTCTCAAAACGTCTGTCTGCCTCACAAGGCCTGAGTGAGTTGCGGCTCATAAGTTGGCCCTTTTTATCATTGGGCGACTGAAATAGCCTAAGGCTTCTTGCACACCAAGACGTTGTGTTAGGTGGCACGTTAAGGTCGCATAACGTGCACCTAACACAACGTATGGTGCTGCAAAAGCCGACGGTAGAGTGAGCCGCGTTAGGCTGCTCGATGCCCATAATATCTCCCAGAGTGGCGCTGATTGGCCAGCGGGACCACGTGATGCGGAGCGAGACACTCCGCATCACGTGGTCCCGCCGGCCAATCAGCGCCCGCCAGTGCAGTGAATATTAAGTAGCCATGTGCGCGGCTACTGTAGCTGGCTCTCCCCGCCTCCTCCGCCCCCCACTGCGCATGTGCAAACAGTCTAACGCGGCTATAGCCGCTCCAACGCCGTAGCATGCTGCACTTTGCACAGAACGTGCAGCGTTACATGTAACGCAACGTGGGCTGTGTGAACAGCCCACTTGTGTTACATTGCTGTGCGTTGGGGGAGCGTTACAGGCGCACTAACGTGCGCCTGTAACGTCTTGGTGTGCAAGCAGCCTAAAAGGGCTGCTACCCCAATAGTTGACAAATGAGTTGCCTTTTGCTTAGTCTGAGAAAACAAAAGAAGAAATAGCCTTGGTAACCGTTACTAGGGGCCTTTCTGAGCCTGTGTACCCGGGACACATGCTTTGACCTGTGGTCTTGTAATGTCAAGAACTTCACTAATGGTTCAATTCAAAAGACTGCTTTTTAGAGGTTCATTCAGAGACATGGGTAACTGACTCCCCATAAAATGGTAATGCTTCCGTTGTTCGTGGTAAAGTACTGTTCTCCCACATCTCTTTCAGGTAGTTTATTGGCTCCCACAGCCGCTTTAGATGCTGACATCCTGCTGTTACAAAAGTGAACCTTTGGGTTCCAGCAAATTACATGGCTTCCTGTTGTAACATACTGTAAAAAATAATCTCTTTTCTGATTTGTGTCAGTCCATAACCTCCAACCCATGTACATCACTTATTTTTCATGGAATAGCCAGCACGCTTTTATGGAAATAACGCACAAGTACATTTTTTTGCACACCCCAAGATGTCCCCTGGATCTGTTCCAAAACTTAATCACATCAGCTTCCTGGAAGTACCCATGACGATGCTCCCCAGTGTGTGGACTGTTTTTTCACTCCACACACATGGAATTGTCTTTTTGCAGAGCTATTTTTAAATGTATCCACTGTTCTCAGCTTTCAGACACCTCAACGGCAGATGCTAGAGGGATGTGGCCGTATCAACCACATTCCAATATCAATTGTCTGCACTCCAAAGTTCCGGCACAGCAAACTGTAACACAGAAAACAACAAAACACACTGATGTTGGTCAAATAGATGATATATAACAGAAAAAAAAATATGCAACAGTGTCTGGTGTCAAGCCAATTCACCCCCTTTAGCAGAACTGGTCCCTACAGTATCCTACAGCAATCCCCTCAATGGCCATAATGGAGATAACCCCCTAGCACCTGTCCATGCCCATTTGAGTTCCATATACGTGTATTTGTCTGAAATCAAACCTGTGATAGGGAAGTGAAGTAAAAGTTAACTCAGTAGTGAAAAGCTTCTGGATGATACAGCCCATTTTTCATAAATGGATTCCGTATGGAATGGAATGAGTGCTTGTTCCTCCCTGGAAAACCTGGTTTGATGCTTGATGGATAGAAGATCCAGAGGCTTCTCTTTTTCCAAGTTGAGTATCAAACCTTTTTTTTTATTAACAAACCTGGATCCTAAAGAGGCTTCCCCCTTCCTGCTCAGCAATGGGATCCTGCGCTGGGTCCCTTCACCTGGTGCAGTGGGTAGCCGCTGACTTGAAGTCTATTACAGAGGAGAGGGGGCGGGGACTATCCTAGAGGAAGCAGCTGTTGGCTCAGAAGGTTAGATGAGGAGCAGGCTGGCTACCTACTATGGGCACCAACCTGGCTAATCTATACTAGGGGCAATTATACTGGCGGCAACTATACTGGGGGCAACTATAATAGCTACCTATACTGAGGGCAACTACACTAGCTTACCTATAATGGGGGGGGAACTATACTGGCTACCTATATTGGGGCAACTATACTACCCACACTGGGGCAACTATACTGGCTACCTATACTGGTTGGGCAACTATAATTGGCTAAACTATACTGGGGCCCCCTATACCTGGCTACCTACCTATACTGAGGGTGTTTTTCTCTTGGTCGCACCGAAGCTATAACGTGCAGTGAAAATTGTCGGGTGCTGTGCAATCATTCCAAATCGGGGAGGCATCCTCACAAGTCTAGAACTCGCCCTGCCAAGCAGAGAGCCTCTAGAGCACCTGTGCAAGGCAGGCAATGTAAATATTATTGGGGCTCTGCGTTTAGGGCCACCAGTGCTGAAATGGACTGACAGAGAGAGACAGGGGAAGTCTCATTAGGATACAGAATCTTCCACCTCCCGAAGTAAGTACATCCAAGGGGCTCTTGTTTTCCCATATAGGCCTACTTTAAAGATTTGATGGTCTCCAGTGATGTCAGTTTTTAATGTTTTATAGCTCCCCTCTTATTGGCCTTTTTCCTGCACTCAGAAGTGTTTCTGTGACATACAAACGTTTTATGGCCCGTTATTAGTTGCAGTAAAGCTAAAAGCAATGGTGGTGAAATCCAAAGGATGTGTGGTGACAGATGCATAATGCTGCTTGTGTGACTGAGGCACGACATGCTATACACACAGTATATCTGCACGGAATATGCTGTAAACGGAATGTCATGGTGTGGGCCAGTCCTTACTTGGAGGTACAATGTATGAGGAAATTAGCAGACACCAGCCCTGTATCTAAAACAAGGAAAAAGGGTTCTTCTGCTTCTGTCAGCACAAATGGAAATAGGATAATTTACACAGCAAATTCATATTCTTGACATACACACAAGGGCAAACAAGTCATCTATGTCCGATATACACATTATCATCATCATTCATTTCTCTGAGGAACCCGGCCCAACATACTATTATATTCCCACATCTCTGACGATGAGATACTGCCTGACCTCCATAAGTCCATGTACCATAACATGGGGCAGATAGCAAAAGAATCTAAGAGACGTGAGTCTGGGGATTGCAAAACACACCACTGTGGCCTTCTCCCACCATTATTAAATTGTGTCTCCAGTCACAGAAATAGCACATTATTGCTTCCCATGTGCATGGGCTGAAATACAACAGCCTATTATTACTAGTAACTGTTCTAATTATACATCAAATTTCTCAAATCTTGCAACCTGACCTCTCTTCTCTTGCCTGACACCAGTTTCTGCCTAAGCTCCTTTGGAACTGAGCAGCAGAGTCAGAGGGGTGAACTGCCAGCTTTCCCCCTGCCTGTTGCCTCTTGTCTAAAAACCTGTGTCTGCCTGTTACCTGCTGTGCCTGTGATAAGTGTTTGCAGCAAGTTGGGAGAAGGATGAATGGAAATAAAACACTGCAACACAGATGTTTTCAGAACCCTCCTGACATCATCCATTGCAATTTCAGGAAACGAAAGATGTCCATAGATCTCTTGACTTGACGGCCGATCGACCATCCAATTCAATAATTATTGAATTAGATGAAAATTGGTGCTGCCCAGAGCCTGCACGATCGACGATGCCAGGGCTGGTTCTAGCTACAACGGGGCCGGGGCAAATGTAACTTGGGTGCCCCCCTAGCAAGGCCCCTCCACAGTCTCCGAGCCGACTCCTAGGACCCATCCAACCACACGGCCAGCCACACAAAATCATTAGGTGTCCATCATATGTCACCAAAGCCATTGTCAGGCACCCCATTATTCCCCTCCTCCTTTCCCTTACAAATCCAGAGTGTACACACATTGAGATCTTACCTAATCCAGGCAGGACACATGCTCTACACGCTTGTTCCCATAGCGCCTCACTTCCTCATTCCCTGCAGGCATGTATGGGGTCACTACAGCTGAAAATGAGGGGGGCACACATTGGGGGGCCCCTACAAGGCACTAGGGCCCTGGGGTAGTTGCCCCCTTTGCCTATATGAAAGTGCCGGCCCTTATAAGTTAGTCTTAATTATAAAATCCCCTACAAATGGTTGCAACTTGTATACAACACAATCATTTCTCATCTGGAACAAGTTGGAACCTTTAAACTGTACTTATAATCCCATCAGGACAGATCTGCCCATATAGTTGTTATTGCTTGAGCTTTACCACTTCATGTGCACATAAGGGAGGCTATTATTACACATGGAAGAGGGGGCTGCACATGGAATGGGAGGGGGATACAGTACAGGGATGATACACATGGAAGAGGGGGCTGCACATGGAATGGGAGGGGGATACAGTACATGGATGATACACATGGAAGAGGGGCTGCACATGGAATGGGAGGGGGATACAGTACATGGATGATACACATGAAAGAGGGGGCTGCACATGGAATGGGAGGGGGCTGCAGTACATGGATGATACACATGGAAGAGGGGCTGCACATGGAATGGGAGGGGTGCTGCTGCACATGGAAGCGGAGCCACAACATACTTGGCCTTGGGGCACAATAAGCATAAATCCGGCTTTGCTGTTAAGGGACCTGCATCGGAAGAGAAAGACTTTAGCGCATTCTGTGTTATTCATAAAACTGTTAATGCTCCTTGAAAGCCCCATTTTAGGCCTCCACAAATATTAAGCTTTATGCATTTAAACCGTACATAAATTTCCCTTCCCGTGAAAAGGCTCCTTGGCACATAAACATAGCTAAAGTACAGTTACACTAAGATAACCACAACCCTAATAAAATTGTAAATGACTATATTTCATTATTTTCTGTTTGCTCTGCTGTGATATGGGCCAGCTGCCTGCCGTCTGTACGTTGCTGGCTCCCCACCTGTCGTCGCTCGGAGCGATGCAGCGTTTAATCCTCTCCCCGTAAAAGCTGAGGCTGCAGGATGAAATAAGAGTATCTGTGAGGATTGATGCTTCTCGCTCTGCTGGCCCATGCTGGGTTTAAAAATGGAAATTTAATTAAAATGAATAATTAAAGGCGCAGCATAATTGCCGTCCTGTTGTATGTGATGGTCTCAGTTCAGTGCTTGTCGGATTGAGGTGTGGGTGTTTTTCTTATCGGATGATGGTTTCTGTCTTCGGCACGCAGTATATTGGAAAGCCCCCCTCCTCCCCACCCAAACCACCACGGAACAAGAAGACTATGTTCTATGCACTTGTCTCCTCAGTAATACTCCTCCCACTACATGTACGGTACCCCTCATGAGGCCAGCGGGTGGGGGGTGGCTATGGATTTATTTCAATTCTAGGAAACTGAAAGCTGCCACTGGCCACTATCACTGATGCTGTATTAAAATTCAGCTACCTATAGATTTTCTGCTACCTTTAACCCTGGTTTCATACATCTGTACAATAATGTACTGTATTTAAAAACTGCAACCTATAAATTTTGGTACCCTCACACCTACCTCCCCTCCGTCCCTAACACTAACCATCCCTCTTCATGCCTAACAATATCCTCCACCTCTCTGTTTTCTAACGCTAACTTCCCCTCTACTGTGCCTAACACTAACCTACCCTCTCCATCCCTAACAATATCCTCCACCTCTCCTGTGCCTAACACTAACCTCCCCTCTCCTATGCCTAACACTAACCTCCCCTCTCTGTTCCTAACAATATCCTCCACTCCTCTTCTGCCTAAAACTAACTTTCCATCTCCTGTGCGTAACACTAACCCCCCCCCCCCCTCTCCATCCCTAACAATATCCTCCACCTCTCCTGTGCCTAACACTAACTTCCCATCTCCTGTGCCTAACACTAACCTCCCCTCTCCGTCCCTAACAATATCCTCCACCTCTCCTGTGCCTAACACTAACTTCCCATCTCCTGTGCCTAACACTAACCTCCCCTCTCCGTCCCTAACAATATCCTCCACGTCTCCTGTGCCTAACACTAACTTCCCATCTCCTGTGCCTAACATTAACCTCCCCTCTCTGTCCCTAACAATATCCTCCACCACTCTTCTGCCTAATACTAACCTTCTCTCTCCTGTGCCTAACAATATCCTCCAACTCTCCTGTGCTTAACACTAACTCCACCTGTCATGTGCCTAGTCCTACTACTGACCTCCCCTCTCCGTCCCTAACAATATCTTCCACCTCTCTTATGCCTAACACTAACCTCCCCTCTTTGTCCCTAGCAATATCCTCCACCTCTCTTATGCCTAACACTAACTCCCCCTGTCCTGTGCCTACCACTAACATCCCCTCTGCATCCCTAACAATATCCTCCACCTCTTCTGTGCCTAACACTAACTCCACCTCTCCTGTGCCTACCACTAACCTTTCCAGTCCTGTGCCTACCACTAACCTCCCCTCTCCAACCCTAGCAATATCCTCCACCTCTCCTGTGCCTAACACTAACCTCCCTAGTCCTGTGCCTACCACTAACCTCCCCTCTCCGACCCTAGCAATATCCTCCACCTCTCTTCTGCCTAACACTAACTTCCCCTCTCTGTCCCTAACAATATCCTCCACCGCTCTCTTCTGCCTAACACTAACCTCCCCTCTCTTTGCCTAGCAATTTCCTCCACCTCTCTTCTGCCTAATACTAACTCCCCCTGTCCTGTGCCTACCACTAACCTTCCCTCTCCGTCCCTAACAATATCCTCCACCTCTCTTCTGCCTAACACTAACCACCTCTCTCCTGTGCCTAACACTTCCCTTCTCTTTCCATTCCTAACACTAATCTACCCTCACCTCTGCCCAATACTTACTGTATTTTTCAGACCATAAGACACGTCTTATGGTCCGAATGTACCCCAACCAAGTACCTCCAGAGTGCAGCCCGTCTCCTCCCATCTCCTCCACCGTCTCCAGCACGTTATCTTCTCTGGGACATGCTGCGGGAAGGATCGGGAGTGCTGGCCACCTCGCTGTGTCCCCGGTCAGCCTGTTGTAATGATCTGCTCTGCTGTCTGCACAGGCAGACAGCTGTTTGACCATTTTGTAAATCTGAGTGTGGCAGGTCCCTGGAAAAGAGACCTGTCTCCACTCTGCAAGCTGCAGAGTTGCTGTTCTGGGGAGGAATTTGCATCCACTTGTCATGCAAATTGCTTAACTGATTCCTCTGATGGCTTGCAGTATAAAAAACATTTCTTCCCAGAATTCCCTGCTGGTCATGATGGTTTGTTCCTGCTAACTCACCTGGAGTATCAGCCTTTGCTATTGTTTGCTAAGATTATCTTAGAGTAATTCCTTGGGACTGCACTAGGCATCCCTTCGAGCGTAGTCAGGTTGTATTATCTGTTTTGCCTTGTAACTGTCTATCTGTTGCGATTGTCTTGTCGCCGGCGGCGGTCGACAGGATTACGTTCTGTCTGTAGGGGTGCAAGCCAGAGCAGAGGTTGCTACTAGTTGCTCCATCTGTTTGTCTGTCTGGATCGCATCCGCTCTAGCGGTAGTGGCGGTGGTTCCTTCTGTACTCTGTCTGGGAGTGTAGGCCAGAGCTGCGGTTGCTGCTTGCTGCTCCTTCTGTCTGTCTTGTCTGGTACGAACGCTTGCTGTAGGTTCGGTGCGGTAACCGTTTAGCAAGCGTTCGCGTTCTCTATTTCGTGTTTGTGTTACATTGGTTAGGTTAGGGTGGCACGCTTATCACTGGGCACCAATCGCATGGTGATCGTGTCTTTAACACGTTCGCTGTTGCGAATGAGTGCAGAGTTCGCGTTTAGCTAGCGTTTGTTATTTTCTTTGACGTTCTGATCATTGTTATTTGCTATGTCTTTTTTGCCACACTTGTGCTCTGTCTGATTCGGTCTTGTGTCACTATTGGCAATCGCCTCTCTCGCGATTGCGTTCCCACTTCGTTTACGCTGTTGTGTGTTGACAGTCGCTGGGTGGTGACTAGATTGGTGGACACACATACATTGGCAATCGCCACTCTTGCGATTGCGTTCCCACTTCGTTTCTGCTGTTGTGTGTTCACCGTCGCTGGGTGACGACTAGATTGGTGGACACACATACATTCTGTCTCTGTGCTCTCTCTCTCTAAGGGCTATCTTGCCCTGCATTGCTTCAACTCCTACAATTCCCATCTGGCATCTGTGGCTGTGCAGAGGCTGTGCTCCTCTGCACTCCACAGCTCCATCTGCCGGTGGGAGTTTCCCTCTACAGGTGCGTCGCACTATAGCTGGGTTCTGTTAAATTACATGCTTGTGGAGGATTTCCGCAGTGTCAGCGGGCATCTTGTGCGCTGACCATGGAAATAATTACACCTGTACTATTCATTCCGACATGCTGGCCACGCCCCCAGCATATCCTCTTCGCTGCATATGCCGGCGGCCCTGCTGTGTCCCCAATCAACCTATCTAGCTCCCAAAGACAGCCATCTATGCCCCCAAATGCTCTCTCCTGTGCGACATGCTGTGTGGAGGATTAGGAGGGATGACTGCCCCGCTGTGGTCCCACTGTGTCGCCGATCAGCCTCTCCAGCTCCCGAAGTGAAATGCTGGCCATGCCCACCCGCATGTTCATTCCTCCGGACATGTGGCGGGGTGATCGGGAGTGTTGGCCCCGGGATCCTGACCACTTCGCATCTGGCGGCTAGGACATGGCTGTGCACAGTCTTTCTTGCAGGATTAAGCCCCCGTTTGTCCCTATCGGTGCAGAGGCTTTTTGGGACAAGCGCTGCCATGCTGGCCACGCCCCTTGTTTCATCGAGGCCTTGGAGGATTTCTTCAGCATGTCTTGAGACCAGAAGAGGATACGAGGACTTGCAGGCTGGTTCTGGTGAGATCTTCTGTGGCTGTAGTTAGTTAGGGTAGCTAGGGAGAGGCAGAGGCAGCAGGGGTTAGTGTAGGGTAGTTAGTGTTGCTATTAGGGAAGCAGGGGTTAGTCTAGGGTAGTTAGTGTAGCTGGGTGGGGGGCAGCACGAGCTAGTGTAGCTGGGTAGTGTAGCTTAGATAGACTGCTTAGGAAGAAAAGGTCCACAAGACGCCCGTGCACCATAGACACACCAGGTTACGTATATATTTTTTTCCCCAGATTTTTGCCTTCTAAACCTGGGTGCGTCTTATGGTCCGGGACGTCTTATGTTCCGAAAAATACGGGATCTCCCCTAACAATAATCTCTAATACTAATCTCAGCTGTGGTCCTCTCCAGTTGCAGCCAGCCTCTTCACTTAGGGTTGCAAATTTTTAGATAGGGAGATAGGCCCCATGCGGCAAGTATCCACTGAGCACTCTCAGTACCATATTGCACACGCACAGTAGGTAGAGTGGCTACTTTTATATGGTAGCAGAAATATATAGAGCTCCGCCACTCCCTGTTATTCATGCAAGTAGGAATGTGTTTAAGAAAAATATTATGGGATTATGGAGTTTTCCATTTTATTTCCAGTTTAAAGCAAGTCTAAAGCGATTTTTAAAATAAAACAAAGATACTCACCTAAGGCGAGGGAAGGCTCTGAATTCTATAGAGCCTACCAGTTCTCCTGCCGGTCTCCTCGTTCCCCCTCAGGCTCCTCCGTTTGAATCTCCCAGCAGGGGATACCTCAGCAGTTTTTGGAGGCACTTGGGCTCCCGAAGATTGGTGGCTCTGTACTGCATACGCACGAGTGCGCAAGAGAAGGTACGCCCACGTGTGCAGTACAGAGCAGACCGTCTTCGGAAGCCCAAGTGCTTTCCGAAGACTGCCGAAGCCTACACAACGCTGAAGACAGCAGTCCATGACCGAGCAGTCATGGACTGCTAACGGGGAGCCTGCGGGGGCCGCCAGGAAAACGGGAAGGCTCTATAGGACCCAGAGCCTTCCCTCTCTTTAGGTAAGTATATGTTTTTTTTATTTTAAAAATTGCTTCAGACTCACTTATATGCCCTGGTTCACCTTCCAGTTTAGAAGGCGAAAGTGACTGAAAGATGGAGAGCAGCTTGTAGCACATCAGAAAGAGGCATCAACATATGTAAGCTAACCACTTCTGCCGCGAACATCGCTCCCATCCATGGGGTTCCTGGTTCTTGAACTGATCCTTTTCTTCTAATACCTTCTGAGCCTCTAACTCAGAATGAGTAAGCACATCAGGTGGCCTGGCTCCAATCCGCTCTGACAGCTGCATTTTTGATTCAAGTGTGTGACACAATTGAAGTCAACATATAAACACAACAGGCAAGCAAATTAAACTTTTGAAATGTGATAGTAATATTGCAGTCTTCATGTATCTATACTTATTTGTAATCCTCCCTTAAGTTTCTCTTTGAAAAAGGTATCTTTACTTATTTGTAGTGTTGGGCGAACAGTGTTCGCCACTGTTCGGGTTCTGCAGAACATCACCCTGTTCGGGTGATGTTCGAGTTCGGCCGAACACCTGATGGTGTTCGGCCAAACCGTTCGGGTTCGCCCGAACTACTAAATGCCCGGCCGAACAGGGCCCTGTTCGGCCGAATACCGCCCCCCTATGGGGTCGCAGGCATAAGGGGGGAGCATGCCCCGATCGATGGGGGGGGCGGGGGGGTGTCGGAAATTCCCCCCACCCCCTCCGCTAGCGCTCCCCCCTCTGCCCGCTTCCCCATAAAAAAGTTGGCGTAAAGTTAAATATTACCAGTGGTGGCTGCTGCAGTGGCTGGCTGGCAGTGGTGTGAATGAGGAGGAGGAGTCCGAGTATGACGCGTTGAGGCCAGGCAGCGGGCGGTTCAGCGGTAGTACCCTTGTGGTACTTCCGCCCTTTCTCTGACCTCACGTCCTCTACGTGATGACGCATACGAGGGTACGCATATGCATCATCACATCTTCTGCAGCACTGTACAGAGTACATAGCCATGTCACTGACTGTCCTCAGGGGAGCTCACACTCTAATCCTACCATAGTCATAGTCTAATGTCCTGCCATATTATTATTATTATGTATTTATATAGCACTGACATCTTCTGCAGCACATTTCAGAGTACATAGTCATGTCACAGACTGTCCTCAGAGGAGCTCACAATTTAATCGTATCATGGTCTAATGTCCTACCATATTATTATTATTATGTATTTATATAGCACTGACATCTTCTGCAGCACTGTAGAGAGTACATAGTTATGTCACTGACTGTCCTCAGAGGAGCTCACATTCTAACCTTATCATGGTCTAATGTCCTACCATATTATTATTAATATGTATTTATATAGCACTGACATCTTCTGCAGCACTGTACAGAGTACATAGTTATGTCACAGACTGTCCTCAGAGGAGCTCACAATCTAATTCCTACCATAGTTAAAGTCTAATATTTTCAATATAGGATAAGGTTGTGTCGGGGGAAAACAGTTGACTTGTTAGTATGTTTTAGGGATGTTGGGGAATATGAAGTGCCTAAATGAATTCTAGGGGGAGATAGTAACTCCATGCAGATTTTTCCCTAGCCATTGTTTAAACCTATGACTCAGCACTATAATACAATAGTGCTATCCAGTATGCCTCTATTCTGCTCATCGCTATCTGCTCATGCATGTCATCAATTCTGACCTTCTACCACCCTTCCTCCCTCCATTCTACTTCTCTTATCTGGTCTCACCTACACTACAGTATCACTTTAGAAAAGGACTCATATAGTGAATGCAATCTCAGGATTACAGACAAATTTCCAATAGAAAAAGCTTTATTGATACATATACAAAAAGGTATGTCCAAAAATAGAAAGGTATAAAAACACACAATTCTTAAATAATAAGCAGTGGGTCCTCTTCATCGCTGTTGGGAAGGTACTGTGTACGCCTGGTATGCTCAGGCGCCCCCAGCATATTATTTGTCTATTCTTACTCGGTCTTCCTCGCTTGATAGAGCCACACAGAACTGGGTATCTTGGTTTGACGAAGGGCATATATAGTTACAAAAGCCCGAAACGAACATGTGTCGTTGCCTTGAAAAATTCAATACCCACAAAGCTATAATCACTTATCAAGTTGAACCAGATAGTGCTCTTATGTCTCTGGCTCTATGAGGACCCACTGCTTAATATTGAAGAATTGTGTGTTTTTATACCTTTCTATTTTTGGACATACCTTTTTGTATATGTATCAATAGAGCTTTTTCTATTGGAAATTTGTCTGTAATCCTGAGATTGCATTCACTATATGAGTCCTTTTCTAAAGTGATACATTAGTTATAGTGGGCAAGGTGGACTGCCCCTAAAGAGGACTGTGTTTTGATCCTTCACATCATAAGGGCCTCACCCAACAACTTATTCTTTCAAAATCTCACTTACACTACAAACACACTGTGCTTATTTCCAGAATGGGTTATGAATTACTAAACTATTGTACCATCTGACTATGTCAACCTTTCAATGTTATGTTACACCCACTCCAGTACTATCCTAACAGACGGTAACATATCTGCATATCCCATAATGTTTGTGAAAAAGTATGCTGGAAGCCTGGAACCAGGGGTGCCTGATCCACCAGGCCATACAGCCTGTCACCTGGAGCGATGTGCAAGGGAGGGGGTGAGGGACTGTGACCACCCCCCAGCTATATAGTGCGTCCCCCCAGTTGGTAAACTTGCTTGTGCTGAGGCGCGCAGAATTTGTGGTAGGCAGCCACATTATGATTATTTTCCGGTGAAACGCAGCCGCATCACTGTGATTTTTCATGAGGAGGCACCACAGAGGGGAGTATGAGGGAGTGTGTCGGGGCACCACGGTGGGGGGGGGGGGGGGGGCACCACAGGTTTTCTTGCCTGAAATGACAAGATGGCTAGAGGCGCCCCTGGAATGATTTAAAGGGACCCTGAGCTGTCAATAAAAAATTAAACTGGTACTTACCTGGGGCTTTCTCTAGCCCACCGTAGGCTGCGACCTGCGAGGTCCTGGCTCCTCTCCCGCTGGCAGCTCTGTTACTGGCGACTTTCAGGCTGAAGGTCGGCCGGCTCTTCCATGAATGGGGACGCTCCATGTCATTACGCCGGCTGCTAAGCATCATCGCGCCGGCCAGTCCTGCACATGGGCAGTTCAGAGTTAGAAAACCACGCATGCCCAGGACTGTCACATCGGCGATGCCACATAGTGGCCGGTGTGATGACGTGGAGAGTCCTCTTTCAGGAAGAACCGGCCGACCTTCAGCCCGCAAGTCACCAGTAACAGAGCTGCCAGCGGGACTGGGAGGAGAGCCAGGAGGATGCCGGGGGACCTAGCTTGTTTCCTGTGTTATTCAGACACTACTGCAGCCAAATAGATCAGCAGAACAGCCAGGAAAATGGTGTTGTTTAAAAGGAAATAAATATGGCAGCCTCCATATTTTTCTCACCAAAGCCGGTTCAAGCCACAATGGGGCCCTAAGGCTAAATTAAGCATATTCAACCTCTCGGCTCCAGTCAACTGCTGCCCTCTCCCCAGATCTCCACTCTCAACTTTACTGTACTCCCCGGGGCCCCTGCTTTATTTTTTGTCAGCATAGCAACTCACCTATCCCAGGTGCGCTGCTCCATTGGTCCATGCACTCTGATCTTCAGCCTCACAGGGCCACCTCTTCTCAGTGACCCAGTATGCGTTATTGCCCAATGACCTACGATAAGTCATGAAGAAGATGTAGTCATCAGGGATGAAGACATGGAGAGCGATTGGAGGAGCACACCAGGGCATTGAGCTGTTTGCTGGAAAAACTTTGCAAGGCCCTGTGGAACAGAAGTCAAGGGGAGACCTAGGGGGCCCAACAGCACTTGTGCGCCCTGGGACAATTGCTCTCTTTGCCTCTATGGTAGCACCAGCCCTGCTTCTCACTTGCAGGGATTGGGATTTGATTTTTTAAATGACAGCTCAGGACCGAGTGCTGTACAGACCTGCTACTAGACTACAGCCTAGCGATGTTTTCTGTTGATATATAGGAGGGACGATGGCGTGGCAGGCAACAGAGTGGCCTCTGGCAGGTGGGGTAAAGTGGAATCACTGTTTTCAGCCGAAACTATCTAGATCTTTCTGTGACCCCTCAAGGAGGCTATACATTAAGCTGGGTGATGGGCGAATGTCTTTTGGTTGGGATCAGGAGACCCAATCACTTAGGCAACGGTTTGGGCCGAGTTCTGTACAGATGCAGTTCTGTTGCTATGGACGGGTAAGGAGGGCCGATGGAGCGGGAAAGAATGTTAACCTCGCCCAAGTTGATCTGCCATGGCGGATTGACTGCCAGTGCATCTGGGGAGTGGGGGGCCACTTCAAACACCATAGAGTCTCAGCACAGTTGGCCCCCACTGGCCACCTCTACCAACAATTGTTTCATGTGTGTATGCAGCTTTAAACAGTCACCCCAGATCATATGGGCAGACTGTTATCGATACATTTTTCCAGTTTGCAAAGGAAGAGTCACACCCAAAAGCCAAAAAGCTATCTGTACGCAATCGTTTGTCTGGTATAGAGCAATATCCCAAGTATAAATATTATTAGAGAAGTTTGTAACATCTCTATCTGGGAGAATGCCAAGAATACATACTTTATTGTCACTGGTTATAGGGCAACCCATTAAGTTGTGTAAGAATTTGACAGGTTGGGACAAGAAGGTGTGGACAGGTTCAAATAAGATGGTTAAATGTTGGGGATGAAAGTTGGCACTTAGGGCAGAGTGTAATTGTATGTGTGTGTTTTTTTTTTTTTTTTTGTATTTGGCTATCTGCGATGTAGTGGATACGCTCTTTGCAATATATACCATTCAGTCAGTCAATGTAGCAAAGGGCAAAACAGAGACCCCCTACACTAAAAAACAGTTTAAAAGGATTGAAAGGTGTACTTCTCTCCGGAAAGAAGACCCTAATGGTCTATTTCCGGCAACCCCCTCCCCCAGCTTTAATAGATGGAACTCCACTTGTGATGCGTTTCGCAGGATATACCTGCTTCTTCAGGCAAAAATATGGGAATATCTGACTGTAACCAGGTCTCAGTGAGCTCACCACCTCCATGAACACACTGAGACCTGATCACGATACTCCCATATTTTAGCCTGATGAAGCAGGTACTGTATATCCTATGAAGCTTGTTATAATTGGAGATAATTTTAATTAAATTGGGTGTTTTGGCCTGAAATAGACCAAGACCATTAGGGTGTCTGGGGGTATGTCCTCAGCTACCTAATTTTTACACAGTTTTTAGTATACATTACTCTTGTTGGCACCTCTGGTTTGCTAACTGCTATATTACTTATTGTCTACCCTTGGTGGAGGGGTGTTACCCCATGTTCCCAGCTACTACAGAGAGTGACTTCTTAACCGGAGTTGGGTCAGGTTTGTTTTACCCACCTGCTCCTACATTGTTCACCTTTGGGTGACTTATGTTTATGAATATTATTCCACTTTATATAATTTGAGACCACCTTCTTTTGTAGATATTGCATTATTTTGGGCACTTGGTTTTTCTCTTTGTGTTCTCTTAAAATAGTCAGTCGCTCGCGCTCTTCTTCATCTATAGACATAACATCTACCTATCATTTCTCTCTAGAGCCTGACATGCACTAGAGAGCATTGTGTGAGTTGGGAACTTTGTAAATTAGCCCTATTCCATGCTTGCTGGGAATGTTTTCAATAAGTTCAGAAACAGGAGTTGAAAATATATTGAAAAACTTGTTTGACTTTTATTTAATTTAGAACTTGTAATCTGCAAAAGCTTCAATAAAAAGTTTCTTTCCCAGTGTTAAAAAAAATACTTACAAAATATGAGATCAGTACTTTGGCTAGTGAAAACAAAAGTGCGACTTAGCAAACTGAACAAAAAAACTGAAACAAATCTTTAGGGAGAGTATAAGTACAGCTGCAGAAAAAGTAATACCTAAAGAAAAATAAAAGGTCAGTAAGCCATGGATAAGGTATCATTTAAAAAAGCATAGATCAAAGTCAACAAAAAAGTGAAGTAGTAAAAGCAGAACACGAATGAATAAAGCTAAAAAAAAATCATGATACCAATTTATTAAAGTAAAGGGAAAGTGGATTAGCAAAAAACAGAGCCATATAAAACAAGACTTTAACGTTGCACAAAGATCTACATGAAAAAAAGTACAGAGATAATTTCCAAGCTCAAAAATGTATTTTGCAGCTGCCTAAAAGAAGTAAAATATAATGTTTTAATGACAGAGGTGAAATTATATAAAGATAGGTATAATATACAAGAAAGTTATTTGAGCAAAAAGAGAGGGTAAAACTACAATACTAATTTAGAAGAATCATAAGTGCCTACATGGAAAGTCGTAAATGTAATCAATAAGCTAAAATCCAGTAAAGCACCAGTATTAGATGAATCCTGACGGGGCTGCAAAAGGTTCTCAATAAAGAAGGAATTAAGTTCCATATAAACCTTCAACTCAGTTTATGAAACAGGATATTTATTTAAAGATCTTAAACACTCAGTTTTGTATACCTGTTGTAGCACACACAAAAAAAAAAGATCTGGGGCTACTAGATGCGAGGAGCTCAGAACAATAAGCCTCATCATTCAGGTGGCAAAAGTTTTGCTTGAGAGAAATAACAGAAAAATCAATGCTGAAATAAATGATACAAAAAGTGGTGTAAGAGAAAATATGGACACAGGGGAAGGCATTTTTAATATTACACCAACAATAGCGAGAGATCTTGAAAAACTAGAACCTATATATGTGTGTTTTTATTGTTTATACAAAAGCATTTAGTAATGTACAACACGAACATCTAATCAAAACCCTCGCAGATGTAGGAACTCATGGAATGCATGACAAACTGCTAGTGAAGTTCTGTTGGGAATGGGAACAATCAGAATTGGTTTAGACTAGGTTCACAGTGGAATATTATGGTCCCACGGTATAAAGTCATATAACGCTGTTTACCGCACTGAGATGTTAAGGCTATGCAACATTCACAGTGCGACGCTAGCCTTGCGGTGTATATGTTATGTTATGGTAATGCACTGCTGCAGTGCGCTACCTCTAAATGCACACAGGAACAGATACAGGGAAGCATACTTTTTACTGCCTAAATATTTCCCCTTCTGTATGCGATGTGAACACGCTGTTAATGTGCATTACAACTTTTTTGTTGCGCTACCTCAACAATGCATAACAACGCAACGTCCCACTTTGAACTTAGTGTCAATGTTTTTCAGAAGAATTTCCTATTGAAAAAAAACAGAAAGGTGACTTTTCAGAGTTGGACATTAGGACATTTGTAATGTTTCTGTTATTACCCTTCGCTTCTACCCTGTCCCTTAATACCCCTCCTTGCATCCCATCATCTCTCCTCCCCCCTCTCAGCTAACACTGAGTGAGCCACCAGTGCCTAGTCTAAATCATAATCTGTGACTGTAAATGTAACGATTGGTGTCAGCACGCAGAGAGAATCTGATTATTGGTGATCTGCAGTATCACCAAGAATACAGATATATACCTGATTATTGATGATCTGCACAATCACCGATAATACAGATATATTGCTAACCTCTGGACACCTGGATAATGTGAGTGTTTGGTGTAATGGTAGTACTTTGAGTATAGCACAGGAAATTAGAGACAGTATGGGCAATACTGCTCTAGAGATAAGGAAACCTTCCAGTAGCCTGAGACTCCCCAAGGGGCGGAGTCAGGCTGGAAGAAGGAAGGTTCAGAGAGTGAGTGACAATACAGACCAATGTCACTGAGTGATCTAGAGACTATCTCTTAATAGTAGAGATAGCTCTCGTGGTCGGGCAAGCCAGGTCGGCAACACACGGTCAGATAAGGTACATAGACAGAAGGCTGATTCAGTATCCAAGGCAAGCAGGGTTTGGCAACAGAGTATCAGATGTGCGAGGTACCGAATCAGAGATCAGAGGAGTAGTCAGGAAAGTAATAAGTCATAACAGATATAACAATGCCTAGTCTGGGTGTGAGGTCCTTGGTCTCTACACCCTGGAACTAGTCTGATGTATAACAAAATGGTAGCACAAGTTCCCTAGTCTGGGTGTGAGGTCCGTGGTCTCTACACCCTGGAACTAGTCTGATTTATAACAGAATGGTAACACAAGTTCCCTAGTCTGGGTGTGAGGTCCGTGGTCTCTACACCCTGGAACTAGTCTAATGTATAACAGAATGGTAACACAGGTTCCCTAGTCTGGGTGTGAGGTCCGTGGTCTCTACACCCTGGAACTGGTCTAAGCATAAACAGATGATAACACAGGTTCCCTAGTCTGGGTGTGAGGTCTGTGGTCTCTACACCCTGGAACTGGTCTAAGCATAAACAGAATACAACACAAGTAATCTGGCTCAGTGTGAATTCCCAGGTCCACCTGGTTCAAACACACTGCAGGATCTGACTAAGGTCTGAGTGCTTCCACGTAGTGTTCGCAATGGCAGACAACTTGTGACTGTCCAGCAGCAACTATATATAGTGTAGCGCTCTCTGGCGCCACCTCTAAGTGATGGACCAATAGAAACTTGCTCTGGCGTCAGCTGACCAGCCTGGTCAGCTGGTCCCCTCTCGGCCGTCATAAAAGTTCTGCCTCTCAGCGCGCGCGCGTATTCCTAAACCTGTGTGAACTAACAGACTCAGCCACACCAGAGGCACGCTGCTGCGTGCAAACCGCCGCGCTAGATGCGGAACCAGCCGCCTCGCTGTCAGTACATGCGGCGGCTTTTCCGCGTTCTGCCATGTTACCAGACAAACCGCCGCGTTGGACGCGGATTTAGCCGCCTTGCTGTCAGAACGCGCGGCGGCTTTTCCGTGTTTTCTCACAATACCCCCCGAGGAGTGGACTCCGGACAACTCCTGGCCCGGCTTTCCAGGATGTAAGTTACGGAACTCCCTTTTCAAGTCCTCTGCGTGCATACGACAGTCTGGCACCCAAGTTCTTTCCTCTATGCCATACCCCTTCCAGTGGACTAAATACTGCATGGAGTTCTGCACAAGTCGTGAGTCTAAGATCTTCTCAACTTCATACTCGAGTTGGTCATCTACCAACACAGGGGGGGGGGGGGGGGGAGTGGAATCCACGTGCACTGCCGGTTTGAGTAAGGACACATGGAATGATCTCACACCTCGCATGTTGGTGGGGAGATCAATGGCAAAAGTGACATTATTGATTTTCCTGGTCACTGGAAAAGGACCCACGAATCTGGGACCTCACTTGGGCGACAGTTGCTTCAGAGCCAAATGTCGTGTGGACACCCAGACCAAGTCTCCTGGACGAAATTCCCACTCTACGGAACGTCTCTTGTCAGCCTGTTTTTTCTGACTCTGAAAAGCCTTCCCCAGGTTCTTCCTGACTATTCCCCAAATTTGTTTCAATGACTTTTGCCAATCCTGCAGGGCTGGAAACGGAGTAGAAGCCACTGGTAATAGGGTGAACTTAGGTAACCTTCCAGTCACCACCTGAAATGGGGAAAATCCTGAGGAAGAGCTTTTCAGATTGTTGTGTGCAAATTCTGCAAACGGCAAGAATTTGACCCAGTTGGTTTGTGCATCCGCAACATAACACCTCAGAAACTGTTCCAGAGACTGATTGGTTCTCTCGGTCTGGCCATTGGTCTGTGGGTGGTAGCCTGATGAAAAAGAAAGCTCCATGTCTAACTGATGGCAGAATGCCCTCCAAAACCTGGAAACCAATTGGACTCTCCGATCTGACACTATATTTTCCGGAATGCCATGCAGCCGGAAAATATGCAGGATGAAGAGATCGGCCAATTCCTGGGCCGAGAGGAGTCCTTTCAGGGGGACAAAATGGGCCATCTTACTGAATCTATCGACTACCACCCAGATGACCGTCATGCCCTCAGACCTGGGGAGCTCACCCACAAAATCCATGGACAGATGGGTCCATGGTTCACTCGGAACTGGCAAGGGCTGTAATGTCCCCACAGGTGCCTGACGGGAGTGTTTGCTCCTTGCACACACTGCACATTCTCTCACATACTCCTTGCAGTCAGTTGCCAATGATGGCCACCAAGCACACCTAGCAACAAGGTCCTGCGTTCTGGTGGCCCCAGGATGCCCAGCATTCTTGTGGGAATGGAACAGCTGCAATATCTTTAGACAAAAAGGCAGTGGTACAAACATGACCCCTTCAGGCTTCCCCTCTGGTACATCCTGTTGGAATGGACCCAATGTTTCTGCCCAGTCCCGTCAGGTCTCAGTAGCTGCCAGGGCCACTTTCTGCGGGAGAATGGGTTCTGGGTCTGAGGGCTGTGCTGTCTCGGGCTCGAAACATCTAGATAAGGCATCTGCCTTGATGTTTTTACTACCAGGGGTATACGTGATTACAAATCTGAATCTCGAGAAAAACAATGACCACCGGGCCTGTCGGGGGCTAAGTCTCTTAGCACCCTCAATGTATTCCAGACTCTTGTGGTCAGTGTAAACGGTAATAGTATGCTCTGCCCCTTCTAGCCAATGGCGGCATTCCTCGAAGGCCAACTTGATGGCTAGAAGTTCCCTATTGCCTATATCGTAGTTTTTCTCTGCGGGTGAAAATCTATGGGAAAAATAGACACAAGGGTGCAATTTTCCCTGCAACCCAGAACGCTTAGACAGCACAGCCCCTACCCCTACCTCTGAGGCATCTACCTCCACGATAAAGGGAAAGGTGATGTCAACGTGTCTCAATATGGGTGCAGAACAGAACAATTTCTTCAGAGTGGAGAAAGCAGCATGGGCCTCAGGGGATCAGTGGTGAGTATCTGCCCCTTTTTTGGTGAGACTAGTGAGAGGTGAGATCACCGTAGAGTACCCCTTTATGAACCTCCTATAGTAGTTGGCGAACCCCAAGAACCTCTGGAGAGCCTTCAGTCCTACAGGTTGGGCCCACTCCAAGACAGCTGAGACTTTAGCAGGGTCCATAGAGAGACCAGAGGTTGAAATTATGTACCCCAGAAAGGCGATGGAGGTCACCTCGAAAATGCACTTCTCCAACTTAGCATACAGCATGTTTTGTCTTAACTTCCGTAATACAAATTTAACATGATCCATGTGTTCTGAGAGGTTAGACGAGAAAATTAGTATGTCATCTAAATATACCAAGACAAATTTGCCTAAAACCTCTCTGAAAACCTCATTGATCAGTTCCTGAAAGATGGCCGGGGCGTTACACAACCCGAAGGGCATCACCAGATACTCGTAATGCCCGTCGGGCGTGTTAAAGGCTGTCTTCCATTCATCGCCGTCCCTGATCCGTACAAGGTTGTATGCACCCCTTAAATCCAACTTCGAGAAAATTTTAGCATCGTTGACCTTATTGAATAAATTGTCTATCAAGGGCAAAGGATAACGATTTTTTACTGTAATTTTATTTAAGCCCTGATAATCAATGCATGGACGGAGGCCTCCATCCTTCTTTTTCACAAAAAAGAAACCTGCCCCTGCTGGTGACCGAGAGGGACGAATAAAACCTTTAGCTAAGTTTTCTCGGATGTATTCTTGCATGGCTAATTTCTCTGGCCCAGATAAATTATAGAGATGACCTCTAGGGGGCATACAACCAGACCTGAGATCAATGGGGCAATCGAAAGGACGGTGTGGAGGAAGTTTATCTGCTGACTTGGGACAAAACACGTCTGCAAATTCTGAATACTGATCTGGCAAACCCTCCATGTGAATCTTGGTTTTACCTAAGGTTACCTTCGCTAGACAATGATAACAATGGGTAGACCAGCTCGTTAGCTGACCTGTAGCCCAATTGATCTGAGGCGAGTGAAGTTGTAACCATGGCATGCCAAGAATGATCGTGGAGGTTGTCATTCGTAACACCAGGAATTGTAAACTCTCTTTATGTAACACCCCTATGGTGACCCTTAACTCTGGGGTCTGAGACAGAGGGTGGTTACTCTGCAGAGGGGCATCATCCACTGCAGTGACCCGAATCCGTTGTTTCAACGGGGTGATCGGAATCCCCAATTTCTTAGCAAATTCAAAATCCATAAAATTGGCTGCTGAGCCAGAGTCAATGAAGGCTTCAGTAATCTCTGTCTTATCTTTCCAAGATATCGCACAGGGAAGGAGCAAACGTTTATCATCTGGAGATAACGACTGCACTCCTAGGGTATTACCTCCGACTACGCCTAGGCGGCAGCGTTTCTCGACTTCTTAAGGCAATTTTGCACCTTATCACCCCCCTCTGCACAGTATAGACAGAGCTGCTCTGTTACTCTGCGCCTCCGCTCCACCTGGGATAATCTCGACCGACCAATCTGCTTTGGTTCTGGTGGAGGTGAAACGGGTGGAGATGGAACAGATGGAGGCGCAGTGTATGATACATCTCTTATGTTGTTCCTACCCCGGGTCTGTCTTTGGTAACGTAGACGACGATCAACTCTGATTGCTAATGAAATGGCCTCATCGAGGGACTTCGGTTCAGGCTGACCCAACATAAGCTCTGAGACTGCGTCTGACAGCCCTGACAAAAATCGGTCTAGTAGTGCAAATGACCCCCATCTGGCTGAAACTGCCCATTTTCGGAATTCAGCAGCATAAATTTCAACCGGATCACTGCCCTGCCGCAAAGTCTTGAGCTTCCGCTCAGCGGTAGAGGCAATGTCCGGATCATCATAAATTATAGCCATGGCTTTGAAAAATGCCTCTACCGAGGCTAAAGCCCCATCCCCAGGTTGGAGATTATATGCCCATGTCTGGGAATCCCTTGACAATAACGTCTTAATAAACGTGATTCTTTGTGCTACGGTCCCTGAAGAATTAGGCCTCAACTCAAAGTACGATAACACTCGATTTTTAAAGTTCTGAAAGTCAGATCTGTGGCCAGAAAATCTTTCAGGTACAGACATACGTATGTCTGTGCTATGAGGAGATCGCACTGAATCCACAGCCGTCTGTAGGGTTTGTGCAGACCCAGACAAGGCATTGATCTGGGTCTGATGATTGTCCAGCACTTGGATGAAATTCTCCACCGAGGTGGTGAGTGCATCCAGACGGCTGTTGAGTGCGTCCATTTGGGTTTGGTCTGCCGTTCTGTAACGATCGGTGTCAGCACGCAGAGAGAATCTGATTATTGGTGATCTGCAGTATCACCAAGAATACAGATATATACCTGATTATTATTGATCTGCACAATCACCGATAATACAGATATATTGCTAACCTCTGGACATCTGGATAATGTGAGTGTTTGGTGTAACGGTAGTACTTTGAGTATAGCACAGGAAATTAGAGACAGTATGGGCAATACTGCTCTAGAGATAAGGAAACCTTCCAGTAACCTGAGACTCCCCAAGGGGCGGAGTCAGACTGGAAGAAGGAAGGTTCAGAGAGTGAGTGACAATACAGACCAATGTCCCTGAGTGATCTGGAGACTATCTCTTAATAGTAGAGATAGCTCTCGTGGTCGGGCAAGCCAGGTCGGCAACACATGGTCAGATAAGGTACATAGACAGAAGGCTGATTCGGTATCCAAGGCAAGCAGGGTTTGGCAACAGAGTATCAGATGTGCGAGGTACCGAATCAGAGATCAGAGGAGTAGTCAGGAAAGCAATAAGTCATAACAAATATAACAATGCCTAGTCTGGGTGTGAGGTCCTTGGTCTCTACACCCTGGAACTAGTCTGATGTATAACAAAATGGTTGCACAAGTTCCCTAGTCTGGGTGTGAGGTCCGTGGTCTCTACACTCTGGAACTAGTCTGATGTATAACAGAATGGTAACACAAGTTCCCTAGTCTGGGTGTGAGGTCCGTGGTCTCTACACCCTGGAACTAGTCTGATGTATAACAGATTGATAACACAGGTTCCCTAGTCTAGGTGTGAGGTCCGTGGTCTCTACACCCTGGAACTGGTCTAAGCATAAACAGATGATAACACAGGTTCCCTAGTCTGGATGTGAGGTCCGTGGTCTCTACACCCTGAAACTGGTCTAAGCATAAACAGAATACAATATGTTAATACAATACAATACAATAAGTAATCTGGCTCAGTGTGAATTCCCAGGTCCACCTGGTTCAAACACACTGCAGGATCTGACTAAGGTCTGAGTGCTTCCACGTAGTGTTCGCAACGGCAGACAACTTGTGACTGTCCAGCAGCAACTATATATAGTGTTGCGCTCTCTGGCGCCACCCCTAAGTGATGGACCAATAGACACTTGCTCTGGCATCAGCTGACCAACCTGGTCAGCTGGTCCCCTCTCGGCCGTCATAAAAGTTCTGCCTCTCAGCGCGCGCGCGTATTCCTAAACCTGTGTGAACTAACAGACTCAGCCACACCAGAGGCACGCTGCTGCGTGCAAACCGCCGCGCTGGATGCGGAACCAGCCGCCTCGCTGTCAGTACATGCGGCGGCTTTTCCGCTTTCTGCCATGTTACCAGACGCACGCCTCCACGTGCAAACCGCCGCGTTGGACGCAGAATCAGCCGCCTTGTTGTCAGAACGCGCGGCGGCTTTTCCGTGTTTTCTCACAGTAAACCTTCTTGATAAGTTATGTCACTTCCTATGGTCTAGTGTCCAATGTCATTTTTGATGCACTGTTTCCCATACTTAAAGCGGAATATAACCCTGCATTTCAACTTTGCTCTAAAACATTATTTACAGCATATTATATGCAAAAAGCATTTTTTTTTACTAGACCAGCATTGGAAGGGTTAAACACAGAGGTTTCAAGTTCCGTGGAGAGATATGCAGAAGTTCAGATTGTTACATTCTATTTAGTTAGCTGTATCTATTGATAAACAGTTACACACTCTTTGGCTGTCCTCCAAGCTCCTTCTCAGTCAGAGAGATGAGTCACATTCAACACTTAGATACATTTATGTAAACAAAATGTATCTATTTCAGCTTCGGATGCGTCTGCAGAAATCTCCAGGAACTTTAAAGCCCTGTGTAACCCTTCCAATGCTGGTATAGTAAAAAAAAAATGCTGGTTGCATATAATATACTGTAAATAATGTTTTAGAGCAAAGTTGAAATGCAGGGTTATAGTCCGCTTTAACAAAAGAACAGCTGTTATTTTATTGCTCTGCGTTCACTTTGTCTGTTTTGAAAATTTGAATAAAATCTTAATATTGAAAAAAAGTGAAAGACGGCATATTTTTTTATAGACTGAATGTTTGAAGGGTAAAACAATAGGCTCTGCTAACCCCAGTGTCATGGTGTGGGCTTTAGCTGGGGGCCCCAGGAGTTGGGGCAAAGACGGTCCTGTACATCCTTAATACAAAGCGCCAGCAGAGCAGTGTGTTATATATTATGTGCTCTGAGCTGCAATGTAGGTCCTCTTTACTTTCTCTCTAGTTTACAAGTGTTGTTTAGGCAGTCAATCACCATAAGATACACATAACTGATCCTTTTTTAGAAGTATATTAAAATATAACTTTTATTAATTTATATAAAATCACTTATTTTTTATTATTGTTTTTATTTTCCAATTACATCTCCATAACAGAGTAGGGTTAATAGTACCATGCAGAGCATATATGTCCACCAAAGGATTTTATAGTAATGCTCAACCCTATACTCTGATTAGTTTGCTGTTAACTTACTACATATAACATAAAACCCTCCACCAATCCAACATGTTTCAACCCCCTAATTGGAGTTGTCGTCAGGGAAAAGTGCTTAAGTGTAAAGGTTGCTAGTGCATCAAGTGAAAGTTAAAGCATTATATATACATCTGGTATGAAAAACAATACATGAGAGCAATGTGCTCTCTTGCTCTGACAGCATTGAACTGAGTGACTCTCTGACCTCCTTATATACTCTATAGAGGAGGCGGTACTCATCAAGACCTATCCCACCTATTTCTCCGATACCCTCATTGGTCAGGTTCCCTATCAGTCACTATCTATGCATGGCCATTGGCTGGCCTATCACTCTCCATTATATTTCAAAAGTACCTTAAAAGAGACCTATTTCCTCCAAGAAGACAGGAGGGTCATCCTTAATAAGTCCCCTATTCATTCCTCTGGGAAGCGCTCACCCATTTTTAATCTAAATAGATAAACGCCGCTCGTCATACCTTGTCCATAGGAAGTCATTAGAGACTTCCCATTGGTGGATTTCACCCCTTCCGCCCCTCCCACATCGCCTTCCTCCAATCGCTGCATGTTATGCAGCGTTGCTATAGATACCCGCTCAGGGCTGATGTATATTCAGTGGACGCCGGCGTAAAGGGGAGTTTACCATTCACTCCTCACCGCCACGTCATGGTGATACTCGCCGTTCGCCACACATGACTGGACACACCTCCGCATCAGCCGCGTCACTGGTCTCCTATTCTTTGCGAGATGGGGATTCGATGTTACCGCCCCCAGGAAGTTATGGGAGCCAGCTTGACACGCAAGCTGTCATTACTCTACTTTTATTAGCCGGAGTGCCTACAGAGTATAAACAATCTTACAAGGCATATCTTAGGTGGCATTATTCAATTTATTTCCAGTCACCCCCCCCTGTTCTTAAGTAAGTTGCTATTCCTCATATACTAAATCGGTACAAGGGACATTACAAATTGCTTATATACAAAATAGTGCTGATATTTAGTTATTATTATCAATCATCTTCTAAAAATGCATCTCAATAAAGATAATATCCTTATTTTATACCACATCTTCGGAACTATATATCCCAAAAATTATGCGACATATATGCCAGCACCATTGTATAGTAAGAAAACAAACCATGTCCACCTATTAATTTTTACCATAAATGTATATGCCTATAGCCATAGCAAATATATATGATAGTTATCGTGGTTTGTGACTGTATTTAGGAACATTCTGATGACTGAGCTTGATTTCCCAGAATAAGGAGACATATCAACAAGGGGATTGTTGTTTCCTGTCTAATATTTACTGATATTCTTAGATGAAGGGGGTATATGTAAATCCCTCATTCAACCCACCTGGGCTCAAAGTGCCCAGACGATAGATCCATTTGGCCTCAAGTTGGCGTAATTTTAGATCAAGGTTTCCTCCTCTAGGTCCCATCTTCCACTGTTGTATTACAAAGTATTTTAAACATGTGGTATCTCCATCATGAAATTCCCTAAAATGTCTTGATACTGGCGTATCTTTTGGATTACGTACATTCCCAATATGCTCGAGAATTCTCTGCTTAACCTGTCGCGTTGTTTCTCCTACATATAGTAGGTGGCATGGACATTCTATTGCATATACGACTCCCTCAGTCTCACAATTAAAGAAATCAAGGATTTCATATGTTTTCCCATTTTTGGGAGCCACAAAGTTTTTACACGTGTTGATTCCAAAGCAAAAGACTGAGGGGAGTTCTATTGAGAACACAATGCGAATTGTGAGTACCTTTTCATTACAATCAGAAGAGATCAAGAGAATTGTCGAGCGACATTGGCCTATTCTCAAACTAGACCCACAGTTGAATGAAATACTCCCTAAGACACCGAATTTTACATATCGCAGAGGAAAAAATTATGGTGATAAATTGGTACATTCGTTCTTACCAATTTCAAAAAAGAAAATAAAAAAAACCTGGCTGGAAAGACCACTGAAAGGGATGTTTAGATGTGGCCGTTGTAAGGCCTGTCCTAATGTCAACACGTGTAAAAACTTTGTGGCTCCCAAAAATGGGAAAACATATGAAATCCTTGATTTCTTTAATTGTGAGACTGAGGGAGTCGTATATGCAATAGAATGTCCATGCCACCTACTATATGTAGGAGAAACAACGCGACAGGTTAAGCAGAGAATTCTCGAGCATATTGGGAATGTACGTAATCCAAAAGATACGCCAGTATCAAGACATTTTAGGGAATTTCATGATGGAGATACCACATGTTTAAAATACTTTGTAATACAACAGTGGAAGATGGGACCTAGAGGAGGAAACCTTGATCTAAAATTACGCCAACTTGAGGCCAAATGGATCTATCGTCTGGGCACTTTGAGCCCAGGTGGGTTGAATGAGGGATTTACATATACCCCCTTCATCTAAGAATATCAGTAAATATTAGACAGGAAACAACAATCCCCTTGTTGATATGTCTCCTTATTCTGGGAAATCAAGCTCAGTCATCAGAATGTTCCTAAATACAGTCACAAACCACGATAACTATCATATATATTTGCTATGGCTATAGGCATATACATTTATGGTAAAAATTAATAGGTGGACATGGTTTGTTTTCTTACTATACAATGGTGCTGGCATATATGTCGCATAATTTTTGGGATATATAGTTCCGAAGATGTGGTATAAAATAAGGATATTATCTTTATTGAGATGCATTTTTAGAAGATGATTGATAATAATAACTAAATATCAGCACTATTTTGTATATAAGCAATTTGTAATGTCCCTTGTACCGATTTAGTATATGAGGAATAGCAACTTACTTAAGAACAGGGGGGGTGACTGGAAATAAATTGAATAATGCCACCTAAGATATGCCTTGTAAGATTGTTTATACTCTGTAGGCACTCCGGCTAATAAAAGTAGAGTAATGACAGCTTGCGTGTCAAGCTGGCTCCCATAACTTCCTGGGGGCGGTAACATCGAATCCCCATCTCGCAAAGAATAGGAGACCAGTGACGCGGCTGATGCGGAGGTGTGTCCAGTCATGTGTGGCGAACGGCGAGTATCACCATGACGTGGCGGTGAGGAGTGAATGGTAAACTCCCCTTTACGCCGGCGTCCACTGAATATACATCAGCCCTGAGCGGGTATCTATAGCAACGCTGCATAACATGCAGCGATTGGAGGAAGGCGATGTGGGAGGGGCGGAAGGGGTGAAATCCACCAATGGGAAGTCTCTAATGACTTCCTATGGACAAGGTATGACGAGCGGCGTTTATCTATTTAGATTAAAAATGGGTGAGCGCTTCCCAGAGGAATGAATAGGGGACTTATTAAGGATGACCCTCCTGTCTTCTTGGAGGAAATAGGTCTCTTTTAAGGTACTTTTGAAATATAATGGAGAGTGATAGGCCAGCCAATGGCCATGCATAGATAGTGACTGATAGGGAACCTGACCAATGAGGGTATCGGAAAAATAGGTGGGATAGGTCTTGATGAGTACCGCCTCCTCTATAGAGTATATAAGGAGGTCAGAGAGTCACTCAGTTCAATGCTGTCAGAGCAAGAGAGCACATTGCTCTCATTTATTGTTTTTCATACCAGATGTATATATAATGCTTTAACTTTCACTTGATGCACTAGCAACCTTTACACTTAAGCACTTTTCCCTGACGACGACTCCAATTAGGGGGTTGAAACATGTTGGATTGGTGGAGGGTTTTATGTTATATGTAGTAAGTTAACAGCAAACTAATCAGAGTATAGGGTTGAGCATTACTATAGAATCCTTCGGTGGACATATATGCTCTGCATGGTACTATTAACCCTACTCTGTTATGGAGATGTAATTGGAAAATAAAAACAATAATAAAAAATAAGTGATTTTATATAAATTAATAAAAGTTATATTTTAATATACTTCTAAAAAAGGATCAATTATGTGTATCTTATAGAAATCAGATTTGTGAATTGAGTCAATCACCATGCCAGTTCCATCGCATGTCATGTGACTGACAGAAGCTGGATGGTTCCGCTGCTGCTCTGCATTATTTACAGGATCTAGCTCCTGGGCTCACCCTCCTTCCCCCGTGAACGAGGTTAAGATGGGGAGGCCTGGCTGACAGATCTCAGGGGGAACACCCAATGTAGTTATACCCCTGAATGTTTGATATGTTACAAAAACATCAAATCTAATAAAAGGAGGCCCCCTTCGTTACATCAGTTGAACACAGATTAGAAATGGCTGTTCTTCAGGAGACCAAGTGGTCAGAAGGCAGCAGGTAGAAGCAGGACAAGAACAAGGCTCCATAGCTGTGTACTACAGCAAACAATAGAAATTGTGTGCCTCCTAAAATGGAAAAAGACACATTAGATGATAAAAGAGGCAGAAAAACAGATTGCTCAACAATTGGATAGGTGGGAGAGTTTTCGTTCTAAATAGATGGGATGGTTTGAATTTATGGATTCTGAATAATATAAGAGAGTTGACGAGTCTGGGGGTTATGGAGGGGAGGAGATTGGTTATTTTATGTTTGTGTTTTTGTAATCGATTGCGGAAAAGCCGCCACGCGGACTGGCAGCGAGGCGGCTGGTTCCGCGTCCGGCTGGCGGTTTGCACGTGGCAGCGTGCGTCTGATGTGGCTGGGCCTGTTAGTGCACACAGATTGAGGAATATGCGCGCGCGCGCGCTGAGAGGCAGAACCTTTATGACAAACGAGGAGGGATCAGCTGACCAGGTTGGTCAGCTGATCTCAGAGCGAGTGGCTATTGGTTGATCAGCGATGGGTGGCGCCGGGGAGCGCCGCTCTATATATAGTTATTGCTGGTCAGTCTCAAGTTGTCTGCCGTTGCGAACACTTACGTGAAAGCACTCAGACCATAGTCAGATCCCACAGTGTGTTAGAACCAGGAGGACCTGGGAATTCACACTGAGCCAGATTACTTCTGTGTTTCTATTGTGTTATACTTCAGACTAGTTCCAGGGTGTTGAGACCATGGACCTCATACCCAAGACTAGGGATACTGTGTTACTATTGTGTTATACTTCAGACTAGTTCCAGGGTGTTGAGACCACGGACCTCACACCCAAGACTAGGCATTGTTTGATATCTGTTATGACCTATTGCATTCCTGACTATCCTTCTGCTTTCTGATTCGGTACCTACGCATATCTGATTACCTGTTGCCAACCCTGCCTGTCCCTGGTTACCGAATCAGCCTTCTGTCTCTGTACCTTATCTGCCCATGTGTTGCCGACCTAGCCTGCCCGACCTTGCGACCTATCCCTCTCCATTAAGAGATTAGTCTCCAGTCCTGCTTGTGACGCCCACCATCTAGGTGTCACTTAGCTACAGGGCCTTCCTGCTATTCAGCCTGGGGCTCCACCACTTTGGAAGTCTCAGGCTGTTGGAAGGTCTTCGCACTTCCCAGAGGGAGGTATTTCTCATACGGCCAAGGACCACCTGCTCCTCGGGTGGTCCCACTCAAAGTCATTACTGTTGCACCAAACACTCACACTATATAGGTGTCCAGAGGTTAGTTATACTTGTATTATTGGTGATTCTGCAGATCATCAATAGTCGGGTATATATCTGTATTCTTGGTGATACTGCAGATCACCAATAATCAGATTCTCTCTGTGTGCTGACACCGATCGTTACAATTTTGTTTTGTTTTTTTTGTTGGAATATTTTTTTTTTCTATTATTGGACATTTTTATCAATAAAAAAATAATTATATTAAAAAAGAGACATATTAGATCAGGACACTGCAGAAATGTAATCTAATCTAACCTAATAATTAGTGGAGTTCCATGGCCAAGGTAAAAAATGATCAAGATAAGGTAGGTATTGGTAATTTTTCACATCTATTATGTGTATGCCCGGCCTTAAGAATGTAAGTAGTTTGTATGCCCCATTACCTGCAAGGCGACAGAATTTGCAAATGTGCACTTAGCTTTACTGTAAAAAAATACTTTAAGATTTTTCACATCACAGAAGCAAATAATTTACATTTTCTGCAGACCAAACAGTAGTCTATTGCCATTGTTCAGCAAAACATCATTTTCATTGTCAACCTCGTCTAAAAGTTCATGGGTCTGTTTATAAAAATAATAAAAACAGGGCACTCTAACATTTTTGTTTTGCAGAATAAGGAGGACCTATACTCATTATTCCTATGTTCAGCATTACCAATAATAATCCAATGATGGGGTTTATAAGAGTCAAAGAATAGTGCTGCTTGGATACCACTTTTCACAATCTGGATCTAATTCAGATCCGGATACCCCTCTATCCGATCCGGGTCGGATATCCGAGTTTAAAATTTTCCAATCCAAATTGGATATCCGACCGGATTCAGATATCCGGATAGAACACCTGAAGTGACCGGAAAATGGCAAAAAACCAGTTCGGAGGTCTCTCTCTCTCTCTCTCTCTCTCTCTCTCTCTCCCTTCGAAAGGGATTTTTACCACTGAAGGTGATTTTGGCTTTTGCTTGGATATCTGAACTAACTATCCGCCCGGATTTCGGATTTCAGATGGGAAATCCAAGTTTGCTCGGATAGTCAATTCTGATTTTAAAAAATATCCGAATTGCTATTCAAAGTTCGGATAGTGGAAAAAGTTTGGATTATCTGGGTAGTTCAGATTTCCGGAATCCGGATGAGCACCACTGTCAAAGAACATGTATAGAATATTCCACAAACAAGGGATACTAAAAGGGAGACAATAAGAGCCCTTTACAGTACAATGCAGTATGCAAGAAAATATGAAACAAAGATATGATAAAAAGGGGTCCTTCCAAAGCCAGAATGGCAGCATTGGCATGAACGGTACAGTGATGTATGCATATTTTCCCACCTGGTTTGCGCTGACCCCAATGGTACTACTCTGTTCGAACTCCAAGGAAAAAACAAGCATTTATTGGTAGGTCACTAAAATACCACCTGGTTATCAACCCCCTGTGGGGTGGGGTTATTTAGGGAAGGGAGTAGAGACCCCAAAAAGATGATAAAAGGTTTAACAATCATTTAAAGGTAAGTATAAATGGGCTGACACCAGTAAGTGGGAAAAAAGTGGTTATATATCCACTACATGACGCGTTTCGCAGGTGTTGACCCGAGGAAGCTGGAAGACACCTGCGAAACACACCCTTGTCTATGATTACCTTTTAAACTGTGTTAAACCATTTATCAATCTATTGGAGGGCCTCCTCTCTACCTTAAAATATGTAACTAAGCTTTTAATGGTATCAAAGCATAATTTACGTATATATTAAAAACACGCACACCATATATGAACCTAGTCATGCAGTTAAATTCATATATAGCAAAGCCTAATGCACATTTCATGGCTCAGGACTGTTTCATTAGAGGCCAGTTCTGTGCGCCATTCTTTTCTCCTGTGCCTTATAACAAAAATACAAATCATCATCCACGGTGAACCAGGATCTCTCCCTGTCAAGGAATGGAAGCTGTGCATTTGTATTCATCTTATAAAAAGTCTGGAACGAATAACCGCAAGTGCGGATATCGATAATAACCAGGCAAAGTGGCAGTATAGAAAAAAGTAAGAATACCTGCTGTCAGAGTGACAACAGCCATGATGTCTGCAGCGTGTGCTTCCACATATAAAAAAAAGGAAGAACAGGTTTTCGTTCCCTGGCAATCTGGCCTTGGTAAGTAGAGCACTGCTGTCCTGAGTGTCCCCTAAAGTGGCAATCAGAAGCCCCATTCAGCTGCATCACAAGTGGCAATCCATTAGTTTTTATTATTATCATTAAGCATGAATTTATTTTCCACTTGTAACTATTAGTTCTTCCCACATATCTTTATTTATTTATTTATTTTTTTCCCTAACATCGTTTCATTGACTTGCATTGCAGATGTACAATGCTTCTTCCTCACCTACCTCTGTTAGAAAAGTGCCACAAAAATGCCAAATTAAAATGCTCGGTAGTATTGGAACAAGGTTTATTTTAGAAATCGGAATACTATGGACATTTTAGACCAGGGGTCCACATACTTTTTTAGTCAAGGGCTGGGTCAACATACTTCAGACTGCTGGGGGGCTGGAGTATACATAAAATTATGTAGAAAAACATAACATTGAGCCTAGTTATTGTAGACAGCACCTATTAACATGGGCAGCCCTCATGTCTCCCATTTAACCAGAGCACATGTTATGCCCCCAACTCAGCAAGTACAGATATTATGCCATTAACACAGCATGTGCAGATAGTATGCACTCCAATACAGCATGTGCAGATAGTATGCACTCCACCACAGCATGTGCAGATAGTATGCACTCCAATACAGCATGTGCAGATAGTATGCACTCCACCACAGCATGTGCAGATAGTATGCCCTCCAACACAGCACGTGCAGATAGTATACCCTCCAACACTGCATGTGCAGATAGTATGCCCTCCAACACTGCATGTGCAGATAGTATGCACTCCACCACAGCATGTGCAGATAGTATGCCCCCCAACACAGCATGTGCAGATAGTATGCCCTCCAACACTGCATGTGCAGATAGTATGCCCCCCAACACAGCATGTGCAGATAGTATGCCCTCTAACACTGCATGTGCAGATAGTATGCCCTCCAACACTGCATGTGCAGATAGTATGCCCCCTCCCCCAACACTGCATGTGCAGATAGTATGCACTCCACCACAGCATGTGCCGACAGTATGCACTCCACCACAGCATGTGCAGATAGTATGCCCCCCAACACAGCATGTGCAGATAGTATGTCCTCCAACACTGCATGTGCAGATAGTATGCCCTCCAACACTGCATGTGCAGATAGTATGCTCCCCAACACAGCATGTGCAGACAGTATGCACTCCACCACAGCATGTGCAGATAGTATGCCCCCCAACACAGCATGTGCAGATAGTATGCCCTCCAACACTGCATGTGCAGATAGTATGCCCCCCAACACAGCATGTGCAGATAGTATGCCCTCTAACACTGCATGTGCAGATAGTATGCCCTCCAACACTGCATGTGCAGATAGTATGCCCCCCCCCCCAACACTGCATGTGCAGATAGTATGCACTCCACCACAGCATGTGCCGACAGTATGCACTCCACCACAGCATGTGCAGATAGTATGCCCCCCAACACAGCATGTGCAGATAGTATGTCCTCCAACACTGCATGTGCAGATAGTATGCCCTCCAACACTGCATGTGCAGATAGTATGCCCCCCCCCCCAACACAGCATGTGCAGATAGTATGCACTCCACCACAGCATGTGCAGGTAGTATGCCCTCCAACATAGCATGTGCAGCCATTATGCCACCAATATAGTGCAGATATCGTTTTAACTCTAACATAGCAAGTCATATGTGAGCCATAATGTCATCCAATGGCCTGCAAAAGCCTGCAGCAATGACTGCTTTCTGGCTTCCATGTGGAAAGATGGTGCTGGAATTGCTATTCTATATGCAGGCCACCAATATTTAAATATGCAGCAGACCGCATCTATAAGTATTACATTTTGTGTGTGTGGGGGGCGGAAGGGGGCCTTAAAAAAGCCTCAAGGGGCCGCATTCGGCCCGCGGGCCTTATTTTGAGGACCACTGTTTTAGACTAAGCACAAGACTATCGAATATTGGATACTACCTTGCCATTGGTCTAAAATGTCCACAGTATTCAAACCTCCGCGGAAAATTCAACAGCCTGCGACTGATCCAGTGATTCTGCCATGGAAGAGAATTTAGTAGTGTATCAAGGATATTGTCAAAATAGTGGATACCCGCAAAATATAATTGATTCCACAAAACAACTTTTTTTTAAATACATAACTTTATTAACAAAAATGAAAAAAAAACCTCTTCCACAGAAATCAGTAAGGGAAAGTTGGATTTCCAGGGAAATCCACATAATCAGTAACTGGCATTTTCGGTAATCTGAATATCCAGCAAATTGGAAATTGTCATTTCTGACTATCCCTAGTGACTACTGGGAGCTGGGCAAGAAGTGTGGGGCACCTGTACACATACTAGATTGTCCGCTGTCTCAGCCAAGTTCAAGCCTAGTGTGTGTAGAAGAATTTATGGTCCTTGACTGCTATTTAAAGCCTGATAACTTGGCAAGTCGGCAAACAGGAAGTCAGGGCAAGTGCCCCTCCCCCCTGCATAATGGCATGGCATCCAGCTTTACCTGTGATCATTAGGAGAAAACCTGAACCAGAACTCATGGCTGCCATGTGATGTGTTTGATCAGCTGGTAGATTTGCAAAGCTCTGATTTGCTGTGATCATATCATGTTTTAGCACAAGATCATAACTAGCAAATCACATATCTATCACCTGACCAATCACATGCTTCTCTATGAGTTCTCCTAGACCTGACCATCAATAGTTAGCGGTTCACAGACTGCAATAGTCTGTGCTTCAGGAAATGACTGATCATCTAGTTTATAATTGTTGTCAGATCTTGGTTTGCGAAGCCATTTAATGTATCTAATAACATAAATTTCAAATTAAAATTTGCCAAATTGGGAATGTCCTTCCTCTTCCCCATCCTCCTTTTCTTCCAGCCACCTTCCTTTCATTATTCTCAACTTTTTACTTTCCTCTTTTCTTTTCTCCCTCCAATCATTCCTTCCGCCTGCCAACCTTTCCTTATTTCCTCCTTTACTTCCTGTTTTCTTTCCTTCTTGCCTCCTTTACTTCTTCCCTCCTTACTTTCCTTCCTTCCTTGCTTCCTCCCCAGTCTGTAGCAGGTAACACTCTGGCTGTACAGGATTGGAGTGGGGACACAGTGGGATGCTAATTGCAGACAGCTCTAGGCTTGTAACTTTATTACTTTGCTCTACAGAAGGCAGCAGGGGATGCTAGAACAGCATGGGGATTGTCAGCTGTCCTCAGGCAAAGTCTATCTCGCCAGTCGCACACCTCCTCCCAGGTGTGCTGTTTATCTCATGCTCTTTTGCTAAATACCCCAGCAGTCTTCTCTTCATCAGAGATGTACAGAAGCTTGTCTATTAAGGCTGGTGAAATAATTACTTCTTTGCTCTTGTGCTCTCTGCAGTGCTGCTGAGCGTCTCTTGTCCCTTATCCAGAATATGAAAACTGCACTGAAACTTTTATGTTGAAATAAAATAATGGACAGTAGTCCAGTGTGCAGAAAGGTAATGTAAGGTAAAATAAGCTATAAACTTTCTGAAAACCCAATAAGGTAATGCAACATGAAAGAGGATTTGTACATTCATGCTAAATACAGCAAAATCCCTGATAGAGATTGCTCGAACCTCCGATTTTAGCTTCGCGGACATCGAACGCGAACTTCCGCAAAAGTTTGCGTTTGCGCGAACCATGCAAACCGCAATAGACTTCAATGGGCAGGCAAACTTTCAAAACTATAAACACTAATTCTGGCCACAAAAGTGATGGAAAAGGTGTTTCAAGGGGTCTAAAACCTGGAGGGGGCATGAATGAGTTGGGATACACGCCAAAAGTCCCAGGGAAAAATCAGGCTTTGATGCGCAGCAGCGTTTTAAGGGCAAAAATCACATTGCATTGCTAAATTGGCATAAAGTGCCAATTTAACACATCTTGCGTGCGTATACATCAATCAGGTAGTGTAATTAGTGTACTGCTTCACACTGAAAGACCAAACTCACTGTGTAACGCACAGCAAACAGCTGTTTGTGTAGTGATGTCCATGCTGGACTGGTGCGCACCATGGTGAGAGTGCAGGCGATGGTGGTTTTCAAGCCAATATGGTCGGGCTGAGGTAGCTCAATGACAGAACAGTGACTGAGTGTCCAGCTGATCGAATTTGGTCTGTCCACAATGAAGCAACAACCTTATTATCTTGGGTCAGGTGTGCCCCCCAACACACTCATATAGCCGGTCATTGCTTCATTGTGATACGCAAGTCCCTTCACCGGGTCAAGGTAACTATCACGAAGGGGAATTGACACATGAACATGCCTTTTGTTTTGTTGTTGCAGCCGCAGTGCAGCCAGAAAAATTAGGCAGGCATGTACATGCACCAGAAAAATTATTATAGTGGCCGCTGCTAGCAGAGATGCTGTGTAGGGACCGACTTAGTCTTGGGGAAGGCAGTCACACAGCGTGCAGGCAGAGATGCTGTGTGTGGGGACTGTCTTCGGGCAGGCCTGGACGTGCTTTGCAGACCAGGCATCCGTGGTTAGATGGACCCTTGACCCAATGCCGTGTGCCAGAGATGACACCACTTTCAACATCATGGTACAGTTTTGGGTATCGCCTTTTTTTAGAAATAATTGCGGCCTAGTATCTTCCACTGCGGTGTGTGGCTTTGCTTTTGTGTGCTGCTTTTCCTCAGGTGGTCATCCCATTGCAGTTTGTGCTTTTTCATCATGTGCCTTCGTAAGGCAGTTGTACCTACGTGGGTCTTGGTCTTTCCATGGCTCAATTTTCGGTGGCAGAGAGTACAGATGGCATCGCTGTCATCTGAGGCAGACACACTAAAAAATGTCCACACCGCTGAGCCCTGGGATGATGGCACTTTGGTGATGGCTTTCGGCTGAGTGTTAAGTGCGGTGCTAGAATCAGAGCAGGAGGAAGAAGATATGTCATGCTTGCGTGCGGAAGCTGAGGAAGATGAGGTATTCTGTGTTAAATAGTCAACTACGTCCTGACAATATTGGGGGTTGATGGCACGTGCCTTCTTCTGAACACTGTACTTTGGTTGAGGGCCGTATGTAATCACCACAGCACGACCTCAAACAGACCTGCCGGGTGGCCTGCCTCTGCCTGTTTTGTCCATATTGGGTGGGGGTGGGGGGATGAAGTGAAAGGTATGCACTGACTGCTGGTATATAAAACAGCGTTCTGTCACACAGATGCAGTGAAAGGTATGCAGTGACTGCTGGTATAACAATGTTCAGTCACACAGGTGCAGTGAAAGGTATGCAGTGACTGCTGGTAGAACAATGTGTAGTCACACAGGTGCAGTGAAAATGGATGCACTGACTGCTGGTATATAAAACAGTGTGCTGTCACACAGATGCAGTAATAGGTATGCAGTGACTGCTGGTATAACAATGTGCAGTCACACAGGTGCAGGGGAAGGCATACAGTGACTGGTATTATAATACAATGTTGAGCATGCACACAGGTGCAGTGAGAAGGAAGGTACTGAATGTGCTGGGCCTGGCACAGTATAGCAATTAGCAAGGGCCAGCGGCGACAGACAGGGCTGTATATGCAGTGTCAGTGGGCCACATAAAAAAACCAAAAAACACATCACAAGAACATTAGCTCTCAAAAGAGCTGTTTTGGGGTGCTTTTCAGCAATAAATATCAGCAAGGAGCAAGCTAACAGACCTCCTGACTATCGCTTTCCCTATCTCTCCAATGTCTCTCCCTTCTCTCACTCACTAATACAGTAGCACACAGAGTGAGGAAATTACCAATGCTGCTGCCTTATATAGGAGGGAGGGGGGGGGGGGGGCTCCAGGAGGGAGTGCAGCCTGTTTGGCTGCCATGTGTCTGCTGACTGTGATGTAGAGGGTCAAAGTGTAGCCCAATGATGCAGTATAGGTGGCAGGTCAAACTCGCATAAAGTTCGCATTTCGACACGAACGCGAACCCGCGTTGTTAGCGCAAACAAGTTCGCATGCGAACTGTTTGGGCCATCTCTAGTCCCTGATGCAGGTCAGGTAACACGCTGGATTTTGCACACGGAGGATGCCGGAAAGCCGTTAGGAGTTGCAGGAGGTCTACAAGACTTTGCGGGGCTCGGTGAGCATTTAGGGGGCAAGCACGTGTATCAGGCGCCAGTGCCGGATACTAGGGACTCTGCTGTATAAGGCAAATTGGGGCGTATTGCACCATTCTTTTGTTCAACACTTATTTAAATGTGATCATCTGTCTTTTGTAACACAATATTAATCAAGTGGGCGATCATATTTTGCTCACTGGTGATCCGTGCTTTAGTGTCAGTACTGTAATTCAGCTAAACTGGTGACCTGCACACCATTCACTTTTAGTATTTCAAAGAACTTTATTGGCAGTATGCGAAAATATAGCCAAAAATATGAATTTGAACACCAAGTTGTTTAAAACAAAACATGCGATTGTCGTAACAGATAGACATTCACTTTTATGGATGAATTTATCTAGTATTTATATAGCTCTGACCTCTTCCACAGTGCATACCACAATATACTGTATATAGTGATGGACAAACTTTCAGAAAATTGGTTCTCAAATAGACCACAACCAATTCCGTGGCCGTTCGTGAACCAGCAAATGCGGTGAACCGTCATACATCTTAATAGGCAGGAGAATGCTAAAACCTATAGGGACAATTTCTGCCACAAAACATATTTAAAAGTGGTTTAAAGTGCCCGAACACCTGCACAGTGGCATGCCGGAGGGGGGGATCCATGAAAAATTACATATTTTACGCGAAGTTGTGTTTTAATGTCTAAAGGGCAGGAATCGCATTACATTTTTAAATTTGTAGAATAAAGTGCTTTAAAACGTCTGGTGTGTACACGCCAATCAGGTATTATAAGGGTTAGGCCCGGTTCACACTGACAGATGAAACGCCATGTTTACCGTACTAGGCCTGCGCAATACACTCCTGGTGGTGACGTCAGCAGGAGCAAGGGCGCGCAAGTGCAGTGGTTTTCTAACTTTAAAGTCGGAAATTCCAGAAGTGAACCAGATGCGGATTTTACGATGTGTTCGTCGGGTGGTGGACGGATGAACGGCCAATGGTAGCCAGGAACCGTTTGCTGCCGAACAGTTCTGTCCATGACTAACTGTATAGTCTTGTCATTAAATGTCATTAAATGTCCCTTAGAGGTGCTCACCGTCTATTCCTTACCATAATCATATGCCAATTATTGACCAAAGCCAATTTTGGGGGAGGCTAATTCACTTATCTGTATTTATGGGCAGAAACCACAGTGTCCAGAGGAAACCAAAGCAAACCAGTGGGGAACATAAAAACTCTATGTAGAAAGTGTCCTTGACCAGACTGGGGACCCAGCTCGTGCAGCAAGAATGCTATCCAGTATGGCCACCATACCACTTGACTGGTGTGACTGATTGATTGATTGATTAGACCAACAACACTGCTCTCCATTGTTGCGAATAGCATTCATCATTGATGAATAATCCATAGTGTTGATCCGGTTTTTTACCATGATCATCATTAACCATTTAACTGCCTTTTTTTGTGGTAGTGCGCTGCAGCGCCACTTATTATTTTTTGCCTCCCCCAATGCAGAAGGGTGCTCAGAGCGCTTGATATTTACCTGATCTGTAAGCAGGCTCTGCTCTTTTCTTCCACCATCAAGTGGAGCAGTAGTCCTGACATCTTCTGTCTGGTCCTGATCACATATGTTATTATGTAATTGGGACCTGAAGGATGATGTCGGCATTGCAGCAATACAATAAAAAACTATTTTACACTCATTAGGTCTGATTCACAAATCTTTTATGTTAAATTAACTCACCTTATTTATTAACTTACAATTTATCTATCCTTAAATGACTTAACTCATGATTTACCTCTCCTTATCTAACTTAACTCATGGTTTAGCTCTCCTTATTTGAGATAACTCATGGTTTAGCTCTCCCTATTTGACATAACTCATGGATTAGCTCTCCTTATTTGAGATAACTCATGGTGTAGCTCTCCTTCTTTGAGATAACTCATGGTTTAGCTCTACTTATTTGAGATAACTCATGGTTTAGCTTTTTTTTTTTTTTCAATGTTTTTTTAATTAAAGTTTTGGAACAATAGTTAACAAACGATTACTTATAGCCATAGAAGCGGTTACAATAAACACAGATATAAAATAGTAACACATGGCAGGATATAACATGATCCTGCTGTTTAACTGATAAACTGTATGCAGAATTAAACATGAGTATATCAATAACGGAGAATACAGAGCTAGTGTCACTAGGGTAAAGTACTTGAAGTATATGCTGATTTTGATTTTGGTTTTGATCAACCTAAATGGTTGGTTTAGCTTATTTGACAAGACTCATTGTTTAGATCTCCTTATTTGACATAATTCATGGTTTAGCTCTCCTTATTTGAGATAACTCATAGTTTAGCTCTCCTTATTTGATATAACTCATGGTTTAGCTCTCCTTATTTGAGATTACTCGTGGTTTAGCTCTCCTTATTTGACATAACTCATTGTTTAGCTCTCCTTATTTGATATAACTCATGGTTTAGCTCTCCTTATCTATATGAATTATCTCTCCTTATTTGTTTATCTCATGCATTAGCACTCCTTACAGTTAAGGTGAAAAATAAGTAACCTTTGTGAATCAACCCCATTGGGCCATATTATATTGCAGAACTATCGTATTGCATGTATCGCTGGCGAGTTCTTAAATTAGGTGATGGAAGCATTGCCTAATCCTTTTCAACCTCATGGCCCCCTCCCCCCGCGGGCAGTGAAGATCTTGCATGAGCGATATTATTGCCCACCGAGTTCTTTACACTAGATCTACTGTAATTGTTATTTTCATGCCTCCAGGAAGCCATGCATTAGCTTAGACCTGCAAAGAGCAGGTCTTAACCAGTAAATGCACATTGTCACCACTGCATCTATGGGTCTCTGTCCCATAGGAGACGGCCAGAGCTCCACGTTAGGCAGCCACACTTTGCTGAAGCCCCCCCACGCAGCTGCACCGCCACCCCTTTCAATATTCATACCGCCGCTAATCACTTGCTGCCTCTCGCCGCATGTCCCGTCTGTGTAATTACTGTGTAAGTGTCACTGTAATTATGCGTATTGTATCCCCGGCAAAGCATCTTTGAATTAAAAAGGTCCAGACTGTGGACCAATGGGAACCCCCGGCGGGAGATTCAAAGATGCTTTGCCAGGGCTACAATACACAGTAATTACAGTGACTCATACACTGTAATTACAGCATTGAGAGACTTGCGGGTGATTAGCGACGGTATGTTAATTACTTGTGGGTGACCAGCGCAACTGTGGGAGGCTTCGGAAAATGGCGGCAGCCCGACGGGAACCTTTGGGGGTCTCCTAAAGGAGACCCCCAGATGCTGCTGCAGGAGATGGCGGGGGATGCTCGGCAGTGCTCACACATGTGGGGAGCGAGGCTGTGGTGCTGAAGGACAGCACCACAGGGTAAAACCTTGCTCCCCATCACCCAGGAAAAAGGTAGCATCGCTCAAGCTTTCGTCTGAGTAATGCTCTCCAACGATCGGTCATCGAGGGAAGGAAACTGGCAATAGGATTTGCCAGTAATCCTCGCACAATGGCAAGGTTATAAGTAGCTCGCATCTGCAAGCTACTTATCACCTTGAATAGAATATGACCCATTGTCTTTTATATCGATCATTTTAGTACTATGCATTAAAGATGTTAATAGAAAAAATATTGTTTTGATAGTTGTCCTTAAAGGGGAACTGAAGTGAGAAGAATATGGAGGCAGCCATATTTATTTCCTTTTAAACAATACCAGTTGCCTGGTTGCCCTGCTGATCTATTTGGCTTCTGAAGTGTCTGAATCACACCAGAATCAAGCATGCAGCTAATCTTGTCAAATCTGACAATAAAGTCAGAAATACCTGATCTACTGCATGCTTGTTCAGGGTCTAGGTCTAAAAGTATTAGAGGCAGAGGATCAGCAAGACAGCCAGGCAATGTGCATTGCTAAAAAGGAAATAAATATGTCAGCCTCCTAATCTCTTGCTTCAGTTGCCCTTTAAAGTGACACTTAAAGGGACTCCGAGCAGTGCAGAAACTATGGAAAGATGCATATCATTTGAAAGCTCTCTTTCTCCTCTTTCCAGTGATATATAAACCGCCGCCCTACGCCTTTTAGTTTTCACAATTTTCGCGATTGAAATTGCCGCGGCCGCGATTTCAATCGCAAAAATAGAGAAAACTATAAGGCGTAGGGCAACGATTTAGGTGTCGCCAGAAAGAGGAGAAAGAGAGCTTTAAAATGATATCCATCTTTCCATAGTTACTTGTATTACACAGGGCGACTTTTTCTTAAAGTCAGCAGCTTCATTCTGCTGAATGGAGCTGCTGACACTGGGGAAAGTGTCGTCCTGTATAATACAAGTAACTATGGAAATATGGATATCATTTTAAAGCTCTCTTTCTCCTCTTTCTGGCGACACCTAAATCGTCGCCCTACGACTTTTAGTTTTCTCTATTTTCGCGATTGAAATCGCAGCCGCGGCAATTTCAATCGCGAAAATTGCAAAAACTAAAAGGCGTAGGGCGGCGGTTTATATATCATTGGAAAGAGGAGAAAGAGAGCTTTCAAATGAAATGCATCTTTCCATAGTTTCTGCACTGCTCGGAGTCCCTTTAAGTGAAAATAAATTGATGAGATAAACATTGGTATCTATGCCGCTACCTTTAAAACGCAGTTTTATGTTATGTTTAAAAAGTAAATATATTTTTTGTTTAAGTTCAATGAAACAGTCTGTTCCGTGTCTCAGAGTGCTGAAATATATGAACTAATGGCCTTTTTACTTCTCCCCTCCTCTCAGAAGCCCATTATCTGTCAGGAAAGTATGTTATGGCTGTAATTCCTGATCAGTGAGGGATACTATAGTCCAACTGGGTCCCAACTAGAGAAAAACTGTCAGTTGCATGGCTGAATATTAACTCTTTCAGGCAGAGAAAGAAGAAAAGCAACAACATATTTATTTGTGTGCGTGGCACTGTACATACGCATGTCTATCTCATAATGATTAATGTCACTTAAGATTTCCATTAAAGGCAAACCCCAGTTCAACCATAGCGATGACCACATTTGTTGTCTAGTAATTAATAAAATATATTAATTTATATTTGCCGTGCATTTATTTATTTTTTCCCTTCCTCTCCAGTTCAAAGTCTTGTTGGGTCTTATTTCTCTCCAGTTATTTAGAGGATCTTAGGGGTCCTACTTAATTGTTTAACCACTTCATTACCCTGATAATTTTCCCTGTTCAGCTCAGCTCTGATTACTTTGGCAATAACTTTATTAATAATTATCACAATAAATGATCTATATATTGTTTTTTTCAGGACAAATTGGTCTTTTTGTGGCTGATATTTATTAGTAATTACCTTATTTATGTATGCATTTTAAAAGGAGATTAAGGAAATTAAGTGAAAAAATACACAATTTATCCACTTTCATACATTATAGCTTTAATGTAAACAGTTCTATTGTACATTAAACCCACACATTTTATTTGTCTTTCCCTCCTGTTTATTTAAACAGTTCATTTGTTTTGATAATGTATTAGATGTAACAATTAAAGAGACACTGAAGCGAAAAAAAAAATGATGATATTATGATTTGTATGTGTAGCACAGCTAAGAAATAAAACATTAAGATCAGATACATCAGTGTAATTGTTTCCAGTACAGGAAGAGTTGAGAAACTCCAGTTGTTATCTCTATGCAAACAAGCCATTAAGCTCTCCGACTAAGTTAGTCGTGGAGAGGGCTGTTATCTGACTTTTATTATCTCAACTGTTCCTGGACAATTTACTTTTCCTCTGCTAGAGGAGAGGTCATTACTTCACAGACTGCTCTGAAAGACTCATTTTGAATGCTGAGTGTTGTGTAATGTGCACATAGTATAGAATGATGCAATGTTAGAAAAAACACTATATACCTGAAAATAAAAGTATGAGAATATTTTCTTTGCTGCTAATCTTCTAGTAATTATTCATAGTACACAACCAATTCACTATATCATATTTTTTTTTCGCTTCAGTGTCTCTTTAAGTAACGTATTCAATCTGCTACGGTCTGCTCATGGAATGTGTATTTTACACTTGTTGACTAATTAACTCTGTTATTGAATTCCCTGGGAGGAGGAGAGGAGTTTGCTGCTATTATTTTACAACTCTGTAGTGATGTTATCAGGTCAGAGATAAATAAACAGTGTTATCTAAGATTTTGTAGGAAGGAGAGTGCAGAGACTTATTTTCACGTCATAGGGACAGCAAATGGTTAATATACTGTATTAAACTATCACAATAATTCTTGTTACTGTTGTTCCCATATAGACCAATTCTGTTTGCAACAGATATTAAAAAATTACATTTTGGAGCATTGTTTGAAATGTAGGATTCCATTGTGCTGCTATTTCATGAATGAATGACTATAGGGACTGCAAATTAACAGATTTTTCTCTTTAGTTCTCCTTTAAAATGTATCTGATCTTAGAAACAAGATTTATATTTTTTTTACCTTTCATTGCCTCTCTGATCTGTAAGAAGAGAGTCTCCCAAGTGTAAACAAATTTCTAGCAGAGTAACAGAGGCAGAGGTAACCCTTGTGTTTGGAGCAGTTGTCAGATGTCACCTTTGTCACTTAGGAACACTAGCTTTGCAAGTAAGGTTATATCCAGCATTTCTAAAAAAAACGATTTCCAAAAAGATGGCAGCTTGCATGAAGAAGAGTCAGCAGTTTCTATGGCTTTTGCCTGAATAGGGAGATCACTTGTAAATAGGCATGATCAATGAGATGCAAATGAGATCTCCTTGCATTCAATGTCATGTAAATGATATGCAGCTTGAAAATGGACCAGAATAACTTCCTGTTAATTTTTATTTGTCCAAGTATAAGCTGCATAACATTTACATGAAATGTAAATATAAGGGGAAATTATTTTCATCTCATTGATCATACCTACTGGTTACTTGACTTATTTAAAAATATCTAGATCATAACAGAGATAGACTTAAATGAAGAAATGTTTATTTTGTTTGAAAAGATAAATGTACTACATAAACACAGTTATCTATTTCCCCCCTAAAGTCTGCACAAATATCTGGTCTTCTCAAGGACATCTGGATACAGACAGCAAGTCTTGTATCCTTCCAATCCATGCTGGTAACTATGAAGCCTCGCACACATGCCTCACTTAATTTGGCTGAGTAGGCCGATAACAACCGCCTGTGCCGATAATCAGGCGTGTGTACAGCGCCACACAACCCCCGACTCTCAACCTGTGAGTGATCCACCGGATGGATCTACTCAACACCAGCAATGCTGACATGCCCACCCATCCCCCTCCGCCGGTCCCATTGTTCACACCGCTACCCTGCCTGCCACATGACATCACTCATGATCCCTCTGTTATTCCCCCACATAGCAACACAGCACATGGTCAGTAGAGATGGCCCGAACCTCCGATTTTAGGTTTGCGAACTGGGTTTGTGAACTTCCGAAAAAAGTTCGGTTCGCGCAAACTTTCGCAAACCGCAATAGACTTCAATGGGGAGGCGAACTTTAAAACCTAGAAACACTTTTGCTGGACAGAAAAGTGATGGAAGAGATGTTTCAAGGGGTCTAACATCTGAGTTTTTGCATGGATGAGTGGGATAGACGCCAAAAGTCCCGGGGAAAAATCTGGAATTGACGCAAAGCAGCGTTTTAAGGGCAGAAATCACATTGAATGCTAAATTGCAAGCCTAATGTGCTTTAAAACATCTTGCATGTGTATACATCAATCAGGGAGTGTAATTAGAGTACTGCTTCACACTGAAACACCAAACTCACTGTGTAACGCACCTCAAACAGCTGTTTGTGTAGTGACGGCCGTGCTGGACTGGTGCGCACCATGGCGAAAGTGCAGGCCGTGGCGGTTTTCAAGCCTATATGGTCGCCGGGCTGTGGAAGCTCAATGATAGAACAACAGTGACTGTCCAGCTGATCAAATTTGGTCTGTCCACAATGAAGCAACGACCTTAGTGTCTTGGGTGCCCCCCCCCTCCCCGAGACACTCATATAGCCAGCGGTCATTGCTTCGTTGTGATACGCAAGCCCCTTCACCGCGGCAAGGTAATGATCACGAGGGAGAACATGTACATGCCTTTTGTGTTGTTGTTGCAGCTGCAGTGCAGCCAGTAAAATTAGGCAGGCATGTACACGCACCAGAAAAGTTATTATAGCAGTCGCTGCTAGCAGCGGCCTTAAAAATTCAGGAATCTGCCTGGAGTGTTGGTGGTGGCGGAGAAGGCAGTCAAGTGGCCTGCAGGCAGAGATGCTGTGTTGGGGAGCGACTTAGTCTTGGGGCAGGCAGTCACACGGCGTGCAGGCAGAGATGCTGTGTGCAGGGACTGACTTAGTCTTCGGGCGGGCAGTAGCCCTCCGGGATCCATGCCTCATTCATTTTGATAAAGGTGAGGTACTGAACACTTTTGTGACTTAGGCGACTTCTCTCCTCAGTGACAATGCCTCCAGCTGCGTTGAAGGTCCTTTCTGACAGGACGCTTGAGGCAGGGCAAGACAGAAGATGGATGGCAAATTGTGACAGCTCTGGCCACAGGTCAAGCCTGCGTACCCAGTAGTCCATCGCTGCTCATACTGTCGATGGTTCTTTCTCTACCATTGTTAAAGAAAGCATATGGCCGGATAGTCAGGGTTCGATTCCGGTCCGGAGTTGGAGCCTGAGAAATGGCTACCACCACACATCCAAGGAAGGCAGCAGGCATGGCATGCGAGTCCCGAGGTAGTGACAAAAAATATCAATACAGGAGGACTTTCGAGGCCCTGCTGTATATGAGACGAATCAATTTAAAATCCTTTCACGAGAATGTTATGGAGGGCAAGTCTGCCAACCATTCAAGTGAAAGGTATGCACTGACTGCCAGGTATAATACAATGTGCAGTCACAGATGCAGTGAAAGGTATGCAGTGACTGGTATTACAATACAATGTGCAGCTGTCACACAGGTGCAGTTAACAGGTATGCTCGGAGTGGTATATTACACAATGTGCGGTCACACAGGTACTGTGAACAATTAAGCAATGACTGGTATTACAAATGTGCACCTGTCACACACAGACAGGTACCGGACAGGCACAGTGACACTGCCACTGCGTGCGCTCACGTAATGTAGGTGGGTGCACTGTGAACAACAGCTAGGTATATGCAGTGATGGGTATTTCAAATCTGCACCTGGCACAGTAGTAATTACCACCAAGGGGCCAAAGGCCAGCTGCGACTGACTAACAGGGCTGTATATAATGCAGGTGGGCCACACACACACACACACACACACACACACACACACACACACACACACACACACACACACACACACACACACACACACACACACACACACACACACACACACACACACACACACACACACACAATATAGATCACAAGAACAAGATTAGCTCTCAAAAGAGCTGTTGAGGGGTGATTTTTTTAGCAATAAGAATAAGCAAGGAGCAAGCTAACAAGCCTACAAGAGCGTAACTAAGCTTTCCCTATGAGAGTCTGCAGCAGCTCTCCCTTCTCTAATTACTGCAGGCACACGAGTGAGTCCAATGCCTGATGCTGCCTGCCTTTTATAAGGGGGTGGGGCTCCAGGAGGGAGTGTAGCCTGATTGGCTACAATGTGCCTGCTGACTGTGATGTAGAGGGTCAAAGTTGACCCTAATGATGCACTATGGGGGCGAATCGAACTTCCCGAAAAGTTTGCGGTTCTCCGCGAACGCGAACCACGGAAGTTCGCCGGGAACTATTTGCCGGCGAACCGTTTGGGCCATCTCTAATGGTCAGTTGCACAGCTGACACGTGTATGTGAAGCCCAGCTATGTCACCCAAGGGATCAGGTTCTGATCCCCGACAGGCGACATGCATTGGAAGTGTGTACGAGTCCTAAGCAGTAGTAAAAGCAAAGATCACAACTAATTACAAAGTTATCTAAGTTGAAAAAAGATCCATGTGCTTCTTCATTCTCAACCTTTAGAGCCTCCCTGGTCCTCAGCCCAGAGGAAAGAAAAGCCACCATAGTAGAATTTAGTTTCTTGATCAGATCAAAGTGTCATGTCTTTATTGGTCTGTCTACGAAGATATGTGGCAACAAGCTGTTTGAATGGGAGAACAATTGTCTCATGACAGACGCCCATGTTACACCGTGTGTGAGCACCATAGGCAGGAAACGTATACCGCTAGATCATCTCCTAAATGAATCAGACACCAAAGGCAGCTCTCGGCGTGATCATAATTGTTCTTGAAGGGGGCTCTTAGCTCCTGCCGCCGGCACCAATTATTTGGAGACACTTCTTGAGACGAGAAAAATAGATGCTTTGATTTCTCTCCCCCCACTATCTTCTCAGTGTTCATAATAAATCATTGTTTGTAAAGCAATAGCAAACATCAAATCCACCCCAAGATTGTCAGTTCTCCAGCAGAACAACACATCACTGAGTGGCTGGGCACTCAGCAGATTTACTGTAATTTATCTGTAGGAAAATTGAGAACAAATATGCTGCAGGGCTCATCCAGGTGAACTACTGAGAATAAAGCCTCTTACACACACTCAACACAAGTCTTTTAAATGCACAATTATCAAACAACCTTTGTTGTTGAAACAACCAAAAAAAGTTGTTTTCTATTGTTCAAACAACTGATAAGACGCAGCTCAAGTCAATCTAACAGTTGGATTGACTTGAGCTGAGTCTTATCATTTGTTTGAACAATAGCAAACAACTTTTTTTGGTTGTTTCAACTTGTTTCAACAACAAAAGTTGTTTAATAATTGTGTATTTAAAAGACTTTTGTTGAGCGTGTGTGTATGAGCCTTAAGAGTGTTGTAGTGCTCTGTCTCTACCAGCAGGAGGTGCTTTGTACCACTGCCATTCTGCTACATAAACACTAATTAAGTCTAAAGTTTATAGATTATATATTTTTCAGGTTTCCTGGGTAATAAGAAGTTAGGAAACAATTATGGGAAGATTTGTAGAAAAGGGGTCTTTGGTTTGATTTTGTTTGGAGATACCATTTGCACAGAGTTTATGTCCTCTTGTTCCTCTGATCCCCCCACCAACATTGATTATGTGCGTGATATGATTGAGAGGCCATTTTCCCTGCCATTATAGAAGCAAGTTAGTTACGCTTTTAATCTTGAAGATTATGTAAAGGCCTGTACACATGCTAGATCAGGGGTGCCCACACTTTTTCGGCTCGCGAGCTACTTTAAAATTTGCCGAGGCCAGGAGATCTACCAACGTCCCAAATGCTAAGCACGCCCCCCCCCCCCCCCCGACGTAGTTTAGCCAGGTGTATGTGCCTGCAGCATAGGTTACGTGCCCTCAGTATAGGTTAGCCAGGTATATGGGCCCTCAGTATAGGTTAGCCAGGTATATGGGCCCTCAGTGTAGGTTAGCCAGGTATATGGGCCCTCAGTGTAGGTTAGCCAGGTATATGGGCCCTCAGTGTAGGTTAGCCAGGTATATGGGCCCTCAGTGTAGGTTAGCCAGGTATATGGGCCCTCAGTGTAGGTTAGCCAGGTATATGGGCCCTCAGTGTAGGTTAGCCAGGCATATGGGCCCTCAGTGTAGGTTAGCCAGGCATATGGGCCCCTAGTGTAGGTTAGCCAGGCATATGGGCCCCCAGTGTAGGTTAGCCAGGCATATGGGCCCCCAGTGTAGGTTAGCCAGGCATATGGGCCCCCAGTGTAGTTTAGCCAGGCATATGGGCCCTCAGTGTAGGCATATGGGCCCCCAGTGTAGGTTAGCCAGACATATGGGCCCCCAGTGTAGGTTAGCCAGGTATAGGGGCCCCCAGTGTAGGTTAGCCAGGCATATGGGCCCCCAGTGTAGGTTAGCCTGGCATATGGGCCCCCAGTGTAGGTTAGCCAGGTATAGGGGCCCCCAGTGTAGCTTAGCCAGGTATAGGGGCCCCCAGTGTAGCTTAGCCAGGTATAGGGGCCCTCAGTGTAGCTTAGTCAGGTATAAGGGCCCTCAGTGTAGCTTAGCCAGGTATATGTACCTGCAGCGTAGGTTAGCCAGGGTCCTCTGGACTCCTGGAACCTCCGACAGGCAGGCCGCTGGGCAATAAGAGTGTCGGGGAGAAGACGGCAAGATGCGGCGAGGAGAGAGGGAGGAGAGAGGCGGCGCAGCCGCTACGTCATGGCTGGGGGCGGCGCCGGGCATGTTACAAGCACGCACGTTGCAGGCTGCCCGGCGCCGCCCCCAGCCATGACGTAGCGGCCGCGCCGCCTCTCTCCTCCCTCTCTGCTCGACGCGTCTTCTCCCCTGCATTGTTATTGGCCTGCAGCTAAACATGCTGCTGGCCGCAAAATTTAATGAGACACGGCCAAGAGGCCGCGATCTACCGAGAAGGCGGTCGCGATCTACCGGTAGATCGCGATCGACCTATTGGGCAGCCCTGTGCTAGATGAAAGATGACGGGGCCAGGGAAATCAATTAGGCAGAGCAATGGCCAATAGCTTTGTTCTCCCCACTCACACTGGCTGCCATGTGATGTCACATCTACACTGCCTCGTTTGCTCTCTCTTTCCAATTCCCCCCCCCCCCCCCCCGTCTGCAGCTGAACACGTCATTAGACTGCAATCTAACTATTCATCTGTACAGCCTCAGCCAAGCGATGTTGCCCAAGTGATAGGGTCACAATACCTGTTGGGTGACATTCATTTAGTGTGTGTACAGCCCTTAAGTTGGTTTCCACAGTCTATGTGGTAGGCCGCCTCTGGCTGGTTTCTGTGATGAGCAAGGCATTTTTGCATAGTTCCCCAACTTTTCCCATGCACATAGCACTTGTGCAATTTAGGCTTTTTCAAATGATATACCTTTTGGGGAGAATTTCACTTTAACCCGAATCCAAAGAGCAACCCTATTTATAATTACCATTTTAAAGAAAAAAAAACATACAGCTTTCAACTTCATCTGAAGAAGGCAAACTGCAATATATGTCTACGTGCAGGATGAGTTTCCAACTTTATGCTAAGTGGGTATGTAGCGTTTTTTCTCCTGATTTTTGCTTTGTTCTATTAGAGCAAACTTTTACTTCAAAGAAATGTGACATTATCCATATCTTAAAATATCGGGCATGCTTAACACAGTATGAGGTTGATTCACAAAACTTATCTCATAAATTGTCTCTCCTTATGTCTCAGCTTATCTAAAAAAATAACTTTTCAGCACTTTTGAGAGAAAAAAAAACACTCAAAATAAATTGTTCTTGAATGCTTTGGCTTCATTTACAGTCTTCTTGCCTTCTGTTCAGAATGTATTTGCTCATTGTATGCTTAAAAGGATTTATAAAGATAAAGTGTAATACCGATAAGACTAGAGATGGCCCGAACGGTTCGACCGTGAACTTCGGTGGTTCGCGATAGCGAACAAACGCAAACTTTATGGCGGTTCGACCCGCCTCCTATACCACATCATTAGGGTCAACTTTGACCCTGTACATCACAGTCAGCAGGCACATTGTAGCCAATCAGGCTACACTCCCTCCTGGAGACCCTCCCCCCTTATAAAAGGCAGGCAGCGTCAGGCATTGGACTCACTCGTGTGCCTGCAGTAATTAGAGAAGGGAGAGCTGCTGCTGAGAGAGCTATAGGGAAAGCTTACTTAGGCTCTTGTAGGCTTGTTAGCTTGCTCCTTGCTGATTCTTATTGCTAAAAAAGCACCCCACAACAGCTCTTTTGAGAGCTAATCTTGTTCTTGTGATCTATTTTTTTTTGTGTGGCCCACTTTAATTATATACAGCCCTGTCAGTCAGTCGCAGCTGGCCTTTGGCCCCTTAATTCCTACTGTGCCCCTGCCAGTCCCAGCACATTCAGTAACTACCTGTGTGTGTGACAGGCAGCTGCACATTTGTAATCCCATCCCAATCACTGCACCTGTTCACTGTTCAGTGCACCTACCTACCTACCTACCTACGTGAGCGCATGCATCGTTAATACTACCAGTCATTGCACTTGTTCACGGTATGTGTGTGTGACAGGTGCACATTTGTAATACCCATCACTTCATATACCTACCTGTTGTTCAGTGCACTCACCCACCTACGTGAGCACACACAGTGTGCTATTTAATACCACCAGTCACTGTACCTGTTCACGGTACGTGTGTGTGACAGGTGCACATTTGTAATACCCATCACTGCATATACCTACCTGTTGTTCAGTGCACCAACCTACCTACGTGAGCGCACGCAGTGTGCTATTTAATACCACCAGTCACTGTACCTGTTCATGGTAAGTGTGTGTGTGACAGGTGCACATTTGTAATACCCATCACTGCATATACCTACCTGTTGTTCAGTGAACCCACCTACCTACATGAGCGCATGCAGTGTGATATACCACTCCATGCATACCTGTTAACTGCACCTGTGTGACTGCACATTGAATTAGTCAAGTCAGTGCATACCTTTCACTTCATCCCCCCCTGATATGGACAAAACAGGTAGAGGCAGAGGCAGACCCAGAGAAAGGCCACCTGGCATGTCTGTTGGAGGTCATGCTGATGTGATTTTGTGCGGCCCTGGACCAAAGTACAGTGCTCAAAAGAAGGCACGTCCCATCAACTCCCAAGATTTTCAGGACGTGGTTGACTATTTAACAAAGAACACCTCATCTTCCGGAGCCACCAGTGATACTACTAGCACCTCATCCATTCCATTTGACACTTCGCAGGAGTTATTTGGTGGGGAAATCACTGATTCACAGCCACTACTGTTACAACAAGATGAAGGTGCTAAGCAAATATATATAAGAATATGTCTTAGTTAGGCGATACTATGGACGTAACGTGTGAGGAGGAGGAGGATGAAGTACCTGCTGTTGGTGCAGTTTATGAGGTGTCTGAGGCAAGTGAAGCTGGGCAGGATGATTATGATGATGACGATGATACCAATGTCACGTGGGATCCTAAGAAACAAAATGACCAAGGGGACAGTTCAGAGGGGGAGTCAGAGAGGAGTAGGAGGAGATGAGTTTCTGAAAGAAGCAGGGGGAGCTCGTCATCAGAAACAGCTGGTGGCAATGTCCGGCGCCATGTATCGCCACCTATGTACAGCCAGCCAACATGCCCTTTAACGTCAGCTGCTGATGCCACCATAGTGTCATCACCCCAGGGGCGATCAGCGGTTTGGACATTTTTTAGTGTGTCTGCCTTAGATCAGAGCAATGCCATCTGTTCTCTCTGCCTCCAAAAACTGAGCCATGGAAAGGCCAACAGCCGCATAGGGACAACTGCCTTACAAAGGCACATGGAGAAAAGGCACAAACAGCAATGGGAAGAGCACCAGAGGAAAAGCAGCACACAAAAGAAATGCCACCCTCCTACTCCTCTTCCTCCTTCAGGTGCATCATCTTCAGCCTCTTTCTCCCTTGTACCTTCACAATCACAGCCACCCTCCACACTGCCTCACCTTGAACTGTTCCTGCTCCTCTGCCCACAGCAGTAGTCAGGTGTCCGTGAGGGAAATCTTTGAGTGGAAGAAGCCAATTTCTGGCAGTCACCCCCTTGCCTGGCTCGACAGCTATTACCATACCAGCTGGCGGACTCTGAGGCCTTCCGTAAATTTGTGGCCATTGGGACACTGCAGTGGAAGATGCCAGGCCGTGTTAAGCTTGGAGGTGTAATCTCCACAGTCAGCATGCAACACATAAGCTGACGTGAAGGAGGTACACACACCAGCACAAGAAATCAGGATATCCCCAGTTTAGTGGAGGAGAGGACTGACTCCAATAGGAGATTGTGGTGCACAGAGCCGGTGAAGATCCGAACAGCCACAAACAACACTTTCGTAATAACGTCTCAGCGCAAAGTAGCGCTGAGAGCATAAACCAGGACTGAGGAGATCAGGACAGGTAGACAGAATGAACGCTTGCTTAACTAGCCACTACTTAGTGACAGCAAGCGTCCACAATAAAACAGACTGGAATGAGGTAGCCAATGCGTTTGCAGCAATGGCGTGCCTCACCAAGACAGGACAGGATAGTCAGGAAATAGCAGGATCAAGATAGATGAACGTAACACAGATAAATATACAATAAGTATGATTTCCTAGCGTATTACAGCTATCAATGAAACTATTTGTAACATCTGACTAACATATGTATATATCGGCAATGAACCGATATATGACATAAGCAGGAACTCTGACTAAGACTGGAGTAATACAGGGGACAGGACTCAGAAGGATTCGCTATCTCTTCACAGAGATGAACGCAATCCACAAACAGGACCAGGAACAGGATAACGGAACACAGGATATAAACAGTTCGTGTACGTATATATCAGCAACACTGATGTATCAACGTAACACGAATACAAGGAAAATAATAAACGTGCAAGTATGCGTATATATTGGCGATGAACCAATATATGACACAAGACAAGCAAAGTAACAACTTCTAGAAACAAGAGCAGAACTAGGAGGACTCGCTGACCCCTTCGCAGGAGTCAGTGCAGTCCACACGGACTAGGAACGAGGTGGGGCACAAGCAGAGTAACAGACAGAATCTGAGACTATGGTAGCCCATGAGGCATTGCAGGAAGCAGTTCTTTATACTGAGGTCATCCAATGGAAGCAGATCTGCAGATTCCCACACAAGTGAATGGTAATTAATCACAGGCTGATAGCAGGAAAAGGCAGACAATGATATGCAGCCTGCAGGAAAGGGATTGCCCCTCCATTGCTGCAGACAATGTTTGTTTACACAAAAGCATATTAAACTGTCATTAACTTCAGAGCGACTGCAGATGGAATCGGCAACTAGTTTAAGTGCAAACCAAACTATGCAAGCAAATGCATGTAATGACATTAGAACTGCTTGGTTTGCAATACCACTGCAGTCAGCAGTAAACGCGGCAGAAGCGATCATAACAGTACCCCCCCCCCCTCTTAAACGCGGCCTCTGGACGCCTATAAAAACTGACATATTTCTCCTGAACCACCCAAACCAAAAAATCAGAAGTGGGAAATCCAGCAAACTGATCTGACCGAAAATTCATGAAGGTCGGATCAGCCCGACAAAACCAAACTCCCGAATCAGTCTCACCAAAACTAGACCAATTGGAACCAGAACCTACCGAACCATGCCCGTCAGCACTACAAGCCCCAGTGTGACACCCATCAGAACCACGACTTCCAGAAAAAAACCCCAAGAAACTCTCTGAGCGATACCCACCGCCTTCCAGGGACCGTCCAAAAACGCCAAAGCCTTTGCAATGCCCACCGGAACTGTCCTTACCAACACAAAACCCACTGTTGAACCAGTCCAAGGTACCAGGACAAGTTTCCTCAGAGATCTCCCAGAACACTTGAAAGCTCCAAAGAGATCCCCACAGGTCAGAACGCCCCTTAGGCTCACATGGAGAACTATCAAGAACCCCTATGGAACCCAGGGCAACTCCAGAGTCAGGGTCACAAGGACAAACATCAAGATCAGGGCTTTTAGGGACCAGAACCATCTCCGGGCATGCAGGCCAACCGGCAACATCAGGACATGTCTCCACTAGGGAAGCACGTGAGCACGCTAACACAGACACACTTGGGCACTCTGGCATACGAAGCACATCTGGGCACACCGGCACAAGAGAAACCTCTGGGCATGTCAAGGAACTGCGAACCTCAAAGTCAGTCAAGACAGGACCGAAACCAGAACTGGGCAAAAAAAAATCATGACTAGACTTCACAGTTACTGGATTCTCACTAAAAACTGCAGGATCAGACTTAGATGTCGCTGATTCCAGCAAGGTTATTAATAAATCATGTTCAGGGGCATTTACAAGACAGGGCAAATCTTCTGATGTATGCACTGAACTAGACAGGGTTCCCATAGCTTCTTCTGGACTAGACAGAGACTCATCAAATACACTGGATTGGAGCTCATGAAGGGCTGCAAAACAAGTCAGCATTGCAGCAATCCCCACTGAACTAGGCAAAACTGAGAAATTCCCTGGACAGGAAGGGGACTCTGGAACCTCTGCCACAATGGCCAGAGAACCAGAATCTTTCAGGATACAGGGCTGGGTTTCAGGAACACTCATCAGACCGGACTGAAATTCTGAGATTTCTATTATTTTGACCAGAGAATCAGAATTATCCATGTTACAGGGCAGGACTTCTGAAACATTCAGAGGACAGGGCTGGAGTTCCTCGGCTGTTACAACACTGGAGAGGGACTCAACAACATTGGTTAAATCAGACTGTGTACAGGGCAAGGTATCTAACACACTTGCTGACGAGGACAATATTTCAATGGCTTCTGCTTCGCTGGGCAGAAATTCATCAAGTTTTATTAGAGCAGACTGTAATTCCAAAACAGCTGCTAAACAAGTGAATATTACTGCAACACCAACTGAGGTAAGCAGTGCCTCAGACTCCTCTGCTAGAGGGTTTGAAGTATCCAAGGTACTGGGTGAAGCATAAGACTCTGCGACCACAGCTTTACTGGACAGGATCACTGGACAGTCCATATTGCAGGGCAAAACCATGGAAGCACCTGCTGGACAGCACAATGACTCTGTGACCTGAGTTTCATTGGAGAGATCTACTGCACAATTCATGGTACAGGGCAAATTTACTGGAACATTTTCTGAACACGGTAATAATTCTGCGATTTCGGATTCACACAGCAGACGCTCTGAGCTATTCACAAAACTAGAGTGAGGTGTAGAAACAAGAAGATCAAAACACAATGTTTGCGCATCTGAATCACCATTCAATTGGAAAATTGGAAAATTCAGATGCTGGGGTTCTAAGGTTTCTGGACAGGATTGCTGGGACTCGGAAACTGATGTAGTGCATCTATTGGCATCTGCTGGATCAGACAGGAGTTGAACTTTATTAACACAAGTAATTTCTGCAGAAGTATTTACAGAGGCAGGCAAGGTTTTTCTGGTGTCTGTTTCACTGAACAAAGACTCATGAGTATTAGCTAGGCTGGACTCAGAAGTCAGCAGGACCTCTGGATTCTCTGCTGAGAAATTTGTGCAGGGCAAGGTTAAGAAAGTATCAGTGGCTTCTGTTTTACTGGGAAGTAACACTGAGTTATCCATGGTACAGGGTGGAGTTACAGGAACATTCACAAGACATGGCAGGGACTCAGTAACTGGAGAAGTGGGACAGTCTCCAATTGACAGTGTGTCTTCCCTGGTATCAACTGATTGAATCGCATAAAAATCGTCCAAAATCATTTTCCACACATCGATCAATGGAGCCACAAAGTCATACCCACACACACCAGTTTTTATTAGGTTATAGGCAGACTTAATGCATGCATTCAATACTAATTCACTTTTTGCACTGTAAAACTGACAAAATGAACTTGCATCTTTCTTCCATTCATAGACCAGGGCTTCCATCTCTCCTTTCTCAAATGGAGGATCCCATGCATATTTAACAGCTGAGCATTCAAGCTGATCATAGTTTGCAAATGTGTTAGTGGCAGAAACATACATTGGGTTATTTAGCAGGTGATTGGCCGATTTCTTATTCCTAAGGTTTTCCAATATCTGTAGCAAGTGTTGAACTGTAGTGTATGCAAATTTCCCTTGCTGCACGAATAAATTGATCTGTTTAATACTCTGTAATATATCTTCATAATCATATTCAGATAATTCATTTAAACAAGAACTTTTATTTTCCCTGGCTAGCAATGAAAGTTCATTAGTAGTTTCATAGGTCCATTTGACTCCCCTGAATGGTGACTGAATTTCATTATCGGCTAATGGCGGAGTCTCATTACAGATCTGATGCGCAGTCGCTAAGGGCAACGACTCCGCTGATTGTAACGCTTTTCTTTTGGAACGTTTACGTTTGGCTTTAGACCCTGCTGCCTTAGGTGATTTATTCAAAGCAGAAGAAAAGTTATCAGAACAATTATCTGCTTGCTGATTATTTTTGTAGGCAGTAGAAGGAGCAGCTGATTGACAAGCTGCCAGGAGCTTATCAAAAGGGCTAGGCAAATCGGTTTTGCGCAGCCAGTTATGGATCACAAACGCTAGAAATTCCAGCAGTCTTTCTTTCAAATTCGTATGATCCAAGACATCGTACGCCCACTGGAACAAATTTCCCTTAAACAAAACATAAATTAACTGGGGGGCCCACGTTGAAACAGGAGTAGCCTGGAGCTCGGGATTGGCCAAAAACCTGGTACATTCAGAAAAAAACTCATTTTCTGTTTCAGAATTTAGTTTCTCAAATTTCTTAAAGGAACAGGAACCATAACAAACAGTGTCATTTTTGCTGGGAACCCCCCCCCCCCCCCCCCCCACAATGGGGATTGGTAATGGGGCTACCATAATGTTAAGCTTGGAGGTGTAATCTCCACAGTCAGCATGCAACACATAAGCTGACGTGAAGGAGGTACACACACCAGCACAAGGAATCAGGATATCCCCAGTTTAGTGGAGGAGAGGACTGACTCCAATAGGAGATTGTGGTGCACAGAGCCGGTGCAGATCCGAACAGCCACAAACAACACTTTCGTAATAACGTCTCAGCGCAAAGTAGCGCTGAGAGCATAAACCAGGACTGAGGAGATCAGGACAGGTAGACAGAATGAACGCTTGCTTAACTAGCCACTACTTAGTGACAGCAAGCGTCCACAATAAAAACAGACTGGAATGAGGTAGCCAATGCGTTTGCAGCAATGGCGTGCCTCACCAAGACAGGACAGGATAGTCAGGAAATAGCAGGATCAAGATAGATGAACGTAACACAGATAAATATACAATAAGTATGATTTCCTAGCGTATTACAGCTATCAATGAAACTATTTGTAACGTCTGACTAACATATGTATATATCGGCAATGAACCGATATATGACATAAGCAGGAACTCTGACTAAGACTGGAGTAATACAGGGGACAGGACTCAGAAGGATTCGCTATCTCTTCGCAGAGATGAACGCAATCCACAAACAGGACCAGGAACAGGATAACTAGCTCAGCGTGCTGGAACGCTGACTAACGGAACACAGGATATAAACAGTTCGTGTACGTATATATCAGCAACACTGATGTATCAACGTAACACGAATACAAGGAAAATAATAAACGTGCAAGTATGCGTATATATTGGCGATGAACCAATATATGACACAAGACAAGCAAAGTAACAACTTCTAGAAACAAGAGCAGAACTAGGAGGACTCGCTGACCCCTTCGCAGGAGTCAGCGCAGTCCACACGGACTAGGAACGAGGTGGGGCACAAGCAGAGTAACAGACAGAATCTGAGACTATGGTAGCCCATGAGGCATTGCAGGAAGCAGTTCTTTATACTGAGGTCATCCAATGGGAGCAGACCTGCAGATTCCCACACAAGTGAATGGTAATTAATCACAGGCTGATAGCAGGAAAAGGCAGACAATGATATGCAGCCTGCAGGAAAGGGATTGCCCCTCCATTGCAGCAGACAATGTTTGTTTACACAAAAGCATATTAAACTGTCATTAACTTCAGAGCGACTGCAGATGGAATCGGCAACTAGTTTAAGTGCAAACCAAACTATGCAAGCAAATGCATGTAATGACATTAGAACGGCTTGGTTTGCAATACCACTGCAGTCAGCAGTAAACGCTGCAGAAGCGATCATAACAGGCCGCAATTATTTCTCTAAAAAGGCGATACCCAAACTGTACCGTGAAGTTGAGAGGCAAGTGGTGTCATCTCTGGCACACAGCGTTGGGTCAAGGGTCCACCTGACCACGGATGTCTGGTCTGCCAAGCGTGGTCAGGGAAGGTACATTACTTACACAGCCCATTGGGTCAACCTGGTGACCGATGGCAAGCAGGGAGTATGTGGCTGTGCAGCAGACCAACTAGTGACACTTCCACAGCTTGCAGGCAGGCCTCCTGCCACCTTCTCTCCTCCTGCTACATCCTCTTTGCTGTCGTCATCCTCCTCCTCCTTGGCTGAGTGGCAGTTCAACTCTACTGGTGCTGCAATCTCTTCTCCAGCTACACAGCCCCAGCTCCCCAGGGCCTATGCTGCATGCCAGGTACAATGGTGTCACGTCATCTTAGACATGTCTTGCCTCAAAGCGGAGGGAGGGTCACACTGGAGCAGCTCTCCTGGCTGCTCTTAAAGCAGTATCGTCACCATAAAAATGAAATTTCAACAGCAACTGGTCTGAGTGTATTAAGTGATAAGCGCTAAATGCTAAGCCTGCATTCAAAACTTTCAAAACTTTTTGTGCTGTTATGATTTTGAATTATCACATACTTAAGGTACACTGGCCCTTTAGTAGTCACGCCAAAGAATTGCATGCTGGGGGTTCTTTTTCTCTATAATCTATTCCTCCTCTTTCCTTTATTTCCCTGCCAGCTTCTTATTGGAAACTTAATCCCCTACTTACTTGTGTTTACAAGCAAGGCTGAGGCGATACAGCGATTGGAGGAGACAAGAAAAAAAGTAAAGGGCAGAAATGACCTCACGAGTTAGCCTTAACTGTAGGCAAAAGACATGGCCCCCACCAGGAACAGAATTCTCGTAATTTACTATATAACATTCACTGAAATCAAAACATGGACAGTATAATACATGTGTTATGTAAGTAGATCAAGTATTTATCTACTTATATATGTTTTTTTTCCCTGGCATAGTATGGCTGATCCTACTGCTTTAACAAACAGGTGGACCAGTGGCTGACCCCACACCAACTGAAGATTGGCAACGTGGTGTGTGACAATGGCAGCAATCTCATCTCCGCTTTGAATTTGGGAAAGCTGACACATGTACCCTGCATGGCACATATGCTGGATCTCATAATTCAGAGATTTGTGTCGCAGTACCCAGGCTTACAGGACGTCCTGAAGCAGGCCAGGAAGTTGTGTGGGCATTTCAGGCAGTCTTACACGGCCATGGCACCCTTTGCCGATATTCAGCAGAGAAACAACTTGCCGGTGAGACGCCTGATTTTCGATAGGCCGACTTGCTGGAATTCGACTCTCCTTATGTTCTCTCGCCTGCTACAACAGGAGAAAGCCTTCACCCAGTATCTCTACAACTACCGTAAAAGGACACACTCTGGGGAGATGAGGATGTTCTGGCCTAAGAACTGGACACTCATGCAAAATGCCTGCAGGCTCATGCGGTCGTTTGAGGAGGTGACCAACCTAGTGAGTCGCAGTGAAGGCACCATCAGCGACTTGATCCCATACGCTTTTTTCCTGGAGCGTGCCGTGCGTAGAGTGGTGGATCAATCTGTGGAGGAGTGTGAACAGGAGGAAGAGTTGTGGGATCAATTCTCATCAGAACCAGATGTTTCCTCAAAACCTGCAGCAGCACAGAGGGGGGAGGAGGAGGAGGAAGAATCGTGTGAGGAAGAGGAGTCAGACTCGGATGATGAGGAAGGTGTTGTTTTGGAGGAGGAGGCGGCGGTATAAGAACAACCACAGCAGGCATCGCAGAGGGCTTGTGCTGCTCAACGTTCTTGTGGTATTGTTCGTGGCTGGGGGGAGGAGGAGAACTTACCTGACGTCACTGAGGAAGAGCAAGAGGAGATGGATAGTACGTCTAGATCCAAATTTGTACAGATGGTGTCTTTCATGCTGTCCAGCCTGTTGAGGGCTGTACTGGGTGGCCTGGCTACTAGACTCTCGGTATAGGCACAAAGTGGCGGAGATGTTTCCAAATCACATGAAGGCAGAAAGGATGCAGCACTTGCAGAACAAGCTGGCAACTATGCTTTACAATGCATTTAAGGGTGATGTCACAGCACAACACAATAAAGTTACCACTGCCAGTAATCCTTCTCCCATGTCCACGCAGGTAAGGACAGGATGCTTCAGTGAACTCATGGTGATGTTGGACATTTCGGACATTTCACCTTAGCGCTTCCGGATCCACCCTCCACCAACGCCTGGACCGGCAGGTAGCCGACTACCTGGCCTTAAGTGTGGATGCAGACACTGTGAGCAGCAATGAACCCTTGGACTACTGGGTCCGCAGGCTTGACCTGTGGCCAGAGCTGTCACAATTTGCCATCCAACTTCTGTCTTGCCCTGCCTCAAGCGTCCTGTCAGAAAGGACCTTCAGTGCAGCTGGAGACATTGTCCCTGAGAAGAGAAGTCAGTCCCCGCACACAGTATCTCTGCCTGCACGCCGTGTGACTGCCTGCCCCGTGACTAAGTCGCTCCCCACACAGCAACTCTGCCTGCAGGCCGCTTGACTGCCTTCTCCACCACCACCAACAGGGTCCAGGACACTAGGCGGATTTCTGAATTTTTAAGGCCGCTAGCTGCAACAACAAAACAAAAGACATGTACATGTGTCAATTCCCCTTTGTGATCGTTACCTTGCTGCGGTAAAGGGGCTTGCGTATCACAATGAAGCAATGACCGACGGCTATATGAGTGTCTCGGGGGGGGGGGGGGGGGGAGGGGGGAGGGGTCTGACACACCCAAGTTAATAAGGTCGTTGCTTCATTGGGGACAGACCAAATTCGATCAGCTAGACAGTCACTGTTGTTCTATCATTGAGCTACCACAGCCCTGCGACCATATGGGCTTGAAAACCGCCACGGCCTGCACTCTCGCCATCATGCACACCAGTCCAGCATGGCCGTCACTACACAAACAGCTGTTTGCGGTGTGTTACACAGTGAGTTTGGTGTGTCAGTGTGAAGCAGTACTCTAATTACACTCCCTGATTGATGTATACACATGCAAGATGATTTAATGCCCTTTAGGCCTCTAATTTAGCATGCAATGTGTTTTCTACCCTTAAAACACTGCTGCGCGTCAAATCCTGATTTTTCCCTGGTACTTTTGGTGTGTATCCCACTCCGCCATGCCTCCCTCCAGGTTTTAGACCCCTTGAAACACCTTTTACATCACTTTTGTGGCCAGAATTAGTGTTTGTAGTTTTGAAAGTTTGCCTGCCCATTGAAGTCTATTGCAGTTCGCATGGTTCGGGCAAACGCAAAAGCTAAAATCGGAGGTTCAAATCATCTCTATCAGGGATTTTGCTGTATTTAGCATGAATGTGTTGCATTACCTTATTTGGTTTTCAGAAAGTTTATAGCTTATTTAACCTTACATTACCTTTATGCACACTAGACTACTGTCTATTATTTTATTTCAACATAAAAGTTTCAGTGTGCAGTTTTCATATTCTGGATAAGGGACAAGAGACGCTCAGCAGCACTGCAGAGAGCAGGGGAGCCTCTAGGCATAGGCAGTACAGGCCATTGCCTGGAGTGTCATTGGTCCTGGGGGCGCCATGTTGCTGAATTAAGCCACGCCCTCTGGATGAAGCCACACCCAGACTAAGCCCTGCCCCCACGGGTATTCTATTATTTGCTTCTGTTGCACCTGCTTAGCGTAAGTTGCAGGTAGCTGCCACTGTGTCCCTCTGTGCCTTGTGCATCCTTTTCACCCCCTTTGTGCCTCCTTCTGTTTCTTTTGTGCCTCCTTCTGTCCCCTTGTGCCTCCTTCAGCTCCTTGTGCCATGTCTGACCCCCTGTTTGTCCTTCTTTCTCCCTTTATGCCTCCTGTCTCCATTTGCGCTTCCTTCTGTCTCCATGTGCCTCCTTAGCCCCCCTGTGCCACCTCTGCCTCCTTCTGTCCACATGTGCCTCCTTATGTCCCCTTGTGCCTTTCTTTGTCCCCCTGTGCTACCTATGCCCCCTGGTCCTCCTTTAGTCCCACTCTGCCTCCTTCTGTCCTCATGTGCCTCCTTCTCTATCACTTTGTGCCTCATTCTGTCTCCATGTGCCTCTTCAGTCCCCATGTGCCACCTCTGTCCACCTCTTTGTGCTTTCTTCTGTCTCCCTGTGGCTCTGTCTGTTCCCCTCTGCCTCCTGTCACCCTGTGCCTCCTTACATTCCCCTCTGACTTCTTCTGTCACCCTTTTGTGCCTACTTCTGTCCCCCTTTGTGCATCCTTCTGTTCCCCTTTGTGCCTCCTACTGTCTCCCTGTGCCTCCTTCTGCCCCTTGTGCTTTTTTCTGTCCCCCATCGTGCCTCCTTCTGCCCCCTTCGTACCTCCATATTTCCCCTGTGAGCCTCCTTCTTTCCTCCTGTGCCTCCTTTTGTCCTCTTTGTGCCTCAATCTTTCTCCCATTGTGCCTCCGGTCTGCCCCACTTTGTGCCTCCTTCTACCCCACTTTGTGCCTCCATCTGTCCCCCCGTTTGCCTCCTTCAGTCCCCCTGTGCCTCCTTCTGTCCTTTTTTGTGCATCCTTCTGGCCCTCATGCCTTCCTCTGTCCCCCTGTACCGCCTGCTGCCCCTTTGTGTACCTCCTATCCTCCTGTGCCTCCTTCTGTCCTCCTTTGTGTCTCATTCTGTCCCTCATCGTGCCTCCTTTTGTTGCCCATTGTGCCTCCTTTTGTCCCCCTGTGTGCCTCCTTCTCTTCCCTTGTGCCTCCATTGTGACTTCTTCTGACCCTCATGCCTCCTTCTTTCCCCCTGTGCCTCCCTCTGTCACCCTGTGTGCCTTATTCAGTCCCCTTGTGCCTCCTTCTGTCCCTCTTTTTGCTTCCTACTGTCCTCCTTTGTGCCTCATAAAAGTGGAGCTCTGCCTATGTGTATTTTCTGGTGAAACGCTGCCCACATTGTGTATTTTCTGGTTAAACGCTGTCGCATTTACGTGTATTTTTTCTGGCCAGCATAATTTTTTCTAAATTTACAAGTTCGCCTCTCCATTGAAGTCTATTGCGGTTCGCAAAAGTTTGTGCGAACCGAACTTTTGCGGTAGGTTCGCAAACCGGGTTCGTGAACCGAAAATCGGAGGTTCGGCCCATCTCTGTATGTGATTTGCTAGTTATGATCTTGTGCTAAAACATGATATGATCACAGCAAATCAGAGCTTTGCAAATTTACCAGCTGATCAAACACATCACATGGCAGCCATGAGTTCTGGTTCAGGTTTTCTCCTAATATTCACAGGTAAAGCTGGATGCCATGCCATTATGCAAGGTGGGAAGGGCGGGGCACTTGCCCTGACTTCCTGTTTTGCCAACTTGCCAAGTTATCAGGCTTTATATAGCAGTCGAGGACCATAAATCCTTCTACACACACTAGGCTTGAACTTGGCTGAGGCAGTGGACAATCTAGTATGTGTACAGGTGCCCCACCGTCACACTTCTTGCCCAGCTCCCAGTAGTCACTAGGGATAGTCAGAAATGACGATTTCCAATTTGTTGGTTATTCAGATTACCGAAAATGCCAGTTACCGATTATGTGGATTTCCCTGGAAATCCAAATTTCCCATACTGATTTCTGTGGAAGAGTTCAAATCCAGATTTTTCCTGACTTTTGGCATCTATCCCACTCATCCACGCCCCCCTCCAGGTGTTAGACCCCTTGAAACATATTTTCCATCACTTTTGTGGCCAGCATAAATGTTTCTAGTTTTCAAAGTTCGCATCCCCGTTGAAATCTTTTGCGGAAGTTCACGTTCGAGGTTCGCAAACTGAAAATCAGAGGTTCGAGCCATCTCTAGATAAGTCCAGATGAAGGAGATACACCAGGACGACTCTGTAAATCAACCCGTTTCCTCTTTCACTTTTTCTCTAGCTGGATTCTGCCAACTACCTTTTTATCTCCACGGGAGCTACCATCTTGCTGGTGAACTCAGCACTATGCACAGAATAGGGGGAATGAACAACATTTTACATTTTCCTCTGTTTTACATCACCTCGGCCTGTCAAGAAGTCAGCCAAAAGAAGTACATAGCCGGTGCAGCGGAGGAAACTATAACCTCCCCATAAGAAAAAAAGGAGGGCTTCACTATCTGACAACAAATCTGAGCACTTTGTTTTTGTAGAGTTAAGCTGGCCATACACTAATCAAGTTATGTTTGATCAACGTATCGACGTGATTAAGTAACAATCGCAATTTGTACATGCAGTAGAAGCAGTATCTGGAAAATTCTTAGTGGTTTCTCCATCTTATTGATCTATATGCATTTTTATTGCTCCAAACCCTTGTTCAGTCATTACCAAAGTGCATGTTCAGATACCAGGAATCGATTTTACATCAATTGAAACTTAACAGAACACCAATCAATCAATCAAGGGATTTTCGATTATCAGATCAAAAGCAATCATTTTTGATCGGTTGATTAGCCAGAATGTGTATTAATTCTCTCTGTATTCCATTAAAAAGTTGATTTGAAAACTCGATTGTGCATATAAATCGATAAGTGTATTGCCAGCTCTAGAGGTTTATTTACTGCAATAGTAAAATAACCCTCACTTCTGCCTAAGACGTTTCTGGGTAGGGAATATGGATGCAGGCGGCACATCAAACTGTTTACTTGTAACAAATAAAAAAAAGCTCCGCCCTCGACCTTGCATGCATGGCCGCGACCCCCTCACAACGTGCACAGAGCTGCTTCCCACGCTCTACTATGACCACTGCCCATAGATCACCCACATGCATGTTAGGCAGCTGCCACAGACACAGTAGGACGCACGAACAGGGATTATTATATAGGGTATTTTAAGATTTTTAATTTAATAAAAACCCTTATCGTGATTTTTTTTTCTATTCAGCACACTGAACACGATAAATGAGTAAGACAAACATATTTAACACCGTATATGTTCTCTTCAGCAAGTCCTCACCTGGAAGCAATCCCTTTCTGCATAAGTCGAAGCTATGCCACTGCTCAATTGTGCCACCCTCGAGCCCCAGGGCTTCTGTGCATGCAGCCCCTGGGCTTTTTACATCCAGTGCCTAAAAATAAACCTTTCCAGACCTCTCTCCAAAATGTTGGGATTTCTCGTTCATTTTTCTTGTTGATTTTAAAGACACACGTTGCCTTGGCAACAGGAGACCCGTCTGAATGGGGACGTTGTACGCCTCTGCACTTTGAGCAAATTCATACAGAGGCTTGCTATCAGCAATTAAAAATGGCAGCACACCAGCTGAATTTCTTAGTAAATAGTAGTTACGGGAAGCACATGAAAAGGGCACTCAGGATACTAAAGAGCAATAGCCCGTGTCTGAAAGAAAAGAATTGCATTGTGTGTCTCTTCCTGTATATGTAGTGATGGGTTGTTACCTTCTAAGAAGAATTATTGTGTCTTTCCAGTAATATCTAATTTATTGTGATATTTTTGCATTTACCAGTATGTAAAAGCAGTTGTATGGTGTCAGTGTCACAGATCGACTCTTAGCCTGATCTTTGACTTCCTGTCTTACTGCTACCTCATCTGATGCTCACCTCTCCAGAGATCTGTTCTCTGAGCTCCCTCCAACTTCCTGTTCTGGTTGTTGCTGTGCATGCCGGTCTCCTCTGGTTCTGCAGAGGACTTATATCTTGGATCATCTGATCTGGTGACAGCTTATGGGTACGTCAGACTTCAATCTCATATACACACACATTAGAGAATTCCTGGCTGAGGCAGCCAATCAGGGTCATCTATGTGACCTATGACTCAAAACGAAGAAAGGGAAGAATCTATTGTGTGTACAGTGATCCGAAGCAAGCATCACCAAGAGATCTGTAGATCTGTAGGCTCAAGACACTTCTCTACAGCACACTGCTGCATGAGGGAAATGGACCACTCAAAGGCATTAGCTGATGATTTTGATTGGCTCGGTTCCAATCTGTATACATTTGTATAAAACCAACATACAATTTGCATCAACTTGAAATTATCAGCTTCCCATTGTCAATCTCTAAAATAGAGCAAAGAAAGGCTTAGTAGCTGGAATACAGGTATCCAGTAATTGGACGGGGTGAGGGGTAAGGATAGTAACAAGTATACAGGAATTGGGAGGGTGAGTTGTACGGATACTAGCAGGTATACAGGAATTGGGAGGGAGGGGTAAGGATAGTAGCAAGAATACAGGTATTGGGAGGGTGAGGGGTAAGGATAGTAGGAAGAATACAGGAATTTGGAGGGTGAGTTGTAAGGATAATAGCAGGTATACAAGATTTGGGTGGGGTGAGGAGTAAGGATAGTAGCAATTATACAGGTATTGGGAGGGTGAGTGGTAAGGATACAATCAGGTATACAAGAATTGGGTTGGGTGAGGGGTAAGGATAGTAGCTGGTATACAGGAATTGAGTGGGGTAAGGATAGTAGCTTGTATACACGAAAAGGGCAAGGTGAGGAGTACAGATAGTAGCAAGGATAGTAGCTGGAATACAGAAATTGGGTGGGAGTAAGGATAGTAGCAAATATACACGAATTGGGAGGGTGAGGGGTACAGATAGTAGCTAAGGTGCTTTGGACCCCAGTGCAAGTTTTACATTAGGCACCCCAAGCGTTCTATACATAACAATTCATATGGCACAACAAAACCTGCCAAGGAGTAAAAAAGTAAAGGGGAAAAGTTTAATGGCTATCATTGTTCAAAGCATATATGGACTTGATCATTACCAGCATAGCACCATTGATGAGCTATTACTGTGGTTGAGAGACGGCCCCTAGTGAGACTCTCTAGTCCAGGGCCCCCGATGCGGTTGCAACCTCTACATCCTCTATTACTATGCCACCAGGTAATGTTCAGCAAGTGTCCAGGAGCACCACCACCGGCTCCAGTAGAAAGTGTTGGTGTGCCAAGGTCCTCACCCCGGTACCTAGGGGTCACAACGATAATTCCACAAAAAGGATCGGCACCACACGATGAACTTATAGCTCTTAAAGTTTTATTGATGTAAACATGATAGCAACAACAGACCGCTGTTTCGGCCTCCGCTGGCCTTTATCAAGTTGCCAAGTGATCATGATATACATCGTGTGATGCGGGTCCTTTTTGTGGAATTATGCCACCAGGTAAGTAGTGAGCATTGTAGCAGAAATGCAGGAATTTGACAAGGTGATGAAGTAACGCCATGTACACGCAAATAGAACTGTGGCCCCACATTGCTAGTCTGCACAATGATGCTGCACAAAATGGTAGGAGAATAGTGTCGGCCTGTGATTGGATGAGATGACCAGATTTCAGATCTCTCATGACATATCAGGGCTGCTATGCACTTGGTAGATTTTTGGCAGAGGACCCCTCGACCGGCCATCTCGTGGATCGCCTACCGTTTGTATGAAGTTGAAGAAAAGGAACAGGTCAATGGGATGGGAGGAGGGAATAAAAGGAGGTTCACTAAATTGTGGGGAACTACAGAAACCTCCCACACAGGGCAGCATGTAACCTAAGGCTTTGGCTGACCCTAACTGGCAATTAAATTGAACCTGTAAATTAAAAAAAAAATCAGATCCTTACCTAGAAAGAAGGAAGCCTTAGGGTCATCCAGAGGCTTCCTACATCCTCCTCCAGACCACCTTTGGATGCCTGGACCCCTTGGAAGTTTGTGTCCACACTCCCATCCGTGAATGAGCATGGGCGCACTGTGCAGGACGGCTCGCAATTGCTTAGTAGCACACAGTCACTTGGGTTCGGCTTTTTCCTCTTAGTTCTTACACATTGCAGCCACACTCACAAACAGGAGCGCGGACACATGCACTCTTCGACAAGGCCCTCATCAGGTTCAAGGTGTCCTATCGATGGATCGCTGGAGGCGAGGGGGACAGTGGAAGCCTCTTGATTATTCAGAGGCTCCCCTCTATTGAGGAAACTTTTTACCCTTGAGAATTCCTTTAATTCAAGTTCCTTTTAGCTGTGTCCTTATAAACGCTTTCAGTATGAAATTTCTTATGTTTTCCCTGATCATTGCCACCCCCCATCTAGAAGTCTGGCATGCTGTACAGCAATGACTGATGTGTTTTCAGTAACTCAACAGCTGACATAAAGCGATACAACCACGCTCCTATTTGTGTTTCTAAAATTAGAAGTGCTACCTGTAACCTCTGCTGCTGACAATCATAGTGACTGAGGTCTGCATATTAAATTATGCATCATAGAAGCCGCATGCATAATTGACAAGTCAGGGTAATAAACAACCCTCGCATGTTGAGCTGTGAAAATGACCAAAAGCCAGGTAGACTGATCTCCCAGCTGGGTTAGCAGAGCTGAGGAGTAATCAGCACATTGTACAGAGCTTGTAGCAAGCAAGGGAATTACTCTGTGATTGGTGATTGGAACAATTCCGCGGTGATACTGAGGACAATTCCAATCTACCAACAGCTGAGCTGATTGCACGTACATGGCCTGCTTTATTCCCAAGCTGCTTTACAGAGCAAAAGCTGTGTAAATTCCACAGCTATATATAGGTCCACCAGATGAATATTAACCCTGCTGATGAGTGGCCCAAATCAAATCCATTTTATGCTGGTATTTCTAGGAGTCAAAATGCTATAAAAGGAACTTCTTCAATTCACACAAAAAAAAATCTGAATTCACGTGTTATATAATAACTGGCAAAAAATGCTTTATGACACACAAAACATGGTCCGCCTTGATATATATATACTAATTGACAAAGCATGCTGAGTAGAAATTAGCTCAAATATGAACAAAAGTCATTTTTGCATCACAATTAAAATTTTTGCGTGACTCAAATTTTTTGTGAAAATATACATTTTTGGAAGGTACACATCTTAACAAATATTAGAACTTTCTTGGAAATATGCATTCTCACGCTAATCGACTGCAATGCATTAGGCAAAAAAGGGCAAAATGTGCTCAGGCTTCAAAGCTTCATGACTGGTAAAACCTGTTCAGGCTTGAAGCATCATGACTGGCAAAACATGCACAGGCTGGAAGCATCATGATTGGTAAAATATCCTCAGACTTTAAGCACCATGATTGGTAAAACATGCTCAGGCTTGAAGCTTCATGATTGGTAAAATATCCTCAGACTCAAAGCATCATGATTGGTAAAACACACTCAGGCTCAAAGCCTCATGACTGGTCAGACATGCTCAGGTTCAAAGCATAAAACTAGCATAACATGTTCAGGCACAAAACATCACAAATGGAAATACGTGCTGAAGCTCGAAGCATCATGATTGGTAAAGCTTGCTCAGGCTCAAAGCTTCATTATTGGTAAAACATGCTCTGACTGGAAGGTTCATGACTGGTAAAACATGCACAGACTCAATGCTTCATGATTGGTAAAGCATGCTCAGTGTGATTCCTGGGGGTTATACTTTCTGACCACCCAGAGCAACACGTTTCTGAATAATGGAAGAGGCTACACAGGTTGCCCAGAGCAACTGCAGCTCTGGGCTTCTGATATCGCTACAAATAAGACACAATGGCAGCGCAGTGCGATGTTGCGCTGCCTATGGTCTGAGTAACCAGAAAAAGAACGAACAGACAGACTGACTTGACTGACTGACTGTTGCCCAGGGCGGATGCCGTCTGATCCTCTGGCTAAGTAACAAGACAGATAACAGAAAGACAGACAGTGTTTGCAAGACTAAGCGCTGCCCTAGTGATAGCAAGCATTCAGACAGGTACAAGACAGGACTATAGATTGGAGCGTAACTAGTAGCAACAGCAACTCACAGTCACGTCCACAGAAGCAGAGCAAGCAGGTTAACAACCACTCACCAGCAAGCATCCACACAGGCAAGACTACAGGAAAGAACGTAACTAATAGCAACCGCAGCCTATAGTTACATTCCCAGAAACTAGAGTAGCAGGAATACTACCAGTCACTAACGTGGTGATGGCAGAATCCAAGCTATCAGGATAGTGGACTTCACTGACCCACCGCGGATGCAGCGAACGTCCACGCATGGAAACAAGGCAATACACAATAATACAGAAAAATAACAAACGGCTCAACTAAAGGATAAATATATATTAGCAAGTCTGCATGTATATTTATCAATAAACTAGCTAAAGCACAAGTAATAGGGTCGCATAGAACTACAATAACAGATCTATACAGAGTAACAAAGTGCCCAGCAGACCAGCGTACTGGCCGCTATGTCGGGCAGAGTCTGAAATGGGAGGCAGACTTTTATGCCGGCATCAGCCAATGGATGCAGGTATGCAAATTTCCACACAGCTGAATGGTAATCATTTAATCCTGAGCTGGCTTGATTACCATTTGCTAGCTGAAAGACTATCATAACAAATGCATGCAGTACTATGCAACAGCATGCATGTAGGAAATCCAGGACTATCTGGCTGCCGCTCAACTGCAGCAAACCATAGGAGAAATCCTGACAGCATCCTGAACTGCTCTGAACTGCAGAGAGATTGCAAATGACCATAAGACTCACTGCAAATGCGCAACCGAATGCAAGCAGACAAGCCAGAACTGCCCAATTGCAGGTCCACTGCAAGCAACAGAACATGCTACAGGAGAGATCCTGACACTCAAGCTGGAAGCTTCATGATTGGTAAGGCAAGCTGCTGGGACTGGCTGCATTGTAATTGGCAAAAGAAGCTGGGGCTCATCTTTTTTTGGCATATACTGTAAGGTTCTAAATATTAATTTTATTAAGGCTCCACCAGTTACTATTGGTTTAAACCTCCAGACATCTATCTGATACCTCATACATAATGATTGCTGAATTTACTACTGTGGTACAACGTGGTTTTACATCATAAAGCATGATGGCAGTTGAGTATTTGGAGAGAAATGAGAGTTTAATTGTGAGCCAGAGCTTGATGGCAAGCTGTCCATCTTTTGGAGGGACAATATATATTTTTAAACACATTCTGCTCCTCTTTAATTCTTATTTCTCATTTGTCCCTCTTTCAGGTCTTGTGTACAGGTCTGTATGTTGGGAGGTATGACATCACTATTGTTTACATAGGAGGGTGTGATGAATGCGCGTTCATGTAAAAAAGCGCCTTGAAAAATGGGCACTGGGGATTGCCGCTAGTAGAATATTGGTAAAATTACCAATATTTTACTACTTAATTCCATTCATAAAATATTGGTAATCTTTACCGATATTTTTCTATATCTTAACCTAACCCAACTCTCACACAGTATCCTTCCTCTACCAATGCCTAAACCTAAGACCTTAACCCTCCCTCTACCGATGCCTAACCCTTAACCCTTCCTCTATCTATGCCTAACCCTTAATCCTCCCTCTACCAAAGCCTAACCCTTAACCCTTCCTCTACCTATGCCTAACCCTTAACCCCAGACTACCTATGCCTTACCTTTAACCCCGCCTAACACTTGACCACCCCCTCCTAACTTAAACCTACCCCCCCCCTCCCCACAAAGCTGCAATTTAAAGAAGGGTAACATAGCAAGTGCTATATAATGCTGAAATTTGTATATCAGGAAGCCTCAGCGCCCTCAATCTTATTGTTGAATACTGTCTAAGGCCTCATTCACACTTCGTGCACTTCTGTCCGCTTTTTTTCAGCACATCAATGTTACAGATACAAGTAGCTGAAAAAAGAGCGGACAGAAGCGCACTGGTGTGCATGAGGCCTAAGGCTACGTTCACAGTGGGCATTGCTTTCCCTGTAAAAGCAGGAAAGCAAGGAAAAAAAAGTCACACATCCCTGTTGTACAACCGTTGCATCACATACAATGAGGCATACAGTCAATGAAAAGTATGCTTCATTTTCACAGGTAAATTAGGTATTTTACGTGCAAACTACATGCAGTGTGTTGGGATTCCGCATGCCATTTGATCACACCTGACACATTGTGAATGTTGCATAGGGTTATCATTGCAGTATAACTTTTTGCTGTACAATGAATCCATTAAGTTGCACCACATGACAAAAATGTGAACATAGCCTTAGGATCAGAGAGGAGTGTCATAGACATTTTTAGCGAAACAAACATCTGACATCTGACATTAAGTGCCACTTTAGGACATGACCCGGAACACCAGCTCTGCAACATAACTTTGTTTAACCCTTTTCTTTAATAAGTAAGGTCTGTGCAAGCTTTTGCTATACTGCCACTGGAAGAGTGAGTTGCAAACCCACAATATTTCAATGGTACGGCATAGGTTTAATACTTTAAACCTGGGACCCTCAAACTACAGCTCATGGCCCACTGAGTCCTTTTTAATGGCCTAATTTCTTTTCAGAATGTTGATACTTGGTTGTGATTGTGCCAGATTGTGAATGGGGAGACCCCCAAAACATGTTGTGTATTTGCTGAATTTGTACATAAACACAAGTTTATAGAGTCAGTGGAGTTCCACTTTCATTCATCATTTTAATTGTGCCGTGAATGCAGCTCCACATTTGGAGTGATGTGGCCTGACGGACTGATATGCAACATCACCCTGGTCTTTATTTAGTTCAACTGGGTGCGCAGGAGGAGTAGTCCTGGTGCAATGAGTGATGAAGAGGCCTTCTCCTAATCGCAAATGTGGTGTCTGCCGGCACCATGGAAAACCAATGCTTCTGTAGAACTTTGACAAATATTTGGGGATCACTCTTCGTAATTGGGGGATCTATGTTTAACATTTGTCAGCAGTAAGTGCAGTCCCACAATCTTTATCAAAGTATGTGTCTTTGTCTGTGCAATGTATGGAGGGGATTGTTCTTTTTTCCTTGGCTATCCACTTTAAAGCTATTCACTTTAAAAGTTAGGACTTTGACTGAAAGAGAACCCGAGGTTGACATTTTTGTAAAACAAAACCAAAAAAATGCAACCTGATCTGGGGGGCTAGCTGGATGAACTAGCCTCAATTACTGCTGCGTTCTGCTGCCCCATGGTAAAAAATCCTCTACTTTCGCTTTTGGGGCCACGATGCTGCAACTCTGTGTGTCTCATCTCAGAGCAGAGTGCAGGGAGGCAGGGGAGAGGCAAAGCTGCCCAAGGAGGGCTAGGGAAGTAGTGTTAGGAACTGGAGTGGAAGTTTTGCAGGAGTTCCTCTCCTGCAAGGGACACTCCTACCCCTCGAGATTGCCGACAAGCTGCATGGCAGCAAATTCGGGGGTCAGCGAGGTGGGGGAGAACAGAGAGCAGCGCATAGGGGACACAGAGGCATGTCATGGACCATGGAACATGACTCTGTTTCCTACCTTTTCCCCCCTGCGTCACCTCGGATATGGTTGAAGGACACTTAAAACTATGTATTAGCAGCCTTCTCGGCTGTAGAAACAAAGGAAAAAATGCTCATGCTGAAATGTAAGGGCAAAGGGCCAAGGCTGGATTTGTACTTTTTATGCACCTAGGCGAAGCAAGTTGTGGCTGCCCTTTCTTGTGCAGTAGCGCCCCTCCCATGCCATGTGCAGCCCCCTCTTTCATGTGTATCATCCATGTACAGCAGTTCCTCTCTTTCATGAGCAGCTCCCATGAGCATCAGTTTCCCTTTTTCATGTGTTGCTCTCCATTTTCAGCCTTCTCTTTCATATGAGGCAGCCCCTCTTTCATGTCCAGATGCCTCCCTGGCCTGCAACCGCCCAAGGCCCGGGCCTTTGTGACCTTTCCAGAAAACTGGTTCTGGCAAGGGCTAAGGCCATCTACCAAATTTTTATTATAGGACTTGCTTTGCACTTAGGCCTCTGCACTCTTGCGCTGTTTCTCAGAGAGAATGGTGGGAGGGCAGTAACAGTCACATCCCCTTCCAGCAAACTCAGTAGGAGACCAGGCTGCTGCACAAAAGTCATGGCCCACTGACAGAAGACCCCAGAGATTACTCCAGATAACCCCAATTATATCACCACGCATCTTTCTCTGGGGATAATAGTGAGTTTGGCTCTTTGTCTACCATTATTCATTTGCTGCGGAGGAGTCAAAGAACCTGGGGCTGTGCTATCAGATTTGCATATTAGCAGCCTTCCCAGATGAAGGAAGAAAGACAAAAATGACTATTAGATTGTGTTCAGAGATCTGAGCTGCTCCGCTGCTAGACTTTACTGAAAGGTTTCACTTTAGTTCAGAGGGAGTTGTTCATTAAATTTTTCCTTTCAATGCTGTGTACAAGGTCCGCACTGAAGAAGGCCGTAGGTGATTCTTTGTAAGCCGAGGCAGTGAGGATAATTTAGAGCCAGATGAAGGTGCGGCGCAGTGTGTTTAACCTTTATTCAGCTGTAATGCTGAGTCTCTGCTTGTAACTGTTTTCGTCTTCTCATAATCAGCATTAATATTCCACTCTGAAACCCGTAGCAAATGAGATTTTAAATGTCTTGTCACCTCATTCAGGCCTCTTCATCATTCCATGCTCCATTTGCACGCAAGGCCTGCAGCTGAAGCTGACAAAGGGAAGGGAATTAAGAAGGAAGAATTGAGTGTGAAATGACAAAAAAAAGGTGATGAAACAGGCGTAAGGTAAGTGGATGCTTTGTATTAGACACGCTGGGCATAGAAATGAAAGGACATCGCAAGTTAAATAAAGCCTGATATAGATTTCTCAATATTTACAATAGATTAGATGTGACATGATAAAAATATAAAATCTAACAAAAATCTGTCAAACATTAAGTTCGAATGATGTTTGACTCATTCGTCAATCAAGATTTGAGCTTTGATTGGGAATTGCCATTCTATCAGCACATCAAGTAGCCTGGAGCCCAGGGGGAGGGGATGGGCAGACGAGACTGGCACAAAAGCAAGGCTCTGTAGCTTGGTATTGCAGTGAGTACAAAACCCCCTTCTCTGCCCTGCACCGACCATGTACAAGTAATGTCTGTGCATACCCAGTAAAACAAAGCACTCATGCATGCTGCTCCAACCCCTGTAGGTCATGCAGCTCCACTCCAGGCTTCTCATTCGAGAGCACAGAGGGGCGGGGAGAGATGGTAATAGGGTGGAGAGGGGCGGGGAAGGGTCACAGACCCAGGGGGGGGGGCAGAGAGCAGCATCGAGAGGACACAGAGGCATGTAATTTGGAAGGGAACATGCCTCTGTGTCCCATCTTCCCCCCCAACCCTCCTGAAATCCACCTCAGGTACATTTTAAGCCACCAGCAAGCAAGAGAATACTAAATTTGACAGTGCTTTTTCGCCAATTTTTTTCAATTGCAGGGGACTGAAAAGTTGCTTTAAACAGAACATGAAAAAATATCTTCCAGGAGAAAACTTAGGAGAAAAAGTGAATTGAAAAAAAACCATTTTGTCACATCAGCTTCTGTCTGTTGTGTTTACATGTTATATTCAAATTGACATTCTGTATTTATAAAGTATCTTCTCTTTAACAAAGCAAATAGCACTCACTAACTGTCCTTCAAAGGAGCTTAATTGAATGTAACCCCTACCACATTTATAGTCTGATATACCTATGGTAATTTAAGGCCAATTTGGGAATGGGGAAGGAGACGGCCAGGGAGAATGTACAAACTCCAAGCAGATAATGTCCAGGCCAGTAATTAAATCCAGTAGTGCGAGTCGAGAGTTCTAACCACTATGCCACCATGGTGCTCAAATTACTTTTTGATTCACCCTTGAATTTACTGCTTTCAAAGGTAATAACAAGGGGATAGTAAGAGATTTGGAGCAGTATTGGTCACCACAGCTAGTGATAATTTGCCAGTGGTCCTTCATACAGTAAAGGCACACTTTGCTGCTTGTTTCCCCCTCAGATTTGCAATGATCAGCAGGGCCAGTTCTCTCATCATGAGGCAAGGTGAAACATTTGCATCAGGCGCAGAGATTTCAGATGCAGTCTTTTTGTACTGTGTTTACCTTCCTGAGCAGGAATGAAGTGGCTGAAGTTAATCAGTTTGTTTGTCACAGACTTACAGCCAGCGTGCTATTGTGTTGAGCTGCAGCATGTCATGTGAGAACAATAAATGAAGCAGAGTAAATTGTCGGGTGCTGGGCAATCATTCCAAATCAGGGGGTGGGTGCATAACGTCACAAGTTTGCCTCAGGCAGCAAAAAGTCTAGAACCGGCCCTGATGATCAGACGTGGCAATTGAGGGAGGCAATGTTTTACAGCACCAGGAAGTGATACTGAATATATTAAGGTTCAGCTGAACAACACACTGGGCTCTCTTATCACAGCACTCTAGCCTAGCAGTGTTCCAACCAGGGATTGTGAGAGTTTCCTCTCAAAAGCATGCTTGTAGGTTAAGGTGGTCCTCTATTGAGAGGAATATGGAGGCTGACATATTTGTTTTCTTTTAAACAATACCAGTTGCCTGCTGTCCTGCTGATCATTCTGTAGCTAATCATGTCAGATTTTTGTCAGAAACCTCTAATCTGCATAGTGATCAGGGTCTATGGCTAAATGTATTAGAGACACAGGATCAGCATAACTGCCAGGCAACTTGTGGGGCTTAAATGGAAATTAATATGGCAGCTTTTATATCCCTCTCAGGGCTGGTGCACACCGAGCGCCTTTTTGGGCGTTTTCAGATCCGCTTGCGGCTGCAGATCCGCTTGGTCAATGTATCTCAATGGGGTGGTGCACACCAGAGCGGGAGGCGTTTTGCAGAAACGAATCCTCCCGGGGTGAGGCATTTTTTGGATTTCGGATGCGTTTCTGCCTCCAATGTTAAGTATAGGAAAGCCGCAAAACGCCTGTAAAACCGCTTGATAAAGCGGATTTTGATGCGGATGCGTTTTTTAGAAGAATGCGCACTTCCAGGTCAAAGTGTACTTCCTGTGTGGCAGATTTGCATGAGGGATTGTAGACTGTGCAGGAGGAAGATGGCAGCAAGGTGGTTTACCACTGAAAACTTGATAATTAAGATTGAAAACAACCCAGAACTTTTGATAAGTCATTGCCTGGATATAAAGACCACCAAAGGGCTCATGAAATCTGGAACAACATTGCCAAATAATTTCTGGGAGAAAAATGGAATACTTTGAGCCAAAAGGGCAAGGATTCTAAGAGTAAGTATATGTGTATAGAATTAATTTTTTTTTTTAATTTCATTCAGCACTTTGCCGACAATATATCATCACCCCTCCCCTAAATGACTAATTCACCAATTAGAACTTTCATTACCACAGGTCTCTGGCAAAGCTGTTCTCTCTATAGCCATCTCTCATTATAAACAGCAGGTACATGTGTGTGTATGTACTCACATGTATTATGAGAGAGGGTGCTATTTGCCACTTTAGAGTATAATGAATGACATAGACATACAACACGGTTTCAAGAATGTTTATTTGCATAATAATGATCATCAGGTAATGTAAGTAAATAGCAGCCTGCAGGTTTTTTATTTCTTAAAGTTATGGCACAAAATAATCAGCTAATCTGTCTCTGTTTTGAATGGCAGGAATGGGACCACGTAAAGTAGCTGGTGGTAAAGTTACAAGAGCACTGTTTGTAATATCCCCCGCTTCCTCCTCCATGGTCATGCTATCTAGTGTTCTCACATAATTATGCAAAATACATGTTGCCTTCACAACTGTTATAGCATACTTTGGTTGCATTTTTAGGGCAGTGTGATAAATGCGCCATTTGTTTGCAAGAATTCCAAAAGCACATTCTACTACTTGTCTGGCTTTGGTCAGGCGGTTATTAAAGAGAAGTTTTTTATGAGTCATATCTCTCTGTGCATACGGTCTCATAACATGTTCAGACAGTGCAAAAGCCTCATCAGCCACAAACACACAGGGGTAAGGTGGTTCTAGGGTGTCAGGCCAGGGGCGTGGTGGTGGTAAAGTCATCTGGCCCGTGCGAAGCTTCAAGCCAAATCGACTGTGCTGGAATACTGACGAATCATGCGAACTGCCGTAAGCGCCAACATCCACATAGATAAATTTCAAATTAGGATCCACCACAGCCATGAGCACAAGTGAAAAGAATTTCTTATAATTGTAATACAGACTGCCAGTGAATGCAGGCATAACCAGTCTGACATGTTTCCCATCCACTGCTCCAAGGCAGCTAGGGAAATCATGTTTTTCTCAAAAAAGCTGCATGTTAGCCTCCCACATAGTAACGTCAGGAGTTGGCATAAATTCTGGTTGCAGTACTTTCCAGATCAATTTGCAGGTGTCCAAAACTAAGTATCGGATTGTACTTCTTCCCATGAGGAATTGGTAATGAAGTGCTGCATATGAATGCCCTGTTGCCAGAAATCTGCAAAAGGAAGAACAAAACATGTATGTTTATTTTTATTCCTAGTTGGCCTCCTGCGGACAAGATGGAAGTCGGTCAGAGACAGTTACAAAAAGGAGATTGAAAAGCAATATCATGAATCCAAAAGTGGGTCGGGAAGTTCACAGCGAACAAAATACAAATATTGTGGCATATTAGAATTTCTACGAAAACATCATGAAGCGGCTGAGTAAGTATGGCGTAAATGTTAACCTATTGCAATGTTTGACAACTTGGCCACTAGAACAGTAAAGGAAGTAGTAGCCCCAGAATGCAATTAAGTAGTGTTTAACGCATAATCTGCCATCACTCTACCAAAAATATTGGCGGACGTAGCTTAATGTAAGCATGGCATAGGTCCTGTTTAAAGTGATTATTACATGACAGGAATCTGGACTGTTCCTCACCCAACATAACAGTTGCCTGACAGTCCTGTTGATATGTTTGGCTGCAGTAGTGTCTGCATCACACATCTGTAACACACATCTACCTAAAACATTGCTAGTTTACTCAGTGCTGTTTTGCTCTATGCTTGTTCAGGGGCTGTGCCTAAAAGCTATGTACACAAATTATCACAAAAATAGACAGGCAACTGCTATTGTTTTGCAATGAAAGATGCATAGCATTGTGCGAATATATTTTCTGTGACATCCATGGCCACTATTCCAATAACTAATTTTGTGCTTTTCCCTTACCAAAGAACTGAAGATAGCCTACCACCTGATCCTGAGGAGGACGATGTAGAGGTGACCCCGCACACCAACAGTGATGTTGAAGTGGAAGAAAACACTACACAGGATGGTGACACTGCTACAGTGGAAGACAGTGACTCTACTACACCAGATCACACAACACACAGCCCAGCGAGTGTTCGGACACGCACAACTGTCAGGTGTAGTAGAGGTGTGAGGCTAGCTACACAAGGCAGGAGAATAGGAAGAGGTATGAGCAAGGCTGAATACGATCAGAAGCTGATTAGTTCAATAGAAAAGGATCATATGGAGAAGCGAGAGGAAGAAATGAAACAACTAAAAGAGCCATGCACACAGTATCTTTTAAGTTTGGTGCCACTATTACAAAAAGTACCTCCTGATAAGCAATGGGCAGCCAGACATGCCATCTCTGAGACACTGGGGAGATTCTTAGTACCTGAGAGCCGTGCAGATGACAATGTGCACAACTACTTGCAGCAACCACACCTGCCTGCTTCTAGTCAACAATATAATGCATACCCACAACTCTCTTACCATATGCAACGTAGTTATGACCCACCGCATTACCCACCAATGCATATGCCAAACATGCCATATGGTCAACAGCCTCATTACTCTATGCCTCCACCTTAGCGCCCTGATCAAGGTAGTCGGTTTCAAACATCATCTATACACAGTGACTCTTCAGTGTACACTGATTTAACATCTCATAGCCAGCCACAGACAAATGCTGATTCAGCTACACCTGCTTACAATCATGGCCCTGGTAGTATGTGTGATTTGCTATCACAACATGACTAGTACTTTTGTTATTTGCTCTTTTATGTTTTGTTTAATGCTCTGATTTTGTCCTTATTTTACATTACCTCAATGTTATGAGGAGTCGTTCAGTTGGTGTAATTGCTAGGCGAAAGTTAGTGTCTTGGCGTTGAAGGGCATCCTTCAGTTTGGACAAAAGGACATCAAAACTGGAAAAAAATAGCATGCTTATGTTCAGATATACTGGTGTTTGTTATATAAACATTTTTCATTTGTGGCATATTACTTTTGTTGATGAAAGGCAAGTATGGCCAACACATGTCCAAAATCATATTTGGCCAGAAGAACAAAGCATTAAAGGTAAAGATTTTGTTCCAACATTGCTTCATTACTGTGTCCCATATGCTGATTGTTGCCTGACAGTCATATACTTAATGAAGTATGCTCCAGGAGTATGTAAGGTCATAATATGCTACAAATCTTATGTGTAAACTAGGGATATATACTATAGTAGTTACTTGATTCAGAAAATGAGATGGAGGCCTTATGCATTGAATGCATAACACACCAGGATCAAGTATAACAGTAATTTGGTTAGCTCATGTATACACCTGATTGATTAATGTGTTGTATTTATGATTTCAGTCAAACACAGTTAAGCAGGGGTGCCTCTGGCCTTTCTGTCACCCCAGGCGGGAAAATCTGTGGCGCCCCCCCTCCTCCTTTTTTATTTTTGCCAATGTGCTTTCTTTGTATGCCAGTGCGTCCACCCGGCTGTGCACAGCAGCCACTGCCAGGAGCATTCTGCCACAATTACTTCAGAAGTATCACTGAACGCTCCAGGCAGAGGCTTTTGTGCACAGCCAGAGAGAAGAGCTGACCTACAGAGAGCATGGAGTCCACAAAGTAACTGCCTCCAGTCATAGCCACAAACAGGAATAAGTGGCACCAGGGTGGGGAGCCTATCCAAACAGGGAACTTAAAGAGAACCCGAGGTGGGATTTAATTATGTTAGTGGGGCACAGAGGCTGGTTGTGCACACTAACACCAGCCTCTGTTGCCCCATGGTGTGCCTCCAGGACCCCCCTGCGCGCCGCTATACCCCCCGCAGTGCTGGCGACACACAGCGTGTCGCCAGCACAATGTTTACCTCTCGCCTGTCTGTTAGCGCCGCTCCCCTGCCTCCTCAGTATCGGCGCTACCCGCCCGCGTCACTTCCCTCCAATCAGCGGGAGGGAAGGGACACAGGCGGGTAGCGCCGATACGGAGGAGGCGGGGGAGCGGCGCTGATAGACAGGCGAGAGGTAAACATTGTGCTGGCGACACGCTGTGTGTCGCCAGCACTGCAGGGGGTATAGCGGCGCGCAGGGGGGTCCTGGAGGCACACCATGGAGCAACAGAGGCTGGTGTTAGTGTGCACAACCAGCCTCTGTGCCCCACTAACATAAGTAAATCCCACCTCAGGTTCTCTTTAAGGTATTAGGGCCCAAGAGTACATACTTTGATAAATAAAGGGTTATTGGGCACATTGGCCTAGTCCCATGTACTTCATCCAGACAGATAAGATAGATGATAGATAGATGGATAGATGGAGAGAGAGAGAACTAGATAGAGGCAGAGATAGTTAGATAGACATAGGGAGACAGAGGCAGAGATAGTTATGCTGGATACACACCATGCGTTTCCGCGTTCGATGCGTCCGTCGATACGCATCGATTAGATTATTTCCGACTTGTCCGATTCAAGCTTCGATGGATTGTTAGGTCGATTTGCCATACTTTACATGGCAATCGACCTAAAAATCATCGAAATGCGTTTGGAAATGCTCGGAAATAATCGAATCGACGCGTATCGACGGACGCATTCGACGCGGAAACGCATGGTGTGTATCCAGCATTAGACATAGGGAGACAGAGGCAGAGAGATAGAGATAGAGAGATAAGGTGAGAGAGAGAGGGCAGAGATAGATAGATAGATAGATAGATAGATAGATAGATAGATAGATAGATAGATGGAGAGAGAGAAATAGATATAGGGAGAAAAATAGAAAGATGGGGTGGGGGGAGAGATAGATTGATAGATAGATATATAGGAAGATAGAAATAGATAGAAACAGTGAGTGTGTGAGAGAGAGAGAAATGTGGGTAGATATAGGGAGAAGAAGAGAAAGATGGGGGGAGGGAGAGAGAGGGATGGATAGATAGATATAGGGAGGGGAATAGAGATAGATAGAAGAGTGAGTGAGAGATAGATAGACAGATAGACAGACAGACAGATGTACTACCAGTCCACACCTGACCTGTCAGAACACAAAACACTGCAGTGCACAGTAACACTCTGAGTCACTGTGCACACAGATGCCCATGCTGTGCTTGTTTACACAGCAGCTTCAACCCCCCAGTAATAAAAAATCAATGCCTCCCTCTACACACCCAGTCTGCTCTGCCTCTCACATCCTCCCCCACCCAGCCAATAGAAAAACAATGCTGCTCCAACTTTCCTCGCTACAGTCACAGCTCCCCTCGTCCTGCAGCCAGAGCTCAATGTGGCAGAAAGCTGACCTTACATTATTCCCTGGAGACACATGACCCAGCCAGCCCCAGAAGACACTGACAGTGAATGTGCATGTAGAGAGAGCGAGCAACTTACTTCCCGAGTCCCCGCAGCCTCACAGTGCTCTCATGTTACTCACAGCCGGTCACAGCAACCCACACTCCCACAGAGTTCAACGCTGACTCTTCACTCTATGGCTACTCCCTCCCCCTCTTCTCCATGCCCTTACTACTGTATCAGCAGGCATGCCGATGTAGTGATCAAACCACATGCCCCCTACCCAGCGGCACATTAACCTAACTTCCGTGCGGCGGGGGGCGGAGCTAAAGGTGGAGGCGAGGCAGAGCACATTTGCTCTAGTTCTATTGGTCCAGGGGGCGCACGAGGTCGTGGCTATAGCGACTTACGAAAGGACACCAGCAGGGAATGAATGAGTGTGTTCCAGGTGCACTACAAGGTCCAGCTGTCGCCCCCTGGTGGCAAACGGCGCTCCAAGCAGCTGCCTGGTGTGCCTGTGCCTTTAGGCGCCCCTGCAGTTAAGTAAGGGGCAAAAAGTGCTTTCAATTACATTCCTCCCAAAAAATAATTAGCCCCATGATAAAGATAAGTGAAAACTATTCTTACCTGGACACAGACATTCGGGTGTAGCCAAAAAACTTGTCTGGATGCTGCCTCAAATCTCTATATAGGGTCCTAAATTGGTCCTTCCGGTGCCGCTGTTGTAGCATGGGATGCACCCAGTATCTCCTTGTCCTTGGCCTACGTCTCATATATGCTGCTACACAGAGCAATAACAGCACATCAGCAAACATTTTCAAAAACAAGTAACTCTTCTCTCAAAACCACAGTGTCACCTCTCCTGAACTAACCCACAATGTTGTTAAGGACCCCACCCTTTTTATATTGGAGTTTGCACTTCAATTGCTCAATGTGCTTCACATGTGTCATCAATATATCGCACTTTAACCCTTTGTTTAAGGTCTTTCAACCTCTTTACAGGAAAAACGCAAAACGCTTCAAAAAACGCTTTCAAAAACGCACGCAAAAACAAAACGCCCCAAAAACGCGTCATTAAAATAACACAAAGCGGTTCAAAAACCCTCGCATTTTGCGGATCTGCTAGCGGTTTTTGGTGTGCACCAGGCCTCACTTCAGGTTCCCTGTAAGATTACCCTTTGAGAGGAATATGGAGGGCATATTTATTTCCTTTTAGGCAATGCGTATTTCCTGACTGACCAGCTGCTCCTCTGCCTCTAATACTTTTAAGCCACAGACCCAGAACCACTATGTAGATCAGGTGATCTGACTTAATGTTCACCACACTAGATGCATGTTTGTTTCAGGTGTGAGATTCAGCCACTACTAAAAACAAACCTAAACCCAGGACTTCCTCTCTGCTCTAAAAGATAAGTGCAAGCATAATAAGCTTTACAGAAAAACATGTCTTTGTTACAGCCTACAGAACTCCTACTGAAATGCTGCAGTGTAGTTCCTTGTTTCATCGGAGCACAGAAAGTCTGAAGGACACAAACCTTGGCACAGATCAGACAGAGCTAAAAGCTTAAATTACAGTGGCTCATTACTGGGAGATAATGGAGAATTAGGCAGGCTGTTATCTCTAAATACAACCAGGGTAGGTTTCTCTGTGTTTTCCTTCTCTCCTTTAGAAGAGTTTAGGTCCTCTTTAAGCCAGTAAGATCAACAAAGCAGCCAGGCAACAGGCATTGTTTAAAATGAAACAAATGTGGCAGCATTATGATCGGAATACACGGTTCGTTTCTGCCGTGCGTTTCTCTGCCACTCGATTCTGCAATCGATTCTTTTATCTTCCGCTCGTTTTTCATATCTTTTTCCATTCACTTCTATGAGAAATCGAGCGCCAAAAGAATCGAAAGGGAGATCAGACATGTCCAAAATTATCGAACCATCTTATCACCTAAAAAACGAACCGTGTATTCCCATGCATAAGAATCTCGCTCACTACAGGGTCACTTTAATCAGCCCCTCCAAAGTAGCCTAGACTGTAACTGGGACATTAGATTGTGAATTGTTCAATGTACTTTGTGAAGAGCTCTGTCAGCACTATATGAACATGTAAAATAAATAGGGAAAACTGGATGTTATCATCTTTCCCTTCAGGAAGATATTTTATTACTTTGTAGAAATCTTATTGCAAACTAAAGTTTATCACAAACACAAAATTGTTTGCCCCTGGTGAAAACCAGTCATTGTATAAGCGCAATGTAATATAAATAGCTGGTTATGTTTCATTCTGCATAAAGAGCTCCTGGCTTTGCAACTTTCAGAACCTTGGACAGCAACGCTGCCCTAGAATATACTTTATATGCCATGTAAGGTGCCCATTTCACTAATGTTAAAAAAATTGTTGAAATATTCTGAACTATTTGATTAATTTTTTTTTTTTTAGTTCGTTAATTTGTTCCAGAAGCCCCTTGCTCAAAATATTGTCCAAAAGAAAGCAGGGCAGCACTCAAATGACCAGGGTGTGTAGGTGTGCCGGGATTCACCCATGTATCGATGGGACTTTAACAGGCTATCCACATCAATCCCGCACAGCTCTTTTACTTAAAATTCGCTTTATTGTGCTCAATGCGAAAAGTACAAAAAACACATAAAAATGCTGCCAAGTGGCCGAACTTTAAGTAAAAGAGCTGTGCGGGATTGATGTGGATAGCTTGCTGAAAATAAGCTGCAAGTTTGTGTTCTAAAAATTATATTTCACAAACAAACACGATCCCTTCAGTCCAGATCTATAAAGCTCAAGCACGGTACTTTTCAACCGTTGTTTCACATACAAAATATTCATTAAAACAGTATGAAGAATGCAATTACAGATTTCTTACCTTTAGCTTTTCTGCGGAAATAATTAACCTTTCCACATGACTAACAGCATAATCCCTATTGGGTATCATTATGTCAGGCTTTCATGATTACTCCAGGTGTGCAGGTAGAAGTAAAGTGCCTCCTGCTATGTGCATCTGACAGATTATTTATGCAGAGGCATAGGAGTTATTGGGACATAATGCACTTAATAGAGTTCATGAAAATGTCCTTTTTTAAGTTTACAAAAAGTAGATATTTCAGTTGCAGGCCCCTTGGTACATTCATAGCTTGCTACAAAACTGAAATTGATAAGTTGTAATAACAATTAAAGAAAAACCTGAAGTGAAGTAAAACGAATGAAGAGATAAATAAGTTTATCTATAGACCTCATTGTAAACAGCGCTTTCCTGAAATCCCACAGTCTTATTTTGATTTTAAAGGTTAAAAATCCAGGTTTCAAGTTTTGACTTTCTCATGTAAATACCTGTGGTCTTTAACTTATATTCAGCTTCCAAACCAGTAAATCATGACTTATTGCAGTGGGATGTACAGCCCTTGACTATTTACCTTTGTTCTGGAAAGAAGAAGAAGAAAGGAACAAAGGGAAATTCTAAGTATGGCTGGGGTTATATACACTTGTATATCAAATTGTTGTGTAACTTTTCAGGGCCACTTTAAAATATAAAATGACTGATATGTATTTTAGCAACCTTGCAAAGTAAAAAATAACTTTTTTTCCCTTATTTACTAAGTACATATGCACAACACTTATTTGCAGGGGCATAACTAGACTTAATAGGGCCCCCTGCAAAAATTATAGCATGGGGGCCCCCTTTGTCCGTGAACCCCACAGGACTGGGAGCTGGTGAATGGCAGCAGAGAGTGTTCTGCTGTGAAGCAGCCTCTGGAAGCAGGAAAAAAAATTACACAGGCTCCTGCACACGGTTTTCGTCAGAGAATGGGGATGTTTCTTTGCTAATTGGTGACACTTGCGGTTGGGGAGAAGGAGGTGACAGGGCCCCCAAAAGCCTCTGGGCCCCCCTGCAATGGCAGGGGTGATTGCTACGCCCATGGGGCCCCCATGCTATCATTTTTGCAGGAGGGCCCTATTAAGTCTAGTTACGCCCCTGCAAATAAGTGTATTGGGATCTGTGGTGCCTTAAGCCTTAATGGCGTGCCTGCTGGCTCCCATCATGCTCCTGTGATGCATCCATGGGAGGTTTGCTGGGTGCTGTGGTGCCATGCTGGGTGCTGTGGTTATTCTATGGGGGCATGCTGGGAGTTGTAATGCATCAATGGGAGGCCTGTGGGTGCATGGAAGGGGGTTCACACTAGAAGGTCAGGAAATTATATGGGGGAACTGCCAGATAACCTGGCGGCAGGCCAGCCTGCCCAGAAGCCAGGTAACTCTGCCTAGTTATGTTTAATTGATACTGCCTATTTATGTGCCTATTTATATTTTTTTGGGGGGGTTTTGGACTTAATTAGACCGCTGTTAAGTTCATGTAAATTTGGCTTCACCCATGACCACATCCACATTCTGGTGTGTGGCCCCACCCATTTTTGGGCTGGAGTGCCCAAAAGTGCCCCGAAACTCTTAGGATCCTAGCAACGCTCCTGCATCAATACTCGTTTGGGCCATATGAATTATAGTTATAACCCTGATTTCGAGCCTTTTTACTAATGTGCTTAGAGATTGCAAGTTCCTTATCTCAAAAGAAAAAGTAAAAAAAAAACCTAGCTAATTTTTCAAACTGTGCGATTCCACGGTAGCAGTGCCAGGTACTATGTATCCTGTAGTTTGCCGGTGCCGAGCCTCGACCGGATTGCTCACACGGTCTCCTAGTGACACCCAAAATAAATCATGAGGCGGCACACCACTGGCTGCAAATATGCTTGTATTAAGAAACAGAAGCACTACATGTTACGGAAAATCCTTCATCAGGTGCATAACAATGTCTCACACCACCAACAAACAAATAAAGACTGGGGTAAGCGCACCACACCCGAGTCCATCTCGTGGCTCCGCCCAGCTGATTGACTCACAGTGTTAACCCTATAAATACCATATACAAACACAATATATAAATACATACAAAAATGTGCAAAAATGTGCGGCTTATGCAAATAGTCCAATGTTCAATTGAAAGGCACTCCTTCGGGCTACCCATAATATAATAATCACTGACCGAGATTCTGGGCACTCCCATTACAGTCTGCCCTCTCGCAAGAACAACCTATAAAAATAAAAATTGCATAATAATACAAATGTGCATTAAAATCAAGTTTCACACTATTGCACCACCCATCAAGATTAACACATTACACATTATTGCACCAAGGCTAATAATCCCCATAGTTATAAATTGCATGTGGGCTGAATGCTTGAAGCTATCTCGTTTCACACTACTGCACTGCTACATTTAGACTAACTTTCATAAGAAGCATTTCAACGGCAGCCTCTCGTTCATGCCTCTTGGATGAACTACATCTAGGTCATGAATCCATTTGGATTCTTTCCTTTTTAATTTCTTCTCCCAATCACCTCCATCATCTGACCTTTGCATAGCCTCCAACACACACCATTTTAATTGCGCTGCATTGTGGCCTTTTTCTTTGAAGTGTCTTGACACTGATGTTTCATAATCACTTTCCCCTTTGGAAAACCTAGTTATATCTCTTTTATGTTCTTGTATACGCTTTTTTACCATTCTGGTCGTTTCTCCTACATACATAAGGCCGCAAGGACATTTGAGGCCGTATATCACCCACGCAGTTGTGCAGTAATATCTGCCCTTAATTTTAACTTTCTGGCCAGTGTGTGGATGACAAATAGCATCTCCTTTGATGATGGCATTACACACATTGCAATTTAAACACGGATGGGTACCCATTCTACCGGTGGTCACTTGTTTCACCACAGGTGCTGTGTCCACTTTTCTCACATAATCTTGGATGGTTTTTCCCCGTCTTAAGGAGAACACAGGCTCATTCTGAAAACAAGTTCCAATCTCCTTGTCCGTGCTTAATACTGGCCAGAATTTGCGCACAGCGTTTTTTATCCTTGCGGTATTTTTTCCTAAACCCATCACGAAAGGAACCCCTTTGCGTTCAGTGGGTCTACTGTTCCTCTCTAACAACGTAGCTCTATCAATAGCACCAACCTGTTGCCTCACTTCCTCAATTTTTTGTCGTTCATAGCCTTTCTGTTCAAATTTGTTCATGAGTTCCAGGCTGGTTTTGACGTAATCCGCTTTTTTCGTGCAGATTCGTCTGGCTCTGAGGAACTGACCCCTGGGAATGGCTTTAACTACATGGCCATGATGGTAGCTGTCAAAACGTAACAGATTGTTCCGGTCCGTGGGCTTCCGGAACAATCTAGTGACGAGGCGTCCCTCAACTCGTTTAATAGTCACGTCGAGAAAATTAACCTCCTCTCTGGAAGTCTCCAGGGAGAACTTGATGGTAGGATGTACATTGTTCGCCGCCTCTACCATTTCCATGAGCAATTCCTCAGAGCCATTCCACAACACCAATATGTCATCGACAAAACGGTAATAGCCGAACACATTGGGCTTATATTTGGGATTGTTTAAGAACGCTGTTCTCTCTAGGGATTCTACAAAAATGTTAGCTATGGAGGGGGCTGCTGGAGAACCCATACTCGCTCCTTGTCGCTGGAAGTAAATGTCAGTGTGAAACCTAAAATAATTCGATTTTAGTATTAATTCCAGACTATCCAGTAAAAAGTACACTAAACCATTTGGCAGGTTCGTCTCCAGTAGCCTATCCTCAATGATAGTAATAGCCTCATCTTGGGGTATGGAAGTAAACAGACTCTGTATGTCTAGACTACAAAATATAAGATCTTCTGGTAGTTCAGTTATTGATTCCAATCTGTTCAGGAGGTCGGTGGTGTCCCTTAAACAATGTTGAAATGTTGACACAATGTCCTGTAAATGCACATCTAAAAAGCCAGCTAGGGGATACAGTACTGACCCCCTACTGGCGACAATGGGACGTCCTGGTAGATTGTGTAGCTGTTTGTGTATCTTCGGGAGGAGGTACATGAGGGGGACTTTGGGGTGATTTATCATCAATCCCTTGGCTGTCTTAGAGTCCAGGACTTCATCTTCAATGGCAGAACTGAGTAACCTGTCCACTTTCTCTTTAATAGATGTAGTGGGGTCATTGTCACATTTGATGTAATGGTCGCTGTTCTGGACATGTTTATGTCCTTCCTCCTAGTAACTAGTGATGTTCTGAATGACAGTAGCCCCCCCCTTGTCTGCCTTGGTGATGATTATATGGGGGTTCTTACTCAAACGAATGAGCGCTTGTTGCTCGGCAGACGAGATATTGCGATGTGAGTGCCTGCTGTTATCCCACTCTCTCAATACCTCAGATCTCACTGCCTTCTCAAAAGTTTCAATAGCTTTAAACCTTTCATCTGGAATCCAATCGGATTTTTGCAGATATCTTTGCACTCTATTGTCCCCCACATCATGTGCATGGTCCCTAAAGTATGCTTTTAACTTAAGTCTCCGGATAAACTTAAAAAAGTCAATCTCCCAATCAAAGACAGAGTCGCTGTGTGTGGGCACAAACCCCAACCCCTTCTCCAGTACAGAGAGCTCAATCTGGTCTGGCACATATTGTGAGATATTAATCACATTGCTCACCTTTACTGGTGTCTCTTCCTCAGATTGTATTCCCTCCTCTGGTGGTATTGCCCGGGTTTGCGGAATCCTTTTATGCCCCTTCGCTGACCTGCCTCTCCTGACGCGCCCCCTCTGCAAATGGGAGCGCGGGCCTCTTGAAAATCCTGCGGGGTTGAATAATCTGAGTCATCCGTCATGGAGTCTGAGTTGTCCGACTCTCTGTAATCTCCGGGTGCACCTCCTCTCCCCCTGTGTGGTCTCCCTCTGTATCCTCCTCCTCTCCGTCTCGTGTACTGCCTTCTGGGCGGAACTCCGCCTCCTCGTGCACCAGATCCTCGTCCGTGCGGGTACTGTGGCGGGCGGGAACCTTCGTAGTAGTTCCCCTCTCCTCCAGGCTTATGTTCAACAGGCTGCATCGGTGTTTGATTCCTCTGCTTGCGGCGTTCATCTTTCCAAGTGTAAACGCGGTCATAGGTATAGTCCTCAAGATCTCTTTTTATTTTCTGCTGTTTCCTGGCTGTAATCACTTTTTTCTCCTCGGCGATGTCAGCCTCAATCTCTTCCATGGTTTCCTGATATTCATCCGAGTCAATATAGGATTTTAGGTTCTCCTCAGCTGCATTTAGATCACTCTTGAGTTTGCTGAGATGGACTTGCAAACGCTGGATTGTGAGTACCATAACATCAATGCTGCACTTATTCAGTATTTCGAAAAACCGTTGTATGAACACTGTATCCTGGTTGAGCAAGGTAGAACGCAGGTTAACTCTATATCCACGTGGGATCCTCCTGTTTTTAACATAGTCTGCCAGAAAAATCTGATGCATGGAGTATTTGAGCTCCTTATGCTTGAGATCATAGATGGAGTTCTTGATGCTGTCAGTATTGGTACTGGACTCTTCCTCCTCTGAGTCCACATTGGTCACCATGCCAAGTATGCGCTGTATCTCATCCTCTGCATAGGCGAAAGTGAGGGCTTGCAACATGCTGGGTTCTGCATTGGTGCCTGGTGTTGCAACACTGTTATCTCTGTCTCCACTGCTTTCCATGGTAGAGCAATCAAACAATGTCCAAACTGTGCGATTCCACGGTAGCAGTGCCAGGTACTATGTATCCTGTAGTTTGCCGGTGCCGAGCCTCGACCGGATTGCTCACACGGTCTCCTAGTGACACCCAAAATAAATCATGAGGCGGCACACCACTGGCTGCAAATATGCTTGTATTAAGAAACAGAAGCACTACATGTTACGGAAAATCCTTCATCAGGTGCATAACAATGTCTCACACCACCAACAAACAAATAAAGACTGGGGTAAGCGCACCACACCCGAGTCCATCTCGTGGAAACTTGATTTTAATGCACATTTGTATTATTATGCAATTTTTATTTTTATAGGTTGTTCTTGCGAGAGGGCAGACTGTAATGGGAGTGCCCAGAATCTCGGCCAGTGATTATTATATTATGGGTAGCCCGAAGGAGTGCCTTTCAATTGAACATTGGACTATTTGCATAAGCTGCACATTTTTGCACATTTTTGTATGTATTTATATATTGTGTTTGTATATGGTATTTATAGGGTTAACACTGTGAGTCAATCAGCTGGGCGGAGCCACGAGATGGACTCGGGTGTGGTGCGCTTACCCCAGTCTTTATTTGTTTGTTGGTGGTGTGAGACATTGTTATGCACCTGATGAAGGATTTTCCGTAACATGTAGTGCTTCTGTTTCTTAATACAAGCATATTTGCAGCCAGTGGTGTGCCGCCTCATGATTTATTTTGGGTGTCACTAGCTAATTTTTCACCTGTAATAGAGGTGATAAAGTGAAACTTTGCAGACTAAGTTTTTTTTTACTGATATTATTCATTGAACTATATCACTGTATGTATATTTAACAATGTTCTGCTACTGAAGTCCCTGGGACATTGCAGCAGACCTCACAGTACAGAGCCTGGGAGCTACTCTCAGCTGCTGAAAGAAAATGTGTGGCGCGCACTGCCGAAAGCCGCCGTCATGGTGAGGTACAACACCTGCCCAAAGCACAATGCAAACAAAAAGCCCCTCACTATGAAAAGAGCTCCCAATCAAATAATAAATCATCAAGTTTTATTTTATCACAAGAAAAAGTTGAAAGTTGAAAAACTGAAATGCACAGGGATGTGCCCTAAGATTGGGAAAACTATATAAAATATGCGGATAAAGGTGCAACACAAGGGTAAACCAAATCTAGAAAGGCAATGTGCATACATGAAAATTACATAAAATACCATCCAGGGTAAAAAGATGAGATGCGGGGGTGACAAGAAGGCAACGGGAGGTTGATTCTCAAAACGTATAAATTACCTCACCTTATTTATTTTCACCTCAGCTATAAGGAGAGAGAATTCATAAGATAAACATATAAGAAAAGATAAATCATGACAGATAAGGGGGTTGATGCACTAACCATCGGCAATGCACAGGGAGCGCACAGCAATATCACCATTGCTACTGCCAGCACTGTAGTGCATGTTACACAATCAGCAAGACCTGCAATACATGGGTAGCCCAAGAGTTGCTACGGTAATGAATGGTATGCTACTTGCATAACTTGGAGTACACTGCTAGTGGTAGTAATATTAATATTGCCAATTGCCATGCGCTGGGGTTTCTTTCTTGAGAAAGTGACAGTTGCCACAGAACTGGTGGAATCATGATTAGCTTGAACTTCATCCCAGTCAGTAGCTGATACCCCCTTTCCCTTGAGACACCTTTACCTTTTCTCAAACGGATCATCAGGGGGCTCTGTATGTCTAATGTTGTGGTGAAACCCCTCCCACAGTGTGATGTCAGCACCTAGGTACTGACATCACGCTGTGGGAGCCTTGTTGCATTGTGGGAAATAACAGCTGTTTCCAACTGCCAAAAATGCATCATCTTCTTTTACAGACATCACCTGCCAGCAGTAAAGAAGATGTCGCCATGTGATAAATGTCCGAACGTAAATCAGGGAGAGGAACGATTTTACAGTGGGCAAACACTGACTAAATCATTTATAAATAATTATTGCATGAATTAAGCACTTTTTTTCATTACATTATTTACAATGCAGTTCATCTTTCGTTCCTCCCTCTCTGCCATACTAAACCTGACTGGTTATATATACAGTATATTCCCCTCTCTACGTTTGCACATCTATTTCCCAGAATCATAGCACCTTCAGAATGGAAATGGCACTTATGGGTTTTTTAATTATGTATTTACATTATTTTTGCACTTATGAATTGTTATATAGTTACTTTTTTTAGTTGAGTTCTTTGCACCTTTGCAATACATTGTGTAGTAGCACATTGCACTTTCACTCAACCCAGGTTTATATATACTGTGTGAGCAATTTTAAGAAACACTTCCTCAGAAGTTGTACTCTGCCAGGAAAACTTTTAAGGCCTTAATTTGCTTAACAGTTAGGTTAACTGTATTATCGATAAGGTACTGACAAGACAGAAGCTGTCACTTGCATGCCTTAAAATTAACACTTTCAGGCAGCAAAATAAAAAAGATAAACAGCCTGGTTATTCGTATATTTTTATTCACTGTGCATACACATGTTGATCTCATCATGTCACATGTCATCTCGGGTACACTTTAAGTGATTAGCATTTCCCCCTTACTCCCCTCTCCTGGGTTTATCAGACTATAAGAATCGTTGATGAGAGATGTATGAATTAGTACATGTGTTTTTGTTTTTTTAATAAATATAAAAGCAATCTGAGTTTATTACAAGACAACTCTCATGGGGTGAGTCTGTATGAGACTGCTATCTTACAACTGCTAATTTTATACAATTACAGCAACCCCCATTATAATCTAATACTGTATGATGCAGATAAGGGTATCTAGTCCATATTTGATCTATTATAGTATCCTGAATGGAGAAGATTGGATGTTTGTGGAATGCTTTAGTAAATCAGGCCTTATGCTTATATTTGGATAGCTGCATGACCACCTGACATAGAGCCGCATTGTCACGGCTTCCATTCACAGTGTAATTACTGAGAAGGCATGATGCTGAAAGGCTGTAGGCAGAAAGGTAATTAGACTCACATTGACACTAATGCTCAGATCATGCACTGTTAAGAATAGTGAGATCTCCGACAGTGACACGAATGTGCAGAAAATCCATTGCAAACTGAACCTTGTCACAAATGGAGCATTATTTTTGCACTATGCTAAAAATAAAGAATAGTTTACCTGTAGAACACTGTGGATAGTTAAACCTCATTCAGCACCTCGGAGAGCTACCTGCTGAATTGCATTCAGGACCCTGGACAGTTGCAGTAGCTGCAAACACTGGCTCAGTACTATAGTTCTATTTAGTAATATGGAGCGTGACATATATATTTACTTTTAAAGCAAGCTTCAAGCGAAAAAAAAACACCTTATGATATAATTAATTGTATGCGTAGTGCAGGCATTTCATAAAACATTAATTGCAAAGAAAAGGGTCTCATATTTTTATTTTCAGTTATATAGCTTTTTTTTTTATTTTTTTTTATAACATTCCATTATACTGTCACAGTTTCAGTTCTAAAACCACAATCTATCCTTTTTAGCTGTAAAACAAAGCAGATGCTGCCTAGTGTGTTCCTACCCTTCCTTGGGTGGGTTGAATAGCTCAGAGAAGCTCTTTTGCACAGATAACAACTGAAGTTTTTTTTTTCACTCTCCCTGTACTGGAAAGCAATATGAGACTATTTTCTTTGCTGCTAATGTTCTATTTCTTAGCTGTACTACACATACAATTCATTATCTCATAAGTTTATTTTCACTTCAGGTTTGCTTTAAACAATGAAATTGCCTGGCTGTCCTGCTGATCTTCTGCCTCTAATACCATTTAACTATAGACCCTGAACAAGCATGCAGGTCAGATGTTTCTGACTGAAGTGTGCCACATGCTTGCTTCAGGTGTTAGATTCAGGCACTACTGATGTCAGAATTATGAGCATGACAGCCTGCCAATTGGCATTATTTCAAAGGAAATACATATATCAGCCTCCATATCCCTCTCATTTTAGGTGTGTTTTAACCTCCCTAGCGTTCTGGACGAGCTGGGCTCGTCCAGAGACGCCGGAGGCCACCGCTCAGGACCTGCTGGGCCGATTTTAATAATGTTTTTTTTAAAACACGCAGCAAGCACTTTGCTTGCTGCGTGTCCTACCCGCTCGCCGCCGATCCGCCGCTACCCGACACGAAAGAGGCCCCCCCCGCAATCCCCGTGCGCAGCCTGGCCAATCGCCGCCAGGCTGCGCTTTGGGGTGAATCGGGAGTCCCTGTGACGTCACAACGTCGATGACGTCACTCCACTCATCGCCATGGCGACGGGGGAAGCCCTCAAGGAAATCCCGTTCAGAACGGGATTTCCTGACGGGCATAGGCGCCGGCGGCGATCAGAGGGGTGGGAGGGACACGGCAGGGAGGGGGGTATCATGTAGCTAGCGCTAGGCTAGCTGCATGATTAAAAAAAAATTAGGTATTAAAAACTATGAGCAGCCGTGCGGCTGCGCATAATCAAAACGCCCAGCAGAAAGAGAACCCGAGGTGGGTTTTAAGAATGCCATTAGGACTCAGAGGCTGGTTCTGCATACTATCACCAGCCTCTGTGTCTGTACTGTGCCCCCCAGTCTCCCCCCTGCGCACTGCTGTCCCCCATAAATAAAACCGCTGTGCTAGCGACATGCACCTTGTCGCTAGCAGGCTGCTTACCTCCGAGGGCCCGTTTCCACTAGTGCGGAAACCAGGCCGAATCCGCAGAGTCTCCCTGCAGGCAAATCGCGCGGGGAAACTCTGCAATAGGAAGTAATAGCGCCGCCGGCCGAATTACTTGCACTAGCGATTCGGCCGGCATTTCCATCCGAAGTTGTGCGGGAGGCTACGAATCCAATAGCCGTGCAGGGCACGGCTGATGGGATTCGTCTGTGTACCCGCAGACCCGGAAGTGCCGCCGCACGTCTCGCAGACACGAGCGGCACAAGTGGAAACGGGCCATGAATGACTGTCACCGCCGCTCCCCCGCGTCCTCTATAGCGCCGATCCCCGCCCCCTCCAATCAGCGGGGAGGGAAGGGATGCAGGCGGGGAGCTGCAATATAGAGGAGGCGGGGGAGCGGCAGTGACAGACACTCAGAGGTAAACAGCCTGCTAGCGACAAGGTGCATGTCGCTAGCACGGCGGTTTTATTTATGGGGGACAGCAGTGCGCAGGGGGGAGACTGGGGGGCACAGTACAGACACAGAGGCTGGTGATAGTATGCAGAACTCTGTGTCTGAATGGCATTCTTAAAACCCACCTTGGGTTCTCTTTAACCACTTGAGGACCACAGTGGTAAACCCCCCTAAAGACCAGGCTAATTTTTACTAAAATGGCCACTGCAGCTTTAAGGCCAAGCTGCAGGGCCGAACAACACATCACAGAAGTGATTCCCCCCCCCCCCCTTTTACCCTCACCAACAGAGCTCTCTGTTGGTGGGGTCTGATCGCCCCCCAGTTTTTTTTTTTAAATTAATATTTATATGTGTGCTTTTGTGTTCATTTTTAATGTTTTCCTTTTTTTCTTTTTAGCAAACCCCTCCCTCCCCCCAGCCCCTCAATCCTGGCGATCGGCTGTCATAGGCTTCTGCCTATGAGAGCCGATTGCTCTCTTGTCCCCCATGGGGATAGCCGTGTTACACGACTTTCCCCAGTGCAGCGCTGCTGCTGATCGCAGCGCTGCACTGTGTAAATAGACGGCGATCACGCCGTCTAACAGTCTCCCGAGCGGCAATAGTCGCTTGGAGAACGAAGAGGGGGTGGAACTCCGCTCCCGAGGAGATGCCCGCACCCTGCGCGCGATCTTCATCAGTAGCCGGCTCCAGGCCCTTACGCCAATTGCCGTTAGGCGGTCCTGGGGCTGCCCATGGTCTTAGAGTAGTTAAAAGAATACTGTAGGGGGGCAAAGGGGAAAAAAAGTTGAACTTATCTGGAGCTTCTAATGGTGATCCCCCACAGACGTTCTGTGCCCGTGCAACCACTCGCCGATGCTCCCGTCCCATCCGCTGGTTCACTTCCGAAAATTTGTCACTGTGCCTTTGAGGCTTTCTCCTCACTCTCGCTGACATCACGGGAACGTACTACGCAGGCACAGTACGGCCTGCACAGTACGCTCCCAAAGATTTCAGCGGGAGCAAAGACAAGGCTGCGCAGGTACAGTGGTTTTGCAACTTTAAAGTCGCAAATTATGGAAGTGAACTGGCGCGGGGAATGGAGCATCGGCAAGTGGCTGCGTGGGCCCAGAACGTCTGCACGGGACTCTTTTTTTTCCCCTTTGCCCCCTACAGTAATCCTTTAAAGGACAACTGAAGTGAGAAGAATATGGAGGCTGCCATATTTATTTCCTTTTAAACAATACCAGTTGCCTGGAAGCCCTGCTGATCTATTTGGCTGCAGAAGAGTCTGAATCACACCAGAAACAAGCATACAGGTAATCTTGTCAGATCTGACAATAATGTCAGAAACACCTAATCTGCACATGCTTGTTCAGGGTCTATGGCAAAAAGTATCAGCAGGATAGCCAGGCAACTGGTATTGTTTAAAAGGAAATAAATATGGCAGCCTCCATATCCCTCTCGTTTCAATTGTCCTTTAATGAATACCCAGAGAGCTCATAGTGACCCATAACCACAAGAATATTATAATGGGCTCAAGGGGACTAAAGAACCCTCATTCTAAAAAAACAATTTTTAGTATGAATTTGCCTTCTTAAAACTCAAGCTTTATGTGAACAAGAAAGATTTACCATGATACATCACTGCTGAAAATGCTATTCAAGTGTGCTTAATTTTACAGAGCCATACTACTCCAGCATGCATCCAGCTCCTTATCAGTGCATGGCATGGGTTAATGTGACTCTGAGTGGTGGGTCTTGGGCAGTCCAGAGCTAACAGAGTTCACAGCATAGTTTTATTTTGTAGAACTGTATCGTTGCTTAAATTGGAGCTAGGAGCCTGCATTGCCACAACTTTCATTTATATACTGAATCCTGTATTTCAGAGACAGCATTTATGCTGCAAGGCAGAAGGTAGAGAAGTAATTAGACTGAGACTGGTACTAATGGTTAGATCAGCTACCAATTGTTTGATCTCCCACTGTGAAGGCAATATACGAGAATCTTATTGCAAAGGAAAAAACACACATACACACAAACAAAAAAACTTATCACAAACAGAAAATGATTTCTGCCTACTTATTTCTTCAGGCCACAGAAAATAAAGCAGTTTATAACTGCAAAGCGATGTGGATATTTCACTGCAGCTGATTAGGCTGGCACTCTCCCCTCGTAGCTTTAGAGTGGAAAGTTCTATTCCCAACCACAATGCTGTCTACACAAGTTTGCATGTTCTCTTGTGTGGATTTCCTCCCACATAAGAAAAACATGCTGATAAGTTAATTGTGTTTTCCTCATATAGACTGTGGCAAGGGCAGTAGATTGTGAGCCCTGCTGTGGGGCAGTGAAATGTCCTCTTGTAAAAAGCGGCAGAACATTTGTCAGTGTAATGAACATATAATAATGATGACATTTGCATCTACAGTTATTTAGCTGTAAGGTTTGTTGGCTTCCGGTAATTAAGAGAACTCAGTTCAGACTTTTAAAGGGAACCTGAGATGAGCGGCTGTCCTGCTATTCCTTAGCCTCTATTACTTTAAGCCATATACCCTGAATAAGCATGCAGATCAGATTTCGCTGACAAATCTGACTGGATCCGCTGCATGCTTGTTTCAGGTCTGTGATTCAGACACTACTGCAGCCAAAGAGATCAGCAGGACTGCCAGGCAACTGGTATTGTTTAAAAGGAAAACAATTTGGCAGCTTCCATAGGTCTCACACCTCAGGTTTCCTTTAACTTTCATTTTCAAAGCATTCTTTAAAGCTACATTTTCATTAAAGCCAGGAGTTCTTGGTCCAATGCAGCATTCTGGATAATGCGAATGCAAAATATGTGTGCATTGTGGGGGCAATGCTATGTTCCTCTATGGAGGTACACATATGTAAACCTGCAAAATAAAAAATGCTGCAGGTCTGTTTTTTTCTTTCTGGTTACCATCAGGCATGATTTCCTGCTGTAAGAGGAACTGTAGTGAAAATTACATAATGAATAAAATTGCTTATTTTTTTACAATATTTATTTATAGATTTAGTTAGTGTTTCCCCATTGTAAAATTTTACCTCTCCCCGATTTACATCCTGAAATGTATCACATGGTGACATCTTTAGTTCTGCCAGTTGCGGCTCTGTGGAATGTTCGTTACTGAAGTATTTCTCCAGCCCATTTCTAGGGGCAGCCTGCATGTGTGAGCCCTTAGCACAGTGAAGGAGGGGGGAGTAGCAGCACACTGGGAATCAGTCGCAGGGAAGGGAGACCCAAATTCTCCATCCTTCTCCTCATGTCCCCCCTCTATCGCAGAAATGTCTGGCATGCAATGATCACGTGCTGCTGAGCTGCTCTGTCTGCAGCGCACTCACTACTTCCTGTAAGTAACACACTATAGCTTACTAATTTATGCAGGTCACAACACCACCTATTAAGTCTATATAAATTTCAAGCTACTAGGTATAACATGTAATAGCAAAATGGTAACTTTATTGACACAAAATCAACATAAAATGCAAATTTAAAAACAAATCTATGAGGAGTACAAACTGCATATGCTGGCTCAGATCAGTGTGCATGGCTGTGTATTGGAAACCAGTGTGCAGCCTACTGTGCTGTAGTTGTGCCCACCAACGCGTTTCTTGCCGTGTACGGGAGATTCCTTAGCCTGTTTCTGAAATGTAGTCTGTTTCTCATTGGAGATGAGGAAGCAAAAGTATTTGAAACCCAACAGAATTTCATGCAAAGGAAGACTGAGAGCCCCTGATGGTGCAGATTATAACACAAATGAAGGCCGTAAATAAAATCACCACTAAGGTAACCACTGTGAAGGCAAGTGAAGAGTACACAACCTGACCCCACTCAAGTTAAGAAGTCGCTCTCTGTAGAAAGATGGGGGGGGGGGGGGAAACACACCCTTCCATCAAGGGTGGACTAGCAAATGAAGAATCATTGGAACAGAGACACTAGAAGAATAAAACAATGCTTTTAAAATGTGAGGTAGTGGTGAACATATCGCCCCTTAGAAGACACACATATTTGCGAGTGTAATTAAAAAAAATCTTTAATGGACAACTCCACAGTGCAAAGCGTTTCACAGGATAATTCCTGCTTCATCAGGCAAATAGGGAGTAACCCCATGGGTCTTTTGGCTGGCCAACCGTCTCTGTGGATTTTAAAAGCAGTTTTAGTCTTCTGTTCCAGTGCTTTTTCACAAGTTCATGTAAGGAGTGGACTAAGAAGGGCAGTTTGAACCATGCATTATTAATGATTGGAGGTTGCAGTGAGGTAACAGCTTGCAGGAAACAAGAAAATGTGAAATAAAAGTGAAAAGTAAGAATAGAATGTCAGAAACAGGTGGAAAAAGTAAGAATTGGTTCACACATAAATCTGTTCATTTCTGATCCCATCCAGTCGTGTCTGTTTTGCATCAGTTTTCTGTCCTGGACTTCTCAGGATTTTGTTTATACAGTTTATTTGGAAGTTTATTCACCAAGCACAGGCAAAGGTGGAATTGCCAAAATATTACGATCATGCATTCACTAAACAAAAATCAGCGTACATGACCTCTGGCACACAATGGCAATTTAGGAATTCACAAACTAATTCCCAAGCATTGGTCTACAGACCAATATAAATGCTCAGAGGCAAACTGAAATATTGGATTTCCTGCTGGGACCTTATTTGAATTTTCCAATGTAAGATTCCTACTGGTTCACATAAAAATGTAAATGAGTTGAACGCCTGATGTTTTTAGAAGCTGCATGCAGTGAGAATGGACAGCACATGGCGTGCCGCTATTAAGGTTGAAGAAGAACAAAAGAATTTATTAAGTTTTGCACATAATTTAAAGATAAAGAAAGCCTGAGAGGGGGTGCATAGTTGGGAGTCATATTAATAATAGAGGGGGCTACCAAATGCCACCATTAGTCTCCCCCATAATATTATTCACACCACCTCCTAGTTACCTGAGGTGAGAGGTGATCAATAGGTACTTGGTCTCTATCAATTAAAATTTAAGAGGCACTCCAACCAAACTAGCTTTTCTTAAATTTGGGTAGAGTGAAGAAAGTCAATGGAACCCTACAGTGGATTCAAGTACACGAATCCACTATTATATTCAAATAGAGATTCGTTTACTAAAAGTCACGTTGCTTTGTTTTTACCCCGGAATCCTATATGGAAAGATTTTCATAAGGAAGGGCTGAGTTGCTGCCCTCAGTTAGCTGCTGTACAATACTGAGCAATGCACATAGAATATGGTTACTATTGCATGCAGAAGAGGGAACCTGCTGCATGATAGGGGTAGAGTACAGACTGACCTCACTGAGAAAAACTGCAGCCTAAACATCTGGATGTCTGTGATTAGAGATGGCTCGAACGGTTCGCCGCTGACTGGTTCCCGGCAAACTTCAATGGTTCAGCACGCACATTGTAGCCAATCAGGCTATACTCCCTCCTGTAGCCCCCCCCCCCCCCTTATAAATGGCTGCCAGCGTCAGGCTTTTCACTCACTTGTGTGCCTGCAGTAATTAGAGAAGGGAGAGCTGCTGTGCTGAGACCTATAGGGAAAGCTTAGTTAGGCTCTTGTAGGCTTTTTAGCTTGCTCCTTGCTGATTCTTATTGCTAAAAAAGCACCCCTCAACAGCTCTTTTGAGAGCTAATCTTGTTCTTGTGATCTTTTTTTTGTTTTTTTTGTGTGTGTGTCCCACAGACACTTGAGCTGCATAGACAGCCTTGGTAATTCCTACTGTGTGTGCCACTGCCAGGCCCAGCACATTCATTGACTACTTGTATGTGTGACAGGTGCACATTGTAATACCCATTACTGCATATACCTTCCTGTTGTTCACAGTGCACCCATCTACCTACGTGAGTGCATGCAGTGTCACTGTGCCTGTCCGGTACCTGTCTGTGTGTGACAGGTACACATTGTAATACCCATTACTGCATATACCTACCTGTTGTATACAGTGCACCCACTTACCTACGTGAGCGTACGCAGTGTCACTGTGCCTGTCCGGTACCTGTCTGTGTGTGACAGGTGCACATTGTAATACCCATCACTGCATATACCTACCTGTTGTTCACTTCAGTGCACCCACCTACCTACGTGAGCGCATGCAGTGTCACTGTGCTGTCCGGTACCTGTCTCTGTGTGACAGGTGCACATTGTAATACCCGTCACTGCATATACCTACCTGTTGTTCACCTCATATGTCTGAGTTAGGCGACACTATGGACGTAACGTGTGCGGAGGGGGATGATGAAGTACCTGCTGTTGGTGCAGTTTTGGAGGTGTCTGAGGCAAGCGAAGCTGGGCAGGATGATTATGATGATGACGATGATACGGATGTTACGTGTGTTCCCAATAGAGGAGATAAACAGGGGGACAGTTCAGAGGGGGAGTCAGAGAGGAGTAGGAGGAGACAAGTTCCTGAAAGAAGCAGGGGGAGCTTGTCGTCAGAAACAGCTGGTGGCAGTGTCCGGCGCCATGTATCGCCACAAATGGACAGCCAGCCAACATGCCCTTCAACGTCAGCTGCTGATGCCACCATAGTGCCATCACCCCAGGGGGGCTCAGCGGTTTGGACATTTTTTAATGTTTCTGCCTCAGATCAGAGCAATGCCATCTATTCTCTCTGCCTCCAAAAATTGAGCCGTGGAAAGGCCAACACCCACGTAGTGACAACTGCCTTACGAAGGCACATGCAGAAAAGGCACAAACTGCAATGGGAAGAGCACCAGAGGAAAAGCAGCACACAAAAGAAAAGCCACCCTCCTTCTCCTCTTCCTCCTTCAGGTGCAGCATCTTCAGCCTCTTTCTCCCTTGCACCTTCACAGCAACCCTCCTCCACTCCGCCTCTGACCTTGAGCGGTTCCTGCTCCTCTGCCCACAGCAGCAGTCAGGTGTCCGTGAGGGAAATCTTTGAGCCGAAAAAGCCAATGTCTGGCTGTCACCCCCTTGCCCGGCGTCTGACAGCTGGCTTGGCGGAACTATTAGCTCGCCAGCTCTTACCATACCAGCTGGTGGACTCTGAGGCCTTCCATAAATTTGTGGCCATTGGGACACCACAGTGGAAGATACCAGGCTGCAATTATTTCTCTAAAAAGGCTATACCCAAACTGTACCATGGAGTTGAGATTCAAGTGGTGTCATCTCTGACACACAGCGTTGAGTCAAGGGTCCATCTGACCACAGATGCCTGGTCTGCCAAGCACAGTCAGGACAGGTACATTACTTACACAGCCCATTGGGTCAACCTGGTGACCACTGACAAGCAGGGAGTACGTGGCTGTGCAGCGGACCGACTTGTGACACCTCCACGGCTTGCAGGCACTGGGGGGGGGGGGGGGGTTATAATAAGGTCGTTGCTTCATTGTGGACAGACCAAACTTGATCAGCTGGACAGTCACTGTTGTTCTATCATTGAGCTACCACAGCCCGGCGACCATATGGGCTTGAAAACCGCCACGGCCTGCACTCTCGCCATGGTGTGCACCAGTCCAGCAATGCCGTCACTACACAAACAGCTGTTTGCGGTGCGTTACACAGTGAGTTTGGTGTGTCAGTATGAAGCAGTACTCTAATCACACTCCCTGATTGATGTATACACATGCAAGATGTTTTAAAGCACTTTAGGCCTGCAATTTAGCATGCAATGTGATTTCTGCCCTTCAAAACGCTGCTTTGCGTCAAATCCAGATTTTTCCCCGGGACTTTTGGCGTCTATCCCACTCATCCATGTAAAAACTCAGATGTTAGACCCCTTGAAACATCTTTTTCATCACCTTTCTGGCCAGCATAAGTGTTTCTAGTTTTCAAAGTTCGCCTCCCCATTGTAGTCTATTGCGGTTCGCAAAAGTTCGCGCTAACCAAACTTTTGCGGAAGTTCGCAAACCCGGTTTGCGAACCGAAAATCAGAGATTTGGGCCATCTCTATCTGTGATACAGGAAGTGGCCCTAGAAGGTATTCTACACCTGGTATGTTAAATTACATTAGTGTATGAAGAAACTTCTACATAGACTGATACCTGCGCTGCGTAATATGTTGGCTCTTTATAAATACAATAAATAATAATAATAATTGACGGAAATAACTGTTAGGGCTACACAAGAATTGGAAACCTTCACACCTAGATTGGATTTTAAAGTCCAGCCCCGGCACAAAATATACCATCTTTTAGCTAACAAATGTGAAAAGAGGATTCTGCAGCTACACATTCATACTTTAAAATCTGGCCATCCATATTGCCTAAAACCACCTTCCTATCGCTAACCTCTACATATTACTAAAATCTTAATATTGCCTGCCTGTGTTTACAAACTATCACATAATTTGAATTATTAGTATAATTTCCTTGTGATTTGTATTATCTGCTTGTTGTTGGTAATATTTGCCTATACATATTTGGTAAATGTTGCATGGCATTGGTAATATCTACATATCTTTGGTATTTTCTACTTGTCTTTGGTAATATCTGCATTACCTGATGTAGTTTTATGTAATATCAAAAGGGGGCATAACTTGGTTGTGTGATCTTTGCTGAGGGGCGGGGTTTAGGCCACCAGAACTTCTGTGCCTATAGGTTCCTGAGCTGAAAATCCTGACCTGCAAGGGACTGTGACTTGCAATATCTTGGTTTAGTAAATGACCCTATTAGGCCTTGTTCACATTGCATTCCGATCGTGTTAGCATTCGCATTGGGCGGTTTTTGACGCTTTTTTTACTTTCCCTGTGCTTGGGTGGGCTGTACGTTTTCTGTGTTTTTTTTACTCTTTGACCCAGAAAAGAATGAATACAATGTATCCTGCTGAGCGGTCTGGACGAGCTCAGCTCGTCCAACACCGCCAGAGGCTGCCGCTCAGGCCCTGCTGGGCCGATTTTCGTCAAATGAAAAGCAGCACACGCAGCTGGCACTTTGCCAGCCGCGTGTGCTGCCTGATCGCCGCCGCTCTGCGGCGATCCGCCGCGAGCAACGGCGAAAGAGGGTCCCCCCAGCTGCCTGAGCCCAGCGTAGCCGGAACAAAAAGTTCCGGCCAGCGCTAAGGGCTGGATCGGAGGCGGCTGACGTCAGGACGTCGGCTGACGTCGATGACGTCACTCCGCTCGTCGCTATGGCGACGATGTAAGCAAAACAAGGAAGGCCGCTCATTGCCGCTCATGAAATAGTTTTTTTTTAATTTAAAAAAAACCCTCCCGCAGCCACCCTGGCGATTTAATCAGAACGCCAGGGTGGGTATTTATTGTTAAAAACGCAAATGCAATCGCTGCACAAAGCGATTTTGCGTTTTCCCTATACCTTCCATTGAGGCGGAATCACTCTCAAGCCACAATAACAATCATCATCTGATTGTTGATCTTCACACCATCACATTAGTATATGCCATATATGTCACAAAAGTCCAAGAAGGTTCTGACACACCAGTCCAAAGTCAATACTAATTGCTGGCAGCTTGTGTAGAAATCTTCAAATAATGACTTCACACTTGGATAGAACAAAGCCTCCACCTCCCCCTTTGTGACAGACTCACCGTCTGCTCAGACCCTCTAATGGGTCAGATGTAGCCTTTGGGACCGTTATCTGGTCGTCCCCCACCTCTCTGGCAAATCCTGGGCAACCTGATCACCTTTCACCGTTGGAGTCCTCCTTACGTGTGACTGAAATCCTCAATGTACCTCAATAAAACAGGCCTCTCATAGCATAAAAACGTATGACATTTATTCAATATAAAAACTTATTACACTCACATGTCCTCAACTTTAAAAATCGCACAGAGTTTTGCTTGCAACGGGCTCTCCCCCGTGTAGTGGGCCGCAGGCAGGCTTGTCTCTGTAGTCCCTCCGCTGTACCGCCGTTTGGAGCGCGCTTTCCTCCGGCTGGATACCCGTGGGACGCCCACCGCTCAGCGTGTGCTTCCTCCTCGCGTGGTTAGACTCCGCCCGACATGTTTTGTCACAATGTGACTCATCAGGGACTAGGAGCCAACCACGCTGCAGGGTTTTTATTGACGTCACTCCTTCCCCGAACCCCTCCCCTCCATGATGTCGCTGGAGTTCCTCATCAATCAACAATGAGGCTCCATTTTATGCTCCTCCCCCGACCTTACGCGTACAATTGTAGGGGCTTATCCCATACAAAAGCTCGCGTTATTGTGGTGGCCACTTTGTAATGCCCTCATCTCCTCCACCACGCACAGACTGCTACATGCGCTCACCATTAGACGCACTCAGCTCTCCCAACCGCGCAAAAAAAGCCTGCCTGTTGCTATCAGGAGTATTCCCTTTGCATTACACTTATGATACATCACACAACAAGGAACCGTGTTCTGTCATCTATCATCACTTTTCCATACTACCCCACGCCACTCAATTATGTGGTGTAGACAAAAAACTGCACATATACATAAAAATTATAAAATTGTAAAATTCTGCCTGTTACCATAGGTTTTTGCATAAAAATGAACATCAAAAAAGTTTTTTTTAATAAACTGTGATATGCCATTACCGAGAGATTCCATATTCCAGAAAAACTCCATGTGTGCGGAGATTCCCTCCCCCTTTATTTGTATTTTTCAACCTGGTTCACCCCATTTCACCTTCTCATTCCCCCAGAAAACACTTAAGATCCACCTCAATATTTAAACCTTCCGGCCTCAGTGTACCCAGGTTATATATCCACCTGGTTTCTTCTTGCGAAACCAAACCGGGTCATGTCACATCTTCGCCAGGAAGGAATCACTTTTTTAATAGCACAGAATTATAGTAATTTGGGATCACAGCTATGTTCTATACCAAAATGGGCCGATAAGCTGTGATTAGGGAAGCCCTTCCTGATATTTCTGACATGCTCCCTCATCCTTTCCTTCAATGTGCGTGTGGTCCTACCAATGTACTGCCATCCACACACGCACCATGCCATGTAAACGATAGTCCTGAGCATATGGTCCGTACCCAATACATCCCAGTGCCTATTTATGATTATCTGCAGGTCCCTGTATTGAGAGTTGAATCCTGTATCTCTCTCCCTTACCTTGGCTATTTCATTCTCCAAACAATCATTATTATACCCCTTTTCCAAAAATCTTTTCTTTAGGATCCCTGCCTGCTCGTCATAGTCAATCAGGGTAGTTCAGTTTCGGCGCATCCGTGTGAACTGTCCCCTCGGTATTCCCTCTATCCAAGCTGGGTGGTGGCTGCTATCCACCGAAATGTAACCATTTCTGTCTGTGGCCTTAAAAAAATTCCTTGTTTCAACACTGCCCCCACTTCTCATAATTTCCAGGTCCAAAAAGTTAATCTTCTCCCCACTTGTTTCAGCAGACAAGGATATACCCACATTGTTGCTGTTTAATTGACAAATAAATTCTTGTAATGATTGTGCCCCTCTCCCCCAAACAAAAAATAAATCATCTATAAAATGATTCCACGTCTTAACATGCGTGGCTCCATCCAATATGCCCTCTTCCCACTTTCCCATAAATAAATTAGCCAGACTAGGAGCATAACTAGCTCCCATGGCACAGCCCTTGTGTTGCCTATAAAAAGTCCCATTGTACCAAAAATAGTTCCGCTCAAGCGCAAACTTCAGCAACCTTAGAATATATCCCTTCTGCTGATCCTTCATTGACCTGTCTCTATCCAGATAATAACGTACTGCATCTATCCCTAGATCGTGCCCAATATTCGTATATAATGATGCAACATCGGCCGTCACCATAATGTCACCCTCATTCATCTTCAGACCTCCCAATTTTTTCAGCATATGGGTAGTGTCCTTTAGCACATTGGGCAATCCCTCCACCAGGGGCTGCAGAAACTCATCTAAGTATTGCCATAGTCGGTGTGTCACTGAACCTATGCCACTTATTATGGGCCTTCCCGGAGGGTTCTGTTTATCTTTATGTATCTTAGGGACCTGGCATATAATCGGGATCTTTGGCACATCCGGGACTATATACCTAAATTCAGCATAATTTATATATCCCTCATCCAGACCCTCCTTAAGTATATTTCTCAACTCCTGCTCATATATTTTCGTGGGGTCACTTCTTAATGGTGTGTAGGCCTCTCTATCCTGTACCAGTCTGTCTAGCTCTGTGTGGTATTGTTGCTTGCTCAGGACCACCGCCCCCCCCCCCCCCCCCCCTTGTCCGCAGGTCGAATTACCAGACCTTTATTCTCAAGCATCTCTTTTGCTATGTTTTTCTCCCTGTGGGTTTTATTCTCCGGCATTTGATTCATGTCTTTTATAACCAAGTTTTTAAAAACTTCTATTGCATTATAGGAGTTATCTTGTGGATTAAAAGTGGATTTACACTTCAGGGTAGTATGCTTATACTCTGTCCTCGGAGGTTCCCTCCTCTCCACCGCCTGTCTCCCTGCAAAATATTTTTTAAGATGCAATTTTCTAGTGAATTTATTTATGTCTATATACGTGGTAAATTTATCTATTCCTTGTTTGGGTGCATACTTCAAACCCTTATCCAATAGTGCCATCTCTTTTCCATCCAGTGTCACCCCACTAATGTTATAAATCCCTTCCCCTATAAGTTTCTCATCCTTTTTATTCCTCCCCTCCCCCCCCCCCCCTTGTGCCCCTTCTGGCCCTCTTTTTCCTGGGGAATCTTGATACTGTGATCCCCAATCCCTCTGCCCAAACCTGGGTCCGCTCTCTAAAAAAAGTTCCATTTGTCTGTGATATCCAATGGGGTCATATCTGTTGGAAACAGATACCCCATATCTGTAACTGTGGTCATTTCTACCATACATTTTCTCATGATCTTGGTGATACCCTCTATGATTCCCCCTGTTGGTCGCCCACCCCCCTCCCCTACCACCCCCTCTCCCTCTGTTTAATCCCTCCTGTGAACCCTGTGGCCCCAGGCCTTGTGTCGTGACATGGGGATCAGAACCTACCCCATTATTAGGTATATTTGTGACCTTGTTAGTGTCATTTGTAGTGCTCTGTGCCTTAGCCTGTGCAGCCTTAGCTTCCTCTTTTTTCTTTACCTGCCACCTGTATACCTCATTTTTTCGGGTGGCCTCCGAGTCTCTCTGAAATTTCCTTCTTTTCTCTACCATGATCTCTTTTTCACTTTTTTCCAATAGTTCTCCCATTTTTTTAGTTTTAGTTTTATATTCCTCAGTCCCACTGATAGGAAGAAGTTTCTGTTTAATACCCTCCACTTCTCCACCCAACCTCTCTAGTCTCCTAGTTTTTCTCTTAATCAGCAGTTTCACCAAACCACTGCCACACTTATCAAAAAATTCAGCCCATTCTTTATCATTCTCCTCACTGTCTTCCCCATCATCAGCTGCCATATCCCACCTCAGACGTTTAGGTACTATTCCTTCTTTATCATATTTGGTGAGCGTTGCCAAATCCCACCATGTAGCCTGTTCTTTGACTACCACATTCTGAAGCTTTTTGAATTCTTGTTCAACACTGCTACCAGCTTCCCTATGTCTATAAACACTTAAAAAATATTTTGCAGGGAGACAGGCGGTGGAGAGGAGGGAACCTCCGAGGACAGAGTATAAGCATACTACCCTGAAGTGTAAATCCACTTTTAATCCACAAGACAACTCCTATAATGCAATAGAAGTTTTTAAAAACTTAGTTATAAAAGACATGAATCAAATGCCGGAGAATAAAACCCACAGGGAGAAAAACATAGCAAAAGAGATGCTTGAGAATAAAGGTCTGGTAATTCGACCTGCAGACAAGGGGGGGGGGGGGGTGGTCCTGAGCAAGCAACAATACCACACAGAGCTAGACAGACTGGTACAGGATAGAGAGGCCTACACACCATTAAGAAGTGACCCCACGAAAATATATATGCAGGAGTTGAGAAATATACTTGAGGGTCTGGATGAGGGATATATAAATGATGCTGAATTTAGGTATATAGTCCCGGATGTGCCAAAGATCCCGATTATATACCAGGTCTCTAAGATACATAAAGATAAACAGAACCCTCCGGGAAGGCCCATAATAAGTGGCATAGGTTCAGTGACACACCGACTAGGGCAATACTTAGATGAGTTTCTGCAGCCCCTGGTGGAGGGATTGCCCAATGTGCTAAAGGACACTACCCATATGCTGAAAAAATTGGGGGGTCTGAAGATGGATGAGGGTGACATTATGGTGACGGCCGATGTCGCATCATTATATACGAATATTGGGCACGATCTAGGGATAGATGCAGTACGTTATTATCTGGATAGAGACAGGTCAATGAAGGATCAGCAGAAGGGATATATTCTAAGGTTGCTGAAGTTTGCGCTTGAGCGGAACTATTTTTGGTACAATGGGACTTTTTATAGGCAACACAAGGGCTGTGCCATGGGAGCTAGTTATGCTCCTAGTCTGGCTAATTTATTTATGGGAAAGTGGGAAGAGGGCATATTGGATGGAGCCACGCATGTTAAGACGTGGAATCGTTTTATAGATGATTTATTTTTGGTTTGGGGGAGAGGGGCACAATCATTACAAGAATTTATTTGTCAATTAAAAAGCAACAATGTGGGTATATCCTTGTCTGCTGAAACAAGTAGGGAGAAGATTAACTTTTTGGACCTGGAAATTATGAGAAGTGGGCGCGGAGTTGAAACAAGGAATTTTTTTAAGGCCACAGACAGAAATGGTTACATTTCGGTGGATAGCAGCCCCCACCCAGCTTGGATAGAGGGAATACCGAGGGGACAGTTCACACGGATGCGCCGAAACTGCACTACCCTGATTGACTATGACGAGCAGGCAGGGATCCTAAAGAAAAGATTTTTGGAAAAGGGGTATAATAATGATTGTTTGGAGAATGAAATAGCCAAGGTAAGGGAGAGAGATAGAGTAGATCTGCTTGCCAATAGAGGAAAGGATGAAAATAAGGGTGAGTATGAACTAGCCTTTATTACAGGATTCAACTCTCAATACAGGGACCTGCAGAGAATCATAAATAGGCACTGGGATGTATTGGGTACGGACCATATGCTCAGGACTATCATTCCCCCCAGACCTACATTTATTTACAGAAAAGCACAAAATCTCAAGCAAATATTAGCACCTAGTTGTGTGAACCCAGCAAGACAGCCCAGAATGCAGGGGTGGCAAACACCGGGCTTCTTCCCATGCAGGGCATGTAAGGCCTGCAGGGAAGCGAAAGGAGTTAAAACTAATAATATCAAATCATTTAGTAATGGGAAGGAATTTAAAATAAATCAATTTCTGACATGTAATGACAGGCATGTGGTTTACATGGCATGGTGCGTGTGTGTATGGCAGTACATTGGTAGGACCACACACACATTGAAGGAAAGGATGGGGGAGCATGTCAAAAATATCAGGAAGGGCTTCCCTAATCACAGCTTATCGGCCCATTTTGGTATAGAACATAGCTGTGATCCCAAATTACTATCATTCTGTGCTATTAAAAAAGTGATTCCTTCCTGGCGAGGATGTGACATGACCCGGTTGGTTTCGCAAGAAGAAACCAGGTGGATATATAACCTGGGTACACTGAGGCCGGAAGGTTTAAATATTGAGGTGGATCTTAAGTGTTTTCTGGGTGAATGAGAAGGTGAAATGGGGTGAACCAGGTTGAAAAATACAAATAAAGGGGCAGGGAATCTCCGCACACATGGAGTTTTTCTGGAATATGGAATCTCTCGGTAATGGCATATCACAGTTTATTAAAAAAACTTTTTTGATGTTCATTTTTATGCAAAAACCTATGGTAACAGGCAGAATTTTATAATTTTATAATTTTTATGTATATGTGCAGTTTTTTGTCTACACCACATAATTGAGTGGCGTGGGGTAGTATGGAAAAGTGATGATAGATGACAGAACACGGTTCCTTGTTGTGTGATGTATCATAAGTGTAATGCAAAGGGAATACTCCTGATAGCAACAGGCAGGCTTTTTTTGCGCTTTTTTTGCGCGGTTGGGAGAGCTGAGTGCATCTAATGGTGGGCGCATGTAGCTGTCTGTGCGCGGTGGAGGAGATGAGGGCGTTACGAGTGGCCACCACAATAACGCGAGCTTTTGTATGGGATAAGCCCCTGCAATTGTATGCGTAAGGTCGGGGGAGGAGCATAAAATGGAGCCTCATTGTTGATTGATAAGGAACTCCAGCGACGTCATGGAGGGGTTCGGGGAAGGAGTGACGTCAATAAAAACCCTGCAGCGTGGTTGGCTCCTAGTCCCTAATGAGTCACATTGTGACGAAACATGTCGGGCGGAGTCTAACCACGCGAGGAGGAAGCACACGCTGAGCGGTGGGCGTCCCACGGGTATCCAGCCGGAGGAAAGCGCGCTCCAAACGGCGGTACAGCGGAGGGACTACAGAGACAAGCCTGCCTGCGGCCCACTACACGGGGGAGAGCCCGTTGCAAGCAAAACTCTGTGCGATTTTTAAAGTTGAGGACATGTGAGTGCAATAAGTTTTTATATTGAATAAATGTCATACGTTTTTACGCTATGAGAGGCCTGTTTTATTGAGGTACATTGAGGATTTCAGTCACACGTAAGGAGGACTCCAACGGTGAAAGGTGATCAGGTTGCCCAGGATTTGCCAGAGAGGTGGGGGACGACCAGGTAACGGTCCCAAAGGCTACATCTGACCCATCAGAGGGTCTGAGCAGACGGTGAGTCTGTCACAAAGGGGGAGGTGGAGGCTTTGTTCTATCCAAGTGTGAAGTCATTATTTGAAGATTTCTAAACAAGCTTCCAGCAATTAGTATTGAGTTGACTTTGGACTGGTGTGTCAGAACCTTCTTGGACTTTTGTGACATATATGGCATATACTAATGTGATGGTGTGAAGATCAACAATCAGATGATGATTTTTATTGTGGCTTGAGAGCGCTACCTCTAGGTGTATTGTAATTGTCTATAGAATAGAGGGGGCGAACCAAGCACACACACACCAGAAGTGTGTTACAGCTGACCAGGGGACACGCATCACATTGTCAGCGCGACTGTGTTTTTGATTATATTGAGGCGGGATCACTCCGAAAATGTTCCATGCAGCGCTTTTCAGATTGGAAAGAGAACGGAATTCCCCAATCTGAATTACCGTGTAGAAAAGCATGGTGTAAGCGCTTTTAGGGTGATTTTGAAAAATCGTCAGTGCTTGAAAAAATGAAAAAGCACCTTTAGTGTGAACGAGCCCTAATGCTGGGCATACACGGCTCAATTTTGCCGCTCGATTCTCCTGCTCAATCGATTCCCCACTCGATTCCGCAGGTCGATTCTCTTATCTTCCGCTCATTTTTTAAAATCTGTTTGCATGTCCTCAGTGCAGAATCGAGCGCGAATCGATTGTGCTGGAAATCGGACGTGTCGGAAATGTTTTATCGAGCCAATTAGATTGCTCAGAATCGAGCGTGTATTCCCAGCATTAGAGTTAGACAGCTGCATGACAACCTGACAGGAAGCTGCAGCCTACATAGCCATAACTTCCATTTACAAATGATTATGCTGAAAGAGGAACTGTAGTGAAAATAACATAATGAATAAAACTGCTTATTTTTTTTACATTATTTATATATAGATTATTTAGTCAGTGTTTGCCCATTGTAAAATCTTCCTTCACCCTGATTTACGTTTTGAAATTTATCACGGGCAGTAACATCTTTAGTTCTGCCAGGTGATCAGTACGGAATGTTCATTACTGAGAGTTCTAGGCACAGAGAGATATACAGCTTGCTTGGCAGTTGGAAAAAGCAGTTATTTCCCACAATGCAACTAGGTTCACAGACAGCAAACTGTTAGAACCATGGTCATGACATCACACTGTGGAAGGGGTTTCACCACAATATTAGCCACCCCCTAACCACCCCTCCCCCCCTCCCGATGATCTATTTGAGAAAAGGTAGAAATATTTGTAGGAAACTGATTGGGATGATGTTCAATCCTCTTTAAAGGTAGAAAGCAGACAAGTAATTAGAGTGATGCTGAAATGAACGGTCTGCTCTTCTGAGAACTATTTGATCTACTGCAGTAAAGAGGGAACACAAGAATCTTCTAGCCAAAGAAACCTTGTCACAAACAGAAAAATATGTGTAGCTACCTATTTTTACACCTCGTTAAAAATAATCCATAATTTATGAGAATGTTTCACCACATATTGGCACTCTGCAGAGTTCCCAGCTGTACTGTATACACAAGGACCCTGGACAGCTACAATGGCTGTGGGATCATGTTCAGAACTATCTAGTGGCCTCAAGGCACATTTTAGGTTTTGTGAAGGGACTTTTACACTATTGTTGAGAAAAAGGCTATCCCTTCAGCTATATATTGCAGGATCTTTTGGCAGACCTTATATTTGCTATTCACAGCTATTCCACAGTGACCCCAACAGAGACTGTGCAATTGGATAGCCCAAGTTTGCTGCCAGTCAAGGGATCAGTGCAGATGTGGAAAAACAAGTAAAAATGGTCCATACTCAGTGTAGATAATTACTTGTGCAACAAGATGGGGAGTTCATAGGCTTTCTATACTCCACAAAGTAAATAGAGATTCAAAGCTTGTAATGTAAAATAAAAACTAGCTAGCTATAATTTTCAGCTGCTTTCTAATAACATTACCGGTAATTTACAAACGGTATTGCAGTTTTTTTTTTATATAAGTGAAGCAGAAGGTATATGCATTTCTCAACTCCACATGCGCAAGAAGTACTGCTCGTAATGCATCACTGTGAATGGAATCTGCAAATGAGGCTTTTATGCTGTTTTAATTGAGCTGTTTTGAGTGTGTGTGACATATAGAGCTATAGAATTCAATGTGTATGCAGCATTGGCCAGGTCTAAAGGTGCGTACACACGTCAGATAAAAGTCTTTGGAAAATGAAAGATCACAGACCAATTTTACCCCCTTTCATGTAGTATGAGAGCCATACTCTACACAGTCTATTCTATGGAGCTGAACTCCCCATCAGATAGAAATCTTTGCAAAGACTTTTATCTGACGTGTGTACCCACCCTAAGTATGGATGGGATATGGTCTCAGGCCAAGAACAAAAACTCAGTAGCTGTGAGTGACCTGTGTGCTTCAATGGATAGTATTTCGTTCTGAAATATTGCACAACCACCATGAACCCTCCTCCCCCTCTACATACACACACACTCACACACTCCACAATGTACGAATCTTCCATTTCAAAGTCCTCGCTCACCCTCATCTTTTTATGAGGCTGAGTTTACCATCCATAGCATGCCTGCTATCTAGTGTGAAGATCAGATGTATGATCCTCTCTGTCCATCCACATCAATTGGTGGCTGTTGTAATGGACATGTCATAGGTAGCTTTGATACCTGACATGTTTGTGTTCCACTTTGGGTCTGGAAAAACAGACACAAAAGACGTGTGGACTGATTCTGTATTTGATATAGGGAATGAATCCTATAGTTAATATAGGATTTGTCAACATCTTCGTTGGTCCATTGCACATACGTTTGAGCCTAGCCTATCTGCTCTTTACAGAATGTACACCAGTAACTTATAACTTCCTAATGTAAGTGACAGCAGCAAAGGAAAAAAGTTGTTTCTAGTGCAGTTCACCCTGGGAGAAATATACATTTTAACCATATGCAAACACATGCAATTTAAATTTACAATTTTACGTGATACTTTTTTTTAGCAGAAGATCCCCTCCAAACCAGGAGCAAGGCCCACTATGCCAGAAAACAACTTAGAATTTTTTGTAACAATTCCTTCTTTGCACCATGAGACTGATGAGGAGGAAATTTTAGCCCGCATACCTGTAGATATACTCATTTCTACACTCTTACCCTTTCATCGTTGAAAAGCATTTTTCAATTCTCTGACTGTGTGTTTGTTTGCTGCTTATTGTTACCCACAAAATGTGTTTATGGTGGGCATTTAATCGCCGGTGGTTAAATCCCAACTGTGCCCATAAGGACTCAAATCAGAAGGCCTGCCAAGAACTTTATAGTACCACCATTATGCTGCCAGAAGTCCGCAGGCCTTTAGAATTTGAATAATTGTTGACTTTGACACTCTTATATGGAAACTTGGGCACAAAATACACAGCTTTCTCTCACAATGAAAGGAATCTGTATGAGACAGCTAAACAAAGGCTTATGAGACTGTGTTATAATGAGAAGGGGGTGTTCTACTTACATTAGGCCTTCTAGTCTGTGTAAGGAGGAAACTTGGAATTTTGACAGGCCTGTTAAATGTATGTTAAAATGTGATGTGGGTATATTGTATGGATATATTACCAGAGACAAGTGTTATTGTTTAATACGTTAAAGGGAAGATCCACGGAGTTGTTTAAAAAAAGAAAAATACTAATCCACTTACCTGGGGCTTCCTCCAGCCCGTGGCAGGCAGGACGTGCCCTCAATGCCGCTCCGGAGGCTCCCGGTCTTCTCCGGTGGCTCACCCGACCTGGCCAGGCCAGCTTCCTGGTTGGGCTTCTCCTTGCACTCCAACGTGCGTCTCACGCGGTCGTGCTGGCGTCATCGGACGTCCTACGGACTGTACTGCGCAGGTGCAGAACTACTGTGCCTGCAAAGTACAGCCTGGAGGACGCCCGATGACGTCAGCGCGACTGCGTGAGACGCACGTTGGAGCGCACAAGAGCCCGACCTGGAAGCCAGCCTGGCCAGGTCGGGTGAGCCACCGGAAAAGACTAGGAGCCTCCGGAGCAGCGTCGAGGGCACGTCCTGCCTGCCACGGTCTGGAGGAAGCCCCAGGTAAGAGGTAAGTGGATTAGTATTTTTATTTCTCCGTGAACCCTCCCTTTAATCTCTTTTTTACATCTGTACAATGAAGGCACCAGTTCATGTGCTCATGCACAGACTGTTACAGTGAAATATCAGAAGGTCAATTTTAACACCAGTTTTTCCTATTTGAGACAGATTTCTGAATGCGCATCCATTTTAAGGATATGAATATACAAATCTTTTTAGTTTAATTTGTTTAATTACGTAACGATTTTTATTGTTAATATATTTTCGTTATCAACTCCCGTCTGTTTTAAAACTGTATTTATCATTAACCAATTTCCTTAGCAATGTGTGAGGAATAGCGGAAAAGCCGCCGCGTGTTCTGACAGTAAGGCGGCTGATTCCGCGTCTGATGCGGCGGTTTGTCCGCGTCAGCATGCGTCTGGGTTGTCTGGAACTGGTGGTGCACATGGGAGGAATGGCGTGGGGGCCGCCGCGTGTTCTGACGGTCCAGTGCGGCGGTTTCCCCGCAGCAACATGTGTCTGGGCTGTCTGGACCTAGTAGTGCACACAGATGGAGAGCTACACGCGCGCTCGCTGCAAGACAAGCTCTTTATACCAATAGGAGGGCGATCAGCTGATCAGGGCGGTCAGCTGATTCCTGCTCAGTCAGTGATTGGTTGATGGGAGCTGGGCGGCGCTGTGGAGCGCTTTACTATATATATCTCCTGCTGTTCAGTTGCTGGTTGTCTGGAGTTGCGAATGCCTATGTGTTAGCACTCAGACCTTAGTCAGATCCTTCAGTGTGGTGGAACCAGGAGGACCTGGGAATCCACACTTAGCCAGTTACTGTATATCATCTGTGTTATTCTCTAGCATAGTTCCAGGGTGTTGAGATCACGGCCCTCACACCCCAGACTAGGAATACTGTATATCATCTGTGTTATTCTCTAGCATAGTTCCAGGGTGTTGAGATCACGGCCCTCACACCCCAGACTAGGAATACTGTATATCATCTGTGTTATTCTCTAGCATAGTTCCAGGGTGTTGAGATCACGGACCTCACACCTCAGACTAGGCCTTGTTCTGATATCTGTTATGACCTGTAGCATTCCTGACTATTCTTCTGATCTCTGATTTGGTACTTTGCATATCTGATACTCTGTTGCCGACCCGGCCTGTCTGACCTTCTGGCTGTCACCCCCAGCAGGGTGTCCAGCCTTTCCGCAGGGGTCCCCTGCGTTACAGAGGGGACACTGCTCCTTATCAGTCTGGGACTCCCTCTCCAGGTGTCCTTGACTGCAGTAGAGTCTTCTCTACTTACTGGACCACCTGCTACCCCGGTGGTCCAAAGGTTACTGTTGCACCAAAACACTTACACACTCAGGTGTCTAGAGGTTAGACATATTTGATTATTGGCGATTCTGCAGATCCCCAATAATCAGGTATATCTGTATTCTTGGGGATACCGCAGATCGCCAAGAATCAGATTCTCTCTCTGGTTGCTGACACCTATCGTTACACAATGTTTATCGTTATTGAGATTTCGTTATCCACTGGTGCCATTTCGTTATTCAGCCGAGCCCTTTTTTCCTGGAGCATGCAGCGAATAAAGGATATTGAAATGTCATACGAATAATCCATATCGGATACGCATCTTAAATACATGGCAAATGTACTTAACACATTAACATATCTTAATCCTCTTTGGGCAATATATAGGTGGCATTTATGTAAGAGACAGAGTTGACCATGGCGGATCCTGTAAGGTCCCTGTGTGGGATTTAGAGGTGCTACGCTGCCATATGGGCAGTGTGTCACACAGTAAAGATACCGATTCCTCTATTGCTCTTTTGAGATCTGTGGAAGCCATTGGCATGATCCAACGTTACTTCCACAGCTTCACAATTCAGCAATCTGCTCTTCCTATTATCCCCTGTGGGCAAATGTACTCTCCCAGAAGTCTGTTGGGAACCAGAAGTTATGATTTCTGTTTGCTAATAAACATATAAACATACAGAACATTTTTTCACATTTAAAACCTTTTGCTGTCATACCTCCCAACTTTCTGAGATAAGAAAGAGGGACACTTTAAAACACGCCCATGCCACACCTATAACCACGCCTCTACCGCACCCCTCACTATACATATCACAAAGAATTCAGAATCAAAAGATGTAGCTATGTAGCTTTATCATTCAAACCACACTGGTCCTTTCTATTATCATTAGTTTTTCTTCATTTGAAAATTTGAAAATAAGAAATACATCAATTTAATTCAGTGGTCCTCAAACTATGGCCCGAGGGCCGAATGTGGCCCCCCAAGGCTTTTTCACTGGCCCCCGAACACAAAATGTAAAACTGATAGATGTGGCCCACTGCAACTATAAATATTGGCGGCTCGCATATAGAATAGCAGCGCTGGCACCACCCATCCACATACTGTAGAAGCCTTTGAGCAGTCATATGCTGGCTTCCAATTCAAGTCTGCATCAGGTGACACTGCTATCCAACTGGATGGCAGGTTGTCACCTGGGTATGCTTCACTTTCTGGTGCACAAAAACGTTCTACAAGCACTGCATGACTGAATGGCTGCTGCTGGTAGGTCTCCTCTGGGCAATACCTAGATTCAATGTTATGTTTTTCAACATCATTTTATGTACGTTTCAGCCCCCCAGCAGTCTGAAGTATGTTGACCCGGGCCTTGACCGAGCAAGTTTGGGGACCCTTGATTTAATTGATGGGAATAAAGTTTAGAGTCCGTTAAACACATTTCTCTGTAGAACAATGCATATATTAACATAGATCTTTACATCAATCGTGAAAGAGGGACAAATGAGGAAGAAAGAGGGACAGGGGATTTTGTTCCCAAAGAGAGGCTGTCCTTTTAAAAGAGGGACAGTTGGGAGCTATGCTCTCATTTCCAATAACAAGAGACTGTCCAAGGATAGCAGCTGCTACAGTTAAATCTAACGTTTAATGACCTCAGCTTGGCTTCCTCTTCCTTTTTGCAACCCCACCCCATACCCTGATACTTGTGGAATTAAGGGAGCTACAGCAGATTGTATCTCTCACCCTAAATGCAATACTCCAGTCAAATGAATCTGAAAACTGTAAGAAGCAAAGTGACATAAAGCTAATGTTATATTTCTAAAGAAACCTATTTTTCGAAGCGAGTGTTTCTTAGTTTAGAAGTAGGGAATTTATGATCATATATAAACACTACTTGCTTCTTTGGAGAATGTTTGACCCTCATCACCAAAGAACTATGTTGAGAACTTTTGGAGACCTTGTAAGATAGGGAGGACTGCTACCTTTTTGAGAAGGGGAAAAACACTATGTTGTCAGACAAAAAAAAAGCATTCAAAGTGGACCAAAACTCTAGCACGGCACACAATGAAAAGTCTTTTATTCCACTTATAGCTGCTGAATAAATTCACTTCTCTGGGCTCTGTACTTGTTTAGGCAAATTAGAGTGTCCAATTAGCACTTATCAGCAGATCTGACTCAGAGCTGAGTTGTGCTGCTGCTCCTCTCTGCCCTGTAGTAAACATGGTGACTTAACCCTGTGTTTCTAGTAATGGGAAAGGAAGTTAAAACTGCAGGGTTTTTTTTAGGATTTCCAGAAACTGTAATGTAGATTTTTTTTTTTGCTAAAGGCTATCACGTTGAGGCTATTTTTTTTGAGCAGAGAGGACGTTCTGAGTTTAGTTCCACTTTAAGACAGTACAAAAAAACTCTCATCAATACTGTACTTTGAATAAAATGGTAGGGAAAGAGCTTCAGAAATGCTTGGCATAAATATACAGTATTATGAGGGAAAACCTCATCACACAAGCTGACCATTTGAAGAAAGAGTGGCCCAGTTAACCTGTCTGCGAACTCCTAATGCTGACCGGAGGCCGCAGACTGAAACACAACTGATTTTAAAAGTAATGCCCATGTGTTCCTGGACCCTATGGCTTAGACCCCTCTATACGCGTTTTAAATGAAATCTTTTTCACAATGCACTGTTATGGAAAAAATGCATACTAACGCACACTAACGCACACCAACGCATTAGAGAGACTCTGTAACAAAATTTTCAGCCTTATTTTTTCTATCCTATAAGTTCCTATACCTAGACAAGGGGAGGGTAGAGAAAGAAAAGGAACTGGCACTCAATGGTGGCTAATTGCAGGGTGATCCGGAAGGGCTCAGCAGTAATGTGTTCCCAGCTGTAGTAATCCGTATACTGTAAAAGAGAAAGAGTGCTGGGCACCAGAACTTAAGCTTGCAATTTATTCCAGAATCACATACAGACAATGAAAGCGAGGGGGGTAACAAAAGGCCTAACAGCCATTTCGCGGGATAAAAGTTGCCCGCTTCCTCAGAGTCTTTGAGGAAGCTGGCAACTTTTATCCCGCAAAACGGCTGTTAGGCCTTTTGCTACCCCCTCGCTTTCATTGTCTGTATGTGATTCTGGAATAAATTGCAAGCTTAAGTTCTGGTGCCCAGTGCTCTTTCTCTTCTACTGTATAAGTTCCTATACCTGTTCTAATGTGGTCTGGATTACTGCAGCCTTCTGTAGTTGCACAGTCTCTGTAATATATCAAATCTTCTTTCCTTTGTCATGCTTTGTCGACACAGAAAGGAATCCACTTCCTCTGCTGTGATAGGGAGAAATTATGCCTGCCCTCTACACGCCCCCTGCAGGCTCTGTGTGTGTGCTTTTTTTTTATCCCTCACAGACAGGTCTCTGCTCTCTGTTTCAGCTTGTCATGCTGAGAAACTGTGAGAATCCCTGACAGGAATGCAGATAATTCACAATGTAATAAAAACTTGTAGTATACTGTGACATGATATACCGGTATTTATATATATATATATAATACATCACTTCCTGGTTAGCCACCATGTTTTTTGTTTGTAAACACTAAAACTGGTGATTAAAAGCCAGGATTGCAGCGGGGAGCGGTGAAAATGGCAAAGAGGGATCCAGGAGATCACAGTGACTGGTTTGGTATGTTTTTTATTGTAACAGTAAAGATTGTTTTTAAGAGTAAAAGGGCCCTTACTGAAACATCCTGGTACCGCCTACATTGCCATTGCTTCACAAACACTTACCGATATGTTCGCATTTGCTAAACATTCCTCCCGCTTGCCAAACATTTGCTGATTAATTTGCCGGTAAAGTTAGTCGTAAGAGACATTGGATGCCAGATCTGTCAGGCTTGCCTGGTCAATGACTATAGGTCAAGCTGTATGCCCATATGGCTGACCTATAGCCCAGCCTGTAACACCTGCACAAACTCCTACCTAGTACAATTCTACAATGCCCTGCAGGTAGATGTAGCATACAGACCAACAGATAGTATTCACCAAACAAAGCAGTAAGAGTAATACAATGCACAATGTACTCAGATATATAATCACCTAAGGCCTGGGGTTGGAGGCACTCCAGATGATAGGCAGGTGATGACAGGCAGGGAAGGACAGGCTGTAGGCAGTTCAAATACTTTACAGATAACGTGGTCAACCCAATCCGAAGTCAGTCCAGGCAGAGTTCATGGGAAGTCCAGTAATTTTGCAGAGGTCCGTAACAGGTAATCCAATCAGAGAGCGTGGTCAGGAACAAGCGGAGGTCGGCAACAGGAAATCAATCTGGAAATATGCTTGGTCAAGATACAGGCACAATCGGCAATAGAGATCAGAGCAATGAGTGACCGCATACCCAGCACAAGCCAAAACTAAATATTATCACGGGTGAAGTCTGGGGGCACTCACTAAACTTAAATAAGAGGACCAACCAATCAGAAGCAATAGAACTGAAACAACAAATAGATGCTCAGCGTGTCAGCTAATTAGCTGACACGCAATACACAGGTCACTGTTTACATTGGCGGAGGGTGCACTGAGAACGTCTCCTCTGACTGTCCAATGAGAGCTGCGCAGCCTCCTGCGCTCCAGTGACGTCAGAGGCTTGCCAATACCCAGAGGTCAGAGCCGCAGCTCGGGTCTCGGCATTTCGCATCTGACATGCGCCGGCGGCGCTTACAAGATCTCACCAAATGGCAGACTGTAAATATTCAGCTGTCAGATCTCAGCACCTGTTGCACGGAATTACACATGGAGATAAATATTATGATAATTAATCTTCCCTAACCTACCTTGTGCCATTTCCCCACCCTAGCCTACCTTGTGCCTCTTCCCTATCCTACCCTACTGTAAGGTCTGAAGCTATGCCGGCTGCGGATGCGCAGGATAGACCCACAGCCGCCTTTGTTCCCTGTTCACAGGCCTTATCCGTCCCGGCGGCCTCCAGCACGCCGGGAACGGCATTGTCTATTGCTCATATAGGGTCTCTGTATCGCGCAGGCGCGCACGAAGACAGGACCTTTATGCTGGAAGAAGGCGCGTCAGCTGACCTGCTGGTTGGCTGACTACAGGAGTAACTCGCGCCGCCCGGATTGGCTGATTGCCTGGGGGCATGGCGCTGGGCTCTCCTCGGCTTCTTTAGCCATCGCAGATCATTGGCAACTTGTCTGCTGTTGCGTACACTCGTGTTAGCGCTCAGACCTTAGACTAGTATCCAGGTGTTGAAACCAAGGACTTCACACCAGACTAGGAATTGTTATTGTATTGATTACCTGTGTATGATTCTGGCTATTCTCTGACCTTGCTATCGCTAAACGATTCTGTACCTCTGCTTTTCTGACTTTAGTTGCTGAACCTTTGCCTGATAATTACTATTCTCTTGCCTGCCGTTTTGGTACTGTCTCTTCCTGCCTGTTATCGAACTTTGCCTGTCTGACTACTCTACTCACTAGTGGGCCCTTGCCACTAGTGAGGAACTCTAGCTATTAGAACCCACCAGCCCCTCTGGTGAGGTTCAGACTCACTAGTATCACACTAAGTGACTGTTAGTACCTTGCCAGCTCCTCTGGCAAGGTCTTGCTAAACTATTTAGTAACTTGTGCTGTTAGTACCTTGCCAGCTCCTCTGGCAAGGTCTTGCTAAACTATTTAGTCACTTGTGCTGTTAGTACCTTGCCAGCTCCTCTGGCAAGGTCTTGCTCACTATTCAGTCATTGTACTGTCAATACCTTACCAGCTCCTCTGGTAAGGTTTAGCCAAACTTCTTTAATTCCCTCTTTATTCGTACTTTGCCAGCTCCTCTGGTAAAGGTATTGATATTTGTGTTGGTAGACCCTCCAGCTCCTCTGGAGAGGTCTGTACTGTTTTAGCTAGTACTCACCAGCTCCTCTGGTGAAGTCTAGCACTATTGTTGCAGCTAGTACCCACCAGCTCCTCTGGTGAGGTCTAGCACTATTGTTGCAGCTAGTACCCACCAGCTCCTCTGGTGAGGTCTAGCTCTGTTCTTGCAGATAGTACTCACCAGCTCCTCTGGTGAGATCTATTCAATTAATCTACTGTTGCACCAATCATCACACCTTACTCTCTGCTAGCTATACTAGTATTATTGGTGATACTGCAGATCACCACATAATCAGGTATAGCGTCTGTATTATCAGTGATTATGCAGATCACAGATAATCAGACGTCTCAGTTGCAGCACGCAATCGTTACACCTACCATTTGCCTCTTCCCTATCCTACCCTGCCATTTGCCTCTTCCTTATCCTACCCTGCCATTTGCCTCTTCCCTATCCTACCCTATGCTTCCTTCCTATCCTTTACAGTGATTCTTTCCTATCCTACCCTTCTCAATGCCTCTACCCGATCCTACCGTATCCTGTGTCTCCTACCTACAGTACCCTGCGCTGCTTCCCTACCCTTACTTGTGCTGTTTCCATATGCTTCTATGTGCCTCTTCCATATCCTTCTCTACAATATGCATCTTCCCTATGCTACTCTATGCTTCTTCCCTATTCAACCCTATGTCTCTTTCCTATCCTAAAGTTCCCAATGTCTCTTAACTATCCTACTGTACACTGTGATCCTACCCTACCCAACCTTGTGTTGTTTGCCTTCTCCAGCCTGTCCCTTTTCACTGTGCCCCATTCTTGTCCCACCCTATGCTTCCTCCCTATCCTACCATACACTTTGCACCTACCCTGTGCCTCTTCCCTTCCTCATCTTACCCTGAGCCTTTTCCCTACCCTATCAGGGGCCTGATTCACAAAGCGGTGCAAACACTTTGCACGCCAGTGAAAAGCCCTTTATCACGCCTAAACTCAGTTTAGGCGTGATAAGAAGAAACTCGCGCGAAATTCGTGAAGGCGCCCAAAAAGCCCTATGGGCGCTGCGCGCGGAATCGAGCGATTGTGCGCACGGGACTTTGCGCGCGATAACCAGCACAAAGCGGTGCTAACTCAGCGGTGCAAAGGTTATCACGCCTAAAGTCTTTTAGGCGTGATAACTGAGTTATCACCGCTTTGTGAATCAGGCCCCTTGTATGTGTTTCCCCTGCCATTTTGGACTTTGCAAAGGCCTTCAACACTGTTCCACACAAAAGTCTGGTGCAAAAGTTGAGGATGCAAGGACTGGGGAAGAGTCTGTGTGCATGGATAGGGAACTGGCTAATGGACAGAAAACAAAAAGTTGTAGTCAATGGAGCATACTCAAAATGGGTGACTGTAAGCAGTGGAGTCCCACAGGGGTCTGTACTGGGTCCAGTGCTCTTCAATTTATTTATTAATGACCTAGTAGATGCAGTAGTAAGCAATTTTGCTATTTTTGCAGATGACACACAATTGTGCAGAATCATTAACTCACAGGAAGATAGGGACATACTGCAACAGGATCTGGATAGGATGGCTATATGGGCACATAAATGGCAGATGAAATTCAATGTTGAAAAATGTAAAGTCATGCATTTTGGTCGTACTAATGGTCTAGCACCATACAAAATAATTGGGATACAGTTGGGGACATCAAACTTGGAGAAGCACTTAGGAGTACTCATCGACAACAAGTAATCGTACTCAATGCCAAGCCGCTGCAACTAAAGCTAACAAAATTTTGGGATGCATTAAAAGGGAAATAATAACTCGAGATGCTAGCATGATATTGCCCCTGTTTAACTCTCTAGTAAGGCCACATCTGAAATATGGAATTCAGTTCTTGGCACCACATTACAGGAAAGATATTGCAGTTTTAGAGCAGGTGCAGAGACTAGCAACAAAATTGATACGTGGGATGGAAGGTCTCACTTACCAAGAAAGGGTAGATAAACTGGATTTATTTAGTCTAGAGAAAAGACGCCTTAGAGGGAATCTAATTAACATGTATAAATACGTCAGAGGGCAATATAAAAGCTTGGCGGATGAGCTTTTTGTCCCTAGACCTTCTCAAAGGACTAGAGGACATGATCTGCGCATGGAGGAAAAAGGTTTTAGCCATTTATTTAGGAAAGGGTTCTTTACAGTAAGAGTGATTAAGATGTGGAATGCATTGCCACAGGAAGTAGTTATGGCAAATTCTATACCAGCATTTAAAGGGGGCTTAGATGCTTTCCTTGCGTTGAAAGACATCCATGGCTACAATTACTAGGAATGCCCAGTGATGTTGTTCCAGGGATTTTATCTGATTGCCATCTGGAGTCGGGAAGGAATTTTTTCGCTTTTGGGGCTAATTGGAGATGCCTTGTAAGGGTTTTTCGCCTTCCTCTGGATCAACAGGGATATATGAGGGAGCAGGCTGGTGTTGTACTTTGTTAGAAAAAATAGAATAGAATGTTGAAAATATCTATATTTGCAGCGACCAAAAAGAGGTGCAAACCCTGGTTAATAATATAATAAACAAAAACAAACAAACAAAAGAAAAAAACAAGACAACCGACCAGTATATTGCTGCACACTATTAAGTATGGAAAAATACACTGCAATAAAGTTAATTCAAAATTGTATAAATCTTTAATAAATATCGTATAATTGTGCTAAATAAGCACCTATCAGTGATGGGTAATGTCGGCCAAAGAACCACCTAAAAGTCCTCAGCAGTAATAGGCCATAGTTCTTCATAGTATAGGCACAGTCTGTAGTATCCTCTTCATGCAATACACACGACAAGAGACCCTAACAGTTCACCATCAGCACCACAGCGCAGCCACACTCCTATGCAATGGATGTAATTTCATCAAGAGTAATCTTATTTCCCTGTCCAATCGCAACAGAGATTCCTCAGAGAACAATTGCTTCACATAGGATTTTTCATCACGTTATGTATAGCTATACTTATCGTTCTTCTAAGCAGTTTTCATGCTGGATTGTGCCTTGCTATAACAGTCACTGGGCCCAGGCTATTGTAGTCTTCAGCAGTGCATAAGCCATGCTGGCATGGCGGCTCGGCGTCCGGATGTATAGGTAAGCTGCGTTAATGCATTTCGCCCCGCCCCCGGAGCTTCGGCAGAACGTATGTCACGTACATCCGCAATACATGCGTATTTATAGCTGGAACGCATGACGTAAGGATATTGCGCCATCTTGTGGCCATATTAAGTCTTTCAGGGATTTCCGCAATACATGCGTAATTATCTCCGGAATAGTTGTAGTCATGTTATTGCACCATCTTGTGGCCATACTATTTCTTTCAGGGATTTCCGCAATACATGCGTAATTATCTCCGGAATGGCTATAATCAAGTTATTGCACCATCCTGTGGCTATATTTATTCTTACACCAGTTATATAAAATACAACTAGACCATAACATTACATGCTGCTCATAATAATTATATCCCTTTTTATCTATCCTTTACACATGATCCATTTACAATATAATCTTTAATTCATATCTTAATAGTGTGATGATCCGCTCAGCTGGCTGCACAGGCAAACAGCTGTTTGTCCATTCCTCTAGTCTGTGGGCTGCAGGTCTCTGGAACAGAGACCTGTCTTTCCATTGCAAGTTTCTGGTCTGTTCTCTTGCTGGGGAATTTGCATACATTCGTTATGCAAATCCCCTACCTGCCTTCTTTGATGATTGGCACTATAAGAGCTTTATGTTTCCCAGAAGGCTTTGCTGGTCATTTCCCTTCCATGGTCTGTTCCTGATGGACACTGCTGGAGTGTCAGCCATTGCTATCTAGTATAGTTAATTCCTGGGGGTTGCTTTAGGCTCCCCTTCTAGCCCAGTCAGGTTGTATTATCTGTATTGCCTGTTCTGTCTTGTCTTGCCTGTTGCCATTTTCCTGTCCCAACGGTGGTTGACAGGAAATGGTTCTGATCTCTGTTCTTGGAGTATAGCTGGTGCAGCGGTTGCTACCAGCTATCTCTTCTGTTCTGTCTCCTGGGATCGCGCTAGCTACTTTTCGCTAGCGCTGGGGATTCTTCTGTTCTGTCTCCTGGGATCGCGCTAGCTACTTTTCGCTAGCGCTGGGGATCCTTCTGTTCTGTCTTCTGGGATCGCGCTAGCTACTTTTCGCTAGCGCTGGGGATCCTTCTGTTCTGCTACTCTGTACTCTGTACCTGGATCGCGCTAGCCACTTTCCGCTAGTGCTGTGGATCCTATCTCTCGCTTGTCCCTGTTTTCGTGTGTCTGTCTTGTCCGCTACACTTGCTGGAGGCTCGGTGAGGTAACCGTTAAGCAAGCGCTCGCGTCCTCTGTTTCATGTTTGTCTGTTAATGGTTAGTTAGGCGTGCTTGTCTCTATTGTGCTTATCACGTGGAGATCGCGCATAACCGCGTGCACTGTTGCGAATGAGTGTGGTGTTCGCGGTTAGCTAGCGTTTGTTGTTTTCCGTATCTCCTTATTGTATTATTTGCTGTGCCTTTGCTACCCTCGTATTCTATTCTGATCTGCCTTGTGTCACGTCTGGTGATCGCACCTCTCGCCATCGCGTTCCTAATTCATATCTGCTGTTTGTGCGCGGTCGCGGGGTGGCGACTGGATTGGCGCACACACATACAACCTGTCCCTTTGCTCAATCTCATTCGCAATCGCCTCTCTTGCGATTGCGTTCTGCGCTTCGTACAATTCCTGTCTGGCACTTGTGGAGGTACAGAGGATTGGTTCCTCTGCACCCCCCAGCGCCATCTGCCGACCGGAATTTCCCTCTACAGGTGCGTAGCACCTTTTGCTGGGTGCCTGCAAATATACGCTTGTGGAGGATTTCCGCCATGTCAGCGCACGCGTTGTGCGCTGATCACGGAGAAAGTTCCACAATCGTTACAAATAGTTCCAGCCATAGTTAAATGTATAAAGTGGGAGAAAGAATATAGAACCTAAACATAATAGTAATCATAATCCACCGGGGGAGCCGGCAGCCCACTCAGACCATTGTCAATTACCCAACTATCTACAAGAACACCTTTAAATTTAGATCTGTATTTAGACCTTTTGGGCTTAGTGTATCAAGGACATATATCCAATAGCTCTCCTTCTTGTACAACTGTACATCAGTATTCATGTATCTCGTTCCAGGATTAAGATGATATATAGCCTTAACCCTTAAAGTAGAGTGATCAGCATTATGATGCTCTAAAAAATGGAGAGCCACCGGTGTCTTTTCTATTTCTACATTTTCCTCTTTTCCTGCATCTATTATATTTCTTACATGTTCCTGGATACATAGTCTCATCTCTCTTTTAGTTTTCCCTATGTAGAATTTACCACATGGGCAGGTCATCTGATATATCACATTTTTAGTTTTGCATGTCATTGCATGTCTAATATCATATTCTTTTGTTCCTGCTGAATTCGTAAATTTATCAGTGACTTCTATTAATGGACATATAGAGCAATCATTGCATCTATGCATCCCATTTTTACGTTTGAAAAAATCTTGTCCATGTTTGGTCTTTAATTCTGAAACCGTCAATAAATCAGCTAAATTTTTATTGCGCCTCGCAGTCACAACAGGTCTGGGTCCTACTACTTTAGCAAGTCTCCTATCCTTCTGCAATATAGGCCAGAATCTATATAAGGTATCTTTAAGTCTTCCCCAATGTGGTTCATAGGTTGTAATTAGTCGTGGGGAAGAATTGCAATTTTGTCGATTTTTCTTAGTCAGAAGTATACTTCGATCGGTTTTTAGTGCTCTATATAGAGCCGATTTCAATAATTTATGAGGATATCCCCTGGCCCTAAGCCTCTCCTTAAGGTCATAGGCCTCAATTTTAAATTGTGCTAAATCACTGCAATTTCTGCGTAGTCTTAAGAATTGCCCAATTGGCACTTTCCTTTTTTGTGACTGAAGGTGTGCACTATCATAATGGAGCAATAAATTCCCAGCTGTCGGTTTTCTATATGTCGAAGTTTTCAATTTATTACCTTCTTTTTTGATTGTCACATCTAAAAATTCAATTATTTGTTCATGTACTTTGTATGTCAAGAAGATATTATAATTATTAACATTCAAAGATTTTATGAACTGTTCCAAACTGGTATGGGTACCGGTCCATAACATAAATATGTCGTCCACATAGCGGAGCCACAGGGGGATGTGCTCCCGGAAACGCGGGTCCCCATAGACGACCTCCTCCTCTCATGCGCCCAAATGGAGACACGCATAAGCCGGAGAGCACTCCGCCCCCATGGCCACACCCCTTTTTTTGTCTGTAGTATCTACCGTCAAAAGAAAAAAAGTTGTTATTCAAAATAAATTTCAATAATTGCACAACAAACTCATTATGAGTATCTTCACATGGATAGTAATTATAAAGGTATTTATCTACTGCCCTCAGACCCACTTGGTTTGGGATAGAGGTAAACAAGGATTCTACATCAAGGCCTACTAATAAGGCTCCCTCCGGAACCACAACATTCTGTAGTTTCTCCAATAATTGCATAGTATCAAGTACAAATGATGGTAAAAGTTCAACCATAGGTTTAAGTTTTTGGTCAACATATTGTGCTGACTTCTCAGTTGGTGCGTTGATTGCAGCAATTATTGGTCGACCAGGGGGTCGTTTAGCATTTTTATGTATTTTTGGTTGCATGTACAGTATAGGTACCACAAATTGATCCACAGACAATGCTTTGTATTCACGCTCTGTGAGGACATTATCCAAATATCCCCACTGTAATTTTCTATTTAGGTCCTCTTTTAACCGAATAAACGGATTCACTGTTACACGTTCATAGCATTCGCTATTATTCAACTGACGTAAAGCCTCATCTAGATACATCTAGATTTCATCATAGTCTGATCAACTTGCTATTAGTATGCAGTTTATTGGTTAGGCTTAATTATAGCGTTTATATCTAGATCATGTTGGTCTCCATTTTCTAACCTCTGTGAGTGTATACATTTTTGAGATCTCTTGGCCACACCTAATAGTGTTGTGTGCTTGATTACCTCACGTTCCTTACTGGAGGGTTTTTGAGGAGTTTCCAAAATGGTCAGATATTCATAGATGTTTTTATGTGTGAAGGGGTGAGGACTTTTAGGTGGTTCTTTGGCCGACATTAGCCATCACTGATAGGTGCTAATTTAGCACAATTATACGATATCTAATAAAGATTTATACAATTTTAAATTAACTTTATTGCAGTATATTTTTCCATACTTAATAGTGTGCAGCAATATACCGGTCGGTTGTTCTTGTTTTTATTTTGTTGTACTTTGTTCTCTGGTTGAACGCGATGGACGTATGTCTTTTTTCAACCCAAGTAACTATGTAACTATGTAACTATATATCCTTCGCCTACTGTAGACCACCTTACCTTACCCTATGAGCAGAGCTGGGACAAGGTCCTCCAGCACCCAAGGCTGAGACACCAAAGTGCACCCCTCCATCCCTGCCACCCCAGCCATCACACACTGATTACTATTAGACTAAGAGGGCCACAGGGCCCACAACCTCCCCAACACCTTAATATCTAGTTATCTGGCTTCCAGTCACTGCTATGTATCCCCTTTTCTTATTTATTTCTGCTTCAAACACAATTAGGAATGACAGCTGAATGAATTGTGCACCCCCTCCTACTCTGCGCCCTGAGGCTGGAGCCTCTCCAGCCTATGCCTTGGCCTGGCCCTGCCTATGAGCCTACACTACATACTACTACAGAAAATACTTTGTGTGTAAGCCTTTACTTGTGTAAAATATTTTTTATAACCCCATGTATTAAAGAATGATGCTGATTTGTGAATAAACCTCTTGGTTACAGAGTAATCTAGGTCCAAATAAAGACATCAAGTTCATTAAGTTCAACCTCTGGAAACTCACTGTCCAATCAATTTAAAGTGCAATACATTACAAAATGCTAATATCAGCAGTACTTCACCAGTCATTTTGTAACCTCGTATTTAATGTTATTACAAAATGATCTCTCATTTCAGTTTGCAGCCAGTTAATTTCCCAGAACCCCTAAATAACATATCTTTTACTACATTGGCATTCACTGTAAGTAAAGATTGCCCAGAATTATCATTATGAATGGGTAATTAGCTGCACAAAGCTGGATGCATGGCAGGTCATCCTATAATCCTGCCGTAATCAACAAACCCGACTCCTCCAGCAGAAACACTGTGAAACGGCTGCAACAGTCTGTGCAGATGAAGCCAAGATAAAATATCAGAAGTTGTATTTGCAAAAACCTTGTACCGCTTTGCAGTATCTGAAATATTTGTTTCTCACTTTGCATTTAACTTAAAGTTTGTCCAAGGTACAGTGGCAGGATTGAGTTGGGCATTAATGAATCCCGACAGTTGCCCATATTAATGCAAAATGCGATAACGGCTCAGACGTTAAAAGCACTCTGGCTAAGAGAGGCTATAAAACTCTGCCAGTTTAGGTATTTTTTGACACATGCATGAGAGCGGTGGAAACTTTACAGTGCCAACCAGTAAAACGTCTGCAGAGTGTGCTGAGCTGATTAATCCTGCCCATGGCACGAAATGAAAAGGGAGAGAATTATGTGTGCGAAGATGAAGAAAGACAGCGAGGAAGCGTTTCTGTCAGGAAAAAATGCGATTTTGTTCTCAGGCTGTGTGTATTTCACTTATTGTGCATAATGAGGAGGGATTGATTGTCTCATTTTGCTAGAGGGATACTTCATTCCAACTGTAAACATCCTCCCAGACACAGACCTGGGAAAGGCTGCATAAAGAGTACCTGTCACTGATTTACAGGCAACCGCAAAGTCTCCTTTTGTTCTGCGTGGGTTGATGGAAGCATTATTACCCTTGCACATTTGGTCTTTGTATTGTTGTGACAAGTAATTAAAAAGCCATTTTTGTGGATTGGTGTTAATCTCTAGTGACAACACATACAGAGTACAAACAAGCAAGGGTTAAATACGCTTTGGCCTGACAACCAATTTTTGGGCCTTTCCACTTTGTCAGGGGGCCACAGAAAGTTTATGGCCTCTGACAAGACAGAAGAGCACGTACAACGACTGTCATGCCGAAGCCTATTTAACCCTTGCACGTCGGGACTTTGTGTTGTCTCTAGTGAGTGAGGATTTTCGTGGATAGGTGCCCTGCCTATGCTTCTTTTGAGAACGAATATATAGAAATTAAATTCAGTTCAGTGCGAATGTATGAATATGAAAAGAAAGTGTGTAATGTGATTGGGTATAATCGCTCACTGAGGAGAAAATCTGTGTAATTTTTTTTTAAGTGGAGAGAAAAGATATTTGAAAATAGCATTTGTCATTGACGAGCAGAAAAAAAATTGTATTAGAGTTGATCATATTATTGAATGAATAATTCTTTTAAATGAGCCTGTGTTCTGTATGGTCAGTTTTAGGGTCCCTACAGACACCAGACAGCTGTTGGTTGTGCAGGCATGATCCAGCCACCTTTTGGATCAGTGATGGGGAAACTTCTTTACAGGAAAAATGGCACATTTGCAAATGGACAACTCCATACTCAAATGCAAATTTGAATTTCTATTGGTCATTCCATCCCAGATGACCTTGCATGAAAAGTCATACTGAGCATTATGGGGAACAAGCTTGCTTGATTAACAATTCTATTTATCAATTAACTATTTAACTTGAGATAGGCATTGTTTGGGAAGTGCTTTGAAGTACTAGTGTATACATTTGACTGCTTCTCTCATTGATTACTGTTATCAAATTCCTTTCACACTTCAGTGACACCAAAATCTTACAGACTACATCATGAAGAGAAGGGAGGGATTCCCTGACACTGCACCTGTTAACCCTGTGTGTGAGAGAAAGCTCTCACTGCCTGTCTCTGAGAGCTCTCTGCAAAAAGCAGAGGAAATATATCTGATGTGCAACATAAACATTTGTAATAGTATGTGAAACCCGACACCAGACGCATTTCATATAACTCTTCTTCATTATTACACTGTTCTTAGCATGTCAGACTGCAGAATAAATTACAACTTTTGCCATTTTAGAACACTTGGTTTGATAGTGTTCCTTTATTGTGTGGCCACGAAAGATCTGATGTGAATGGTGTGTAAACCGTCCTCCCGATTTGGCACACCTAAAGTGACACTACACTTCTGTCAAAAACAATACTTTTCATTTAGTCCAGCACTTTACACAGCAAAGTTTTCATCATGCTTACATGGTTTACATGTGCACAATTCCTCCTTGTAAAGAAACTGACGGTATAGGAGTGTCAAAGCTTGTGTCCAGTCAATGGATTGGTTTAGGTGTTAAAAATTAGTAACAGACTCTTGCTCTGTGCAGCTAAGAATGCATACAACAAAATGGTAACTTATGGCAGGCTGTTTATCCCCCCTCCATCACCCTTTACATGGCTGCAGGGGCCTCTGTGCTGCTGTTATCCTCCTACTGTCAAAGTACTTCCTTTGCACTGGATTTCCATTGCACGGTCAATTAAATTATTTCCTTTGCACAGGAGCTCCCTCGCTAGCCAATACCCGCAGCACAGACTTAAAAAAAAAAGCTTATGAAAGTGATCTCAGACAACCCAGTCTGTGCTCTACCTTCTTTTAGCAGCAATAATAATAATACATTTTTATGGCGCTTTTCTCCTGTTGGACTCAAAGCGCTCAAGAACTGCAGCCGCTAAAGGCACGCTCAAGGGACCATCCTGCAGTGTTAGGAAGTCTTGCCCAAGAAGAGCGAGGTGAAAAGGTCATCATTGGGAAAAGCAGCTTGTTGTGCTGCGTGAGTTCTCACAGACTCACAGCCAGCCAGTGTGCTATTATGTTGAGCTGCAGCACATCATGTGAGAACATTAAATGAAGCAGAATAAATTGTCGGGTGCCGTGCGATTTCAAATTGTGGGACACATTCTCACAAGTTTGCCTCAGGCAGCAAAAAGTCTAGGACCGGCCGGCCCTGAGCATTGCTGTTATATAGGTCATGTTGGTACATAGGTCATTCTGGTTAAACTTTATGGACGGATGTCTTTTTTAATTTTTTGCAATAAAAACTGCAGACAGATTAAGTATCTCCAAGAATTGCACTAAATTCAAATTGCACTTCTCTGTAACCTTGGCATCAGTACTCCCTGTGCTCTGTTTAGAATATAGTATAGTTGTATATGAGACTCTTACTTTGCTAGAGGAGTAATTTTTTTGCTAAGGACATTAGGGTAAGAGACTCCTTGTTACTAATTTTCAAAACCTGTGCTAATCTGCGGACCGACACTAAACTCTGACTACATAAACTATAGTCACGCGGATTTACGTACGCCTACTTAAACCATTGTAGGCCATCTTGGTTTAAGTAGGCGTACGTAAATCCGCGTGACGCGTCACAGGCGACCGCGGCTGGTGGAGCACGGAAGTAGTGGCGCTGATGCGTATCAAGGTTTGTATGGAACGCGGCCGATGGATATGATGTGATGTAATGACCCAGAAGCGCTAGGAGCGGCGTGAAGATTGAAGACAGGTGAGACTGCCCGGAGGCCTATAAGCTGATTGGTAAATTGCCTATACTGGGGGAGAAGCCTGGGGTATAAAGGTGTTGATGTGAAGGGGTATCACTAATCTTGATAAAGCCCTTATTGTGGGGCGAAACGGCTGTCGATCTGCTGTTCTCCGCACCTCTCTTCACCTTCTGTACCTGCTGCTGATATTGTGCATCTGGACTGTGATAAGTATATTGTTTTTTATGCTGCCTATCATTCATCCTTTTTTTTTTTTTTTTTTTTATGGAATAGTTCTATTAAAGTTTGAGAAGTTTTATATACGTTCAAACGAGTTGCTCCTGGATCTTTGTTCTTGCATGGATGTCATACTATGGATCTATATATCACTGCCTGGATGTTGCACTATTTGAACTCACAGTGTTGGAGTAACAGGCATCAACTTAGGTGTGCACTCACTTTGTTCTTGGATATGGATAAACATCTACAGTGTGTCAACTGAAACTATATATATATATATATATATATATAGTGAATTAGAGAAAGAGATGAACTAAAAGCATTGAGTCAAGTGGAATCCCCCTTTAAATATAGGCCATGTGGAGAGCTTAACATCCCGCTGATGCTCTGCGGTAACTTATTGCCCTCCTTTGATCACGGACAATGCCGACAGCACAATCCATCTGCACCGTGTATCATTGCAGTGGAATTAATCCTGCAGCTGCCAGACCTGTCAACCACACTATGACGATACTATTAATAAAGCAAAACACAGAAGGATTAGCGCTGTCACTGGAAATGTACGGCATTAAGAAGGTAACTTTTCCTCGGATCCTAACACTGCTGTCACAATGTACCAGCAGCCTGCCGCAAGGCACACAGGGCCTTACTATTGCAGATAAGATGCTTTCTCACTCAAAATTCATTTTCTGAGATAAAAGGAAAGAATGGAAAAAAATACCTGGTGCACAATATCGAAATCCAAACAAAGGATATGTAATAAACATTGTCCACCGAGCAATACCACAGCCCGGCCTCTGCTAAGTCAATATAGATTTCATCTTGAATATGTGAAATTGAGGGGAAAAGCAGAACAATGCAAGCACCAGGCGGAATTTAAGACTTGCAGATGCTCTTCAGAATCACAGAGACAAAACCACTGACAGAAGAGGGAAATAACATTGATTATCTTGCTGCATTGAAAACTGCCTAGGGGTCAGCAAGTGCAGAGATCTGAATGACCAAACTCTGATGCCTAGACAATGGAATCAGAGAATCTCCAAAATGGCAGGTCTTGTGGCTGGAAGTGATGCGGAACTGATGCATACCTCCCAACTTTTTGAGATGAGAAAGAGAGACGCTTTAGCCATGTCCTTGCCACACCCCTGATCACGCCCCTGTCACACTCCTAGCCACGCATACCATAAAGATTTCATAAGAAAAATATGTTGTTTTATAATTCAAGCCACACTGGTCCTTTCTATCCTGGTTCATTTTCCTTCATATTAACATTTTAAAATTAGTAATATATCAATTTAAAGAGGCACAGACTAACCAGGAAGCTCGTGGTGACCCAGAACTCATTGGAGTGTGTAAGGGACTACAATGGTCCTAAAAGCCCCCTTACTAAGATGTTAAGAAAAACAAAAGTTTGCTTTCCTAAAACAGAAAGAATTTGCGATAATTCAGGTTGGAGTGAGCTTGAGATGTCTCCCAGAGCAACACTGCTGAATATATGCAAATAAACCATTGTTACCCTTAGAAGCTAAACACACCTCCAGAACCGCTGGAATGCAATGATGTGTCAGCTTGTTAATTTGTACAGAGCCATTATAATCCAACATGCATACAGACTGTTTCGGATTGTTTGATCCTCATCAGTGCATGGCATGGATTAATTTGGCTCTTTGGAGTAGGGCTTGTAAATCCGAGAGGCACAGACTAACCAGCAAGCTCATGGTGACCCAGAACTCATTGGAGTGTGTAAGGGACTACAATGGTCCTAAAAGCCCCCTTACTAAGATGTTAAGAAAAACAAAAGTTTGCTTTCCTAAAGCAGAAAGAATTTAAAGGATGGGAATAAAGTTTAGAGTCAATCAAACATTTTTATGTAGAGAAATATATATATTTACAGAGAAGGGGGGACAAAGTCCTGAAACAGGGACAAATGAGGAGGAAAGAGGGACAGAGGGGCAGGGCTCCCAAAGAGGGACTGTCAAAAAAGGGAGCTATGCTGATGGACAATGGGCATATGACTATGTACTGCATAGAACAGTACAAGCTAGCAGTGGCACACCTACAGAGCCATGGGCCCCGGTACAGAAATTTTACATTACCTCCATCACCACACCCCAGCTCTGTATGTATAATGATGCCATGATACAGGCAAAGCTGCTTACTAAGGATAGACATTTTGTCAGAGAGATGTAATTAATAGGTAATGGTAACCACCACACCTCAAATCAGTGAGATAAACTGCTAAATCCATCAGTGGAAAAAGTTAAACAAAACACCTCGGTTTCCAGGCAACAATATAATCTGTATATGGTTTCATCTTCAGGAAATTTTTGTTTTTGTTTTGTGTATACTAAAGACAGGAAGACTTTAAATGATTTCGTATAATTTATTTACAAAAGTAAAAAGAGTGCATTTATAATAACAAACAATCAATATCAAGTAGATGCCAGTCGTTTGCCTGGTCTATTAAACATCTTATACTGTTACATAGTTACATAGTTACATAGTTATTTTGGTTGAAACAAGACATACGTCCATCGAGTTCAACCAGTATAAAGTACAACTCCAGCCTGCTCCCTCACATATCCCTGTTGATCCAGAGGAAGGCGAAAAAATCCTTACAAGGCATGTCTCATGTCTATGTCTCAGCCTAGCACTAGGCAGAGCCATAGACACTTGTTGCTGTATGCTCCATCCCCTATTGCCTGATGAAGCAGGGCCACACCTGCGAAATGCGTTACGATGACCCTTTGGAGTGTATATATGAATAAATTTGCTTGTTGATATAACATCAACCTGTTTTTTTGTGTCTGCTTGGAGGGGGGAGGTCCACCACTGCCTCCCCCATTTAAAAAAAAAATGTTTTAGCTACTTTTATCCTTTTGGCGCCTCTGTTCATTTCCACATCTTATACTGTATGGCTTGCATAACATAAAGGATCTAATGCTAACGTCTTGGTGCCCAGCAGATAACACGATACACCTTTGCAGGTCTAGGGGAATTCATGCCTTGAGAGGTCAAAACCATTTTGGTGGTACAAGGGGTAACAAACAGTGGTAACAAACAAACAATAAGTAAGGAGATTAAAAAAGTCTGCAGCAATGAAGCAAGAAAGCTTAAAGATGAGGTGGTTGGCAGGGCGGGATTGGGTCTGTGGGCAGACCTTCTTCCCCTTTTAAGGTGCCAACACATGCACAATTTCCCCTAAGTTTTGTGCCACTCACCAGGATTGAACTGAAGCCTGCAGGTGACACTGCGGACCCCAGTATTGTACAGATGCGTTACTAAACAGCAGCCAAGCAACACGTTCTGTATCTTAGAAGAAGGGAGGCAATGGCAGAGCTGGGACAAGGTCCTCAAGCACCCAAGGCTGAGGCACCAAAGTGTGCCCCTCCATATCTCCACCCCAGCCACAACACACTGATTGCTATTAGACTAAAAGGCGCCCCAGGGCCCTCAAACCCCCCAATACCTTAATCTATATTTATCTGGCTTTCAGTCACTGCCATGTATCCCCTTTTCTTATGTCTTATGAGAGAAATAAGAAAAGGGGATATATGGCAGTGACTGATAGCTGAGAGAGATGTGCGCCTCCTCCTACACTGCGCCTTCAGGCTGGAGCCTTTTTCACCTCTGCCTCGGACCAGCCCTGGGCAACGGCGCCAGGAACAGTGGCTTCAGTGGATGGGGTAAAGAGGTGGATGGGGTAAAGAGGTGGACAAATCCAGCGATCATTAACCTCCTACGCACGCTTGGGCTAGCCGCTGAGAGCTCTATGCAGAGTATAGCTTGCAGCGGGTGTTTGTACTCACTTCCCGGGGGATCCAGACGTCAGTAACCATTCTCCTTCCTGTCCTTCGAGACTCTGAATCACTCTGGTGAGATCGCCATCATCGATCTCACCAGAGAGTTTCAACACCACCCGGAGGATGGAGGTAAAATTGAAGCGATTATGCCCAGGGAGGTGAGTAAGGGCAGGGGCTGCTCCTGCAGAGACTCTGGCGGCATGATTTTTTCTTGATTTAAGGGTCTGAAACATTTTTAAAAGTTTCTAAAATCTGGAAATAATCATACCGCCAGGGGAGTTAAGCAACCTTGGCAGACGTTGGGTACACCTGTACACACACTAAATTTTTGATCTGAGCTTGCCCTGACCAGCCACCTCGACCCAGAACAGTCTAGCGTGCGTATGGGTATTTATTTACAGGTAAGAATGTATCATCCATATAACTTGGGGGAGGGGGGAGGTGCTGCAGCTCAGATGTTCACATCATTTTGAAAAAGCGCAATGCTGCGAAGCAGCTGCTAAGGGTTCCTTTTTAAGCTTTGGATCATTGCTGTTTCCTTTTTGTTGTTTTTTTCCCTCTGATCGTCTGTTACTGTCAGTATGGCTGGTTTATTAAACAGCATCTGCCAGTTCTGAAAATGAATTTATCAAAAAAAAAATGATTTTTACTTTCATTAAAACATGTTTTTTAGATGTACAAATTAATTACGATGCTGGAAAGGATTCTTTTCAATGTATAACTTCGTAACTCCAAGTGACAATATCTGCATCTAGATTTAAAATAACAAATGTATAGGCCATTCGCACTCCGGTTTCAAAGACACTGAGCACAGGCTAAATTATCAGTTTACTTAATTACTATGAGGCCTGGGACCCACTACAAAGTGCTATCGCAATCGCTAGCGATTTGTGGTAGCGCTTTGCAAGCTATTTTGAGAGCGATTTTTCTGCTCCTATACAATACATTAGAATGGATGCTGCATGTCCTGCAATTGCGATTTGGCTAATTGCAATCGCTCTAGTGCAGGGATGTCAAACTGGTCCTACGAGGGCCGAGGTCCTCACACATTTTTGACACAGCTCAAATGAATTGATAGGTGTGAATCAGGAAAGGTGTGGTCCATCAGGTAGAACACATTTCTCTCTTTCTCAGTCCATCCGAAACACTGGCATGGATCTGGCCCTCCAGGCCTGGAGTTCGACACCTATGCTCTAGTGCAGGGATGTGCGTTGGGTACATTGCAAAGGACTTCATGGTTGATCCCGACTGCACTACATTTTCCATTCTGTATATTCAATTGTGCTCCTAAAAAAGTGTGGCTCTAGTGGAATCTGTCCCATCCATTTACATTGGCAGAGTGTTTAGGGAAATCTCTAGTGATTTAAAGCAATCCCTAAACGCTCAAAAAAGCTCTCCAGCCCTGAGGGTCCTGAGGCAGTTTACATCCACACAGCAGCTCATGGAGGCGATTCTGACATCTGCAAAGAAATTTAAACAGAAACTCCAAAAACGCAAAAGTTCAATGGATGCAAGAATTGTGAAGCTGCTATCAAATGTAACTTGACCTGTTAAATCAAAAGCTATTTCAATTCAAAGACATCTTAAAGGAGTTGTCAGGGCAATTTGAAAAAAATAAACGCTACTTACTGGGGACTTCCTCCAGCCCCAAGCTCCAAGGACCTCCCTCGCCGCAGCTCTGCCCGCAGCCGCTTGCCGGAGCTCCGACCCGGTCCCCGGCGATGACGTCAGAGCGACCTGGAAGTCGCTCTGTACTGCGCCTGCGCGATCGGCGCTGTCAATCACCGCCACGTGGGCCAGAGCGGACTGCGCAGGCGCAGTAGTTCTGACGCAGGATGTCTAACGCAGTAGTGCCTAACGCAGGATGGCGGTCGTGGAGTGGCTTTCTCGTTCCTCCAGGACACACTGGGGCATCATTTTGCGATGTGCGAATAGCCTGCCAGCCACATTCGGAGCTGGCAGGCTGAAAACAATAAAAAAACAGCCAAATCCCTTGTACAGTGCTGCGATCTGCTGCAGCGCTGTAGAGAGGACAGCTCTGTCACTGAGCTGTCCCCAGGAGAGGCACACAAGGATTGGATCTCGGGGGAAGGGAGGGGGGAAAAAAAGGAAATGAAATAAAAGAAAAATACAATTTAAATTAATTTTTATTAAAAATTGACTTTGCAGCAGCAATCAGATGCCACCAAGGAAAGGAGGGCAGATTCAGATTCATTTGGGTGCTAAGTTGTATGGATATGCAGCGAGCTTTTAAAGCTGCAGAGCACTGAATTGTAAAAAAATCACCTAGTCACTAGGGGGACGTAAATATCCTTAGGGCCCATTCACACTAGAAGCGCTTTGCGGAGCGTTTTGCAATTGATTGAAAATTGCTCCCAGTCACTTTCATTAAAATCACGGTAAAAATCGCAGGAAAATCGCTGCGATTTCGCAATCGTGTGCACGAAAATTGCGCCAATTTTTCTTCGATTTTTACCACGATTTTAATAAAAGTGAATGGGAGTGATTTTAAAAAACGCTAATCAATCGTAAAACTCTCAGAAAAGCGCTTCTAGTGTGAATGGGCCCTAAAGCTGCAAGTTCATAAAAAGGACCATTTTTTAGTTCTTTACAACCCATAAAATGTTTTGAAACTGTGTTGCGTAATAATTTAGAACAGTACATTTTACATTTTTTTAAAAACATACCGTTATCATTGGGAGGTTTATTCAATAACATTCAAATTATACTCTAATGGTTGATGACTCAAAAATGATGCAGACTGCCACTTGCATCAACTATTTAGGGAAATCAGAGAAAAATATAATTTGCATAATAATTTGAAACGTCGTGTATACTATGAACATATGGGGGTAGAATATTTTGGTGTGACACTGTACTGGCCGTCCTTTTTTTGCTCTTGTTGCTGTTTATATCCATCTACTCAGTGAGGTATTTATCCATATTATGGGTAGCAAGAAAAAAGGGCACCGGCGGCTAGTGGACGAAAAGGGCACCGCCATAGACTCTAATGCATTTATCTTTATTATGGCAAAAAAAAGCAGAAAAAGATAAATATCATTACCAACAGTAGAACATTAAAGTTTTTTGAATTATGTTATCGTTTAAAAGCTTGCAACATTATAGTTTTTGTCATATTATTTCGTTTGTATGTACAAATTTTACGTTTTCAAAGATATAAGTTTTTCTATGTGTGAAAGGGTGTTTCTGCAGAGTGGTTAGGGTTAGGCACCACCAGGGGGGTGGTTAGGGTTAGGCACCACTGGGGGGTTAGGGTTAGGCACCACTGGGGGGGGGGGGTTAGGCACACCAGGGTAGTGGTTAGTTTTAGGCACCACCAGGGGAGGGTTCTGTATGAGAGTAGGGTTAGGTTAAGCTGTATTGTTGAATTAAGTAACGATTTTTAACGTTAATATATTTTTGTTATTAACTCCCGCCTGTTTTAAAACGGTATTTATCATTAACCAATTTCGTTAACAATGTTTATTGAAATTTCGTTATCCACCGGCGCCAATTCGTTATCCAGCTGGGCCTTTTTATCCTGGCTCCCTTTTTTTCATGCACCCCATTTTATGGGAGTGTTCATTTTAATCTGACCTCCTAGAGGTTTTTTTGTTGTATGTATAACATGTTTTATATAGTGGTGGTATGCACTTTCTGATTGGATAATTGACTCCTAATAACTAATTTTGTCTTCTTTAATTCACAGTGATGCTCCAACAGTCTTCTGTCTGCCTTGTTGCTCTGAGCAATGCCTGAAGAAGGACATTAAGCAGCCAGACTAGTGTCATCTCAGCGCACATGAGAACTAAAATGAGGTAAAGCAACATGGATTAGAGCTATACACAGGCTATGTAACAGGAAAAAAGGGCGCCGGCAGCTAGTGGATAAAAAGGGCACCGCCATTCACTCCCATAATAAATATCGTTTAATGGGCGCCGAACAGGAAAAAAGGGCGCTGAAGATTATTAACGTTTTACAAACGGCGCCCGGAGATTTTTAATGTTTTATACCTGTGCTTGTGATGATTTAAGTTTAGAAAATGCGCCCGTGACGAATAACGTTTGAATACTAAACATATTTATCGTATTTAACTAAAACATTATTTAAAATTGTATCCCTTACTGTTTGTAAAACATTATTATTCACAAAATAAAGCGATCAGTACCTAACTTAAATTGCAATACATTTTTTGACAGTCACTATTTGTAAAATATTAAATTTCCACACAGTAAAATTAATTAAAATTTGTATTCCTTAATGTTTGTAAAACATTATTATTCACAAAATAAAGTGATTAGTACGTAATGTAAATTGCAATATATTTTTTACAGTCACTATTTGTAAAACATTATTATCCACATAATAAAGCGATCAGGGTGGTTAGGGTTAGGCACCACCAGGGGGGTGGTTAGGGTTAGGCACCACCAGGGGGGTGGTTAGGGTTAGGCACCACCAGGGGGGTCTTAGGGTTAGGCAGCAGTGGGCGTCTAGAGGTTAGGGATAGGTACAGGGGAGGGTTCTGTGTGAGAGTAGGGTTAGGTATAGTTACAGTACAATATACACCACCAGGGGGGTGGTTAGGGTTAGGCACCACCAGGGGGGTCTTAGGGTTAGGCACCACCAGGGGGGTCTTAGAGTTAGGCACCACCAGGGGGGTGGTTAGGGTTAGGCACCACCAGGGGGGTGGTTAGGGTTAAGCACCACCAGGGGGGGGGGGGGGTGGGCTTAGGGTTAGGCACCACCAGGGGGGTCTTAGGGTTAGGCACCACCAGTGGGGGTCTAGGGGTTAGGCATAGGTACAGGGAGGGTTCTGTGTGGGAGTAGGGTTAGGTATAGTTTTGGTAAAATTTTTGTAATACTTACTAATGTTTTACAACACTTATTACGAACGTAGTTATATTTATATCATCGTTATAAACAATATTTTCAGATTTTATTATAAGAAGAAACAATAAATGAAGGTTACTCACAATAATATACAATTCTAACGATTAAACATATATTATCGTTTTTTTAACAAACGTAATTATAAGTTTCACTTTTGAAATGCAGGATTAAAGTTTTCACAATTGCCGATTTCATGCACATTATTTAGATTTATAAATTTGTAAAACATTATTTGTAAACGAAATACAACACAATATTTTTATAAATGGTGTTACTGCTTATCGTTTACACCCCGCGCCCTTTTTTCCCGATGCCCTTTTTTGATGTATGCATCCACAGGGCCGTTTTAGGCATAGGCACACCAAGCAGATGCCTGGAATGACACCTGCTGTAGGGGGGCACCATTGAGATACTCTCAACACACTGTGCTTTATTGAATTCCTATACATAACTACTAATACTATTAGTAAAGGCATGCATCATCAACACCTAAATGGGCACTGCTGATTAGTATAACAAATGGGGCCTGAATAGCATAATTATATGACAAATGATATTAATGTACGCAGGGGCAAACGCAGGATTTTTAAGGGCGGGATTCCTGAAAGGTCCAGAAGCACGTATGTCCCCGAGTGCTTCCGAATACAGGTGGCTCCATACTGCCCATGTACAAAAGTGTGCTGGCGTATTACGGAGCTGCCTATCTTTGGAAGTGCTCAAGGACACGAGTGTTTCTGAGGGCTTCTGGTAGCAGCAAATTTGAACGGGGTACAGCACTGGAACAACTCCCCGAGAGAGGAACGGGAGATAGACTTAGTTTGGACAATTCAGTGGAATATGCCACATAGTATCACATAGCGCAAGCGATACCCATATGATGCAGGGATATATGCATCTGCGGAAGATGGCGGCGCTATATAAATACTAAATAATAATATTTTGCCTCACCAGAACTGCACTTTTATTTAGCTTTCCTGTATGACAAGAAGACACAGCCAGCCAGCACCAGGGAAAGAGGGAAACAAAGGTGAATAAAGGAGGCTGGTGCACACCAATAGTGCTTCTGAGCGTTTTTCAAATCAATAGTGATTAGAAAAGCGCTTGGCTAATGTTACCCTATGACAGTGTTCTCACAGCAGCGTTGTGACTTTCTCAAAATTGCAGGTATACTGCATGTAGCATGTTTTTGAGCGATTCATTCAAAAATCGCTCTGAAAATCGCTTCACAAAATCACATTCACAAATTGCTAGCGATTGGTATTGTCATTTTGGCGTTGCACTAGCCCAGAGAGAGGAGTGGAGAAATTGAGGATAGCCTGAGATGAAGCAGAGAACTTATCTGTATTGCAGTCCCACATCAGACAGGTTACTTGCCTGTAATAGGATTCCTGTCACTGCCAGTCTCTCATACAAGTCAGAAAGAAGCCCTCCTGGAGTCTAGGGACTGTCAAAAACTTTTCAACTTGTTTAACACCTTATCCAAACATGCAGTCATTATAACAATGGGGAGAGACCAGAGAGATGTTTGCCCACGGACCCTGAGTCCAGGCAAGCTCTGCATCATGCTGTGCATATTTACCAGCTTGCCTGCCCTCTAATTGCATCATGTCTTACACTTCTGTGCTGTGGAGAGTCTGGAACTCCAGAATCAACATTCTCTCACTGCAGGCTGCATCTTCTTGTGGGGGAACCTCGGCTGCCTCTCTCATTCAATTAGCTGGAGGGAGGCACCAGAAGTAAGAAAGGAGGGAGAATGAGGCTGTTTATATTATGCGGGCTTCCCTGCCTGAATACACAGCTCAGTGCAGGGGGGGGGGGGGGTGTTCCAGACACCCGGAATAGCCCCCTCCGTTCACCAGTGGTACTAATTAAGCTGTAATTGATTTAGATTTGGTCTGTATTGATTGTTGCGACTCTTCTGGATGTCCATAACAATATTCTGACCTGTACAGACCCAGGATAATAAAAAACAGAATAATGTTTTTACAAAGTAGCTATACCACTCCACATAACTAAAGGAAGAGATCTTGTATACAACAGTTTGTTATTAATGCCTGCAAAACAAATTAATGTACATTATGATCTTCCTATACACAGCATGTGGAAAGGGAAGGAGAGAAAAAAACAAAAGGGTGCCTTGTCTGGGGATCCAAACTGTCCAGAAACAGCCCTGGATATCTAGATAAACACAAACCTTTGTATGGTACCAATAGAGTCAGTAAGAGACTAACCAAAATCTGCCTGGATGTGTACTAACCTTTTATGTAGCATCATGCTAATTTTTAATTATTTGAATATATATTTATTATATATTTATATGATGATTCCTTCTATCTGTTAAAAATGAGTCTGGATAATTGGAGCCGTGTTTCAGAGTGGGAACACACTAGGCAGGATAGGTAGCGTTAACGCGTATAATATAAGTTAGTGGGACGCATGACAAAACGCATATATTCGTGTTTTGCAATGTGAGTTTTAGAAAAACGCTGAACTTGCTGCATATTTTTCTAAAATGCATCTAAAACGCACTTAATGTAGGTCAATGGTGATGCAAAAGGTATAGCGTTTTATTGTGATTTGAAACGTTTTTGTAGCGCTTTATTGTAGTTTGGTTGAACTTGATGGACGTATGTCTTTTTTCAATCCAAATAACTATGTAACTATGTAAGCGTTTTGTATGTGCTTTTTTTTTTTTTTTACAAAAAACAAGTTTGATGATGTATTTACACTTCTTGTTGACTTCCTAGTGATGAGCTTTAAACGCATATAAAAAACGCATACAAAACACCCTTAGGATTCATTTGTGGGAAACGCAAACACATCAAAATGCAAGCAAAACACGTGCGAAACGCAAAACGCAAATGCACTTAAAACACAGAAACACGTATGCAGCAACACACAACCTGTGACGCAATGCCTTGTGTGTCCCCCACCACACAATTTGCACAACTGACATTAAGCTCAAAAAGTTGTTTTCTTTAGCCCTAGCAACAGTGCTCGGTGTACCCTGTTGGGAGTACAGTTGCTATGAGATCATCCAGAAATTCCCACCTTGCTGCAAGAGTAATTAGCTGCACAGGGTGAGAGGATGATTACTCATTTTCAAAACCTGGGCTAACCCTTTCACTAGCATCAAACCTTGACACTCCTGTCTGCCAGTTGCTCTCAAAAGCCCCGTGGAATGCTTATGTTTTATATGCACATAGAAGCAAACTAACCAAGCTGAAATAATGATTGGAATTATACAGGTGCAATATACAGAGCCAAAGTGAAAACAGAGTTTTTCTCAACAAAAAGTGGAATTTCCATTTAGGCTACATTCACAGTGGTGTGTTGCAGTGCGGCGTAACGTCCACATTGTAACGCAGAACATCACATTGCACAATCACCACCTATGCCATGTTCACGGTGCAGCCGGTATTGAACATATGGCATTCCCAACAGCATATATTACTGCAAAACAGTGACCGTAAAGCATACTTTTTATTGACTGTATGATTCACTGTATGCAGTGCAGCAAAACCGTGATAACTCATATATCACACCTTATCAAAGATATCACACCTTATCAAAGTTAACTATGCAACTCTGATCAGGCGTGTTAACTTTGATAAGGTGTGATATCTTTGATAAGGTGTGATATTTGAGTTATCACGGTATAATGAATCAAGCCCAATGTGCGGTGCGACTTTCCCATTCCAATGTGTTCCTGCTTTTACAAGGAACACACTGCAATGCCTACTGTAAACCTAGCCAAAAAGTAAACCTGAGACAGAGGAACAAATTCTATTTTACTTGGGGCTTCTTCCAGTCTCCTGTAGCCTTCCAAGTCCCTCGGCTTCCCCTCGATCTGCTCCATTGTGCCACTTGCGCCTCACTAATTGTGGTTCCGTAGCCAGGAGCGTTCTGTGCATGTGCAGCTCATAAAGACTTAAACTGAGCATAGGCAGAATGCTCCTAGCTACAGAACTGAGATCAAGGAGGCACACGGCCTGGGCCACGCTTGTGCAATTAGCATTCTTTTGGAGGTGCACAACGGAATGGATCAGCAGAAACTGAGTGACCTGTAAGGCTAATGCTGGACATACACGGCACGATTTTGCCGTTCGATTCTCCTGCTCGATTGATTCCCCGCTCGATTCTGCAGGTGATTCTCTTATCTTCCAATCATTTTTCTTATCTTTTTGCATTGTCCTCAATGCGGAATTGAGCGGTGAAATGATCGGGCGGGAGATCAGGAGTGTCAGAAATTATCTATCAAGCCATCTAAATAGCTCAGAATCGAGCCGTGTTTTCCCAGCATGAGGCTAGGTTTCCACTTGTGCTTTTTGTGTCATCCTATTTTATTTCCATTCAATGGAATTTTTGTATGCCTTCGTACACATGAAAAGATCTGAGGTCCTGCATCATTTTTTCAGACATTGCGTACAATTCACGTACAATGCTTTGCATAGGCAACGCATAGCAACGCACATTTTAGCGTTAATTTGCATGCAAATTTGCATTGAATACATGGTTACAGGAAGTTGTCAGTAGTCATGACTAAGCTGTTACTAGGCAGATTCTGTTATATTTGACTAATGTGAATATTCCCTTACGAAAATTCACATAAAATACGTACAAATTTACAAGCACATTTTCACCAATAAGAAAAATCTTATATGATTTTCTAAACGCAACAATTTCACACTACAATGGAAACGTAGCCGAAGTGGAGCTGGCAGAAGCCTCAGGTAAGTAAAATAGAACTTTTTCCCTCTGTCTCAGGTTTACTTTAAAGAGTAACTGTCAGGCTGCAGAAGCTAATTTAAACCTCTATTCTCCTGCGTTAAACAGTTTAGAAGGAAGCTCAAAAGCCATTAGTGAAGATAAAAATCTCAGTTACCTTTGATGTGTGCTTATCAGCAAGTCTGTTATAGACCCATAAAGACGCAAGCCGCATACTAAACTGCAAAGCATTCTGGGGCCCTCCCCTCGGCTGCTAATGAGAGGTTACAGAAGCTTGTAATCAGTCCAGCCTGTAGCACTGATAAATCTCGGGGCAGAGTACTCTGCAGGAGTCAGCTATTGTTCCTAGCCACATGGCTCATTAATATTCACTGCACACTGTGTTGTTCAAGTAGGAGCTTATCTGTGATCAGGAAGCAGGCAGGAAATGACAACACATTTGACAGACAAACATGGAGCCTGCCATGAGCTGTCAGGAGCATCTATCTCTGCATATACTATATACAAATTCTGTGAAATCCAAACGTGGACAGTGAAATGCATATGTAATGTAAGTACAGCCAATCTTTAGCTACTGATATATGTGTTTATTTTCTCTGAGACCTTATACCTAACAGCTCCTCTTTAAAGAAAACCAGAGATCTAAAAAAAAAAAAAAGTGTTATACATACCTGGGGCTTCCTCCAGCTCCATGTGCACGGATCGCTCCCACGCCCCCCAGCTGCCTGCTGCTCGGGTATCGAGTGCCGTTAGTTCTGTCAGTCATGGCCAGTCTGCGCAAAAGGAAGTGCTCTCTCTACATATCTTTCCAGCGGCCAGAGATATATTTTTTAAAGTTGTAAAAAAATGTAAAAAAAAATTTGTTCTGTTTCTGGTAACTTCCAGGAGAGTGTACAGCAACATCTATTGGCCAAAAAGTAATAGTAAACAAATAAAAAGATAAATATAAACACATGTAATATTTATTAAAACCCTATCCCCCTCCCCTAGTAGCTGCAACATCAAACATAAAAAAAAAAAAAAAAAATGAACATTTTAAAAACATGCATAGTTACCTTAGGGCCTGAATGTTTTTAGTATGTATGTTATGCTGGTATATTACTGTTATTTTTGCTTATATGGGTTTGTAATTAGTGATGGACGCAAAATTGAAATAATGCATCTTTCTTTCCAAATAAAATATTGGAGCCATACAATTAAATGTTGCAACAATCGTGACAAATGGGCAAATAAAATGTGTGGGGTTTATGCACAGTAGAATGTTTTATTTTAGAACTGTAATGGCCGAAAACTTAGAAATAATGATTTTTATTTTTTTTTCTTATTATTCCCATTAAAATGCACTTAGAATAAAATAATCCTTAGCAAAATGTACTACCTAAAGAAAGCCTAATTGGTGTTGAAAAAAACCCGAGATATAGATAAATCAGGTGTGATAAGTAGTGATAAAATTGTTGTCAAATGAATGGGAGGAGCGCTGACATGGGAAAATTGCACCTGCGGGCTGAAGTGGTTAAGGTAATGCTAATGGGTGGAAGCAGCAGAGATCAAACGGGCAGCATGAATAAAAATAATATGCTTGCATTTTTAACCCCAATATATTTAAACCACTATAATAATAACAGTGCCACAGACACTCAGGCTAGGTGCACACATGACATAACATGAAAAGCTGCATTTTATGTCACATTTTATGTTAATGTTGTGTGCGATTTTGGTGTATTTTTGGTGCGTTTGCAGTTTTTTAACGCAGATGCATTTTTCAAGCATTTGTGTGCGTTTTAATGCGTTTGCGGTTTTCATATATAAAACGCATATGCGTTTTGATGCGTTTTTATATTCACATTAATGCAAATCACTAGTTTATTATAGTAGTTCTGATTATTGTTGTTTTTAATTTGCATTTTTATGTATTGTTATTTTATGCATGGTCAAACCATATGCTTTATTATTGCTATGTCAAATGTAATCTTCATTATTTCTCTACATTTTATCTATGTATGAATCTGACTTTCCTATTTGCAATAAAGACCCAGTGAAAGAAAAAAAAAGTATCTTTATCAGTAAGTATCAGGAAGCAGAAATACATCATAAATCTTTATTTTTTTTAAAAAAAAAAGCTTAAAAAATGCATACAAAACGCAAAACATTGTGTTTCCATTGACTTTCATTATGTGTGTTTTTGATGTGTTCATGCACAATGTGCAACAAAACTAGCGATTTAAAAAATGCCAAAGTACAAACGCATACCCATGCATTTTTTTTTATGTGGCCCATTGAGTTACATTGGTGCATAAAATGCAGCGTGTGCACCTAGCATCAGTGCAGGGTGTGCAATGTCCGACAGAAGAAACAAAGGCATGAAAACATTACAGTAGGACTTTCATCCCCTATTACTGAACACCTGTGATTTTTATAACTTTATTCCCACACGTTATCAGCAGAGAATACACTCACTCCCTCTAAATCCCCTTTGAACCTCAACTCTGCTCAGTCCTGTCCAATTACCACTGTCTGCTGATCCTCTGATGGGAGGGAGCGAGGATGCTCTTTTTATATCATAAAGAAGACAAATTACGTGGCATCTTCACAACCTGATAACCAAGAGTGCTGCCAAGCGAGTATGTAAAGAAAAACAAGAGATGGGTGTCCCACGCAGTCATCGATGGGCTGTGTAATAACTGTTATCTCTTCTGGCCTTAAAGCGTAACACTTTTCTAACACGGTGGCGTAGTGGTTAGCTCTCTCGCCTTGCAGCGCTGGGTCCCTGGTTCGAATCCCTGCCAGGGCACTATCTGCAAAGAGTTTGTATGTTCTCTCCGTGTCTGCGTGGGTTTCCTCCGGGCACTCCGGTTTCCTCCCACATTCCAAAAACATACAGATAAGTTAATTGGCTCCCCCTAAAAAAAATTGGCCCTAGACTATAGTACTTACACTACATAATATAGACATATGGCAATGGTAGGGATTAGATTGTGAGCTCCTTTGAGGGACAGTTAGTGACAAGATATATATATATACACTGTACAGCGCTGCGTAATATGTCGGCGCTATATTAATAATAATAATAATAATAATAATAACTCAATAATATTTTAAAGTATGTTTCTTTGTCATTTTACAACCAGGTAGGAGTTTACAAAGCTGACTTTAAAGAGGAACATTACCTAATGATAGTATACTGTAGCGGTAAAAAATAAATCAAACCATTGCAAAGTTAAAAAAATAGAAGATAGACAAAATTATTGATACTCGCTGTGTAATATAAATGGTCCTGTTGTTAAAGCCTCTGTAAGGCTGCAAGTCAGCAGCTTTACTGGTGGCCTTCTTGGAAAAAAAGGGAATGCACCAACCTTATCTGTAAACACACCCACTAACAATGTGATAGGCTAAAAGGTTGGATACTGCTTGCTTAGCAGTTGGAACCAGCTGTTACTTCCCACCATGCAACAAGGTTCACAGACATGAAATTGTTAGGGCCATGGTCCTGACATCACAATGTGGGAGGGAGTTCACCACAACATATGAGCTGTACAGAAGCAGAAGGTCCGCACTTGTCCAAGGGTCAAAATCTTTATTTAGGACAAATCAATGACATCGCATGCATCAAAAAGCTGACATGTTTCGAGCTATACTAGCTCTTAATCATAGCTGATCAAACAATGGTAGAAAGTCCCCTTATATAGTGGGACATCCTTACACCTGTGCCTCTGAACCCCGCCCAAAGGAGGGGAATAATGGTCGTTCAGGTACAGGTGCAAGGAGAGATAAATATCTCATATCCAACAATGTGGAAATACATACAGCTGGAAATTAAAACTCAATGAGAATAAAACCATAAAAATACCAAGGAACAGGCCTATACTTTTCAGAGAAAATACACCACAGGTCCCTGAGGTGTTATATAAGGAAGAGAGGACACTCTAAATGAGGGATGAAAGCAGGGAAGAGAGACCCAATACTGAGGAGTCTCAGGTAATAAGCGCCAGGTCCCATTTGGCATTTAAGCCCTGTGGGAGCCTGGTGCCTAAGCGATGGATCCACATGGCTTCCCTCTTCAAAAGAATTTTATAGAGATCCCCACCCCTTCTGGAAGGCATGACTCTTTCAATCCCCTGGAACACGAACCCCGCCATGTCCCCACCATGATTGTCTCTAAAGTGTTTGGCCACATTGGAGATATTAAGAGTGGACCAGCCTGCACCCAGATAGTGTTCGGCTATTCTCTGCCTCACGGGTCTCGTGGAACAACCCACATATTGAAGAGAGCAAAGACTGCAGGTCACCAGATAAACAACATATCTGGTGCCGCAGTTGATAAATTGCTTGATGCTAAAAGAGCAACCGTTTGAGGCAGAGACCACCGTTTTCGATTTCCGATGTACATGGCAGTATCTACAGGTGGAGGTGCCACACCTAAAGGACCCCACTACTGATAGCCAAGTTTTTAGAATGGGCTTGGAGTCATACAGACTAGGGGAGAGAATCTGTCCCAGGGTAGGGGCACGTCTGCTAGAAAACCTGACACCATTTTTAAGAAACGGTGAAAGGCCTGCATCCCCCTCCAGTATTGGCAAATATTCTGTGATAATATTGATAACATTCTTGTATTCCACTGAATGCGTGGTCACAAATGTGGGTCTATACTGACCATTTTTATGTTGCCTGATAGATTGTAGTAACTCCAACTGGGATTTATGTGTGGCCCTAGATCTTCCCCTCTGAATAGACCATGACGGATAACCCCGGGCTCTCAGCCGATTCTCAACAATATCCAGTTCACCCTGCAAAGCGACTTCATCAGAGCAATTCCGTCTTGCCCTAATGAACTCCCCAACAGGAATACTCCGTATTGTGTGGGCTGGATGGCAACTATCCGCTCTTAATATAGTGTTGCCACTACACGGTTTTCTGTATGTTTTAGTGTCGACGGCCCCTGTATGGATATTGCCTTTCAGAATCACATCCAAATAACTAATGGAGGTTGTGTTTACTACATAAGTGAACTGGAGGTTGAGATCATTAGTGTTGAAATAACTGACCAAGCTCTCTGCACTCAAAGGATCACCCCGCCAGACGATCAAAAGATCGTCGATGTACCTCCCATACCACACAACATCCTCCAGTAGATGGCAGGCTCCCCCAAATACATGGCACTCCTCCCACCACCCCATGTATAAATTCGCAAGGGATGGTGAGAACTTAGCGCCCATGGAGGCTCCCCGCCTCTGGAGAAAAAACCTGCCGTCAAACATGAAGTAGTTGTGGGCTAGGAGGTACTCGACGACCACAAGAATAAACATCCGAAGATCAACGGAGTATTCAGAATATCTGGCTAGATGAAACTCAAGTGCCTTTAATGCCAAATCATGTGGGATACAGGAGTAGAGGGACTTGACATCTACTGTGATCCATGAGAGACCGGGTTCCCACCTCAGGCCACCCATGCTTGCTAAAAGGTGTTTCGTATCCTTAACATAACCCGGAAGACGGGTGACCAGAGGTTGTAACAAAGAATCAACCCAAGACCCCAGGCGCTCCCCCAGAGAGCCAATGCCAGCCACAATGGGCCTTCCCTCCGGGGGGGTGCCCGGTTTGTGGATCTTGGGCAGATGGTGAAACACTGGGACAATAGGGCACTTGACCTCCAGAAATTGTCTTAATCTCGAATCGAGGACTCCCAAACTCTCCCCATATGATAGGAGACTACATAGTCTCCTCTGGAATTCAGGGGTGGGATCTGTGCTCAAATTCAGATAAGTGTCAGTGTCCCCTAATTGTCTGAGGGCCTCATCACGGTAAGTGTCACTATCAGAAGCTTTAAGTCGGAGTTCAGTCAATTTACCCTCTTCATAGGTGATAATGAGGGACATTAGTTTTAGAGAACAGTCTGTGAGAAGACACCCGCTGTAAATGGATGCTGGATGCCCTGCAATCTGACAGCGGTGGCTTGGTCACCTCAGATGATGTCACACCAGTCCAGGTAAAGAACCCCGATTTTTATCCTGTAGCCGCTAGGTCGACTTATGTTGACACTTTCCAGGAACTAGTTGAGAGGGATCTTTTACTTATGGCAGGAGGACCCAACCGTTTTGTCCCATCCAATCTCACCCCAACGGAGCACAATGCCCTTAGAGACCTACAAAATAATAAGTCTATTGTTGTACGTAATGCTGATAAGGGAGGCTCCGTTGTGGTCTTGGATAGTGACACTTACCGTGATGAGGCCCTCAGACAATTAGGGGACACTGACACTTATCTGAATTTGAGCACAGATCCCACCCCTGAATTCCAGAGGAGACTATGTAGTCTCCTATCATATGGGGAGAGTTTGGGAGTCCTCGATTCGAGATTAAGACAATTTCTGGAGGTCAAGTGCCCTATTGTCCCAGTGTTTCACCATCTGCCCAAGATCCACAAACCGGGCACCCCCCCGGAGGGCAGGCCCATTGTGGCTGGCATTGGCTCTCTGGGGGAGCGCCTGGGGTCTTGGGTTGATTCTTTGTTACAACCTCTGGTCACCCGTATTCCGGGTTATGTTAAGGATACGAAACACCTTTTAGCAAGCATGGGTGGCCTGAGGTGGGAACCCGGTCTCTCATGGATCACAGTAGATGTCAAGTCCCTCTACTCCTGTATCCCACATGATTTGGCATTAAAGGCACTTGAGTTTCATCTAGCCAGATATTCTGAATACTCCGTTGATCTTCGGATGTTTATTCTTGTGGTCGTCGAGTACCTCCTAGCCCACAACTACTTCATGTTTGACGGCAGGTTTTTTCTCCAGAGGCGGGGAGCCTCCATGGGCTCTAAGTTCTCACCATCCCTTGCGAATTTATACATGGGGTGGTGGGAGGAGTGCCATGTATTTGGGGGAGCCTGCCGTCTACTGGAGGTTGTTGTGTGGTATGGGAGGTACATCGACGACCTTTTGATCGTCTGGCGGGGTGATCCTTTGAGTGCAGAGAGCTTGGTCAATTATTTCAACACTAATGATCTCAACCTCCAGTTCACTTATGTAGTAAACACAACCTCCATTAGTTATTTGGATGTGATTCTGAAAGGCAATATCCATACAGGGGCCGTCGACACTAAAACATACAGAAAACCGTGTAGTGGCAACACTATATTAAGAGCGGATAGTTGCCATCCAGCCCACACAATACGGAGTATTCCTGTTGGTGAGTTCATTAGGGCAAGACAGAATTGCTCTGATGAAGTCGCTTTGCAGGGTGAACTGGATATTGTTGAGAATCGGCTGAGAGCCCGGGGTTATCCGTCATGGTCTATTCAGAGGGGAAGATCTAGGGCCACACATAAATCCCAGTTGGAGTTACTACAATCTATCAGGCAACATAAAAATGGTCAGTATAGACCCACATTTGTGACCACGCATTCAGTGGAATACAAGAATGTTATCAATATTATCACAAAATATTTGCCAATACTGGAGGGGGATGCAGGCCTTTCACCGTTTCTTAAAAATGGTGTCAGGTTTTCTAGCAGACGTGCCCCTACCCTGGGACAGATTCTCTCCCCTAGTCTGTATGACTCCAAGCCCATTCTAAAAACTTGGCTATCAGTAGTGGGGTCCTTTAGGTGTGGCACCTCCACCTGTAGATACTGCCATGTACATCGGAAATCGAAAACGGTGGTCTCTGCCTCAAACGGTTGCTCTTTTAGCATCAAGCAATTTATCAACTGCGGCACCAGATATGTTGTTTATCTGGTGACCTGCAGTCTTTGCTCTCTTCAATATGTGGGTTGTTCCACGAGACCCGTGAGGCAGAAAATAGCCGAACACTATCTGGGTGCAGGCTGGTCCACTCTTAATATCTCCAATGTGGCCAAACACTTTAGAGACAATCATGGTGGGGACATGGCGGGGTTCGTGTTCCAGGGGATTGAAAGAGTCATGCCTTCCAGAAGGGGTGGGGATCTCTATAAAATTCTTTTGAAGAGGGAAGCCATGTGGATCCATCGCTTAGGCACCAGGCTCCCACAGGGCTTAAATGCCAAATGGGACCTGGCGCTTATTACCTGAGACTCCTCAGTATTGGGTCTCTCTTCCCTGCTTTCTTCCCTCATTTAGAGTGTCCTCTCTTCCTTATATAACACCTCAGGGACCTGTGGTGTATTTTTTCTGAAAAGTATAGGCCTGTTCCTTGGTATTTTTATGGTTTTATTCTCATTGAGTTTTAATTTCCAGCTGTATGTATTTCCACATTGTTGGATATGAGATATTTATCTCTCCTTGCACCTGTACCTGAACGACCATTATTCTCCTCCTTTGGGCGGGGTTCAGAGGCACAGGTGTAAGGATGTCCCACTATATAAGGGGACTTTCTACCATTGTTTGATCAGCTATGATTAAGAGCTAGTATAGCTCGAAACATGTCAGCTTTTTGATGCATGCGATGTCATTGATATGTCCTAAATAAAGATTTTGACCCTTGGACAAGTGCGGACCTTCTGCTTCTGGACTTTGTGTGGGCCTTGCTGACCCGGTCGTGCACTGCCGGAGAGGATTGGTGGGTTGTAGCGGTGTTCACACTACGCCTTTCTGCATATGAGCCGTACAGTCGCCCCTGGTGCACTATTACAGAAAAGGTAAAGATTTATTGTGGCAAAGGGGGATTAGGTTGCTGATTGGAAAGACATGGAATACTGGGTTTGACCATACATAAAATTACAAAAATACAAATTAAAAAAAACAATAATCAGAACTATTATAATAAACTGGTGGTACAAAGAAAGAGAGTAAAATCCCATAGTCATAAACCAAAAAGACGCTTCCCAGGCCAATCAAGGACACAGGAGGAGGATACATAGGGATATAAGAGAGACAGAGAAAGATACAGAGACACATAGGAAGAGAGGAGGACATATGAGGAGGGCAGAAAGGGACAGAATAGGATCCAGGAGGAGGACACATAAGGACAGAGGACTACACAAAGGGACAGAAGAGGGCACAGTGGGACAGAGGAGCAAACAGGGGGATAGAAGAGGACACAGAGGAGGACACAGGGGTACCCAAGGGGGGCACAGGGGCACACAAGGGCAGCACAGGGGCACCCAAGGGGGGCACAGTGGCACACAAGGGGGACATGAGATACAGGGGGGACATAACTGGGGGAGAGCATCCACAAGATGCCCCAGCACCATAGACACACCATATTTAGGCCCACTACAAGCACATTAGTGCTCTAGGGCCTCTGTTATTACCACTAAATGATGTTTGAACTGTTGCAGCATATTCTCAATGTCAGGCCCGGATTTACCTCCCAGGAGCCTATAGGCACAGATGTCCTGACACCTTAGACTTCGCGCTCTATTAACTTACAAACCTCCGCCGAACTGCACAGCAAGTGTACTGGCTGGCCCAGCTGTCACTACTGCCTTACTTCACTTGCCCATCATAGGTAGCTACAGGTGCCCCTAACTATTAGGTAGCCAGAGGAGCCTCAATATTAAGTAGCTAGAGGTGCCCCCAAGTATTAGGTAGCTAGAGGACTCCAATGAGTTCTGGTTCACCATGAGCTTGCTAGTTAGTCTGTAGCTAGAGGAAGCTCGGTATTAAGTAGCTAGAGGTGCCCCTGACTAAAGGGAGATCTTGTCAGTGGAATGCCGAGAGCAGGGTGAGTAACCTCTCATTTACACTCTCATCAGAACTCTGCTTAGGGAAGGAGTGAGGGTCTCTGGGAGGGAAGTGAGCCGCCTTTCCATCATCAGGCGCCTGTAGGCACGTGCCTACAATGCCTTATGGTAAATCCGTTCCTGCTCAATGTCTGTCTGATAGTGCACAGACAGACCACACTGGCACTGACCCACACCTGTGCCCACTTCTAGTGATATTATTTAATTGTGTGTGCCACACATTTGGTCTGTCAGTGTGAAGCGGGCATAACTCAGGGGTGCTCATCAGGACTCTCGAATTTGAATGTACCCGATTATTTGGGTAGATTTTCATGGTTGCGAAGTCGAAGCCGAACCCCGATGCTGGTACCGAATTAGAATTCGAATGGTTCCCGAATAGGCGCACTTGAATTCGGCCGGATGACGCGGTGATCACAAGTTCAGCTTTTGGTATCCGGGGATGACGTCATTGGGCCAAACAGAACTACTCCAGCCGAAGGGCCTAGCAACCAATCAGTGGAGGGGAGCCTGGCCCTCCCCTCCTCTATATAAGGCGGCGGCCATGTTGCAGAGCCCGTCCTTGCTGTGTGACTGGGCGGTACTGAGAGAGCATCTCCAGTGCTGCTGCGTGTCTGAGCAAGTGCTTCTTGTGCTAAACCTAGAGTTTTGCTTCCTAAACACCTCCTGAGCACTTCTATTATACTCATTTATAGTTAGCTAGTAATTTGATTGTTTTTAGTCAGCTAGTGTATACTGTATACTGTGCTAGGGTAGTGTTAGTCTGTGTGCAGGCTAGGCCTGCTAGCCTAGGGCAGCCTTAGCCTACTACTAGCTTAGTTAGGTTAGGGATTATGGGTAGTTGTGTACTAGTACTAGTTTAGTTAATGTTTTGTACTGCTATAGTCTGTGAGTTTATTAGCTTCAGTACTGTGTTAGTTACTGACTTAGTTAGGCCAGCAGCAAGCATCTGTTGTGATCTGTGACTGTCATCTGCCCCACCCTATTGATTGCGTCTGTGTGTGACCAACTTTAATTGTCACTCACTGTCTGCCACACGACTTAGTTATCTTGTACTACACTAGGAATTATAGTTAGTTGCCTATGACTACTACTACCACTTCTACTACTACTAGTTTACTTATTTTGTACTGTTAGTTTATTAGCTTCTGTACTGTGTAATAGTTACTTCACAGGCCAGCAGCATCTGTTGTGATCTGTGACTGTCATCTGCACAACCCTATTGATTGCATCCGTGTGTGACCGACTTTGATTGTCACTGTCTGTCACACGAGTTAGTTAGCGACTACTGTAGACTACACTTCTGTTAGTAGTACTACTACTATTTAAATAATAAAAAAAACCTTTCTTTTTTTGTTGTCACTAGTCACCACCAATCCAGACTCTTTATTAGAGTTAACACCCTTTCCCGCCCTTTTCTACACATATTTTTGTTTGTTATTGTAGTATTTGTAAAATTGTACAATGACTGGCAGAGGTAGAGGGCAAGGCACCAGCAGCTGCCACTGCCAGCACCAGCAGGTCTGTGACTGGTCTGCCGCCAGCCACTGACCGCAGAGTTGTGGAGGAGGGAGCAGAGGCGCAACAGCAGCGTGTTGCGCCCATCTTTGAGATGGGTCGTCGCACATTCGCAGAGTCAGGTGCCGGCTGTGGTGGAAATGATGGCGGAGAAGCAAGCCACTATTTCCAGCCAGACCTCCAGCACCAGCGAGACCAGTGCCACCACCACCAGCACTCCGGTCCACCACCGCTTAAGTTCATGATGACCCCAGAGACCAGCCTGCCCTCACTGAGCTCTTTCTTCTTCACCCCAGGGACTGCGAGCATTTACAGGGATGTTGTGGAGCAGTTTGAGGCGGAGATGACGGGGACAAGCGAGGAGGAAGAGTTAGAGGTAGAGCAGTTTGTTGTTGGTGCTGAGGAGGAGGGGGGTGCGTGATGCAGGGGATGTTGGGGTAGAGGAGTTGGTTGAGTCGGGCTCACAGGAGATGTTTGGGGATGATGATGATGACGTGCTGGATCCTCCCTATGTGCCACCACTACCACCAGCACAGTTGCTTGAAGGCAGCTCGTCCTCAGAGGAGAAGGCAGCTCGTCCTCAGAGGAGGAGGCATCTCTGGGGCAGAGGCACGGCAGCAGCAAGGTGGCCAGCACAGGGCGTGGAAGCCAGGAGCCACAGCCTGCTGCTTCAGCCGTTACCACCACCCGCAGCAAACCTCCTCCAAGCACATTGGAAAAATCCCAGCCCTCAAGCTTGAAGGGCAAGTTGAAATCCACAGTCTGGTGGTTCTTCACTAAGTGCGAAGTCGACAACACCCGTGCAATTTGCCACAGTTGCGGTGTTAGTTGAGTACCTCATGCATAGCTTTCAAGTGTCCCTCTTTTGGAGGGACAGTCCCTCTTTGGGAGCCCTGTCCCTCTGTCCCTCTTTCCTCCTCATTTGTCCCTCTTTCAGGACTTTGTCCCTCTTTCTGTGTAAATATATATATTTATCTACTAACTCTAAACTTTATTCCCATCCTTTAAATTGATTTATTACTAATTGTAAAATGTTAATATGAAGTAAAATGAACCAGGATAGAAAGGACCAATGTGGTTTGAATTATAAAACATATTTTTCTTATGAAATCTTTATGGTAAGCGTGACTGGGGGTGTGCCGGGGCATGATCAGGGGTGTGGCTTAAGTGTCCCTCTTTCTCATCTCAAAAAGTTGTGAGGTATGCTCGTGCTTGCAGACCCACTTAGAGACCAAACATTTTGATGAGTACAGTGAGTTTCTGAAGCTGAAGGAAAGTGGCGCAGGCAGTAGTCAGAGCCAGACAGCCACTGCACAGACTTCAGCAGCAGCAGCAGCATCCCACCCTCCTGCTCATCCAGCAGCAGCATCAGCAGGAGCACAGCAACTCACTGTCCCCCTCCCCGGGCAGCCAGTCCTCAGTGGCCTCATCAGCTCCCTCCACAGTGGCCTCCTCTTCCTCCCGTGCAGACAAACGCCACCAGCAAGTCATTTCCCGGTGTGACCAAGGTGCTGCCTCTCACCAACAGGCACATCCGGATGCTGAACGGGTTGCTTGCCCGGGCCATGTGCTCCCAGCTCCTGCCATACTCCTTTGTGCAGGAGAGGAGTGATATGAGAGCGCTGCTGCAGTTTGGGATCCCGGTGAGAGTGCTGCTGCAGTTTGGGATCCCAGAGTGGCAAGTCCCCAGCCGGCACTACTTCTCCCGCACGGCGATCCCAGCACTCCATCGATTCGCTATGGCAAATGTGGGCCGCTCGCTCGATCATGCTGTGAGTGAGCGGATCCACATAACCATGGATTCGTGGAGCAGCCGCTTTGGGACAGACCGCTACCTGTCCTTCACGACCCACTGGGTCAGCCTAGTGGAATGCGCCAGCGAAGAAGCAGCAGGTCCATCCTCAGGCGCATCAGCGGCAGCAGCAGCATCAGTCGCCCACTACGTGGTGCCACCACGCGGGGTCAGGGGATAAGCAGCTGCTCCCACCACCAAGCGACCCCGCATCAACAGCAGCGTTAAGGCCCGCCACTGCCAAGCGCTGCTGGAGATGAAAAGCCTGGGGAAGAACAGCTTGACAGCAGCCAACGTGCTCCGCTACCTGAGGGTGCAGGAGAAGATGTGGCTGACCCCCAGAGGCCTGAGAGTCGGATTGGTGGTGTCCGACAATGCGGCCAACCTGCTGGCTGCCATCAGCAGGGGACAATTGGCCCACGCCCCCTGCTTGGCCCACATCCTCAACCTGGTGGTGCAGAAGTTCAGGCGCACCTACCAGGGGATGGACGAGCTGTTGGAAGCGGCTCGGAAAATTGTGCGCACTTTCCGACGCTCAGCTGCTGCCACAGCAAGCCTGGCAGCCATCCAGCAGCGTAAGGGCCTGCCACGACACCGCCTTGTAATTGATGTGCCAACTTGCTGGAAGTCCACCCTGGCGATGTTGGAGCGGCTGGTTGAGCAGAGGAGGGCTGTCCACCGCTACATCATTGATGACACTGTCGCCAGCACCACAAAACTCCACCTCATCTCCAACGCGCAGTGGGGGCAGATGCAGCAAGTCTGCTTATTGTTAGCTCCCTTCCTGCAGGGAACCAACCTGGTGAGCGAGGAACGGGCATCCCTCTGCCAGTGGGTGCCCTATGTTTGTCTGCTGGACAGGGCACTGGGTGATTTGATGGATGTGGGAGAGGAGGCCCTGAAGCAGCTGGAACAGCAGCCGCCTGCGCAGTCCACTTCTGCACAAGAATTTGAGTTGTTGGAGGAGGAGGAGTTGGAGGTGCTGGATGTTGTTGTTGAGGGGGAACAGCGGAGCGCAGCAGCAGTGGTGAGAGGGTGGAGAGAGGAGGAAGAGGCTCAGGGGCCAGAGGAGGAGGACAGCAACCTTGAGGCCACTGACCCTGATGTCTCTGGTGGACGGACCGCCCTGTTCAACATGGCAAGGCACATGCTGTGGTGCCTGCGCACAGACCCCATGGTTAAGCAGATGCAAGTGAGGGAGGACGCCTGTATCAGCATGATCCTGGACCCACGGCTGAGGGGGAGGGTGGCTCAGTTTTTGCCTGCTGGAGACCATGACCAGCGAACAAGGGAGTTGCAGGCGATCCTTGTTCGGTGATTGGAGGAAGCCTTCCCCTGGCCTTCCACCCCTTCTGTCCCTGTCCAGCCAGAACAGCAGATGGTGCCTGCAGCCAGCAGCAGCATCAGGTGCCCAGGAGACCTGCTGTCATTGACGAAGGTGCTCTACATGACGGTAGAGCAGCCGAGAGAGGAGTTGCATGCAGCAGCCACCTCCTCTCAAAGTCACAGCCAGCGCTTGACCCAGATGGTGGCCGACTACATGGGGTTCTTCAGTGGGCTTGACACCGACAGTGAGGAGCCTGTGGACCCCATGGAGTACTGGGTGGAGCGCTTGCACATCTGGAGTGAGCTGGTGCAATATGCCCTGGAAGTTTTGTCTTGCCCCCCTTACAGCGTGCTGTCTGAGAGGTGCTCCAGTGCGGCCAGTGGCATGGTCACTGAGAAGCGCTCTCGTCTGTCTCCAGAGGGCGTGGACAGACTCACATTTTTGAAGATAAACCAGGCCTGGATTGAACGCTCGTTCCTGGCACCTGTTGTCGGCGAGAGGAGGACATGAGGTGCCTGGGAATTACTGTTTGACATCAACCTTCAGTTCGTAGGTCCTGATAATTTGGCCTGGTTTTTCTTTAGTTGCAGTGGTACTAATGCTAGGTACCATGGACCGTGACATGTCTGCTGCCAAACGCCACTCCTCCTCCTCCTGCTGTATTTATCCTCCTGCTGTCTGTGTTCCCACCGCCAGGGTCCACAGAATACATTGCCTGCTGCCAAACGTCACTCCTTCTCCTCCTGCTGTATTTTTCCTCCTGCTGTCTGTGTTTCCACTGCCAGGGTCCACAGAATACATTGCCTGCTGCCAAACGTCACTCCTCCTCCTCCTGCTGTATTTATCCTCCTGCTGTCTGTGTTCCCACCGCCAGGGTCCACAGAATACATTGCCTGCGGCCAAACGTCACTCCTCCTCCTGCTGTATTTATACTCCTGCTGTCTTTGTTCCCACCACTAGGGTCCACAGAATACATTGCCTGCTGCCAAACGTCACTCCTCCTCCTCCTGCTGTATTTATCCTCCTGCTGTCTGTGTTCCCACTGCCAGGGTCCACAGAAAACATTGCCTGCTGCCAAACGTCACTCCTCCTCCTGCTGTATTTATCCTCCTGCTGTCTGTGTTCCCACTGCCAGGGTTCACAGAATACATTGCCTGCTGCCAAACATCACTCCTCCTCCTCCTGCTGTATTTATCCTCCTGCTGTCTGTGTTCCCACCGCCAGGGTCCACAGAATTATGCGCTGCTGCCACGCGCCACTAGCTATTACGCCACTACATTAGCTACATTTAAAAAAAAATGATGAGGTGTCTGGGTTGAAAACTGTGCTGTCCCAGTTGTGCATTGGGCACAATGTGAGCTTCACGACTGCTGTCCGGAACCTCCTCCTCTTGGTGTTTATTTACAGCCGTGCTACCAACGCTAGGTACCATGGTCCATTACATTAACTGCTGTCACACGTCACTCCTCCTCCTCCTGCTGCTGCTCCTGTATTTAACCTCCTGCTGTCTGTGTTCCCACCACCAGGGTCCACAGAATTATGCGCTGCTGCCATGCACTACTAGCTATTACGCCACTACAATAGCTATATACTGTTGTAAAAAAAATATTCTGAGGTGTCTGGGTTGAAAACTGTGCTGTCCCAGTTGTGCATTGGGCACAATGTGGGCTTCACGACTGCTGTTGCAGAACCTCCTCCTCTTGGTGTTTATTTACAGCCGTGCTATCAACGCTAGGTACCATGGCCCGTTACATTGCCTGCTGCCACCCATCACTCCTCCTCCTCCTGCTTCTCCTGCTGCTGCTGTATTTAACCTCCTGCTGTCTGTGTGCCCACCGCCAGGATCCACAGAATTATGCGCCGCTTCCATGCACCACTAGCTATTACGCCACAAATTTAGCTATGCTGGTGTTGAAGAAAAATTTTTACAACAGTAGAGTTCTGCAAGGGAAAAAACATTCAGTTGGGTACAAGAGGAAGAATATGAACACAAAACCAAAAAAAGATGGTGGTAATGAAGAAGAAGAAGAATCAGGAGAAGAAGAAGAAGAGGAATAACCAGGCGAAGAAGAAGAAAAACCAGGTGAAGAAGAAGACGAAGAAGAACCAGGAGAAGAAGAAGAAGAACCAGGTGAAGAAGAAGAAGAAGAAGAAGAAGAACCAGGTGAAGAAGAACCAGATGATGATGATGAAGAAGAAGAACCAGGTAAAGAACAAGATGATGATGATGATGAAGAAGAAGAAGATGATTGAAGAAGAAGAAGAAGAACCAGATGATGATGAAGGAGAAGAAGAATAATATCAAGGAACAGAGCAATGTAAACATATCCATATTCATGGACAAAACTGATACAGTTTAAACAAAAAAAGCATCTATGGTTTATAAACCAAGCGACCACAACCGCATATGACAAAATGTAAATTTATTTAGAGGATGTATCCCAGATAAAAACAAAAACACTGCACCAGCGTAGCTGGGAGGGGAACAAGTATCAAGTATACAACCATAAAAGATATAGTAATCACACAGTGCAAATGGAGAGGGGGAAAGGGAGTTTAGATGTACATATCAAAACATACAATGATCGTATGGTTCACCATCAACAGCACAGTCTCCTAAATGTGACTATCGTAATGTGTCTAAAAATAAAGTGGCCGTTAATAGAGAAAATGTATGATATAAAATAACATCCTCACCACTTGAATGCACTGCCCCTCTTCAGCAAACGCCGGTGAGTGAGACCTCACATGTATCGCACCCCCTACGGTGCTTCTTCGGAGATGAGCATTTAAAGAAAGGGCCGCCATAAATACCGTTCTAACGCTGCCGCTAATCAATGCAGGAGGCGTGGCCACCTGCACTCGAATGTACTCGAATCGAATTTGGGTACATTCGAGCAAGCCTGATACTATCAGGTTTATGGCGGATGTAGCTCAGGAAGGCTTTCCTCTTCTTAGAGTGGAAATTAAACCCCCTCACATTATGTGAAAACACCTTAACCATTGACAGGCTAGACTAGTAAGACAGCTAAAAGTAACAAAAAGATCACGAGACCAAAGAGCCATTCGGCATAATATGCATAGGTTGAAAAGGACTAAAACCAATAAGCGGATGCCCAAAACACACAGACTCCTACCACCTGAGATAGAAATAATCCATTTGAAGAAACAGAGGATATCTCCATCTCCTATTGCAGTCAAGGAGGATAGGGCCCAAGAATAGGACACCATCCTGTCTGACTGGTCCTAGGGGGCAACAAAGTTAGCTCCGCATACATGGCAGGTTCGCATGATATAACAGTAAAAACACACTGGCTGCTAGATAAAAGTAAAACGATAAACCAAAACAAAAGTCAGGCATTATGATAGAGAACACAGTACAAGCAGGTAACATGGGAACCACAGGAGCTTCCTCCAACAGAGGCTTCATCCCTACGTAGGAGAAGAGGAATCCAGGTCAGCTTGCTGGCTTTGGCGCTTCCTAGGTCGAACCTCAGTCCAGGGCCTAGGTTCTCTCTGTGGAAAAAGGGAGTTCGGAAGTGCTGGCAAGTCAATTCCGTAGGTGGCCAAAACTTTCTGAGCTTACTCAGGGCTCCTACAAACATGGTGAGATCTGTTATTAAATTGGAACATCAAAGCAAATGGGAAGCCCCATTTATAGGGCACATTGGCCAAATTCAAAGCCTCAGTATGGGGTTGCATGTCCCTGAGCCCGGTCAGAGTTATTGGCGACAAGATAATGGTACTCCAGGCAAAGGAGACAGATTCCGAGCAGTGGTAAGGATAGCATCCCTGGATACCTCATATAGAAATGTCCTGGGGCAAATCTGTATTTCAAGGCCTAACCAAGGCCCGGTGTATGCTTACAATATGAAATTCCTCCTGAGGCCTTTGTAGTAAAAGTGCAGAGAACAGGTTTAAGGCCATCTCCTTTAGAGTGCTCTGTACCCCTATACTCATTTCTCCTGGGGGGAGGGTAGGCATCTGGGGGTCCCCTTCTTAAAGGGGACTCCCAGATGCCACCATGAACCCCCACAGGGCACTATCACCCCCACCTCTTCCTGGGGCACCGAAGGTGGGGAAGAGCTCCTTGTCCATGCATTGGAAAGGGGGTGGCTTGGCCACCCCTCACCTCAGAGGCAGAGCCCCCCCCCATACCATGCACCATGTGGGCTGGTATAGCTCAGGGTGCGAAGCCCCAACGTGGCCGAGACTTCGCATTCTGGCTATCCCAGCCTGCATGGGAGAATGTGTTAAAGAGGCTCAGGAGGGGTAACCCCGCGTCATTTTTTAATATTTCCCACACTCTGAACATATATAAAAATAAATACATTTATATAGCTGTTAATACATTATACACCACTGTCACCATGCGCTTGCTGGGTACTCTGTTAGTGGTGGGCTGGGCTAGCGCTGCCTATGTGTGAAGCAGCATCACTTGCACCATACGCATTGGGATCCCGGGCTGGCGTTCTTCGGTATACATGCGGGCATACCTCAGAATCAGAATCAGAATCAGAATCAAGTTTATTGGCCAAGTGCAGGGGTTGCACCTGGAATTATTTTTGGCACAGGCAGGCTCGAGTCATACACAAGACAAGTAATACAGATATACAGATATACATTTACCATAAACAGATATACAAATATACAGTATTAGTACAGGAGGGCAGTAGCGTAGTTGAATAGCTCTAGGATAGTTAAGGTGATGTACCATGGGCGGGCTACTGCCCGGGTGTCAGCACTGGAGCTAGGGAGTGCGCTTGGGGGGGACCGTTGAGGAGGTCAATGGCTTGTGGAAAGAAGGTGTTTCTGTGTCTAGTGGTCCTGGTGGGTAAGGACCTGTAGCGGCGGCCTAAGGGGAGGAGACTGAAATAGCAGTTGCCAGGGTGGGTGGGGTCACTTGCTATCCTAGCGGCCCTTGAGCATAGTCTGGACGAGTAGAGAATGTTGAGTTGTGGGAGGGGAGTACCGATGATCCTTTCCGCAGACTTTATGATTCTTTGTAGCCTGTACCTGTCGCTCACAGAGGCCCCTGCATACCACACGATGATGGAAGAACCAATTATTTACTCAATGGCAGCAGTGTAGAAGCAGGTCATGATGTCTTGCGACATTCCAAACTTTTTCAGCTGTCGTAGGAAAAACAGCCGTTGTTGCGCTTTCTTCTGTACCATTGTGACGTTTGCCTCCCACTTTAGGTTGCTGGATATGGTGGTGCCTAGGAAACGTGCGTGCGGGACCGTGGCCACCTCAGTGCCTTCGATGAGGACCGGGGGGAGTTCGGGACAGCCTTTTGTGAAATCAATGATCAGTTCTGCGGTTTTAGCTGTGTTCAGTACAAGCTTGTTTGCCTTGCACCAGTTGCAGATATCCGCAATCTGTTGGCGATAGGCTCGTTCATCGCTCCCTTCTATAAGACCAAGGATGGTGGTATCATCTGCAAACTTGATGACCTGGACCGAGCTGTTTGTTGAGATGCAGAAGTTTGTGTACAGCGAGAACAGCATTGGGGACAGGACGCAGCCCTGGGGGGCACCCGTGTTGGTGACTCGCATCCGCGAGGAGAAGGTGCCCAGCTTGACTGTCTGAGTCCTGTTTGAGAGAAAGTCCTTCAGCCAGCGACAGAGGCTGGGATGCACATTGAGGAGAGCTAGCCTGTCAGAGAGGATGTCGGGGCTGATAGTATTGAAGGCGGAGCTGAAGTCCAAGAGGAGGATCCTGACATAGGTGTTTGGTCTGTCTAGGTGGCTCAGAACGTGCTCCAGGCTGATATTGATGGCATCCTCCACGGACCTGTTGGCCCTGTAGGCGAACTGATAGGGATCCATCAACTCCTTGGTGGTGTGTTTCAGGTGGGAAAGGACAAGCCTCTCGAAGACCTTCATGATGTTTGAAGTTAGTGCGACCGGTCTGAAATTATTTAGGTCAGTGGCGCCTGGTTTCTTTGGGATGGGGATGATTGTGGATATTTTTAGGCAAGAGGGAACCCTGTGTTCCTTTATGGATTGTGAGAACAGAGAAGTGAGGACTGGGGCCAGTTGATCTGCACAGGTTTTTAGGCAGAGGTTTGACACACCGTCTGGGCCCGAAACTTTCCGAGGATTGAGTAGCTTAAGGTATCTCAGAACCTCGGCCTCTGAAACCATCAGTGCGGCTGGGGGGCCTGGGCTAGTATGGACCTGGGAGGTCTTGACCGGTGGCACCTGGTCGTGGGGCACATCTTCTTTGGAGTCTTCAAATCTGCAGTAAAACCTATTCAGATCTTCCGCTAGCTTAGCGCTGGGAGTCATGTGGTGAGGGGGGGGTCTTGAAGTTTGTGGCCACCTTGAAACCTTTCCAGACTTCGCGCGAGTTGTTTGAGCAGAGACTCAGCCGCAGTTTATCCGAGAACCTTCTTTTTTCCGTTCTCAGTTCTTTGTTGAGGGTGTTTTTGGCCTTCCTGAACTCCTCAAGGTTGCCACTCTTGTGGGCTTCCTTCTTGGCTCTTCGTAGCAGGCGAAGCTTGTTGTTGAACCAGGGTTTATTGTTGGGGTACACCCTGTAGGACCTTGACGGGATGCACATGTCCTCGCAGAAATTGATATAGGATGTGACGCTATCTGCCCATTCATCCAGGTCGCCGTTCGGAGGGGCAAGGGCTGACCAGTCAGTGCAGTCAAAGCAGGCCTGTAGCTTTAGCTTTGCTTCCGTCGTCCATTTCTTGGTTGACTTAAGGGCTGGTTTGGAGTTCTCAAGTCGCCTTTTGTAGGTAGGAATCAGTTGGATGAGGCAATGGTCCGAGTTGCCGAGGGCTGCTCGAGAGATAGCCTTGTAAGCGCCCCTGAGGATGGTATAGCAATGATCCAGAGTGTTCTGGTTCCTGGTTGGGCATGTGATGTGCTGAACGTAGCGTGGCATCTCTGAGTGGAGGTTGGCTTGGTTAAAGTCCCCCATGATGATGAAGAGGGAGTCTGGCAGGGTCGTTTCCCATTTCGCGATGATGTCACTTAGGGTACGTGTGGCACACTTGACGTCTGCGTCGGGGGGGATGTAGACCCCGGCGAGTACGAAAGAGGCGAATTCCCTCGGTGAGTAGTATGGTCTGCAGTTGATAAGGAGGACTTCAAGGTCTGGAGAGCAGCTTTTGGTCAGGATAGTCAAGTCTAGACACCACTTGGAGCTGATATAGAAGCAGACCCCTCCACCCCTCTTTTTACCAGATGAGGTGGGGTCTCTGTCCGCACGAAGGAGGTTGAAGCCTGGCAGGTGCAGAGAATCATCCGGGATGCTGACATTTAGCCACGTCTCTGTAAAGCACAGAACAGGGGTGCTGCTTTCGATAAAGCTGAAGCGGCTTTATTGATGGCCGGAGCCCTGCACAAGTATTGAGACAATACTGACTGTTAATACTTGAGGAACTGGCATCCATGCAGAGGATCATATAATACATGGTAAGACCTTTCCAATAGACACTTGGCGATATATGCAGGAACAACATAGCAAGGCTTTCTAAATCCATTTTACTGGAACTGCTTTGGTTGATTTATTTCTATCTGTAAAGTGGGGGCCCCCGTATCTACAATATACCCTATGGCACAAGTTTATGAGTAATGAATGCGCTGACAAATGTGGAGTGTTACAATATTATTACTAGAGATGGCAAGAGTTAAATTGTATCATCATGTGTACTCTAATATTGTTCGCAGGCAGTGTTATACAGTAGCTATGTATTCTGCCATTGTCATGTGGTTTTAAAGTGATAGGGAGATATCAAAAGATAACTTTTGTGTTTTTTTGGGGGGGGGGGGATGGTGTTTTAGACATTATTCATATCTTTAATAAAGTACAATATTGTGATACTTATGGTAGCCGTGTGACTTAAATTTCTTGTTTATTAATCATGGGTACTCTGTTACTCTGTCATTTTACTGCAGTAACTTTGCTACTGGTTTCCTCTAAATTTAACATCGATTTTCTCAAAAACTATAAGGTCTTTTTGAAAAAAAAAAAAAAAAAAAAAGATTTCCTCTTGTTCTCAATGTCCTCCTTTACATACCCTGCAAATTCAGTGTTTCTAGAAAGTCTGACACCTTTGCTACTAACTGCTAGAGTCGGTGGCTGTTTAAATATTTCCCACTCTCAGAACAAGAACTTTAACCACTTCAGGACTCAGCCTTTACCCCCCCTTAAGGACAAGAGCTGATTTCTAAGATCTGTGCTGGGTGGGCTCTACAGCCCCCAGCACAGATCAAATAACAGGCAGAGCGACCAGATCGCCCCCTTTATTCCCCACTAGGGGGATGATGTGCTGGGGGGGGGGGTCTGATCGCTCCTGCATGCGTGTGGGTGGCGGGGGGGCACCTCAAAGCCCCCTCCACGGCAGGATTCCCCCTCTCCCTCTTCTCCCTCCCTGCCCCGGAGATCGGAGGCTGCACAGGAACGGATCTGTCCTGTGCAGCCTCTAACAGGCTCCTGCCTGTCATGTGACAGCGATCCCCGGCCGCTGATTGGCCAGGGATCGCTGCTCTAGTACAACGCTGCTACTGTTATCAGCGTTGTAAAAATGTAAACAAAGCTGATTATTTCCGCTTGTGTTTACATTTAGCCTGCGAGCCGCGATCGGCGTCCCGCAGGCTATTCACGGAGCCCCCCGCTGTGAATTGACAGGAAGCAGCCGCTCGTGCGAGCGGCTGTTTCCTGATTAATTAGCCTGCAGCCAGCGACGCAGATGTGCGTCGCTGGTCCTGCAGCTACCACTTTGCCGACGCGCGTTATGAGTGGGCGGTCGCAAGTGGTTAAAATAGATTTTCTCAAAAACTATACGGTATTTTTGAATTTTTTACTGCAAAATTTTTACAGCAAAAACCCAAATAATCGACATTTCACTGTGAAAATTCGGAAAAAATAACAAAACTAATTTTCCATAGAATTTTTTGCTCAAAAATAAAATGTAACATTATTTTAGCAAAAATAAATGCGAAAATAATATTGGCATTTTTGCTCATCATCACTGTGTGTGAACACTGAACACACCGGTGGAAGCACATACAAAACGTACTGTGTACAAAACTGAGAGGACCGGAAATGTGCAGATTAATGTGAACACATCCATAGAAATAACATTCAAAACTGATGCCAACTGTCAAAAACTGTCAGGACAGGACTACACACTTATTACGTGTGAACGCAGACTAACTGAGAGGCTTTTTACTGAAATATCCAGAAGTACAAATACCCTTAGGTCAGGGTCACACTTATTTGAATTGATGTGCGTTTTAGAAAACGCATGCAAAAACGCACATAATGATAGTCTATGGGCTGCACAAAAAGGCATTGGTAGGCGTTTTTAGATGTGTTTTTAAAATGCTTAATAAGTTCATTCTTTCTGTATACTGTATTCTTTCTGCACTGTATGCCGAACGCATGTGTTCTGCATGCAATGCTTTCCTGCAATGAAAAAAAGTGCGCGTTTTACATGCGTTTTTGCTCAAATAAGGTAATTTGAAAATTACATATTTTTACATAATAAATATAAATATTGATTAAAAACCGCACATGGAAACCCGTGAAAAATGCATAAAAATGCACACGTAAAACGCAAATGCATGAAAAATCGCAAAAAAAATTGAATTTTTTTTTAACTGACAAGTGTGACCCTAGCCTTAGCTGCCATGTGCTCTTTCTGTGCTCCCAACTGTGACCACAACTGCCGCTGCCGGACAACTGTTTACACTGGAAAACATCTACAGACCTGAATAGTCAGATATGTTACAAAACAAAAAACATTTGTTACTCATAATTGCTCCAACAATATCCAGTATGAAATGACTTTTTTCAGGGGAAGTATTATTATTCAGGCAGGGAACACACTTGACAGTTTTCGTATGCGTTTTCTGCACAGAAAAACTGAGAACTCATGTTAATCAATGTGCTAGTTCACACTTACTGTGTTGTTCACACGCAGAAAAAAACCTGACATTCTGCATGATGACTCAGCACATTTTGGCAGTTTTCTCTATCAATTACATTAGCTGCTGTGAAAAAACGCACACGTTTTCCTGCATGGAAACACACTTGGTGTGCAGAAAAAGTATGCAGAAAAACTGAAAGTCAAGTGTGTTCCCTGCCTTAATGAAAATATCACTCTACAGATACTAATACAGAATATTTATTACAGTATATTTGTAAAGGGCAGGTGAGCCTGGACAGCCGGTGATGTCACACACACAGGTAGGCGATGATGTCACAATGCTGCTGTATGCATGAATATGATTGGTCCACACAGAAAGGGTGTGATGTCATAATACTGCTGTATGTATAAAAGCTCCACTCCAGCCCCCCAGTGTCAGTGTTGTTTTTTCACTGAGTGTGAAAGCGTCTTTTGAGTGTGTGTCTGAAGTTCACTTCAATACATATCTATCAGTTCCTCTAACTAACATCAAGTAGGAACTACCCCCCTGCCAGTCATGGTGGGGGTCCCCATGCCCCCCATGTGGGAGCGTGGATTCATCGAGAGATCAGTGGTTCCTCTGCCTGCCATCCAGGAGTTACGCGAACTACTGATCGCCGTGCCGGAGGTTATTGCTCTACCTTACAAGCCTGCGGCATGGAACTGGACTTTTGAAAAGAAGTCCTTTGAGCACCTGCCAGTCATCGCAGAGGAAGATGAGCTCCGATCAGCCACCCCAGAGCAAGCTGACCTCAGCACACCGCCCCAAGCCAGTGGACAGCTGTCCAGCCTTTCTGCTGCTCAGCCAGTGGGAAGACTCCAGCGCTTTATGGGCCGGGTCAGGGCAGCTTTTGGCAGAGTCTGTTGCTGCCTCACCCGCCGCAACAGAGATGTTTCCTCCACAGCAGATCCTGCAGGTAAGAATTACTAGAAATAAGGGATACCAGATATCTAAATGAGCTTCAATTCATTATGTTGGCTTGAAAGGCCAACCAGGTCTCAACCAACCAACACAAATAAGTATAACTAAGTAGTTATGTTGGCTTGAAAGGCCAACTAGGTCTCAACCAACCAGCGCAAATAAGCATAACTAAGTTATGTTGGCTTGAAAACCCAACATATTGTTCTTCAGTAAATTCAGCTTATTGTTCTTCTACGCCCCCATTTTCTATATACTACTACTCCCACACTTTTGGGAGTGCAAACACTGAACGTTCCACACTTCTTCCCCTTACAGCAGACTACATTGCATGAGCTTTAACAAGCGATCCCACCCTCTTTGCCCCTGCAGTGGACCACCGAAGACTCCTTTTAAGGTGTTGGCTTTGACAGGGAAAATTTTCAAATCGCTGCCACTCGTACAGTTTTGAAGCTACACTCCCCAAACTCAGACCTCATATTGTTGTTGTCACCCTGAACAAAACAAAAAAATATTTTAGGAGGGGACCTGAAAGTGGGCGGAGCTACCAACGGCCAATGAAAAATTAGCTATATTCTATACACTACTCCTCCCACAGTTTTACTAGTACAATTGTGAAACTTGACACACTTATTCGGCCCATAGTCGTGCAGCTTGCTTGTGCTTTGTTAAGCAATCGCACTTTCTGCACCCCTAGGGCGACACCCCACCCTCCTTCCCGAAAAACACAATTTTTTCCCATAGACTTTTATTGGAAAATGCTAAAGTTTCGCCACTCATACATCTCTGAACTTAAACTCACCACTCTTGAGTCACTTAGTCATGGAGTCAACCTGAAAAATTCCGTCACACTTTGGGGACTTTAAAAAGTGGGTGGGGCCACAATCAACCAATCAGATTTTCGCTATTGACTTCAATGAGAAAATGTAAAAAGCTCTCATTCTCACAGTATTAAAGCCAAAGACCCCAAACTTGCCACAGTCGGTCACTGGGTGACTGGGGTTAAAATTTAGGGAAAGTGGATTGGGCCTACAACAGCCAATCATATTTCATCTATTTGCTTTATATGGGAAAATGTTAATTTCCACGGCTCTTAGACTGTTGATGGCAGGGTCCTAAAACTTGGCCAGTCAGTCATTGGGTGACTTGGGTTCAAATTTCAAAAAGGGGGCAGAGCCACAGCCAATCAGATTTCATTAATTGATTTACATGGTAAAATGTAAAATGCTTCTATTCTTATATTATTGATGTCAAGGACCAAGAGTTTACAGATGTGGTCATTGGCTGTTTGCACTTCAAGGTTAGAAAAAGGGAACAGGGCCATCAGCAACCAATTAGATTTCACTAAATGATTTTCAATAGAGAAATTAGAACTCCTGCCTTTTTTACACTTTGAATGCCAGGATTCCCATACTGTAACTACTTATGCCGTTCGCAGCAGTATGTCTACACCCCGCAGGACTTCAGTTCCTGCACAGGGGCGTAGATATGTGTCTATTGCGATAAACGGCTGCTGCTCACTACTATGCTCGCTCCCGCGTGGGTACTTGTCAGCGCCTGTTAACCCAGAGATCAGTGAGGGTGAACACAGTGCCCATTGATTGATCTAAGTGCCGGTATCAATGATCGCCGGCATCAATGAGATGCTTCTGGTCACTGTAACAAAGTAAGTTACACGTCCACGCATTACTTCCTGTTCGCGTACTAATAGTATGCTCAGGAAAATAATGTGTGATGGCATCTTGTGGCCCGTTAGTAAAATTACACCAACTTACATTTTTTTTTAAATAAAATACTCATACATACTGTTAAAATTAACCCTTGGCCTCCCAGACTCTCCGATAGTTACCCAAATAAAACATATGAATTAAAAAAGAAAACAATTTAAAAAAAAACAATAACATAAATAGTTACCTTAGGGCTGAACTTTTTTTTTATGGATGCCAAGTGGGTATATTACTGTTATTTTTTTTAATATGGGCTTGTAATTAGTGATGGACATAAAACAGAAAAATACACCTTTATTTCCAAATACAATATTGCCGCCATACGTTGTACTAGGGACATACTTTAAAATGTTGCAATACCTGGGACAAACAGCAAATAAATTGTGTAGGTTTTATCCACAGTAGAACATTTTAATTTAAAACCATAATGGCCAAAAACTGAGAAATAATAAATTTTTCCAATTGTTTTCTAATTTTTCATAAAAAAATTGCATATCCCACCCCTAAATTTCTTTAGCCCCTTGTCATCCATGCAGGCTGGTATAGCCAGGATGGCTGAGTCAACCTGAGTGGGGCTCCACCATACTAGCCACACCAGCCCACATGGTCCGTGGACCGTGATATAGGTGGCTCTGTAAGAGAAGGGAGAGAAAGCCTCCCCCTCTCCTATAGACTCCTTGTCTGGACTCTTCCCCACCTCCAGTGCCCCAGGAGGAGGTGGTGGGATGCGCAGAAATCCTGAGGAGCTTATGTGGAATCTGAGAGCCCCCTTTAATAAAGGGACCACCAGATGTCCTGCCGCTTCCAGGTAAATAGGTATAGAGGTATACCTATTTAATGTATGGATTTTTATTGGTTTAACCTAAAGACCAATAGGGAGCCCCGACGGGAGGCTCGAAGATGCTTTGCCGGGCTCTGTGGACACTATAGCCAGAGATCTGGCAGAAGAAGGAGTGGAGGAGCGGTGTGGGAAGTGCGCTGAGATGGGACCGATGGAGGTATGTTCTTTTATTTAAATAGGTAAGGAGTCAGACCTTACTCCCTTTACCTATTTAAATCCCAGGCATCTTGGGTCTCCTTAGTAAAGGAGGCTCCCAGATGCCAAAAGCAGCCCTCAGGATATAGGCGATGGGATTTTTCATTTGCTCAGAGCAGGTGAAAATTTCACACCTATGTTTGACAGTGATCACCGCTTCCCAGGGGGATCGAAAATTGCTATTGAATAGAGGGGAAGGAACTCGCTGGGCGATTATATTGCCTAAGCGAGTTATTTAAAATTGCATTAGCCAATGCTCCTGTCGCTTATTTTAAGAACTCACTAGTGCTTATCGCTGGCGAGCTTGGTAATTGCATAGGACCCATACTGTCTGAATTACACATCTGAGACAAACATTTGTCACAAAACTCTGATCTGCATATGCTTGTTCAGGGTCTATAGCTAAAAGTGTTGGAGGCAGAGGATCATCAGGGCAGCCAGGCAATGTGCATTGTTTATAAGGAAATAAATATGGCAGTCTCCATATACCTCTCACTTCAACTTCCCTTTGAGTTATCTTCGGTCAGTTGTATGATGATTTCTCCTCCACTATGCCCTGTGGATGGATCTCTCCCTATGATAAATTAAATATAGACGGAATTACTAGAGCTAACTTCTCTTTCTCTCTACAGAAGCAGGTGGGATCTGCTCCACCAGCACCGCAGCCAGCGAGCCCGTCGCACCCATGACCCTGGAGAGCTTCACCCTCCATGAATTCATCGGAGAGGGGAGTTATGGGCAGGTAAGTGATCAGACTATTCCCTAGGGGTATCTTTGTGTGTCAGACAGGAAAGGAGTGAAGGCTCTCCTTCATGGAGGATAGCTGAATGGAGCAAGAGGGGGGAGGCTGCAGGGATGGGGGGGGGGGGGTGTTACCACTGGAAAAGCACGTTAGTAGAAGAAGCTGCAATTTCATACACAGGTCCCCATATTTCTGAGATACAGGTGCCAAAGCGGGGTACTTCTGACAAGTTTAGGGGATACTAGGACAGGCTAATGGTAATTAACCACATAGCAGGATAAATATTTGTAGGATAACATTCTCATTGTATTTCATAGGAAAGCAAATCTTACATAAGTTATTAGACATGAATAAGCCATTGCTGGTTCTAGATTAACTGGATGCCAGGTGCAAAAACATGAGGCTTCCCTGACTCCCCAGTATAGCTGTATTGGGTGGCCCCTCTTAGATAGCAGCACTAGGTGGCCCTTGTCTCCTTCCCCAAAGATGGCAGCATTAAAGGTCACCCAAGGTGAAAATAAACGGTATCTATCCTCCTTCTCCTAAAAATGACTTTTTAAGATATTCCACAATTTTATTTTATATTTAAATCTACTTTTTACTGTTATATTGTTTTTGCTCAATGACACACTCATTGAAGTATGCTAAACTCGATGAACTATTGACCCTTTTTATCTAGTCCCTGCTCTCGAAAGCCATTTTCTGCTAGGAACGTGTTTGCTAGTTGGAATTTCTTATCAAAGAGGGTCACACTGTAGTCACTTCCTGTCTGAGTCAGGACTGAGCCAGCCACTTACATACATGATATTTAACTCTTTCAGGCAGAGAAAGAAAAAAAAGGAACACAGCATAGTTATCTGTGTGCTTGGCACTGTACATACCCATGTATATCTCATCATGTCACATGTCACCTCGGGTGTCCTTTAAAAGACCTTCATCCCCCCATATGCCAGTATTACTGGAGCACCCCCCATGTAGCAGTATTAGGGCTCTCTTTATCGCTCCCCATTGAGATACATTGAGTGCACAGCAGAGCATGATCTCACCTCTCCAGCCACCGCGCTCCCTCTTTCCATCAGTGTGCTTCAGCCTCCCTCCCTGCTAACAACTCTTCTCCATTTCCCATAGGCATGTACATACTTACATAACATGCCGATGGGTCACGGGGGACAGAGACGCCACGAGGAGCCATGGAGACAGGACGCCCTGAAGGAGGGGGAAGGAATAGCGCAGCAGCCAGACAAGTCAGATTAAGCTCCGCTGCTATGCCCTCTCAATAATTGGTGAGAAAGGTCACCATAACCTTCTGCCATATCCCCCGTAGTGACTCTCCACAAGGGGAGAGATATGGGGGGCCCTACAGCTTCTGGGGCCCGGGACAATTGCCCAGTTTGCCTTAAGGAAGCGCTGGCCCAGCCAATTCCAGAGGGTACAAAAGGGTTAAAAAGCGACATAGATGGGTTTATGAATCTAGATAAATGGACAAATACTGACTCAAGCCATTGCTGTCCATCTGTAAAGAATTCATCAGCATAGACAGATTGCCATTGATTCTGACCAATGATCTAATATTCTGTAATATTTGCAGGTTTTGCTGGTGTCCCACCCGCCCAGTGAGGAGCCGCTGGTGATGAAGATGGTGAAGAAGAGGGACATACTAGAGTCTCCAGTGAACAATCCACTCGTGGAGCGCCAAGTCCTGGAGATGGTGGGGTCTAGCCCATTCTTCACCCACAACTATGGTACATTCCAGACAGAGGTAAGTGTCTCTCCCCCTCCTGGGGACACCGAGGAACAGACAGGTGTACAAACCCCAAACTATCATTCTGTAGTTCTGAAAATCTCAGCAGACTGCATCATGACTTGTATCTTTGTGTCTTCTGAACAGGATGACGTCTTCTATGTCATGGAGTACCTGAACGGTGGGAACCTGAGACATCAGATATACAAACATTCTCCATTTCCTGTCTATATCACCAGGTAAGTTCGGCAATGCCGTAATTCTGCAGCAGGGGAGGGGAGTGGTGGTGGGGGGTATTATGATAGATACAGCATACCTACGCTTACTGTATATAACACAGTACAATAACTCACTGCACACTCACTGAAAATCTATCAGATATTTCATGAAATAAATTATTTATTCCTCAGTATATTTGCCAGTGTACATGCCCACATATATCTACATGTCTACTATATATAGTTACACACTTGCATAGAGCATTACTATTAACAAATATTCCTCTATTTCCCCCTCAGATTCATCCTTGCAGAGCTCTTGTGTGGCCTGGAGGTTATGCACAGCAAGGGGATCGTCCACAGGGACCTAAAGCCTGAGAACGTCCTTCTGGATCAGAACGGCCATGTGAAAATCGCTGATTTTGGCCTGGCGAAAACTGGGATGTTTGGAAACAAAACAGCCAGAAAAGTTGTTGGCACTCCTGCTTATAGGGCTCCCGAGGTAAGCATCAAAACTATCTGATAACTTTTCCTGCATTTCCTGCAGTGTGTATGCAGCTACACAGAAATGCATTTCACACATATATATACGAGGCAGAAAAGAATGTTTCTGAAAAAAAACAGAGAAGAGGCCATTGTCCCAGTACAACATACACTGCTAACTGCCACTGTGCCCGTTACTGCGCATGCTGAGCACAACCACTTGTTACAGAGGGTCTCTCCACCCATTAATGGTAGGACAGTTGTGACTATGGCTTGGTGGGTTGAATCATCCAATCCCTTCTTGTAACATTAGGACACATCAGCAATAGTTTACAGCCTGAATTTCCAGCTCCTTCCGCCTTCTGACAGGAGGACCTTATCAATGGAGCCCTGATATGTAAAAAGTCTGATTTACCACCGCATAATCCAGCCATATTGGATATATCCATGTTATATAGATTAATAACCAAGTAATGTATATTTGTTATGATTGCTGCCTTTTCATTTTCTCTGTATCCAGTCTGAAATAAGCTGACCCTTCCTCTCTCCTTCTTGTTTCCACAGCTTTTCTGCGGTCAACGATACAACCGCATGGTTGATTACTTTGCCTTGGGAATTATGGCCTATGAAATGGCGACGGGCTATTTCCCATTCAGGTTGACTGAAAACCTAGACAAGTTGAGAGGCTCTATTTGTAACAAGAAACCGATCCTACCATGGGGCACCAATGCTGATCTCACCGACATAATAAATCGTCTCCTGTGCAAAGACAAACGAGAACGTCAGGAACTTGTCTCCAATCTGCGGGATCATCCCTTCTTCAGTGGAATAGACTGGGAAGAAATGTCCGCTGGCAGGGTCACCCCACCTCCTGCCATGCGGATAGCCCCACCGGAGCTGCCAGCAAAGAGGTTGGACATGGATCAAGTTATCCCCCCCTTTCTCCGCAGGCGGAGACCACATTGGAGACAGAGGATGTTCCGCAACTTCAGCTATATAAGCGACAGATGGAGAGCCTTGCTGAACCAGAAGTAATGCCAACAGCCCCATCATATATGAGATCGCTGACAAGTGTAAATTGTGTAAATAAATAAATAAATGTTCAAAGTTTAATCTTGTTTTATTGAGTTCATTCCCATTCTTCATCCTCCTGCTTCCTCTTCATCGGCAGTAAAGAGCCTCCAGCAGCACATACAGGAGATCTTCACTAGAGAAGGTCAATAAGATGCAAGTACTCCCAGCTGGACCAGTGATGGTCACTGAGATGTTCGTTCCACATTGTGTGCAGCTTGAGAAACGGCCAATTAAAATTGACAGAAAGTGCATTTGATTGGCTCAATTCCATGGTGCATACAGGTTGAATGAAACTGGCATACAGATCTGAAAATTAGCATGTAAAATGAGATTAGATTGTAAAATGACCAATATTTTACTATTGTAATTACATAGGGCCTAATAGTAGAATATCTGTAATTTTACTTATATTCAGGGGTGCTCATCAGGACTCTCGAATTCGAATGTACCCGATTATTCGGGTAGATTATCGTGGTTGCCGAAGTTGAAGCAGAAGCCCGATGCTGGTACCGAATTAGAATTCGAATGGTTCCCGAATAGGCGCACTTGAATTCGGCCGGATGATGCGGTGATCACGAGTTCGGCTTCGGTATTCGGAGATGACGTCATTGGGCCAATCAGAACTCCTCCAGCCGAGGCCCTAGCAACCAATCAGAGGAGGGGAGCCTGACCCTCCCCTCCTCTATATAAGGCGGCGGCCATGTTGCGGAGCCCGTCCTTGCTGTGTGACTGAGCGGTACTGAGAGAGCATCTCCAGTGCTGCTGCGTGTCTGAGCAAGTGCTTCTTGTACTAAACCTAGCGTTTTGCTTCCTAAACACCTCCTGAACACGTCTATTATACTCATTTATAGTTAGCTAGTAATTTGATTGTTTTTAGTCAGCTAGTGTATACTGTATACTGTGCTAGGGTAGTGTTAGTCTGTGTGCAGGCTAGGCCTGCTAGCCTAGGGCAGCCTTAGCCTACTACTAGCTTAGTTAGGTTAGGGATTATAGGTAGTTGTACTAGTACTAGTTTCGTTAATTTGTTGTACTGCTGTAGTCTATGAGTTTATTAGCTTCAGTACTGTGTTAGTTACTGACTTAGTTAGGCCCAGCAGCAAGCATATGTTGTGATCTGTGGCTGTCATCTGCACCACCCTATTGATTGCGTCCGTGTGTGACCGACTTTGATTGTCATTGTCTGTCACACGAGTTAGTTAGCGACTACTGTAGACTACACTACTGTTAGTACTACTACTACTAATTAAATAATAAAAACAAACTTTCTTTTTTTGTTGTCACTAGTCACCACCAGTCACCACCAACCCAGACTCTTTATTAAAGTTTAGACCCTTTCCCGCCTTTTTCTACACATTTTTTTTCTTATTGTAGTATTTGTAAAATTGTACAATGACTGGCAGAGGTAAAAGGTGAGACACCAGCAGGTCTGTGACTGGTCCGCCGCCAGCCACTGACCGCGGAGTTGTGGAGGAGGGAGCAGAGGTGCAACAGCAGCGTGTTGCACCCATCTTTGAGACGAGTCGTCGCCCCCGGCCCATTGCGGAGAGTCAGGTGCCAGCTGTGGTGGAAATGATGCCGGAGCAGCAAGCCACCATTTCTAGCCAGACCTCCAGCACCAGCGAGACCAGTGCCACCACCACCAGCACTCCGGTCCACTGCAGGCCTCCACCACCTCTTGAGGTCATGACAACCCCAGCGACCAGCCTGCCCTCACTGAGCTCCTTCTTCTTCATCCCAGGGACTGCGAGCGTTTACAGTGATGTTATGGAGCAGTTTGAGTCGGAGATGACGGGGACAAGCAAGGAGGAGGAGTTAGAGGTGGAGCAGTTTGTTGTTGGTGCTGAGGAGGAGGGGCGTGATGCAGGAGATGTTGAGGTAGAGGAGTTGGTTGAGGCGGGCTCACAGGAGATGTTTGGGGATGATGATGATGACGTGCTGGATCCTCCCTATGTGCCACCACTACCTCCAGCACAGTTGCTTGAAGTAGCTCGTCGTCATCGGAGGAGGCGTCTCTGGCGCAGAGGCGTGGCAGCAGCAAGGCAGCCAGCACAGGGCGTGGAAGGCAGGAGCCACAGCCTGCTGCTTCAGCCGTTACCACCACCCGCAGCAAACCTCCTCCAAGCACATTGAAAAAACCCCAACCCTCCAAAGGAAAACAAAATCCCCAGCCCTCAAGCTTGAAGGGCAAGTTGAAATCCCCAGTCTGGCGGTTCTTCACTAAGTGCGAAGTCGACAAGACCCGTGCAATTTTCCACAGTTGCGGGTTCAGTCCGAGCAGAGGTCGCGATCTCAACAAGTTGAGTACCTCGTGCCTACAGACCCACTTAGAGACCAAACATTTTGATGAGTACAGTGAGTTTCTGAAGCTGAAGGACAGTGGCGCAGGCAGTGGTCAGAGCCAGACAGCCACTGCACAGACTTCAGCAGCAGCAGCATCCCACACTCCTGCTCATCCAGCAGCAGCAGAAGCACAGCAACTCACTCTTCCCCCCTTCCCCCAGGCAGCCAGTCCTCAGTGGCCTCATCAGCTCCCTCCACAGTGGCCTCCTCTTCCTCCCGTGCAGGCAAACGCCGCCAGACCCTGCTCAGCGAGTCATTTCCCGGTGTGACCAAGGTGCTACCTCCCACCAACAGGCGCATCCGGGTGCTGAACGGGTTGCTTGCCCGGGCCATGTGCTCCTAGCTCCTGCCATACTCCTTTGTGAAGGAGGAAAGTGACATGAGAGCGCTGCTCCCGGGATCCCGCATGGCGATCCCAGCACTCCATCGATTCGCTATGGCGAATGTGGGCCGCTCGCTCGATTACGCCATGAGTGAGCGGATCCACATAACCATGGATTCGTGGAGCAGCTGCTTTGGGACAGACCGCTACCTGTCTTTCACGGCCCACTGGGTCAGCCTAGTGGAATGCGCCAGCCAGGAAGCAGCAGGTCCAGTCGCCCACTATGTGGTGCCACCACGCAGGGTCAGGGAAGAAGCAGCAGCTCCCACCGCCAAGCGATCCAGCATCAACAGCAGCGTTAATGCCCGCCACTGCCAAGCACTGCTGGAGATGAGAAGCCTGGGGAAGGACAGCTTGACAGCAGCCAACGTGCTCCGCTACCTGAGGGAGCAGGAGAAGACGTGGCTGACCCCCAGAGGCCTGAGAGTCGGATTGGTGTTGTCCGACAATGCGGCCAACCTGTTGGCTGCCATCAGCAGGGGACAGTTGGCCTACGTCCCCTGCTTGGCCCAAGTCCTCGACCTGGTGGTGCAGAAGTTCATGCACACCTACCAAGGGATGGACAAGCTGTTGGAAGTGGCTCGGAAAATTGTGCGCACTTTCCGCCGCTCAGCTGCTGCCACTGCAAACCTGGAAGCCATCCAGCAGTGCGAGGGCCTGCCACTACACCGCCTTGTAATTGATGTGCCAACTCGCTGGAACTCCACCCTGGTGATGTTGGAGCGCCTGGTTGAGCAGAGGAGGGCTGTCCACCGCTGCATCATTGATGCCACTGTCGCCGGCACCACCAAACTCCACCTCATCTCCAACGCACAGTTGGGGCAAATGCAGCAGGTCTGCTTGGTGTTGGCTCCCTTCCTGCAGGGAACCAACCTGGTGATTGAGGAATGGGAATCCCTCTGCCAGTGGGTGCCCTATGTTTGTCCGCTGGACAGGGCACTGGGTGATTTAATGGATGTGGGAGAGGAGGCCCTGAAGCAGCTGGAACAGCAGCCGCCTGCGCAGTCCACTTCTGCGCAGGAATTTAGGTTGTTGGAGGAGGAGGATGAGTTGGAGGTGCTGCATGTTGCTGTTGAGGGGGAACAGCGAAGCGCAGCAGCAGTGGTGAGAGGGTGGAGAGAGGAGGAAGAGGCTCAGGGGCCAGAGGAGGAGGACAGCGACCTTGAGGCCACTGACCCTGATGTCTCTGGTGGATGGACTGCCCTGTTCAACATGGCAAGGCACATGCTGCAGTGCCTGCGCACAGACCCCAGGGTTAAGCAGATGGAAGCGAGGGAGGACGCCTGCATGAGCTTGATCCTGGACCCACGGCTGAAGGGGAGGGTGGCTCAGTTTCTGTTTGCTGGAGACCGTGAGCAGCGAACAAGGGAGTTGCAGGAGATCCTTGTTTGATGATTGGAGGAAGCCTTCCCCCAGCCTTCTACCCCCTCTGTCCCTGTCCAACCAGCACAGCAGCCGGTGCCTGCAGCCAGCAGCAGCATCAGGCGCCCAGGAGGCGCTCTACATGACGGTATAGAGCAGCCGAGAGAGGAGGTGCATGCAGCAGCCACCTCCTCTCAAAGTCACAGCCAGTGCATGACCCGGATGGTGGTCGACTACATGGGGTCCTTCAGTGGGCTTGACACTGACAGCTAGTAGCCTGTGGACCCCATGGAGTACTGGGTGGAGCGCTTGCACATTTGGAGTGAGCTGGCGCAGTACGCCCTGGAAGTTTAGCTTTGCCCCCCTTCCAGCGTGCTGTCCGAGAGGTGCTTCAGTGCGGCCGGAGGTGTGGTCATTTGAAGATAAACATTTTTGAAGATAAACCAGGCCTGGATTGAAGGCATGTTTCTGGCACCTGTTGTCGATGAGAGGAGGACATGAGGTGCCTGGGAATTATTGTTTGACATCAACTTTCAGTCCCTGGGTCCTGATAATTTGGCTTGGTTTTTCTTTAGTTGCTGTGGTACTAACGCTAAGTACCATGGCCTGTGACATGTCTGCTGCCAAACGTCACTCCTCCTCCTCCTGCTGTATTTATCCTTCTGCTGTCTGTGTTCCCACCGCCAGGGTCCACAGAATACATTGCTGGCTGCCAAACGTCACTCCTCCTCCTCCTGCTGTATTTATCCTCCTGCTGTCTGTGTTCCCACCGCCAGGGTCCACAGAATACATTGCCTGCTGCAAAATGTCACTCCTCCTCCTCCTCCTGCTGTATTTATCCTCCTGCTGTCTGTGTTCCCACCACCAGGGTCCACAGAATACATTGCCTGCTGCCAAACGTCACTCCTCCTCCTCTTGCTGTATTTATCCTCCTGCTGTCTGTGTTCTCACCGTCAGGGTTCACAGAATACATTGCCTGCTGCCAAACGTCACACCTCCTCCTCCTGCTGTATTTATCCTCCTGCTGTCTGTGTTCCCATTGCCAAGGTCCACAGAATTATGCGCTGCTGCCATGCGCCACTAGCTATTACGCCACTACAATTGCTACATTTAAAAAAAAAAATTCTGAGGTGTCTGGGTTGAAAACTGTGCTGTCCCAGTTGTGCATTGGGCACAATGTGGGGTTCACGACTGCTGTCTGGAACCTCCTGCTCTTGGTGTTTATTTACAACCATGCTACCAATGCTAAGTACCATGGCCCGTTACATTTCCTGCTGCCACACGTCACTCCTCCTCCTCCTCCTGCTGCTGCAGTATTTAACCTCTTGCTGTCTGTGTTCCCACTGCCAGGGTCCACAGAATTATGCGCCGCTGCCAAGCGCCACTAGCTATTACGCCACTACAATCGCTACATTAAAAAAAAATAAAAACAATTCTGAGGTGTCTGGGTTGAAAACTGTGCTGTCCCAGTTGTGCATTGGGCACAATGTGGGCTTCACGACTGCTGTCCAGAACCTCCTGCTCTTGGTGTTTATTTACAGCCTTGCTACCAACGCTAGGTACCATGGCCCATTACATTGCCTGCTGCCACACGTCACTCCTCCTGCTGCTGCTGCTGCTGCTGCTGTATTTAAAGGGGAACTGAAGTAAGAGGTATATGGAGGCTGCCATATTTGTTTCTTTTTAATCAATACCAGTTGCCTGGCAGCCCTGCTGGTCTATTTCTCTGCAGTAGTATCTGAATAACACCAGAAAAAAACATGCAGCTATGCTGGTGTTGAAGAAAATTTTTTACAACAGTAGAGTTCTGCAAGGGAAAAAAACATTCAGTTGGGTACAAGAGGAAGAATATGAACACAAAACAAAAAAAAGATGGTGGTGATGAAGAAGAAGAAGAAGACTCAGGAGAAGAAGAAGAGGAATAACCAGGCGAAGAAGAAGAAAAGCCAGGTGAAGAAGAAGACGAAGAAGAGCCAGGTGAAGAAGAAGAAGAACCAGATGATGATGATGAAGAAGAAGAACCAGGTGAAGAAGAACCAGATGATGATGATGAAGAAGAAGAAGATGATTGAAGAAGAAGAAGAAGAACCAGATGATGAAGAAGAAGAACCAGATGATGATGAAGGAGAAGAAGAATAATATCAAGGAACAGAGCAATGTAAACATATCCATATTCATGGACAAAACTGATACAGTTTAAACAAAAAAAGCATCTATGGTTTATAAACCAAGCGACCACAACCGCATATGACAAAATGTAAATTTATTTAGAGGATGTATCCCAGATAAAAACAAAAACACTGCACCAGCGTAGCTGGGAGGGGAACAAGTATCGAATTCGAATCGAATATGATGGTCGTGATCGAATTCGAATTTGCCCCGGACCCAAAGTCGAATGTACTCGAATCGAATTTGGGTACATTCGAGCAAGCCTGATACTATCAGGTTTATGGTGGATGTAGCTCAGGAAGGCTTTCCTCTTCTTAGAGTGGAAATTAAACCCCCTCACATTATGTGAAAACACCTTAACCATTGACAGGCTAGACTAGTAAGACAGCTAAAAGTAACAAAAAGATCACGAGACCAAAGAGCCATTCGGCATAATATGCATAGCTTAAAAAGGACTAAAACCAATAAGCGGATGCCCAAAACACACAGACTCCTACCACCTGAGATAGAAATAATCCATTTGAAGAAACAGAGGATATCTCCATCTCCTATTGCAGTCAAGGAGGATAGGGCCCAAGAATAGGACACCATCCTGTCTGACTGGTCCTAGGGGGCAACAAAGTTATCTCAGCATACATGGCAGGTTCGCATGATATAACAGTAAAAACACACTGGCTGCTAGATAGAAGTAAAACGATAAACCGAAACAAAAGTCAGGCATTATGATAGAGAACACAGTACAAGCAGGTAACATGGGAACCACAGGAGCTTCCTCCAACAGAGGCTTCATCCTATGTAGGAGAAGAGGAATCCAGGTCAGCTTGCTGGCTTTGGTGCTTCCTAGGTCGAACCTCAGTCCAGGGCCTAGGTTCTCTCTGTGGAAAAAGGGAGTTCGGAAGTGCTGGCAAGTCAATTCCGTAGGTGGTCAAAACTTTCTGAGCTTACTCAGGGCTCCTACAAACATGGTGAGATCTGTTATTAAATTGGAACATCAAAGCAAATGGGAAGCCCCATTTATAGGGCACATTGGCCAAATTCAAAGCCTCAGTATGGGGTTGCATGTCCCTGAGCCCTGTCAGAGTTATTGGCGACAAGATAATGGTACTCCAGGCAAAGGAGACAGATGCCGAGCAGTGGTAAGGATAGCATCCCTGGATACCTCATGTAGAAATGTCCTGGGGCAAATCTGTATTTCAAGGCCTAACCAAGGCCCGGTGTATGCTTACAATATGAAATTCCTCCTGAGGCCTTTGTAGTAAAAGTGCAGAGAACAGGTTTAAGGCCATCTCCTTTAGAGTGCTCTGTACCCCTATACTCATTTCTCCTGGGGGGAGGGTAGGCATCTGGGGGTCCCCTTCTTAAAGGGGACTCCCAGATGCCACCATGAACCCCCACAGGGCACTATCACCCCCACCTCTTCCTGGGGCACCGAAGGTGGGGAAGAGCTCCTTGTCCATGAATTGGAAAGGGAGTGGCTTGGCCACCCCTCACCTCAGAGGTAGAGCCCCCCCCCCCATACCATGCACCATGTGGGCTGGTATAGCTCAGGGTGCGAAGCCCCAACGCGGCCGGGACTTCGCATTCTGGCTATCCCAGCCTGCATGGGAGAATGTGTTAAAGAGGCTCAGGAGGGGGGACCCCGTGTCATTTTTTAATATTTCCCACACTCTGAACATATATAAAAATAAATACATTTATATAGCTGTTAATACATTATACACCACTGTCACCATGCGCTTGCTGGGTACTCTGTTAGTGGTGGGCTGGGCTAGCGCTGCCTATGTGTGAAGCAGCATCACTTGCACCATACGCATTGGGATCCCGGGCTGGCGTTCTTCGGTATACATGCGGGCATACCTCAAGCTGAAGCGGCTTTATTGATGGCCGGAGCCCTGCACAAGTATTGAGACCATACAGACTGCTAATACTTGAGGAACTGGCATCCATGCAGAGGATCATATAATACATGGTAAGACCTTTCCAATACACACTTGGCGATATATGCAGGAACAACATAGCAAGGCTTTCTAAATCTATTTTACTGGAACTGCTTTGTTTGATTTATTTCTATCTGTAAAGTGGGGGCCCCCGTATCTACAATATACCCTATGGCACAAGTTTATGAGTAATGAATGCGCTGACAAATGTGGAGTGTTACAATATTATTACTAGAGATGGCCAGAGTTAAATTGTATCATCATGTGTACACTAATATTGTTCGCAGGCAGCGTTATACAGTAGCTATGTATTCTGCCATTGTCATGTGGTTTTAAAGTGATAGGGAGATATTTGGCACAAGTTATCTTTTGTGTTTTTTTTTTTTGGGGGGGGGGATGGTGTTTTAGACATAATTCATATCTTTAATAAAGTACAATATTGTGATACTTATGGTAGCCGTGTGACTTACATTTCTTGTTTATTAATCATGGGTACTCTGTTACTCTGTCATTTTACTGCAGTAACTTTGCTACTGTTTTCCTCTAACTTTAACATCGATTTTCTCAAAAACTATAAGGTCTTTTTGAAAAAAATAAAAATAAAAAAAAAGATTCCCTCTTGTTCTCAATGTCCTCCTTTACATACCCTGCAAATTCAGTGTTTCTAGAAAGTCTGACACCTTTGCTACTAACTGCTAGAGTTGGTGGCTGTTTAAATATTTCCCACTCTCAGAACAAGAACTTTAACCACTTCAGGACTTAGCCTTTACCCCCCTCTTAAGGACAAGCGCCGATTTCTAAGATCTGTGCTGGGTGGGCTCTACAGCCCCCAGCACAGATCAAATAACAGGCAGAGCGACCAGATCGCCCCCCTTTTTTCCCCACTAGGGGGATGATGTGCTGGGGGGAGTCTGATCGCTCCTGCATGCGTGTGGGTGGCGGGGGCACCTCAAAGCCCCCTCCACGGCAGGATTCCCCCTCTCCCTCTTCTCCCTCCCTGCACCGGAGATCGGAGGCTACACAGGAACGGATCTGTCCTGTGCAGCCTCTAACAGACTCCTGCCTGTCATGTGACAGCGATCCCCGGCCGCTGATTGGCCGGGGATCGCTGATCTAGTACAACGCTGCTACTGTTATCAGCGTTGTAAAAATGTAAACAAAGCTGATTATTTCCGCTTGTGTTTACATTTAGCCTGCGAGCCGCGATCGGCGTCCCGCAGGCTATTCACGGAGCCCCCCGCCGTGAATTGACAGGAAGCAGCCGCTCGTGCGAGCGGCTGTTTCCTGATTAATTAGCCTGCAGCCGGCGACGCAGATGTGCGTCGCTGGTCCTGCAGCTACCACTTTGCCGACGCGCGTTATGAGTGGGCGGTCGGCAAGTGGTTAAAATAGATTTTCTCAAAAACTATACGGTATTTTTGAATTTTTTTTTCTTCTTGTTCCCACGCTTCTCTTTAACATACCCTGCAAACGTGATGTTTCTAGCACATGCAGGGGCATTGCTATATTAACCGTTCGCCTGCCAATTAAGTCTATAGAGCCCACCCCCAATGGCCGTTTCGCGAACATTTGAGATAAATTCACAAAAAGTTGTTGTTCGCTATATCACTATGTGTGAACAGTGCTGCTTGCAAATTTGCATTTTTGTATCGAAATTGCTATTTTCGATTTCGAGAAATTTTCATGAAAAACAGGCTTGTATTTTCACATTTTCACGTTTTTTACTGAAATGCAAAGAAAAAAAAAAAAGATTTTGTACTGTGGAAACACAAAAATTGATATTTTTACCGTGAAAAATCATGAAAAGCGCAGACAAAAAATATTTTTACTGCAAAATTTTTACAGCAAAAACCCAAATAATCGACATTTCACTGTAAATACGGAAAAAATAACAAAACAAATTTTCCATAGAATTTTTTGCTCAAAAATAAAATGTAACATTATTTTAGCAAAAATAAATGCGAAAATAATATTGGCATTTTTGCCACTGTCACTGTGTGTGAACACGGAACACACCGGTGGAAGCACATACAAAACGTACTGTGTACAAAACTGAGAGGACCGGAAATGTGCAGATTAATGTGAACACATCCATAGAAATAACATTCAAAACTGATGCCAACTGTCAAAAACTGACAGGACAGGACTACACACTTATTACTTTTGAACGCAGACTAACTGAGAGGCTTTTTATTGAAATATCCAGAAGTACAAATACCCTTAGGTCAGGGTCACACTTATTTGAATTGATGCGCGTTTTAGAAAACGCATGCAAAAACGCACATAATGATAGTCTATGGGCTGCACAAAAAGGCATTGGTAGGCGTTTTTAGATGTGTTTTTAAAATGCTTAATAAGTTCATTCTTTCTGTATACTGTATTCTTTCTGCACTGTATGCCGAACGCATGTGTTCTGCATGCAATGCTTTCCTGCAATGAAAAAAAGTGCGCGTTTTACATGCGTTTTTGCTCAAATAAGGTAATTTGAAAATTATATATTTTTACATAATAAATATAAATATTGATTAACCACTTCGCCATATCTGGACGCATATATCCGTCCAGATAGGCAGTGGTGCTGCAGGCGTGTGGTGCGCGCGATCGGGCGCGCGCCCGCGCGCGCCCCCGCTGCCTCCCGCTGCCCCCCCGATCAGTGAATGGGAATATAATTCCCATTCACCGATCCAAGTCCCCGGCAGAAATACCGACGCTTTCTCATCAGAGAGCGTGGTATTTCTGCCCCCAGGAAACAACTTCTCTTCATTTTAGTTCCTAGATGCGACATCGTTCGCATCTAGGAACTTTTTGAATGTGGCCATCTTGTGGCCAAATAGTAAACTGCACCCACATACCTGTATTGAATAAAAAACACATTATTTTACATCTAAAATTGGCTATTTACCTCCCAAACTAAAATTACCCAAATACATTTTTGTATTAAAAAAAATAATAAAAAAAATTACAATTAAAAAAAAAAAACTACATAAATAGTTACCTAAGGGTCTGAACTTTTTAAATATACATGTCAAGAGAGTATCTTATTACATTTTTTAAAATTATAAGCTTGTAAATAGTGATCGACGCAAATTGAAAAAATGCACCTTTATTTCTAAATAAAATATCGGCGCCATAAATTGTGATAGGGACGTAATTTAAATGGTGTAATAAGCGGGACAAATGGGCACATAAAATGCATGGGTTTTAATTACTGTAGCATGTATTAATTTTAAACTATAATGGCCAAAAACTGAGAAATAATGTTTTTTTTCCATTTCTATCTTAATCTTCCTGTTAAAATGTATTTACAGTAAAGTGGCTCTTAGCAAAATGTACTACCTAAAGAAAGCCTAATTAGTGGCGGAAAAAACGAGATATAGATCAATTAATTTTGATAAGTAGCGATAAAGTTATTAGCGAATGAATGGGAGGTGAACCTTGCTCGGATGCATAAGATTTTCGAAGCTGTAGGCTGAAGTGGTTAAAAACCGCACATGGAAACCCGTGAAAAATGCATAAAAATGCACACGTAAAACGCAAATGCATGAAAAATCGCAAAAAAAATGAATTTTTTTTTTAACTGACAAGTGTGACCCTAGCCTTAGCTGCCATGTGCTCTTTCTGTGCTCCCAACTGTGACCACAACTGCCGCTGCCGGAAAACTGTTTACATTGGAAAACATCTACAGACCTGAATAGTCAGATATGTTACAAAACAAAAAACATTTGTTACTCATAATTGCTCCAACAATATCCAGTATGAAATGACTTTTTTCAGGGGAAGTATTATTATTCAGGCAGGGAACACACTTGACAGTTTTCGTACGCGTTTTCTGCACAGAAAAACTGAGAACTCATGTTAATCAATGTGCTAGTTCACACTTACTGTGTTGTTCACACGCAGAAAAAAAACCTGACATTCTGCATGATGACTCAGCACATTTTGGCAGTTTTCTCTATCAATTACATTAGCTGCTGTGAAAAAACGCACACGTTTTCCTGCATGGAAACACACTTGGTGTGCAGAAAAAGTATGCAGAAAAACTGAAAGTCAAGTGTGTTCCCTGCCTTAATGAAAATATCACTCTACAGATACTAATACAGAATATTTATTACAGTATATTTGTAAAGGGCAGGTGAGCCTGGACAGCCGGTGATGTCACACACACAGGTAGGCGATGATGTCACAATGCTGCTGTATGCATGAATATGATTGGTCCACACAGAAAGGGTGTGATGTCATAATACTGCTGTATGTATAAAAGCTCCACTCCAGCCCCCAGTGTCAGTGTTGTTTTTTCACTGAGTGTGAAAGCGTCTTTTGAGTGTGTGTCTGAAGTTCACTTCAATACATATCTATCAGTTCCTCTAACTAACATCAAGTAGGAACTACCCCCCTGCCAGTCATGGTAGGGGTCCCCATGCCCCCCATGTGGGAGCGTGGATTCATCGAGAGATCAGTGGTTCCTCTGCCTGCCATCCAGGAGTTACGCGAACTACTGATCGCCGTGCCGGAGGTTATTGCTCTACCTTACAAGCCTGCGGCATGGAACTGGACTTTTGAAAAGAAGTCCTTTGAGCACCTGCCAGTCATCGCAGAGGAAGATGAGCTCCGATCAGCCACCCCAGAGCAAGCTGACCCCAGCGCACCGCCCCAAGCCAGTGGACAGCTGTCCAGCCTTTCTGCTGCTCAGCCAGTGGGAAGACTCCAGCGCTTTATGGGCCGGGTCAGGGCAGCTTTTGGCAGAGTCTGTTGCTGCCTCACCCGCCGCAACAGAGATGTTTCCTCCACAGCAGATCCTGCAGGTAAGAATTACTAGAAATAAGGGATACCAGATATCTAAATGAGCTTCAATTCATTATGTTGGCTTGAAAGGCCAACCAGGTCTCAACCAACCAACACAAATAAGTATAACTAAGTAGTTATGTTGGCTTGAAAGGCCAACTAGGTCTCAACCAACCAGCACAAATAAGCATAACTAAGTTATGTTGGCTTGAAAACCCAACATATTGTTCTTCAGTAAATTCAGCTTATTGTTCTTCTACGCCCCCATTTTCTATATACTACTACTCCCACACTTTTGGGAGTGCAAACACTGAACGTTCCACACTTCTTCCCCTTACAGCAGACTACATTGCATGAGCTTTAACAAGCGATCCCACCCTCTTTGCCCCTGCAGTGGACCACCGAAGACTCCTTTTAAGGTGTTGGCTTTGACAGGGAAAATTTTCAAATCGCTGCCACTCGTACAGTTTTGAAGCTACACTCCCCAAACTCAGACCTCATATTGTTGTTGTCACCCTGAACAAAACAAAAAAATATTTTAGGAGGGGACCTGAAAGTGGGCGGAGCTACCAACGGCCAATGAAAAATTAGCTATATTCTATACACTACTCCTCCCACAGTTTTACTAGTACAATTGTGAAACTTGACACACTTATTCGGCCCATAGTCGTGCAGCTTGCTTGTGCTTTGTTAAGCAATCGCACTTTCTGCACCCCTAGGGCAACACCCCACCCTCCTTCCCGAAAAACACAATTTTTTCCCATAGACTTTTATTGGAAAATGCTAAAGTTTCGCCACTCATACATCTCTGAACTTAAACTCACCACTCTTGAGTCACTTAGTCATGGAGTCAACCTGAAAAATTCCGTCACACTTTGGGGACTTTAAAAAGTGGGTGGGGCCACAATCAACCAATCAGATTTTCGCTATTGACTTCAATGAGAAAATGTAAAAAGCTCTCATTCTCACAGTATTAAAGCCAAAGACCCCAAACTTGCCACAGTCGGTCACTGGGTGACTGGGGTTAAAATTTAGGGAAAGTGGATTGGGCCTACAACAGCCAATCATATTTCATCTATTTGCTTTATATGGGAAAATGTTAATTTCCACGGCTCTTAGACTGTTGATGGCAGGGTCCTAAAACTTGGCCAGTCAGTCATTGGGTGACTTGGGTTCAAATTTCAAAAAGGGGGCAGAGCCACAGCCAATCAGATTTCATTAATTGCTTCTATTCTTATATTATTGATGTCAAGGACCAAGAGTTTACAGATGTGGTCATTGGCTGTTTGCACTTCAAGGTTAGAAAAAGGGGACAGGGCCATCAGCAACCAATTAGATTTCACTAAATGATTTTCAATAGAGAAATTAGAACTCCTGCCTTTTTTACACTTTGAATGCCAGGATTCCCATACTGTAACTACTTATGCCATTCGCAGCAGTATGTCTACACCCCGCAGGACTTCAGTTCCTGCACAGGGGCGTAGATATGTGTCTATTGCGATAAACGGCTGCTGCTCACTACTATGCTCGCTCCCGCGTGGGTACTTGTCAGCGCCTGTTAACCCAGAGATCAGTGAGGGTGAACACAGTGCCCATTGATTGATCTAAGTGCCGGTATCAATGATCGCCGGCATCAATGAGATGCTTCTGGTCACTGTAACAAAGTAAGTTACACGTCCACGCATTACTTCCTGTTCGCGTACTAATAGTATGCTCAGGAAAATAATGTGTGATGGCATCTTGTGGCCCGTTAGTAAAATTACACCAACTTACATTTTTTTTAAATAAAATACTCATACATACTGTTAAAATTAACCCTTGGCCTCCCAGACTCTCCGATAGTTACCCAAATAAAACATATGAATTAAAAAAGAAAACAATTTAAAAAAAAACAATAACATAAATAGTTACCTTAGGGCTGAACTTTTTTTTATTATGGATGCCAAGTGGGTATATTACTGTTATTTTTTTAATATGGGCTTGTAATTAGTGATGGACATAAAACAGAAAAATACACCTTTATTTCCAAATACAATATTGCCGCCATACGTTGTACTAGGGACATACTTTAAAATGTTGCAATACCTGGGACAAACAGCAAATAAATTGTGTAGGTTTTATCCACAGTAGAACATTTTAATTTAAAACCATAATGGCCAAAAACTGAGAAATAATAAACTTTTCCAATTGTTTTCTTATTTTTCCCATAAAAAAATTGCATATCCCACCCCTAAATTTCTTTAGCCCCTTGTCATCCATGCAGGCTGGTATAGCCAGGATGGCTGAGTCAACCTGAGTGGGGCTCCACCATACTAGCCACACCAGCCCACATGGTCCGTGGACCGTGATATAGGTGGCTCTGTAAGAGAAGGGAGAGAAAGCCTCCCCCTCTCCTATAGACTCCTTGTCTGGACTCTTCCCCACCTCCAGTGCCCCAGGAGGAGGTGGTGGGATGCGCAGAAATCCTGAGGAGCTTATGTGGAATCTGAGAGCCCCCTTTAATAAAGGGACCACCAGATGTCCTGCCGCTTCCAGGTAAATAGGTATAGAGGTATACCTATTTAATGTATGGATTTTTATTGGTTTAACCTAAAGACCAATAGGGAGCCCCGACGGAAGGCTCGAAGATGCTTTGCCGGGCTCTGTGGACACTATAGCCAGAGATCTGGCAGAAGAAGGAGTGGAGGAGCGGTGTGGGAAGTGCGCTGAGATGGGACCGATGGAGGTATGTTCTTTTATTTAACTAGGTAAGGAGTCAGACCTTACTCCCTTTACCTATTTAAATCCCAGGCATCTTGGGTCTCCTTAGTAAAGGAGGCTCCCAGATGCCAAAAGCAGCCCTCAGGATATAGGCGATGGGATTTTTCATTTGCTCAGAGCAGGTGAAAATTTCACACCTATGTTTGACAGTGATCACCGCTTCCCAGGGGGATCGAAAATTGCTATTGAATAGAGGGGAAGGAACTCGCTGGGCGATTATATTGCCTAAGCGAGTTATTTAAAATTGCATTAGCCAATGCTCCTGTCGCTTATTTTAAGAACTCACTAGTGCTTATCGCTGGCGAGCTTGGTAATTGCATAGGACCCATACTGTCTGAATTACACATCTGAGACAAACATTTGTCACAAAACTCTGATCTGCATATGCTTGTTCAGGGTCTATAGCTAAAAGTGTTGGAGGCAGAGGATCATCAGGGCAGCCAGGCAATGTGCATTGTTTATAAGGAAATAAATATGGCAGTCTCCATATACCTCTCACTTCAACTTCCCTTTGAGTTATCTTCGGTCAGTTGTATGATGATTTCTCCTCCACTATGCCCTGTGGATGGATCTCTCCCTATGATAAATTAAATATAGACGGAATTACTAGAGCTAACTTCTCTTTCTCTCTACAGAAGCAGGTGGGATCTGCTCCACCAGCACCGCAGCCAGCGAGCCCGTCGCACCCATGACCCTGGAGAGCTTCACCCTCCATGAATTCATCGGAGAGGGGAGTTATGGGCAGGTAAGTGATCAGACTATTCCCTAGGGGTATCTTTGTGTGTCAGACAGGAAAGGAGTGAAGGCTCTCCTTCATGGAGGATAGCTGAATGGAGCAAGAGGGGGGAGGCTGCAGGGATGGGGGGGGGGGGGTGTTACCACTGGAAAAGCACGTTAGTAGAAGAAGCTGCAATTTCATACACAGGTCCCCATATTTCTGAGATACAGGTGCCAAAGCGGGGTACTTCTGACAAGTTTAGGGGATACTAGGACAGGCTAATGGTAATTAACCACATAGCAGGATAAATATTTGTAGGATAACATTCTCATTGTATTTCATAGGAAAGCAAATCTTACATAAGTTATTAGACATGAATAAGCCATTGCTGGTTCTAGATTAACTGGATGCCAGGTGCAAAAACATGAGGCTTCCCTGACTCCCCAGTATAGCTGTATTGGGTGGCCCCTCTTAGATAGCAGCACTAGGTGGCCCTTGTCTCCTTCCCCAAAGATGGCAGCATTAAAGGTCACCCAAGGTGAAAATAAACTGTATCTATCCTCCTTCTCCTAAAAATGACTTTTTAAGATATTCCACAATTTTATTTTATATTTAAATCTACTTTTTACTGTTATATTGTTTTTGCTCAATGACACACTCATTGAAGTATGCTAAACTCGATGAACTATTGACCCTTTTTATCTAGTCCCTGCTCTCGAAAGCCATTTTCTGCTAGGAACGTGTTTGCTAGTTGGAATTTCTTATCAAAGAGGGTCACACTGTAGTCACTTCCTGTCTGAGTCAGGACTGAGCCAGCCACTTACATACATGATATTTAACTCTTTCAGGCAGAGAAAGAAAAAAAAGGAACACAGCATAGTTATCTGTGTGCTTGGCACTGTACATACCCATGTATATCTCATCATGTCACATGTCACCTCGGGTGTCCTTTAAAAGACCTTCATCCCCCCATATGCCAGTATTACTGGAGCACCCCCCATGTAGCAGTATTAGGGCTCTCTTTATCGCTCCCCATTGAGATACATTGAGTGCACAGCAGAGCATGATCTCACCTCTCCAGCCACCGCGCTCCCTCTTTCCATCAGTGTGCTTCAGCCTCCCTCCCTGCTAACAACTCTTCTCCATTTCCCATAGGCATGTACATACTTACATAACATGCCGATGGGTCACGGGGGACAGAGACGCCACGAGGAGCCATGGAGACAGGACGCCCTGAAGGAGGGGGAAGGAATAGCGCAGCAGCCAGACAAGTTAGATTACGCTCCGCTGCCATGCCCTCTCAATAATTGGTGAGAAAGGTCACCATAACCTTCTGCCATATCCCCCGTAGTGACTCTCCACAAGGGGAGAGATATGGGGGGCCCTACAGCTTCTGGGGCCCGGGACAATTGCCCAGTTTGCCTTAAGTAAGCGCTGGCCCAGCCAATTCCAGAGGGTACAAAAGGGTTAAAAAGCGACATAGATGGGTTTATGAATCTAGATAAATGGACAAATACTGACTCAAGCCATTGCTGTCCATCTGTAAAGAATTCATCAGCATAGACAGATTGCCATTGATTCTGACCAATGATCTAATATTCTGTAATATTTGCAGGTTTTGCTGGTGTCCCACCCGCCCAGTGAGGAGCCGCTGGTGATGAAGATGGTGAAGAAGAGGGACATACTAGAGTCTCCAGTGAACAATCCACTCGTGGAGCGCCAAGTCCTGGAGATGGTGGGGTCTAGCCCATTCTTCACCCACAACTATGGTACATTCCAGACAGAGGTAAGTGTCTCTCCCCCTCCTGGGGACACCGAGGAACAGACAGGTGTACAAACCCCAAACTATCATTCTGTAGTTCTGAAAATCTCAGCAGACTGCATCATGACTTGTATCTTTGTGTCTTCTGAACAGGATGACGTCTTCTATGTCATGGAGTACCTGAACGGTGGGAACCTGAGACATCAGATATACAAACATTCTCCATTTCCTGTCTATATCACCAGGTAAGTTCGGCAATGCCGTAATTCTGCAGCAGGGGAGGGGAGTGGTGGTGGGGGGTATTATGATAGATACAGCATACCTACGCTTACTGTATATAACACAGTACAATAATTCACTGCACACTCACTGAAAATCTATCAGATATTTCATGAAATAAATTATTTATTCCTCAGTATATTTGCCAGTGTACATGCCCACATATATCTACATGTCTACTATATATAGTTACACACTTGCATAGAGCATTACCATTAACAAATATTCCTCTATTTCCCCCTCAGATTCATCCTTGCAGAGCTCTTGTGTGGCCTGGAGGTTATGCACAGCAAGGGGATCGTCCACAGGGACCTAAAGCCTGAGAACGTCCTTCTGGATCAGAACGGCCATGTGAAAATCGCTGATTTTGGCCTGGCAAAAACTGGGATGTTTGGAAACAAAACAGCCAGAAAAGTTGTTGGCACTCCTGCTTATAGGGCTCCCGAGGTAAGCATCAAAACTATCTGATAACTTTTCCTGCATTTCCTGCAGTGTGTATGCAGCTACACAGAAATGCATTTCACACATATATATACGAGGCAGAAAAGAATGTTTCTGAAAAAAAACAGAGAAGAGGCCATTGTCCCAGTACAACATACACTGCTAACTGCCACTGTGCCCGTTACTGCGCATGCTGAGCACAACCACTTGTTACAGAGGGTCTCTCCACCCATTAATGGTAGGACAGTTGTGACTATGGCTTGGTGGGTTGAATCATCCAATCCCTTCTTGTAACATTAGGACACATCAGCAATAGTTTACAGCCTGAATTTCCAGCTCCTTCCGCCTTCTGACAGGAGGACCTTATCAATGGAGCCCTGATATGTAAAAAGTCTGATTTACCACCGCATAATCCAGCCATATTGGATATATCCATGTTATATAGATTAATAACCAAGTAATGTATATTTGTTATGATTGCTGCCTTTTCATTTTCTCTGTATCCAGTCTGAAATAAGCTGACCCTTCCTCTCTCCTTCTTGTTTCCACAGCTTTTCTGCGGTCAACGATACAACCGCATGGTTGATTACTTTGCCTTGGGAATTATGGCCTATGAAATGGCGACGGGCTATTTCCCATTCAGGTTGACTGAAAACCTAGACAAGTTGAGAGGCTCTATTTGTAACAAGAAACCGATCCTACCATGGGGCACCAATGCTGATCTCACCGACATAATAAATCGTCTCCTGTGCAAAGACAAACGAGAACGTCAGGAACTTGTCTCCAATCTGCGGGATCATCCCTTCTTCAGTGGAATAGACTGGGAAGAAATGTCCGCTGGCAGGGTCACCCCACCTCCTGCCATGCGGATAGCCCCACCGGAGCTGCCAGCAAAGAGGTTGGACATGGATCAAGTTATCCCCCCCTTTCTCCGCAGGCGGAGACCACATTGGAGACAGAGGATGTTCCGCAACTTCAGCTATATAAGCGACAGATGGAGAGCCTTGCTGAACCAGAAGTAATGCCAACAGCCCCATCATATATGAGATCGCTGACAAGTGTAAATTGTGTAAATAAATAAATAAATGTTCAAAGTTTAATCTTGTTTTATTGAGTTCATTCCCATTCTTCATCCTCCTGCTTCCTCTTCATCGGCAGTAAAGAGCCTCCAGCAGCACATACAGGAGATCTTCACTAGAGAAGGTCAATAAGATGCAAGTACTCCCAGCTGGACCAGTGATGGTCACTGAGATGTTCGTTCCACATTGTGTGCAGCTTGAGAAACGGCCAATTAAAATCGACAGAAAGTGCATTTGATTGGCTCAATTCCATGGTGCATACAGGTTGAATGAAACTGGCATACAGATCTGAAAATTAGCATGTAAAATGAGATTAGATTGTAAAATGACCAATATTTTACTATTGTAATTACATAGGGCCTAATAGTAGAATATCTGTAATTTTACTTATATTCAGGGGTGCTCATCAGGACTCTCGAATTCGAATGTACCCGATTATTCGGGTAGATTATCGTGGTTGCCGAAGTTGAAGCAGAAGCCCGATGCTGGTACCGAATTAGAATTCGAATGGTTCCCGAATAGGCGCACTTGAATTCGGCCGGATGATGCGGTGATCACGAGTTCGGCTTCGGTATTCGGAGATGACGTCATTGGGCCAATCAGAACTCCTCCAGCCGAGGCCCTAGCAACCAATCAGAGGAGGGGAGCCTGACCCTCCCCTCCTCTATATAAGGCGGCGGCCATGTTGCGGAGCCCGTCCTTGCTGTGTGACTGAGCGGTACTGAGAGAGCATCTCCAGTGCTGCTGCGTGTCTGAGCAAGTGCTTCTTGTACTAAACCTAGCGTTTTGCTTCCTAAACACCTCCTGAACACGTCTATTATACTCATTTATAGTTAGCTAGTAATTTGATTGTTTTTAGTCAGCTAGTGTATACTGTATACTGTGCTAGGGTAGTGTTAGTCTGTGTGCAGGCTAGGCCTGCTAGCCTAGGGCAGCCTTAGCCTACTACTAGCTTAGTTAGGTTAGGGATTATAGGTAGTTGTACTAGTACTAGTTTCGTTAATTTGTTGTACTGCTGTAGTCTATGAGTTTATTAGCTTCAGTACTGTGTTAGTTACTGACTTAGTTAGGCCAGCAGCAAGCATATGTTGTGATCTGTGGCTGTCATCTGCACCACCCTATTGATTGCGTCCGTGTGTGACCGACTTTGATTGTCATTGTCTGTCACACGAGTTAGTTAGCGACTACTGTAGACTACACTACTGTTAGTACTACTACTACTAATTAAATAATAAAAACAAACTTTCTTTTTTTGTTGTCACTAGTCACCACCAGTCACCACCAACCCAGACTCTTTATTAAAGTTTAGACCCTTTCCCGCCTTTTTCTACACATTTTTTTTCTTATTGTAGTATTTGTAAAATTGTACAATGACTGGCAGAGGTAAAAGGTGAGACACCAGCAGGTCTGTGACTGGTCCGCCGCCAGCCACTGACCGCGGAGTTGTGGAGGAGGGAGCAGAGGTGCAACAGCAGCGTGTTGCACCCATCTTTGAGACGAGTCGTCGCCCCCGGCCCATTGCGGAGAGTCAGGTGCCAGCTGTGGTGGAAATGATGCCGGAGCAGCAAGCCACCATTTCTAGCCAGACCTCCAGCACCAGCGAGACCAGTGCCACCACCACCAGCACTCCGGTCCACTGCAGGCCTCCACCACCTCTTGAGGTCATGACAACCCCAGCGACCAGCCTGCCCTCACTGAGCTCCTTCTTCTTCATCCCAGGGACTGCGAGCGTTTACAGTGATGTTATGGAGCAGTTTGAGTCGGAGATGACGGGGACAAGCAAGGAGGAGGAGTTAGAGGTGGAGCAGTTTGTTGTTGGTGCTGAGGAGGAGGGGCGTGATGCAGGAGATGTTGAGGTAGAGGAGTTGGTTGAGGCGGGCTCACAGGAGATGTTTGGGGATGATGATGATGACGTGCTGGATCCTCCCTATGTGCCACCACTACCTCCAGCACAGTTGCTTGAAGTAGCTCGTCGTCATCGGAGGAGGCGTCTCTGGCGCAGAGGCGTGGCAGCAGCAAGGCAGCCAGCACAGGGCGTGGAAGGCAGGAGCCACAGCCTGCTGCTTCAGCCGTTACCACCACCCGCAGCAAACCTCCTCCAAGCACATTGAAAAAACCCCAACCCTCCAAAGGAAAACAAAATCCCCAGCCCTCAAGCTTGAAGGGCAAGTTGAAATCCCCAGTCTGGCGGTTCTTCACTAAGTGCGAAGTCGACAAGACCCGTGCAATTTTCCACAGTTGCGGGTTCAGTCTGAGCAGAGGTCGCGATTTCAACAAGTTGAGTACCTCGTGCCTACAGACCCACTTAGAGACCAAACATTTTGATGAGTACAGTGAGTTTCTGAAGCTGAAGGACAGTGGCGCAGGCAGTGGTCAGAGCCAGACAGCCACTGCACAGACTTCAGCAGCAGCAGCATCCCACACTCCTGCTCATCCATCAGCAGCAGAAGCACAGCAACTCACTCTTCCCCCCTTCCCCCAGGCAGCCAGTCCTCAGTGGCCTCATCAGCTCCCTCCACAGTGGCCTCCTCTTCCTCCCGTGCAGGCAAACGCCGCCAGACCCTGCTCAGCGAGTCATTTCCCGGTGTGACCAAGGTGCTACCTCCCACCAACAGGCGCATCCGGGTGCTGAACGGGTTGCTTGCCCGGGCCATGTGCTCCTAGCTCCTGCCATACTCCTTTGTGAAGTAGGAAAGTGACATGAGAGCGCTGGCGATCCCAGCACTCCATCGATTCGCTATGGCGAATGTGGGCCGCTCGCTCGATTACGCCATGAGTGAGCGGATCCACATAACCATGGATTCGTGGAGCAGCTGCTTTGGGACAGACCGCTACCTGTCTTTCACGGCCCACTGGGTCAGCCTAGTGGAATGCGCCAGCCAGGAAGCAGCAGGTCCAGTCGCCCACTATGTGGTGCCACCACGCAGGGTCAGGGAAGAAGCAGCAGCTCCCACCGCCAAGCGATCCAGCATCAACAGCAGCGTTAAGGCCCGCCACTGCCAAGCACTGCTGGAGATGAGAAGCCTGGGGAAGGACAGCTTGACAGCAGCCAACGTGCTCTGCTACCTGAGGGAGCAGGAGAAGACGTGGCTGACCCCCCAGAGGCCTGAGAGTCGGATTGGTGTTGTCCGACAATGCGGCCAACCTGCTGGCTGCCATCAGCAGGGGACAGTTGGCCTACGTCCCCTGCTTGGCCCAAGTCCTCGACCTGGTGGTGCAGAAGTTCATGCACACCTACCAAGGGATGGACAAGCTGTTGGAAGTGGCTCGGAAAATTGTGCGCACTTTCCGCCGCTCAGCTGCTGCCACTGCAAACTTGGAAGCCATCCAGCAGTGCGAGGGCCTGCCACTACACCGCCTTGTAATTGATGTGCCAACTCGCTGGAACTCCACCCTGGTGATGTTGGAGCGCCTGGTTGAGCAGAGGAGGGCTGTCCACCGCTGCATCATTGATGCCACTGTCGCCGGCACCACCAAACTCCACCTCATCTCCAACGCACAGTTGGGGCAAATGCAGCAGGTCTGCTTGGTGTTGGCTCCCTTCCTGCAGGGAACCAACCTGGTGATTGAGGAATGGGCATCCCTCTGCCAGTGGGTGCCCTATGTTTGTCCGCTGGACAGGGCACTTGGTGATTTAATGGATGTGGGAGAGGAGGCCCTGAAGCAGCTGGAACAGCAGCCGCCTGCGCAGTCCACTTCTGCGCAGGAATTTAGGTTGTTGGAGGAGGAGGATGAGTTGGAGGTGCTGCATGTTGCTGTTGAGGGGGAACAGCGAAGCGCAGCAGCAGTGGTGAGAGGGTGGAGAGAGGAGGAAGAGGCTCAGGGGCCAGAGGAGGAGGACAGCGACCTTGAGGCCACTGACCCTGATGTCTCTGGTGGATGGACTGCCCTGTTCAACATGGCAAGGCACATGCTGCAGTGCCTGCGCACAGACCCCAGGGTTAAGCAGATGGAAGCGAGGGAGGACGCCTGCATGAGCTTGATCCTGGACCCACGGCTGAAGGGGAGGGTGGCTCAGTTTCTGTCTGCTGGAGACCGTGAGCAGCGAACAAGGGAGTTGCAGGAGATCCTTGTTTGATGATTGGAGGAAGCCTTCCCCCAGCCTTCTACCCCCTCTGTCCCTGTCCAACCAGCACAGCAGCCGGTGCCTGCAGCCAGCAGCAGCATCAGGCGCCCAGGAGGCGCTCTACATGACGGTATAGAGCAGCCGAGAGAGGAGGTGCATGCAGCAGCCACCTCCTCTCAAAGTCACAGCCAGTGCATGACCCGGATGGTGGCCGACTACATGGGGTCCTTCAGTGGGCTTGACACTGACAGCTAGTAGCCTGTGGACCCCATGGAGTACTGGGTGGAGCGCTTGCACATTTGGAGTGAGCTGGCACAGTACGCCCTGGAAGTTTAGCTTTGCCCCCCTTCCAGCGTGCTGTCCGAGAGGTGCTTCAGTGCGGCCGGAGGTGTGGTCATTTGAAGATAAACATTTTTGAAGATAAACCAGGCCTGGATTGAAGGCATGTTTCTGGCACCTGTTGTCGATGAGAGGAGGACATGAGGTGCCTGGGAATTATTGTTTGACATCAACTTTCAGTCCCTGGGTCCTGATAATTTGGCTTGGTTTTTCTTTAGTTGCTGTGGTACTAACGCTAAGTACCATGGCCTGTGACATGCCTGCTGCCAAACGTCACTCCTCCTCCTCCTGCTGTATTTATCCTTCTGCTGTCTGTGTTCCCACCGCCAGGGTCCACAGAATACATTGCTGGCTGCCAAACGTCACTCCTCCTCCTCCTGCTGTATTTATCCTCCTGCTGTCTGTGTTCCGACCGCCAGGGTCCACAGAATACATTGCCTGCTGCAAAATGTCACTCCTCCTCCTCCTCCTGCTGTATTTATCCTCCTGCTGTCTGTGTTCCCACCACCAGGGTCCACAGAATACATTGCCTGCTGCCAAACGTCACTCCTCCTCCTCTTGCTGTATTTATCCTCCTGCTGTCTGTGTTCTCACCGTCAGGGTTCACAGAATACATTGCCTGCTGCCAAACGTCACACCTCCTCCTCCTGCTGTATTTATCCTCCTGCTGTCTGTGTTCCCATTGCCAAGGTCCACAGAATTATGCGCTGCTGCCATGCGCCACTAGCTATTACGCCACTACAATTGCTACATTTAAAAAAAAAAATTCTGAGGTGTCTGGGTTGAAAACTGTGCTGTCCCAGTTGTGCATTGGGCACAATGTGGGGTTCACGACTGCTGTCTGGAACCTCCTGCTCTTGGTGTTTATTTACAACCATGCTACCAATGCTAGGTACCATGGCCCGTTACATTTCCTGCTGCCACACGTCACTCCTCCTCCTCCTCCTGCTGCTGCAGTATTTAACCTCTTGCTGTCTGTGTTCCCACTGCCAGGGTCCACAGAATTATGCGCCGCTGCCAAGCGCCACTAGCTATTACGCCACTACAATCGCTACATTAAAAAAAAATAAAAACAATTCTGAGGTGTCTGGGTTGAAAACTGTGCTGTCCCAGTTGTGCATTGGGCACAAGGTGGGCTTCACGACTGCTGTCCAGAACCTCCTGCTCTTGGTGTTTATTTACAGCCTTGCTACCAACGCTAGGTACCATGGCCCATTACATTGCCTGCTGCCACACGTCACTCCTCCTCCTCCTCCTGCTGCTGCTGCTGTATTTAAAGGGGAACTGAAGTATGAGGTATATGGAGGCTGCGATATTTGTTTCTTTTTAATCAATACCAGTTGCCTGGCAGCCCTGCTGGTCTATTTCTCTGCAGTAGTATCTGAATAACACCAGAAAAAAACATGCAGCTATGCTGGTGTTGAAGAAAAATTTTTACAACAGTAGAGTTCTGCAAGGGAAAAAAACATTCAGTTGGGTACAAGAGGAAGAATATGAACACAAAACAAAAAAAAGATGGTGGTGATGAAGAAGAAGAAGAAGACTCAGGAGAAGAAGAAGAAGAGGAATAACCAGGCGAAGAAGAAGAAAAGCCAGGTGAAGAAGAAGACGAAGAAGAACCAGGTGAAGAAGAAGAAGAACCAGGTGAAGAAGAAGAAGAAGAAGAGCCAGGTGAAGAAGAAGAAGAACCAGATGATGATGATGAAGAAGAAGAACCAGGTGAAGAAGAACCAGATGATGATGATGAAGAAGAAGAAGATGATTGAAGAAGAAGAAGAAGAACCAGATGATGAAGAAGAAGAACCAGATGATGATGAAGGAGAAGAAGAATAATATCAAGGAACAGAGCAATGTAAACATATCCATATTCATGGACAAAACTGATACAGTTTAAACAAAAAAAGCATCTATGGTTTATAAACCAAGCGACCACAACCGCATATGACAAAATGTAAATTTATTTAGAGGATGTATCCCAGATAAAAACAAAAACACTGCACCAGCGTAGCTGGGAGGGGAACAAGTATCAAGTATACAACCATAAAAGATATAGTAATCACACAGTGCAAATGGAGAGGGGGGAAGGGAGTTTAGATGTACATATCAAAACATACAATGATCGTATGGTTCACCATCAACAGCACAGTCTCCTAAATGTGACTATCGTAATGTGTCTAAAAATAAAGTGGCCGTTAATAGAGAAAATGTATGATATAAAATAACATCCTCACCACTTGAATGCACTGCCCCTCTTCAGCAAACGCCGGTGAGTGAGACCTCACATGTATCGCACCCCCTACGGTGCTTCTTCGGAGATGAGCATTAAAAGAAAGGGCCGCCATAAATACCGTTCTAACGCCGCCGCTAATCGATGCAGGAGGCATGGCCACGCCCCCTGTGCGTCACTCAGCACAATATATTTTATGGTTGTATACTTGATACTTGTTCCCCTCCCAGCTACGCTGGTGCAGTGTTTTTGTTTTTATCTGGGATACGTCCTCTAAATAAATTTACATTTTGTCATATGCGGTTGTGGTCGCTTGGTTTATAAACCATGGATGTTTTTTTGTTTAAACTGAAGGAGAAGAAGAAGACGAAGAAGAACCAGATGAAGAAGAAGATGAAAAACCAATTGAAGATGAACCAGAAGAACAAGAAGAACAAGAAGAACCAGGTGAAGAAGAAGAAGAACTTGAAGAACCAGATGCCAGTGAAGAAGAAGATGATGAAGATGATAGTAATGATTGATGACGAGAAAGAAGATGGCAAAACAGAAAAAGAAGACGGTGAAGAAAAAGATGGAGAGAACAAAAAGAAGAAGGTGAAGACGGTGAAGAAGAATAAACAAGAAATGCAGAAAAAAAGTTTTCCATCAATTTTTTTTCTTTTTAAATTACACCTATTTAAATGTGATTTTCCTTTAAATAAACAAAAGGCCATCCAAATTCTCGAACACGAATATTTAGCGAATTCAGGAACCGATCACGAATCGAATTCGAATCGAATATGATGGTCGTGATCGAATTCGAATTTGCCCCGGACCCAAAGTCGAATGTACTCGAATCGAATTTGGGTACATTCGAGCAAGCCTGATACTATCAGGTTTATGGTGGATGTAGCTCAGGAAGGCTTTCCTCTTCTTAGAGTGGAAATTAAACCCCCTCACATTATGTGAAAACACCTTAACCATTGACAGGCTAGACTAGTAAGACAGCTAAAAGTAACAAAAAGATCACGAGACCAAAGAGCCATTCGGCATAATATGCATAGCTTAAAAAGGACTAAAACCAATAAGCGGATGCCCAAAACACACAGACTCCTACCACCTGAGATAGAAATAATCCATTTGAAGAGACAGAGGATATCTCCATCTCCTATTGCAGTCAAGGAGGATAGGGCCCAAGAATAGGACACCATCCTGTCTGACTGGTCCTAGGGGGCAACAAAGTTATCTCAGCATACATGGCAGGTTCGCATGATATAACAGTAAAAACACACTGGCTGCTAGATAGAAGTAAAACGATAAACCGAAACAAAAGTCAGGCATTATGATAGAGAACACAGTACAAGCAGGTAACATGGGAACCACAGGAGCTTCCTCCAACAGAGGCTTCATCCTATGTAGGAGAAGAGGAATCCAGGTCAGCTTGCTGGCTTTGGCGCTTCCTAGGTCGAACCTCAGTCCAGGGCCTAGGTTCTCTCTGTGGAAAAAGGGAGTTCGGAAGTGCTGGCAAGTCAATTCCGTAGGTGGTCAAAACTTTCTGAGCTTACTCAGGGCTCCTACAAACATGGTGAGATCTGTTATTAAATTGGAACATCAAAGCAAATGGGAAGCCCCATTTATAGGGCACATTGGCCAAATTCAAAGCCTCAGTATGGGGTTGCATGTCCCTGAGCCCTGTCAGAGTTATTGGCGACAAGATAATGGTACTCCAGGCAAAGGAGACAGATGCCGAGCAGTGGTAAGGATAGCATCCCTGGATACCTCATGTAGAAATGTCCTGGGGCAAATCTGTATTTCAAGGCCTAACCAAGGCCCGGTGTATGCTTACAATATGAAATTCCTCCTGAGGCCTTTGTAGTAAAAGTGCAGAGAGCAGGTTTAAGGCCATCTCCTTTAGAGTGCTCTGTACCCCTATACTCATTTCTCCTGGGGGGAGGGTAGGCATCTGGGGGTCCCCTTCTTAAAGGGGACTCCCAGATGCCACCATGAACCCCCACAGGGCACTATCACCCCCACCTCTTCCTGGGGCACCGAAGGTGGGGAAGAGCTCCTTGTCCATGAATTGGAAAGGGAGTGGCTTGGCCACCCCTCACCTCAGAGGCAGAGCCCCCCCCCCCCCCATACCATGCACCATGTGGGCTGGTATAGCTCAGGGTGCGAAGCCCCAACGCGGCCGGGACTTCGCATTCTGGCTATCCCAGCCTGCATGGGAGAATGTGTTAAAGAGGCTCAGGAGGGGGGACCCCGTGTCATTTTTTAATATTTCCCACACTCTGAACATATATAAAAATAAATACATTTATATAGCTGTTAATACATTATACACCACTGTCACCATGCGCTTGCTGGGTACTCTGTTAGTGGTGGGCTGGGCTAGCGCTGCCTATGTGTGAAGCAGCATCACTTGCACCATACGCATTGGGATCCCGGGCTGGCGTTCTTCGGTATACATGCGGGCATACCTCAAGCTGAAGCGGCTTTATTGATGGCCGGAGCCCTGCACAAGTATTGAGACCATACAGACTGCTAATACTTGAGGAACTGGCATCCATGCAGAGGATCATATAATACATGGTAAGACCTTTCCAATACACACTTGGCGATATATGCAGGAACAACATAGCAAGGCTTTCTAAATCTATTTTACTGGAACTGCTTTGGTTGATTTATTTCTATCTGTAAAGTGGGGGCCCCCGTATCTACAATATACCCTATGGCACAAGTTTATGAGTAATGAATGCGCTGACAAATGTGGAGTGTTACAATATTATTACTAGAGATGGCCAGAGTTAAATTGTATCATCATGTGTACACTAATATTGTTCGCAGGCAGCGTTATACAGTAGCTATGTATTCTGCCATTGTCATGTGGTTTTAAAGTGATAGGGAGATATTTGGCACAAGTTATCTTTTGTGTTTTTTTTTTTTGGGGGGGGGGGGGGGGGGATGGTGTTTTAGACATAATTCATATCTTTAATAAAGTACAATATTGTGATACTTATGGTAGCCGTGTGACTTACATTTCTTGTTTATTAATCATGGGTACTCTGTTACTCTGTCATTTTACTGCAGTAACTTTGCTACTGTTTTCCTCTAACTTTAACATCGATTTTCTCAAAAACTATAAGGTCTTTTTGAAAAAAATAAAAATAAAAAAAAAGATTCCCTCTTGTTCTCAATGTCCTCCTTTACATACCCTGCAAATTCAGTGTTTCTAGAAAGTCTGACACCTTTGCTACTAACTGCTAGAGTTGGTGGCTGTTTAAATATTTCCCACTCTCAGAACAAGAACTTTAACCACTTCAGGACTCAGCCTTTACCCCCCTCTTAAGGACAAGCGCCGATTTCTAAGATCTGTGCTGGGTGGGCTCTACAGCCCCCAACACAGATCAAATAACAGGCAGAGCGACCAGATCGCCCCCCTTTTTTCCCCACTAGGGAGATGATGTGCTGGGGGGGGTCTGATCGCTCCTGCATGCGTGTGGGTGGCGGGGGCACCTCAAAGCCCCCTCCACGGCAGGATTCCCCCTCTCCCTCTTCTCCCTCCCTGCACCGGAGATCGGAGGCTACACAGGAACGGATCTGTCCTGTGCAGCCTCTAACAGACTCCTGCCTGTCATGTGACAGCGATCCCCGGCCGCTGATTGGCCGGGGAATCGCTGATCTAGTACAACGCTGCTACTGTTATCAGCGTTGTAAAAATGTAAACAAAGCTGATTATTTCCGCTTGTGTTTACATTTAGCCTGCGAGCCGCGATCGGCGTCCCGCAGGCTATTCACGGAGCCCCCCGCCGTGAATTGACAGGAAGCAGCCGCTCGTGCGAGCGGCTGTTTCCTGATTAATTAGCCTGCAGCCGGCGACGCAGATGTGCGTCGCTGGTCCTGCAGCTACCACTTTGCCGACGCGCGTTATGAGTGGGCGGTCGGCAAGTGGTTAAAATAGATTTTCTCAAAAACTATACGGTATTTTTGAATTTTTTTTTCTTCTTGTTCCCACGCTTCTCTTTAACATACCCTGCAAACGTGATGTTTCTAGCACATGCAGGGGCATTGCTATATTAACCGTTCGCCTGCCAATTAAGTCTATAGAGCCCACCCCCAATGGCCGTTTCGCGAACATTTGAGATAAATTCACAAAAAGTTGTTGTTCGCTATATCACTATGTGTGAACAGTGCTGCTTGCAAATTTGCATTTTTGTATCGAAATTGCTATTTTCGATTTCGAGAAATTTTCATGAAAAACAGGCTTGTATTTTCACATTTTCACGTTTTTTACTGAAATGCAAAGAAAAAAAAAAAAATTTGTACTGTGGAAACACAAAAATTGATATTTTTACCGTGAAAAATCATGAAAAGCGCAGACAAAAAATATTTTTACTGCAAAATTTTTACAGCAAAAACCCAAATAATCGACATTTCACTGTAAATACGGAAAAAATAACAAAACAAATTTTCCATAGAATTTTTTGCTCAAAAATAAAATGTAACATTATTTTAGCAAAAATAAATGCGAAAATAATATTGGCATTTTTGCTCATCATCACTGTGTGTAAACACAGAACACACCGGTGGAAGCACATACAAAACGTATTGTGTACAAAACTGAGAGGACCGGAACTGTGCAGATTAATGTGAACACATCCATAGAAATAACATTCAAAACTGATGCCAACTGTCAAAAACTGACAGGACAGGACTACACACTTATTACTTTTGAACGCAGACTAACTGAGAGGCTTTTTATTGAAATATCCAGAAGTACAAATACCCTTAGGTCAGGGTCACACTTATTTGAATTGATGCGCGTTTTAGAAAACGCATGCAAAAACGCACATAATGATAGTCTATGGGCTGCACAAAAAGGCATTGGTAGGCGTTTTTAGATGTGTTTTTAAAATGCTTAATAAGTTCATTCTTTCTGTATACTGTATTCTTTCTGCACTGTATGCCGAACGCATGTGTTCTGCATGCAATGCTTTCCTGCAATGAAAAAAAGTGCGCGTTTTACATGCGTTTTTGCTCAAATAAGGTAATTTGAAAATTATATATTTTTACATAATAAATATAAATATTGATTAAAAACCGCACATGGAAACCCGTGAAAAATGCATAAAAATGCACACGTAAAACGCAAATGCATGAAAAATCGCAAAAAAAAATGAATTTTTTTTTTAACTGACAAGTGTGACCCTAGCCTTAGCTGCCATGTGCTCTTTCTGTGCTCCCAACTGTGACCACAACTGCCGCTGCCGGAAAACTGTTTACATTGGAAAACATCTACAGACCTGAATAGTCAGATATGTTACAAAACAAAAAACATTTGTTACTCATAATTGCTCCAACAATATCCAGTATGAAATGACTTTTTTCAGGGGAAGTATTATTATTCAGGCAGGGAACACACTTGACAGTTTTCGTACGCGTTTTCTGCACAGAAAAACTGAGAACTCATGTTAATCAATGTGCTAGTTCACACTTACTGTGTTGTTCACACGCAGAAAAAAAACTGACATTCTGCATGATGACTCAGCACATTTTGGCAGTTTTCTCTATCAATTACATTAGCTGCTGTGAAAAAACGCACAGGTTTTCCTGCATGGAAACACACTTGGTGTGCAGAAAAAGTATGCAGAAAAACTGAAAGTCAAGTGTGTTCCCTGCCTTAATGAAAATATCACTCTACAGATACTAATACAGAATATTTATTACAGTATATTTGTAAAGGGCAGGTGAGCCTGGACAGCCGGTGATGTCACACACACAGGTAGGCGATGATGTCACAATGCTGCTGTATGCATGAATATGATTGGTCCACACAGAAAGGGTGTGATGTCATAATACTGCTGTATGTATAAAAGCTCCACTCCAGCCCCCCAGTGTCAGTGTTGTTTTTTCACTGAGTGTGAAAGCGTCTTTTGAGTGTGTGTCTGAAGTTCACTTCAATACATATCTATCAGTTCCTCTAACTAACATCAAGTAGGAACTACCCCCCTGCCAGTCATGGTAGGGGTCCCCATGCCCCCCATGTGGGAGCGTGGATTCATCGAGAGATCAGTGGTTCCTCTGCCTGCCATCCAGGAGTTACGCGAACTACTGATCGCCGTGCCGGAGGTTATTGCTCTACCTTACAAGCCTGCGGCATGGAACTGGACTTTTGAAAAGAAGTCCTTTGAGCACCTGCCAGTCATCGCAGAGGAAGATGAGCTCCGATCAGCCACCCCAGAGCAAGCTGACCCCAGCGCACCGCCCCAAGCCAGTGGACAGCTGTCCAGCCTTTCTGCTGCTCAGCCAGTGGGAAGACTCCAGCGCTTTATGGGCCGGGTCAGGGCAGCTTTTGGCAGAGTCTGTTGCTGCCTCACCCGCCGCAACAGAGATGTTTCCTCCACAGCAGATCCTGCAGGTAAGAATTACTAGAAATAAGGGATACCAGATATCTAAATGAGCTTCAATTCATTATGTTGGCTTGAAAGGCCAACCAGGTCTCAACCAACCAACACAAATAAGTATAACTAAGTAGTTATGTTGGCTTGAAAGGCCAACTAGGTCTCAACCAACCAGCGCAAATAAGCATAACTAAGTTATGTTGGCTTGAAAACCCAACATATTGTTCTTCAGTAAATTCAGCTTATTGTTCTTCTACGCCCCCATTTTCTATATACTACTACTCCCACACTTTTGGGAGTGCAAACACTGAACGTTCCACACTTCTTCCCCTTACAGCAGACTACATTGCATGAGCTTTAACAAGCGATCCCACCCTCTTTGCCCCTGCAGTGGACCACCGAAGACTCCTTTTAAGGTGTTGGCTTTGACAGGGAAAATTTTCAAATCGCTGCCACTCGTACAGTTTTGAAGCTACACTCCCCAAACTCAGACCTCATATTGTTGTTGTCACCCTGAACAAAACAAAAAAATATTTTAGGAGGGGACCTGAAAGTGGGCGGAGCTACCAACGGCCAATGAAAAATTAGCTATATTCTATACACTACTCCTCCCACAGTTTTACTAGTACAATTGTGAAACTTGACACACTTATTCGGCCCATAGTCATGCAGCTTGCTTGTGCTTTGTTAAGCAATCGCACTTTCTGCACCCCTAGGGCGACACCCCACCCTCCTTCCCGAAAAACACAATTTTTTCCCATAGACTTTTATTGGAAAATGCTAAAGTTTCGCCACTCATACATCTCTGAACTTAAACTCACCACTCTTGAGTCACTTAGTCATGGAGTCAACCTGAAAAATTCCGTCACACTTTGGGGACTTTAAAAAGTGGGTGGGGCCACAATCAACCAATCAGATTTTCGCTATTGACTTCAATGAGAAAATGTAAAAAGCTCTCATTCTCACAGTATTAAAGCCAAAGACCCCAAACTTGCCACAGTCGGTCACTGGGTGACTGGGGTTAAAATTTAGGGAAAGTGGATTGGGCCTACAACAGCCAATCATATTTCATCTATTTGCTTTATATGGGAAAATGTTAATTTCCACGGCTCTTAGACTGTTGATGGCAGGGTCCTAAAACTTGGCCAGTCAGTCATTGGGTGACTTGGGTTCAAATTTCAAAAAGGGGGCAGAGCCACAGCCAATCAGATTTCATTAATTGATTTACATGGTAAAATGTAAAATGCTTCTATTCTTATATTATTGATGTCAAGGACCAAGAGTTTACAGATGTGGTCATTGGCTGTTTGCACTTCAAGGTTAGAAAAAGGGAACAGGGCCATCAGCAACCAATTAGATTTCACTAAATGATTTTCAATAGAGAAATTAGAACTCCTGCCTTTTTTACACTTTGAATGCCAGGATTCCCATACTGTAACTACTTATGCCGTTCGCAGCAGTATGTCTACACCCCGCAGGACTTCAGTTCCTGCACAGGGGCGTAGATATGTGTCTATTGCGATAAACGGCTGCTGCTCACTACTATGCTCGCTCCCGCGTGGGTACTTGTCAGCGCCTGTTAACCCAGAGATCAGTGAGGGTGAACACAGTGCCCATTGATTGATCTAAGTGCCGGTATCAATGATCGCCGGCATCAATGAGATGCTTCTGGTCACTGTAACAAAGTAAGTTACACGTCCACGCATTACTTCCTGTTCGCGTACTAATAGTATGCTCAGGAAAATAATGTGTGATGGCATCTTGTGGCCCGTTAGTAAAATTACACCAACTTACATTTTTTTTAAATAAAATACTCATACATACTGTTAAAATTAACCCTTGGCCTCCCAGACTCTCCGATAGTTACCCAAATAAAACATATGAATTAAAAAAGAAAACAATTTAAAAAAAAACAATAACATAAATAGTTACCTTAGGGCTGAACTTTTTTTTATTATGGATGCCAAGTGGGTATATTACTGTTATTTTTTTAATATGGGCTTGTAATTAGTGATGGACATAAAACAGAAAAATACACCTTTATTTCCAAATACAATATTGCCGCCATACGTTGTACTAGGGACATACTTTAAAATGTTGCAATACCTGGGACAAACAGCAAATAAATTGTGTAGGTTTTATCCACAGTAGAACATTTTAATTTAAAACCATAATGGCCAAAAACTGAGAAATAATAAACTTTTCCAATTGTTTTCTTATTTTTCCCATAAAAAAATTGCATATCCCACCCCTAAATTTCTTTAGCCCCTTGTCATCCATGCAGGCTGGTATAGCCAGGATGGCTGAGTCAACCTGAGTGGGGCTCCACCATACTAGCCACACCAGCCCACATGGTCCGTGGACCGTGATATAGGTGGCTCTGTAAGAGAAGGGAGAGAAAGCCTCCCCCTCTCCTATAGACTCCTTGTCTGGACTCTTCCCCACCTCCAGTGCCCCAGGAGGAGGTGGTGGGATGCGCAGAAATCCTGAGGAGCTTATGTGGAATCTGAGAGCCCCCTTTAATAAAGGGACCACCAGATGTCCTGCCGCTTCCAGGTAAATAGGTATAGAGGTATACCTATTTAATGTATGGATTTTTATTGGTTTAACCTAAAGACCAATAGGGAGCCCCGACGGGAGGCTCGAAGATGCTTTGCCGGGCTCTGTGGACACTATAGCCAGAGATCTGGCAGAAGAAGGAGTGGAGGAGCGGTGTGGGAAGTGCGCTGAGATGGGACCGATGGAGGTATGTTCTTTTATTTAAATAGGTAAGGAGTCAGACCTTACTCCCTTTACCTATTTAAATCCCAGGCATCTTGGGTCTCCTTAGTAAAGGAGGCTCCCAGATGCCAAAAGCAGCCCTCAGGATATAGGCGATGGGATTTTTCATTTGCTCAGAGCAGGTGAAAATTTCACACCTATGTTTGACAGTGATCACCGCTTCCCAGGGGGATCGAAAATTGCTATTGAATAGAGGGGAAGGAACTCGCTGGGCGATTATATTGCCTAAGCGAGTTATTTAAAATTGCATTAGCCAATGCTCCTGTCGCTTATTTTAAGAACTCACTAGTGCTTATCGCTGGCGAGCTTGGTAATTGCATAGGACCCATACTGTCTGAATTACACATCTGAGACAAACATTTGTCACAAAACTCTGATCTGCATATGCTTGTTCAGGGTCTATAGCTAAAAGTGTTGGAGGCAGAGGATCATCAGGGCAGCCAGGCAATGTGCATTGTTTATAAGGAAATAAATATGGCAGTCTCCATATACCTCTCACTTCAACTTCCCTTTGAGTTATCTTCGGTCAGTTGTATGATGATTTCTCCTCCACTATGCCCTGTGGATGGATCTCTCCCTATGATAAATGAAATATAGACGGAATTACTAGAGCTAACTTCTCTTTCTCTCTACAGAAGCAGGTGGGATCTGCTCCACCAGCACCGCAGCCAGCGAGCCCGTCGCACCCATGACCCTGGAGAGCTTCACCCTCCATGAATTCATCGGAGAGGGGAGTTATGGGCAGGTAAGTGATCAGACTATTCCCTAGGGGTATCTTTGTGTGTCAGACAGGAAAGGAGTGAAGGCTCTCCTTCATGGAGGATAGCTGAATGGAGCAAGAGGGGGGAGGCTGCAGGGATGGGGGGGGGGGGGTGTTACCACTGGAAAAGCACGTTAGTAGAAGAAGCTGCAATTTCATACACAGGTCCCCATATTTCTGAGATACAGGTGCCAAAGCGGGGTACTTCTGACAAGTTTAGGGGATACTAGGACAGGCTAATGGTAATTAACCACATAGCAGGATAAATATTTGTAGGATAACATTCTCATTGTATTTCATAGGAAAGCAAATCTTACATAAGTTATTAGACATGAATAAGCCATTGCTGGTTCTAGATTAACTGGATGCCAGGTGCAAAAACATGAGGCTTCCCTGACTCCCCAGTATAGCTGTATTGGGTGGCCCCTCTTAGATAGCAGCACTAGGTGGCCCTTGTCTCCTTCCCCAAAGATGGCAGCATTAAAGGTCACCCAAGGTGAAAATAAACTGTATCTATCCTCCTTCTCCTAAAAATGACTTTTTAAGATATTCCACAATTTTATTTTATATTTAAATCTACTTTTTACTGTTATATTGTTTTTGCTCAATGACACACTCATTGAAGTATGCTAAACTCGATGAACTATTGACCCTTTTTATCTAGTCCCTGCTCTCGAAAGCCATTTTCTGCTAGGAACGTGTTTGCTAGTTGGAATTTCTTATCAAAGAGGGTCACACTGTAGTCACTTCCTGTCTGAGTCAGGACTGAGCCAGCCACTTACATACATGATATTTAACTCTTTCAGGCAGAGAAAGAAAAAAAAGGAACACAGCATAGTTATCTGTGTGCTTGGCACTGTACATACCCATGTATATCTCATCATGTCACATGTCACCTCGGGTGTCCTTTAAAAGACCTTCATCCCCCCATATGCCAGTATTACTGGAGCACCCCCCATGTAGCAGTATTAGGGCTCTCTTTATCGCTCCCCATTGAGATACATTGAGTGCACAGCAGAGCATGATCTCACCTCTCCAGCCACCGCGCTCCCTCTTTCCATCAGTGTGCTTCAGCCTCCCTCCCTGCTAACAACTCTTCTCCATTTCCCATAGGCATGTACATACTTACATAACATGCCGATAGGTCACGGGGGACAGAGACGCCACGAGGAGCCATGGAGACAGGACGCCCTGAAGGAGGGGGAAGGAATAGCGCAGCAGCCAGACAAGTCAGATTACGCTCCGCTGCCATGCCCTCTCAATAATTGGTGAGAAAGGTCACCATAACCTTCTGCCATATCCCCCGTAGTGACTCTCCACAAGGGGAGAGATATGGGGGGCCCTACAGCTTCTGGGGCCCGGGACAATTGCCCAGTTTGCCTTAAGGAAGCGCTGGCCCAGCCAATTCCAGAGGGTACAAAAGGGTTAAAAAGCGACATAGATGGGTTTATGAATCTAGATAAATGGACAAATACTGACTCAAGCCATTGCTGTCCATCTGTAAAGAATTCATCAGCATAGACAGATTGCCATTGATTCTGACCAATGATCTAATATTCTGTAATATTTGCAGGTTTTGCTGGTGTCCCACCCGCCCAGTGAGGAGCCGCTGGTGATGAAGATGGTGAAGAAGAGGGACATACTAGAGTCTCCAGTGAACAATCCACTCGTGGAGCGCCAAGTCCTGGAGATGGTGGGGTCTAGCCCATTCTTCACCCACAACTATGGTACATTCCAGACAGAGGTAAGTGTCTCTCCCCCTCCTGGGGACACCGAGGAACAGACAGGTGTACAAACCCCAAACTATCATTCTGTAGTTTTGAAAATCTCAGCAGACTGCATCATGACTTGTATCTTTGTGTCTTCTGAACAGGATGACGTCTTCTATGTCATGGAGTACCTGAACGGTGGGAACCTGAGACATCAGATATACAAACATTCTCCATTTCCTGTCTATATCACCAGGTAAGTTCGGCAATGCCGTAATTCTGCAGCAGGGGAGGGGAGTGGTGGTGGGGGGTATTATGATAGATACAGCATACCTACGCTTACTGTATATAACACAGTACAATAACTCACTGCACACTCACTGAAAATCTATCAGATATTTCATGAAATAAATTATTTATTCCTCAGTATATTTGCCAGTGTACATGCCCACATATATCTACATGTCTACTATATATAGTTACACACTTGCATAGAGCATTACCATTAACAAATATTCCTCTATTTCCCCCTCAGATTCATCCTTGCAGAGCTCTTGTGTGGCCTGGAGGTTATGCACAGCAAGGGGATCGTCCACAGGGACCTAAAGCCTGAGAACGTCCTTCTGGATCAGAACGGCCATGTGAAAATCGCTGATTTTGGCCTGGCGAAAACTGGGATGTTTGGAAACAAAACAGCCAGAAAAGTTGTTGGCACTCCTGCTTATAGGGCTCCCGAGGTAAGCATCAAAACTATCTGATAACTTTTCCTGCATTTCCTGCAGTGTGTATGCAGCTACACAGAAATGCATTTCACACATATATATACGAGGCAGAAAAGAATGTTTCTGAAAAAAAACAGAGAAGAGGCCATTGTCCCAGTACAACATACACTGCTAACTGCCACTGTGCCCGTTACTGCGCATGCTGAGCACAACCACTTGTTACAGAGGGTCTCTCCACCCATTAATGGTAGGACAGTTGTGACTATGGCTTGGTGGGTTGAATCATCCAATCCCTTCTTGTAACATTAGGACACATCAGCAATAGTTTACAGCCTGAATTTCCAGCTCCTTCCGCCTTCTGACAGGAGGACCTTATCAATGGAGCCCTGATATGTAAAAAGTCTGATTTACCACCGCATAATCCAGCCATATTGGATATATCCATGTTATATAGATTAATAACCAAGTAATGTATATTTGTTATGATTGCTGCCTTTTCATTTTCTCTGTATCCAGTCTGAAATAAGCTGACCCTTCCTCTCTCCTTCTTGTTTCCACAGCTTTTCTGCGGTCAACGATACAACCGCATGGTTGATTACTTTGCCTTGGGAATTATGGCCTATGAAATGGCGACGGGCTATTTCCCATTCAGGTTGACTGAAAACCTAGACAAGTTGAGAGGCTCTATTTGTAACAAGAAACCGATCCTACCATGGGGCACCAATGCTGATCTCACCGACATAATAAATCGTCTCCTGTGCAAAGACAAACGAGAACGTCAGGAACTTGTCTCCAATCTGCGGGATCATCCCTTCTTCAGTGGAATAGACTGGGAAGAAATGTCCGCTGGCAGGGTCACCCCACCTCCTGCCATGCGGATAGCCCCACCGGAGCTGCCAGCAAAGAGGTTGGACATGGATCAAGTTATCCCCCCCTTTCTCCGCAGGCGGAGACCACATTGGAGACAGAGGATGTTCCGCAACTTCAGCTATATAAGCGACAGATGGAGAGCCTTGTTGAACCAGAAGTAATGCCAACAGCCCCATCATATATGAGATCGCTGACAAGTGTAAATTGTGTAAATAAATAAATAAATGTTCAAAGTTTAATCTTGTTTTATTGAGTTCATTCCCATTCTTCATCCTCCTGCTTCCTCTTCATCGGCAGTAAAGAGCCTCCAGCAGCACATACAGGAGATCTTCACTAGAGAAGGTCAATAAGATGCAAGTACTCCCAGCTGGACCAGTGATGGTCACTGAGATGTTCGTTCCACATTGTGTGCAGCTTGAGAAACGGCCAATTAAAATTGACAGAAAGTGCATTTGATTGGCTCAATTCCATGGTGCATACAGGTTGAATGAAACTGGCATACAGATCTGAAAATTAGCATGTAAAATGAGATTAGATTGTAAAATGACCAATATTTTACTATTGTAATTACATAGGGCCTAATAGTAGAATATCTGTAATTTTACTTATATTCAGGGGTGCTCATCAGGACTCTCGAATTCGAATGTACCCGATTATTCGGGTAGATTATCGTGGTTGCCGAAGTTGAAGCAGAAGCCCGATGCTGGTACCGAATTAGAATTCGAATGGTTCCCGAATAGGCGCACTTGAATTCGGCCGGATGATGCGGTGATCACGAGTTCGGCTTCGGTATTCGGAGATGACGTCATTGGGCCAATCAGAACTCCTCCAGCCGAGGCCCTAGCAACCAATCAGAGGAGGGGAGCCTGACCCTCCCCTCCTCTATATAAGGCGGCGGCCATGTTGCGGAGCCCGTCCTTGCTGTGTGACTGAGCGGTACTGAGAGAGCATCTCCAGTGCTGCTGCGTGTCTGAGCAAGTGCTTCTTGTACTAAACCTAGCGTTTTGCTTCCTAAACACCTCCTGAACACGTCTATTATACTCATTTATAGTTAGCTAGTAATTTGATTGTTTTTAGTCAGCTAGTGTATACTGTATACTGTGCTAGGGTAGTGTTAGTCTGTGTGCAGGCTAGGCCTGCTAGCCTAGGGCAGCCTTAGCCTACTACTAGCTTAGTTAGGTTAGGGATTATAGGTAGTTGTACTAGTACTAGTTTCGTTAATTTGTTGTACTGCTGTAGTCTATGAGTTTATTAGCTTCAGTACTGTGTTAGTTACTGACTTAGTTAGGCCAGCAGCAAGCATATGTTGTGATCTGTGGCTGTCATCTGCACCACCCTATTGATTGCGTCCGTGTGTGACCGACTTTGATTGTCATTGTCTGTCACACGAGTTAGTTAGCGACTACTGTAGACTACACTACTGTTAGTACTACTACTACTAATTAAATAATAAAAACAAACTTTCTTTTTTTGTTGTCACTAGTCCCCACCAGTCACCACCAACCCAGACTCTTTATTAAAGTTTAGACCCTTTCCCGCCTTTTTCTACACATTTTTTTTCTTATTGTAGTATTTGTAAAATTGTACAATGACTGGCAGAGGTAAAAGGTGAGACACCAGCAGGTCTGTGACTGGTCCGCCGCCAGCCACTGACCGCGGAGTTGTGGAGGAGGGAGCAGAGGTGCAACAGCAGCGTGTTGCACCCATCTTTGAGACGAGTCGTCGCCCCCGGCCCATTGCGGAGAGTCAGGTGCCAGCTGTGGTGGAAATGATGCCGGAGCAGCAAGCCACCATTTCTAGCCAGACCTCCAGCACCAGCGAGACCAGTGCCACCACCACCAGCACTCCGGTCCACTGCAGGCCTCCACCACCTCTTGAGGTCATGACAACCCCAGCGACCAGCCTGCCCTCACTGAGCTCCTTCTTCTTCATCCCAGGGACTGCGAGCGTTTACAGTGATGTAATGGAGCAGTTTGAGTCGGAGATGACGGGGAGGAGGAGTTAGAGGTGGAGCAGTTTGTTGTTGGTGCTGAGGAGGAGGGGCGTGATGCAGGAGATGTTGAGGTAGAGGAGTTGGTTGAGGCGGGCTCACAGGAGATGTTTGGGGATGATGATGATGACGTGCTGGATCCTCCCTATGTGCCACCACTACCTCCAGCACAGTTGCTTGAAGTAGCTCGTCGTCATCGGAGGAGGCGTCTCTGGCGCAGAGGCGTGGCAGCAGCAAGGCAGCCAGCACAGGGCGTGGAAGGCAGGAGCCACAGCCTGCTGCTTCAGCCGTTACCACCACCCGCAGCAAACCTCCTCCAAGCACATTGAAAAAACCCCAACCCTCCAAAGGAAAACAAAATCCCCAGCCCTCAAGCTTGAAGGGCAAGTTGAAATCCCCAGTCTGGCGGTTCTTCACTAAGTGCGAAGTCGACAAGACCCGTGCAATTTTCCACAGTTGCGGGTTCAGTCTGAGCAGAGGTCGCGATCTCAACAAGTTGAGTACCTCGTGCCTACAGACCCACTTAGAGACCAAACATTTTGATGAGTACAGTGAGTTTCTGAAGCTGAAGGACAGTGGCGCAGGCAGTGGTCAGAGCCAGACAGCCACTGCACAGACTTCAGCAGCAGCAGCATCCCACACTCCTGCTCATCCAGCAGCAGCAGAAGCACAGCAACTCACTCTTCCCCCCTTCCCCCAGGCAGCCAGTCCTCAGTGGCCTCATCAGCTCCCTCCACAGTGGCCTCCTCTTCCTCCCGTGCAGGCAAACGCCGCCAGACCCTGCTCAGCGAGTCATTTCCCGGTGTGACCAAGGTGCTACCTCCCACCAACAGGCGCATCCGGGTGCTGAACGGGTTGCTTGCCCGGGCCATGTGCTCCTAGCTCCTGCCATACTCCTTTGTGAAGTAGGAAAGTGACATGAGAGCGCTGCTCCCGGGATCCCGCATGGCGATCCCAGCACTCCATCGATTCGCTATGGCGAATGTGGGCCGCTCGCTCGATTACGCCATGAGTGAGCGGATCCACATAACCATGGATTCGTGGAGCAGCTGCTTTGGGACAGACCGCTACCTGTCTTTCACGGCCCACTGGGTCAGCCTAGTGGAATGCGCCAGCCAGGAAGCAGCAGGTCCAGTCGCCCACTATGTGGTGCCACCACGCAGGGTCAGGGAAGAAGCAGCAGCTCCCACCGCCAAGCGATCCAGCATCAACAGCAGCGTTAAGGCCCGCCACTGCCAAGCACTGCTGGAGATGAGAAGCCTGGGGAAGGACAGCTTGACAGCAGCCAACGTGCTCCGCTACCTGAGGGAGCAGGAGAAGACGTGGCTGACCCCCCAGAGGCCTGAGAGTCGGATTGGTGTTGTCCGACAATGCGGCCAACCTGCTGGCTGCCATCAGCAGGGGACAGTTGGCCTACGTCCCCTGCTTGGCCCAAGTCCTCGACCTGGTGGTGCAGAAGTTCATGCACACCTACCAAGGGATGGACAAGCTGTTGGAAGTGGCTCGGAAAATTGTGCGCACTTTCCGCCGCTCAGCTGCTGCCACTGCAAACTTGGAAGCCATCCAGCAGTGCGAGGGCCTGCCACTACACCGCCTTGTAATTGATGTGCCAACTCGCTGGAACTCCACCCTGGTGATGTTGGAGCGCCTGGTTGAGCAGAGGAGGGCTGTCCACCGCTGCATCATTGATGCCACTGTCGCCGGCACCACCAAACTCCACCTCATCTCCAACGCACAGTTGGGGCAAATGCAGCAGGTCTGCTTGGTGTTGGCTCCCTTCCTGCAGGGAACCAACCTGGTGATTGAGGAATGGGCATCCCTCTGCCAGTGGGTGCCCTATGTTTGTCCGCTGGACAGGGCACTTGGTGATTTAATGGATGTGGGAGAGGAGGCCCTGAAGCAGCTGGAACAGCAGCCGCCTGCGCAGTCCACTTCTGCGCAGGAATTTAGGTTGTTGGAGGAGGAGGATGAGTTGGAGGTGCTGCATGTTGCTGTTGAGGGGGAACAGCGAAGCGCAGCAGCAGTGGTGAGAGGGTGGAGAGAGGAGGAAGAGGCTCAGGGGCCAGAGGAGGAGGACAGCGACCTTGAGGCCACTGACCCTGATGTCTCTGGTGGATGGACTGCCCTGTTCAACATGGCAAGGCACATGCTGCAGTGCCTGCGCACAGACCCCAGGGTTAAGCAGATGGAAGCGAGGGAGGACGCCTGCATGAGCTTGATCCTGGACCCACGGCTGAAGGGGAGGGTGGCTCAGTTTCTGTCTGCTGGAGACCGTGAGCAGCGAACAAGGGAGTTGCAGGAGATCCTTGTTTGATGATTGGAGGAAGCCTTCCCCCAGCCTTCTACCCCCTCTGTCCCTGTCCAACCAGCACAGCAGCCGGTGCCTGCAGCCAGCAGCAGCATCAGGCGCCCAGGAGGCGCTCTACATGACGGTATAGAGCAGCCGAGAGAGGAGGTGCATGCAGCAGCCACCTCCTCTCAAAGTCACAGCCAGTGCATGACCCGGATGGTGGCCGACTACATGGGGTCCTTCAGTGGGCTTGACACTGACAGCTAGTAGCCTGTGGACCCCATGGAGTACTGGGTGGAGCGCTTGCACATTTGGAGTGAGCTGGCACAGTACGCCCTGGAAGTTTAGCTTTGCCCCCCTTCCAGCGTGCTGTCCGAGAGGTGCTTCAGTGCGGCCGGAGGTGTGGTCATTTGAAGATAAACATTTTTGAAGATAAACCAGGCCTGGATTGAAGGCATGTTTCTGGCACCTGTTGTCGATGAGAGGAGGACATGAGGTGCCTGGGAATTATTGTTTGACATCAACTTTCAGTCCCTGGGTCCTGATAATTTGGCTTGGTTTTTCTTTAGTTGCTGTGGTACTAACGCTAAGTACCATGGCCTGTGACATGCCTGCTGCCAAACGTCACTCCTCCTCCTCCTGCTGTATTTATCCTTCTGCTGTCTGTGTTCCCACCGCCAGGGTCCACAGAATACATTGCTGGCTGCCAAACGTCACTCCTCCTCCTCCTGCTGTATTTATCCTCCTGCTGTCTGTGTTCCGACCGCCAGGGTCCACAGAATACATTGCCTGCTGCAAAATGTCACACCTCCTCCTCCTGCTGTATTTATCCTCCTGCTGTCTGTGTTCCCATTGCCAAGGTCCACAGAATTATGCGCTGCTGCCATGCGCCACTAGCTATTACGCCACTACAATTGCTACATTTAAAAAAAAAAATTCTGAGGTGTCTGGGTTGAAAACTGTGCTGTCCCAGTTGTGCATTGGGCACAATGTGGGGTTCACGACTGCTGTCTGGAACCTCCTGCTCTTGGTGTTTATTTACAACCATGCTACCAATGCTAGGTACCATGGCCCGTTACATTTCCTGCTGCCACACGTCACTCCTCCTCCTCCTCCTGCTGCTGCAGTATTTAACCTCTTGCTGTCTGTGTTCCCACTGCCAGGGTCCACAGAATTATGCGCCGCTGCCAAGCGCCACTAGCTATTACGCCACTACAATCGCTACATTAAAAAAAAATAAAAACAATTCTGAGGTGTCTTGGTTGAAAACTGTGCTGTCCCAGTTGTGCATTGGGCACAATGTGGGCTTCACGACTGCTGTCCAGAACCTCCTGCTCTTGGTGTTTATTTACAGCCTTGCTACCAACGCTAGGTACCATGGCCCATTACATTGCCTGCTGCCACACGTCACTCCTCCTCCTCCTCCTGCTGCTGCTGCTGTATTTAAAGGGGAACTGAAGTATGAGGTATATGGAGGCTGCGATATTTGTTTCTTTTTAATCAATACCAGTTGCCTGGCAGCCCTGCTGGTCTATTTCTCTGCAGTAGTATCTGAATAACACCAGAAAAAAACATGCAGCTATGCTGGTGTTGAAGAAAAATTTTTACAACAGTAGAGTTCTGCAAGGGAAAAAAACATTCAGTTGGGTACAAGAGGAAGAATATGAACACAAAACAAAAAAAAGATGGTGGTGATGAAGAAGAAGAAGAAGACTCAGGAGAAGAAGAAGAAGAGAAATAACCAGGCGAAGAAGAAGAAAAGCCAGGTGAAGAAGAAGACGAAGAAGAACCAGGTGAAGAAGAAGAAGAACCAGGTGAAGAAGAAGAAGAAGAAGAGCCAGGTGAAGAAGAAGAAGAACCAGATGATGATGATGAAGAAGAAGAACCAGGTGAAGAAGAACCAGATGATGATGATGATGAAGAAGAAGATGATTGAAGAAGAAGAAGAAGAACCAGATGATGAAGAAGAAGAACCAGATGATGATGAAGGAGAAGAAGAATAATATCAAGGAACAGAGCAATGTAAACATATCCATATTCATGGACAAAACTGATACAGTTTAAACAAAAAAAGCATCTATGGTTTATAAACCAAGCGACCACAACCGCATATGACAAAATGTAAATTTATTTAGAGGATGTATCCCAGATAAAAACAAAAACACTGCACCAGCGTAGCTGGGAGGGGAACAAGTATCAAGTATACAACCATAAAAGATATAGTAATCACACAGTGCAAATGGAGAGGGGGGAAGGGAGTTTAGATGTACATATCAAAACATACAATGATCGTATGGTTCACCATCAACAGCACAGTCTCCTAAATGTGACTATCGTAATGTGTCTAAAAATAAAGTGGCCGTTAATAGAGAAAATGTATGATATAAAATAACATCCTCACCACTTGAATGCACTGCCCCTCTTCAGCAAACGCCGGTGAGTGAGACCTCACATGTATCGCACCCCCTACGGTGCTTCTTCGGAGATGAGCATTAAAAGAAAGGGCCGCCATAAATACCGTTCTAACGCCGCCGCTAATCGATGCAGGAGGCATGGCCACGCCCCCTGTGCGTCACTCAGCACAATATATTTTATGGTTGTATACTTGATACTTGTTCCCCTCCCAGCTACGCTGGTGCAGTGTTTTTGTTTTTATCTGGGATACGTCCTCTAAATAAATTTACATTTTGTCATATGCGGTTGTGGTCGCTTGGTTTATAAACCATGGATGTTTTTTTGTTTAAACTGAAGGAGAAGAAGAAGACGAAGAAGAACCAGATGAAGAAGAAGATGAAAAACCAATTGAAGATGAACCAGAAGAACAAGAAGAACAAGAAGAACCAGGTGAAGAAGAAGAAGAACTTGAAGAACCAGATGCCAGTGAAGAAGAAGATGATGAAGATGATAGTAATGATTGATGACGAGAAAGAAGATGGCAAAACAGAAAAAGAAGACGGTGAAGAAAAAGATGGAGAGAACAAAAAGAAGAAGGTGAAGACGGTGAAGAAGAATAAACAAGAAATGCAGAAAAAAAGTTTTCCATCAATTTTTTTTCTTTTTAAATTACACCTATTTAAATGTGATTTTCCTTTAAATAAACAAAAGGCCATCCAAATTCTCGAACACGAATATTTAGCGAATTCAGGAACCGATCACGAATCGAATTCGAATCGAATATGATGGTCGTGATCGAATTCGAATTTGCCCCGGACCCAAAGTCGAATGTACTCGAATCGAATTTGGGTACATTCGAGCAAGCCTGATACTATCAGGTTTATGGTGGATGTAGCTCAGGAAGGCTTTCCTCTTCTTAGAGTGGAAATTAAACCCCCTCACATTATGTGAAAACACCTTAACCATTGACAGGCTAGACTAGTAAGACAGCTAAAAGTAACAAAAAGATCACGAGACCAAAGAGCCATTCGGCATAATATGCATAGCTTAAAAAGGACTAAAACCAATAAGCGGATGCCCAAAACACACAGACTCCTACCACCTGAGATAGAATAAATCCATTTGAAGAAACAGAGGATATCTCCATCTCCTATTGCAGTCAAGGAGGATAGGGCCCAAGAATAGGACACCATCCTGTCTGACTGGTCCTAGGGGGCAACAAAGTTATCTCAGCATACATGGCAGGTTCGCATGATATAACAGTAAAAACACACTGGCTGCTAGATAGAAGTAAAACGATAAACCGAAACAAAAGTCAGGCATTATGATAGAGAACACAGTACAAGCAGGTAACATGGGAACCACAGGAGCTTCCTCCAACAGAGGCTTCATCCTATGTAGGAGAAGAGGAATCCAGGTCAGCTTGCTGGCTTTGGCGCTTCCTAGGTCGAACCTCAGTCCAGGGCCTAGGTTCTCTCTGTGGAAAAAGGGAGTTCGGAAGTGCTGGCAAGTCAATTCCGTAGGTGGTCAAAACTTTCTGAGCTTACTCAGGGCTCCTACAAACATGGTGAGATCTGTTATTAAATTGGAACATCAAAGCAAATGGGAAGCCCCATTTATAGGGCACATTGGCCAAATTCAAAGCCTCAGTATGGGGTTGCATGTCCCTGAGCCCTGTCAGTTATTGGCGACAAGATAATGGTACTCCAGGCAAAGGAGACAGATGCCGAGCAGTGGTAAGGATAGCATCCCTGGATACCTCATGTAGAAATGTCCTGGGGCAAATCTGTATTTCAAGGCCTAACCAAGGCCCGGTGTATGCTTACAATATGAAATTCCTCCTGAGGCCTTTGTAGTAAAAGTGCAGAGAACAGGTTTAAGGCCATCTCCTTTAGAGTGCTCTGTACCCCTATACTCATTTCTCCTGGGGGGAGGGTAGGCATCTGGGGGTCCCCTTCTTAAAGGGGACTCCCAGATGCCACCATGAACCCCCACAGGGCACTATCACCCCCACCTCTTCCTGGGGCACCGAAGGTGGGGAAGAGCTCCTTGTCCATGAATTGGAAAGGGAGTGGCTTGGCCACCCCTCACCTCAGAGGCAGAGCCCCCCCCCCCATACCATGCACCATGTGGGCTGGTATAGCTCAGGGTGCGAAGCCCCAACGCGGCCGGGACTTCGCATTCTAGCTATCCCAGCCTGCATGGGAGAATGTGTTAAAGAGGCTCAGGAGGGGGGACCCCGTGTCATTTTTTAATATTTCCCACACTCTGAACATATATAAAAATAAATACATTTATATAGCTGTTAATACATTATACACCACTGTCACCATGCGCTTGCTGGGTACTCTGTTAGTGGTGGGCTGGGCTAGCGCTGCCTATGTGTGAAGCAGCATCACTTGCACCATACGCATTGGGATCCCGGGCTGGCGTTCTTCGGTATACATGCGGGCATACCTCAAGCTGAAGCGGCTTTATTGATGGCCGGAGCCCTGCACAAGTATTGAGACCATACAGACTGCTAATACTTGAGGAACTGGCATCCATGCAGAGGATCATATAATACATGGTAAGACCTTTCCAATACACACTTGGCGATATATGCAGGAACAACATAGCAAGGCTTTCTAAATCTATTTTACTGGAACTGCTTTGGTTGATTTATTTCTATCTGTAAAGTGGGGGCCCCCGTATCTACAATATACCCTATGGCACAAGTTTATGAGTAATGAATGCGCTGACAAATGTGGAGTGTTACAATATTATTACTAGAGATGGCCAGAGTTAAATTGTATCATCATGTGTACACTAATATTGTTCGCAGGCAGCGTTATACAGTAGCTATGTATTCTGCCATTGTCATGTGGTTTTAAAGTGATAGGGAGATATTTGGCACAAGTTATCTTTTGTGTTTTTTTTTTTGGGGGGGGGGGGGGGGATGGTGTTTTAGACATAATTCATATCTTTAATAAAGTACAATATTGTGATACTTATGGTAGCCGTGTGACTTACATTTCTTGTTTATTAATCATGGGTACTCTGTTACTCTGTCATTTTACTGCAGTAACTTTGCTACTGTTTTCCTCTAACTTTAACATCGATTTTCTCAAAAACTATAAGGTCTTTTTGAAAAAAATAAAAATAAAAAAAAAGATTCCCTCTTGTTCTCAATGTCCTCCTTTACATACCCTGCAAATTCAGTGTTTCTAGAAAGTCTGACACCTTTGCTACTAACTGCTAGAGTTGGTGGCTGTTTAAATATTTCCCACTCTCAGAACAAGAACTTTAACCACTTCAGGACTCAGCCTTTACCCCCCTCTTAAGGACAAGCGCCGATTTCTAAGATCTGTGCTGGGTGGGCTCTACAGCCCCCAACACAGATCAAATAACAGGCAGAGCGACCAGATCGCCCCCCTTTTTTCCCCACTAGGGGGATGATGTGCTGGGGGGGGGTCTGATCGCTCCTGCATGCGTGTGGGTGGCGGGGGCACCTCAAAGCCCCCTCCACGGCAGGATTCCCCCTCTCCCTCTTCTCCCTCCCTGCACCGGAGATCGGAGGCTACACAGGAACGGATCTGTCCTGTGCAGCCTCTAACAGACTCCTGCCTGTCATGTGACAGCGATCCCCGGCCGCTGATTGGCCGGGGATCGCTGATCTAGTACAACGCTGCTACTGTTATCAGCATTGTAAAAATGTAAACAAAGCTGATTATTTCCGCTTGTGTTTACATTTAGCCTGCGAGCCGCGATCGGCGTCCCGCAGGCTATTCACGGAGCCCCCCGCCGTGAATTGACAGGAAGCAGCCGCTCGTGCGAGCGGCTGTTTCCTGATTAATTAGCCTGCAGCCGGCGACGCAGATGTGCGTCGCTGGTCCTGCAGCTACCACTTTGCCGACGCGCGTTATGAGTGGGCGGTCGGCAAGTGGTTAAAATAGATTTTCTCAAAAACTATACGGTATTTTTGAATTTTTTTTTCTTCTTGTTCCCACGCTTCTCTTTAACATACCCTGCAAACGTGATGTTTCTAGCACATGCAGGGGCATTGCTATATTAACCGTTCGCCTGCCAATTAAGTCTATAGAGCCCACCCCCAATGGCCGTTTCGCGAACATTTGAGATAAATTCACAAAAAGTTGTTGTTCGCTATATCACTATGTGTGAACAGTGCTGCTTGCAAATTTGCATTTTTGTATCGAAATTGCTATTTTCGATTTCGAGAAATTTTCATGAAAAACAGGCTTGTATTTTCACATTTTCACGTTTTTTACTGAAATGCAAAGAAAAAAAAAAATTTTTGTACTGTGGAAACTGCAAAATTTTTACAGCAAAAACCCAAATAATCGACATTTCACTGTAAATACGGAAAAAATAACAAAACAAATTTTCCATAGAATTTTTTGCTCAAAAATAAAATGTAACATTATTTTAGCAAAAATAAATGCGAAAATAATATTGGCATTTTTGCTCATCATCACTGTGTGTAAACACAGAACACACCGGTGGAAGCACATACAAAACGTACTGTGTACAAAACTGAGAGGACCGGAACTGTGCAGATTAATGTGAACACATCCATAGAAATAACATTCAAAACTGATGCCAACTGTCAAAAACTGACAGGACAGGACTACACACTTATTACTTTTGAACGCAGACTAACTGAGAGGCTTTTTATTGAAATATCCAGAAGTACAAATACCCTTAGGTCAGGGTCACACTTATTTGAATTGATGCGCGTTTTAGAAAACGCATGCAAAAACGCACATAATGATAGTCTATGGGCTGCACAAAAAGGCATTGGTAGGCGTTTTTAGATGTGTTTTTAAAATGCTTAATAAGTTCATTCTTTCTGTATACTGTATTCTTTCTGCACTGTATGCCGAACGCATGTGTTCTGCATGCAATGCTTTCCTGCAATGAAAAAAAGTGCGCGTTTTACATGCGTTTTTGCTCAAATAAGGTAATTTGAAAATTATATATTTTTACATAATAAATATAAATATTGATTAAAAACCGCACATGGAAACCCGTGAAAAATGCATAAAAATGCACACGTAAAACGCAAATGCATGAAAAATCGCAAAAAAAAATGAATTTTTTTTTTAACTGACAAGTGTGACCCTAGCCTTAGCTGCCATGTGCTCTTTCTGTGCTCCCAACTGTGACCACAACTGCCGCTGCCGGAAAACTGTTTACATTGGAAAACATCTACAGACCTGAATAGTCAGATATGTTACAAAACAAAAAACATTTGTTACTCATAATTGCTCCAACAATATCCAGTATGAAATGACTTTTTTCAGGGGAAGTATTATTATTCAGGCAGGGAACACACTTGACAGTTTTCGTACGCGTTTTCTGCACAGAAAAACTGAGAACTCATGTTAATCAATGTGCTAGTTCACACTTACTGTGTTGTTCACACGCAGAAAAAAAACTGACATTCTGCATGATGACTCAGCACATTTTGGCAGTTTTCTCTATCAATTACATTAGCTGCTGTGAAAAAACGCACAGGTTTTCCTGCATGGAAACACACTTGGTGTGCAGAAAAAGTATGCAGAAAAACTGAAAGTCAAGTGTGTTCCCTGCCTTAATGAAAATATCACTCTACAGATACTAATACAGAATATTTATTACAGTATATTTGTAAAGGGCAGGTGAGCCTGGACAGCCGGTGATGTCACACACACAGGTAGGCGATGATGTCACAATGCTGCTGTATGCATGAATATGATTGGTCCACACAGAAAGGGTGTGATGTCATAATACTGCTGTATGTATAAAAGCTCCACTCCAGCCCCCCAGTGTCAGTGTTGTTTTTTCACTGAGTGTGAAAGCGTCTTTTGAGTGTGTGTCTGAAGTTCACTTCAATACATATCTATCAGTTCCTCTAACTAACATCAAGTAGGAACTACCCCCCTGCCAGTCATGGTAGGGGTCCCCATGCCCCCCATGTGGGAGCGTGGATTCATCGAGAGATCAGTGGTTCCTCTGCCTGCCATCCAGGAGTTACGCGAACTACTGATCGCCGTGCCGGAGGTTATTGCTCTACCTTACAAGCCTGCGGCATGGAACTGGACTTTTGAAAAGAAGTCCTTTGAGCACCTGCCAGTCATCGCAGAGGAAGATGAGCTCCGATCAGCCACCCCAGAGCAAGCTGACCCCAGCGCACCGCCCCAAGCCAGTGGACAGCTGTCCAGCCTTTCTGCTGCTCAGCCAGTGGGAAGACTCCAGCGCTTTATGGGCCGGGTCAGGGCAGCTTTTGGCAGAGTCTGTTGCTGCCTCACCCGCCGCAACAGAGATGTTTCCTCCACAGCAGATCCTGCAGGTAAGAATTACTAGAAATAAGGGATACCAGATATCTAAATGAGCTTCAATTCATTATGTTGGCTTGAAAGGCCAACCAGGTCTCAACCAACCAACACAAATAAGTATAACTAAGTAGTTATGTTGGCTTGAAAGGCCAACTAGGTCTCAACCAACCAGCGCAAATAAGCATAACTAAGTTATGTTGGCTTGAAAACCCAACATATTGTTCTTCAGTAAATTCAGCTTATTGTTCTTCTACGCCCCCATTTTCTATATACTACTACTCCCACACTTTTGGGAGTGCAAACACTGAACGTTCCACACTTCTTCCCCTTACAGCAGACTACATTGCATGAGCTTTAACAAGCGATCCCACCCTCTTTGCCCCTGCAGTGGACCACCGAAGACTCCTTTTAAGGTGTTGGCTTTGACAGGGAAAATTTTCAAATCGCTGCCACTCGTACAGTTTTGAAGCTACACTCCCCAAACTCAGACCTCATATTGTTGTTGTCACCCTGAACAAAACAAAAAAATATTTTAGGAGGGGACCTGAAAGTGGGCGGAGCTACCAACGGCCAATGAAAAATTAGCTATATTCTATACACTACTCCTCCCACAGTTTTACTAGTACAATTGTGAAACTTGACACACTTATTCGGCCCATAGTCGTGCAGCTTGCTTGTGCTTTGTTAAGCAATCGCACTTTCTGCACCCCTAGGGCGACACCCCACCCTCCTTCCCGAAAAACACAATTTTTTCCCATAGACTTTTATTGGAAAATGCTAAAGTTTCGCCACTCATACATCTCTGAACTTAAACTCACCACTCTTGAGTCACTTAGTCATGGAGTCAACCTGAAAAATTCCGTCACACTTTGGGGACTTTAAAAAGTGGGTGGGGCCACAATCAACCAATCAGATTTTCGCTATTGACTTCAATGAGAAAATGTAAAAAGCTCTCATTCTCACAGTATTAAAGCCAAAGACCCCAAACTTGCCACAGTCGGTCACTGGGTGACTGGGGTTAAAATTTAGGGAAAGTGGATTGGGCCTACAACAGCCAATCATATTTCATCTATTTGCTTTATATGGGAAAATGTTAATTTCCACGGCTCTTAGACTGTTGATGGCAGGGTCCTAAAACTTGGCCAGTCAGTCATTGGGTGACTTGGGTTCAAATTTCAAAAAGGGGGCAGTCATAGGGATGCTCATTCGGATTCCACGGAAATGCAATTTCCGAAATTCCGATCGGAAATTGCATTTCCGCATCGGAATGCGGAAATCGGTTATGCAAGTGCCGTAGGCGGATTTCCCCCGGAAATCACGGAAATTTCCGCCGGAAATCGCGGAAATTCGACCCGATTTTAACATTGGTTTTCTCAAAAACTATAAAGTCTTTTTAAAAACTTTTTTTTGCATCTTGTTCACAAGATTCGGTTTTATAAACCCTAAAAATTTGGTGTTTCTAGGACTTAAGGGGGCTTTGCTATTAACCACTAAAGTCGGCGGATTTTTACTGTAATGTAAAATGCAGAAAACCTGCATCTGGCTGTTTTCTGCATTTTACATTACAGTAAAAATCCGCCGACTTTAGCAGTTAATAGCAAATCCCCAGTAACTCCTAGAAACACCAAATTTTCAGGGTTTATAAAACCGAATCTTGTGAACAAGATGCAAAAAAAAGTTTTCAAAAAGACCTTATAGTTTTTGAGAAAATCGATGTTAAAATCGGGCGGAATTTCCGCGATTTCCGGCGGAAATTCCGCCTTGTAATGCCGAAATTGGTAGCGGAATCGGTAATCGGTACATGACGGAATGCGGATTTACCGCGGAATCGGAAATTGGCATTCCGACCATCCCTAGGGGCAGAGCCACAGCCAATCAGATTTCATTAATTGATTTACATGGTAAAATGTAAAATGCTTCTATTCTTATATTATTGATGTCAAGGACCAAGAGTTTACAGATGTGGTCATTGGCTGTTTGCACTTCAAGGTTAGAAAAAGGGAACAGGGCCATCAGCAACCAATTAGATTTCACTAAATGATTTTCAATAGAGAAATTAGAACTCTTTTTTACACTTTGAATGCCAGGATTCCCATACTGTAACTACTTATGCCGTTCGCAGCAGTATGTCTACACCCCGCAGGACTTCAGATCCTGCACAGGGGCGTAGATATGTGTCTATTGCGATAAACGGCTGCTGCTCACTACTATGCTCGCTCCCGCGTGGGTACTTGTCAGCGCCTGTTAACCCAGAGATCAGTGAGGGTGAACACAGTGCCCATTGATTGATCTAAGTGCCGGTATCAATGATCGCCGGCATCAATGAGATGCTTCTGGTCACTGTAACAAAGTAAGTTACACGTCCACGCATTACTTCCTGTTCGCGTACTAATAGTATGCTCAGGAAAATAATGTGTGATGGCATCTTGTGGCCCGTTAGTAAAATTACACCAACTTACATTTTTTTTAAATAAAATACTCATACATACTGTTAAAATTAACCCTTGGCCTCCCAGACTCTCCGATAGTTACCCAAATAAAACATATGAATTAAAAAAGAAAACAATTTAAAAAAAAACAATAACATAAATAGTTACCTTAGGGCTGAACTTTTTTTTATTATGGATGCCAAGTGGGTATATTACTGTTATTTTTTTAATATGGGCTTGTAATTAGTGATGGACATAAAACAGAAAAATACACCTTTATTTCCAAATACAATATTGCCGCCATACGTTGTACTAGGGACATACTTTAAAATGTTGCAATACCTGGGACAAACAGCAAATAAATTGTGTAGGTTTTATCCACAGTAGAACATTTTAATTTAAAACCATAATGGCCAAAAACTGAGAAATAATAAATTTTTCCAATTGTTTTCTTATTTTTCCCATAAAAAAATTGCATATCCCACCCCTAAATTTCTTTAGCCCCTTGTCATCCATGCAGGCTGGTATAGCCAGGATGGCTGAGTCAACCTGAGTGGGGCTCCACCATACTAGCCACACCAGCCCACATGGTCCGTGGACCGTGATATAGGTGGCTCTGTAAGAGAAGGGAGAGAAAGCCTCCCCCTCTCCTATAGACTCCTTGTCTGGACTCTTCCCCACCTCCAGTGCCCCAGGAGGAGGTGGTGGGATGCGCAGAAATCCTGAGGAGCTTATGTGGAATCTGAGAGCCCCCTTTAATAAAGGGACCACCAGATGTCCTGCCGCTTCCAGGTAAATAGGTATAGAGGTATACCTATTTAATGTATGGATTTTTATTGGTTTAACCTAAAGACCAATAGGGAGCCCCGACGGGAGGCTCGAAGATGCTTTGCCGGGCTCTGTGGACACTATAGCCAGAGATCTGGCAGAAGAAGGAGTGGAGGAGCGGTGTGGGAAGTGCGCTGAGATGGGACCGATGGAGGTATGTTCTTTTATTTAAATAGGTAAGGAGTCAGACCTTACTCCCTTTACCTATTTAAATCCCAGGCATCTTGGGTCTCCTTAGTAAAGGAGGCTCCCAGATGCCAAAAGCAGCCCTCAGGATATAGGCGATGGGATTTTTCATTTGCTCAGAGCAGGTGAAAATTTCACACCTATGTTTGACAGTGATCACCGCTTCCCAGGGGGATCGAAAATTGCTATTGAATAGAGGGGAAGGAACTCGCTGGGCGATTATATTGCCTAAGCGAGTTATTTAAAATTGCATTAGCCAATGCTCCTGTCGCTTATTTTAAGAACTCACTAGTGCTTATCGCTGGCGAGCTTGGTAATTGCATAGGACCCATACTGTCTGAATTACACATCTGAGACAAACATTTGTCACAAAACTCTGATCTGCATATGCTTGTTCAGGGTCTATAGCTAAAAGTGTTGGAGGCAGAGGATCATCAGGGCAGCCAGGCAATGTGCATTGTTTATAAGGAAATAAATATGGCAGTCTCCATATACCTCTCACTTCAACTTCCCTTTGAGTTATCTTCGGTCAGTTGTATGATGATTTCTCCTCCACTATGCCCTGTGGATGGATCTCTCCCTATGATAAATGAAATATAGACGGAATTACTAGAGCTAACTTCTCTTTCTCTCTACAGAAGCAGGTGGGATCTGCTCCACCAGCACCGCAGCCAGCGAGCCCGTCGCACCCATGACCCTGGAGAGCTTCACCCTCCATGAATTCATCGGAGAGGGGAGTTATGGGCAGGTAAGTGATCAGACTATTCCCTAGGGGTATCTTTGTGTGTCAGACAGGAAAGGAGTGAAGGCTCTCCTTCATGGAGGATAGCTGAATGGAGCAAGAGGGGGGAGGCTGCAGGGATGGGGGGGGGGGGGGGTGTTACCACTGGAAAAGCACGTTAGTAGAAGAAGCTGCAATTTCATACACAGGTCCCCATATTTCTGAGATACAGGTGCCAAAGCGGGGTACTTCTGACAAGTTTAGGGGATACTAGGACAGGCTAATGGTAATTAACCACATAGCAGGATAAATATTTGTAGGATAACATTCTCATTGTATTTCATAGGAAAGCAAATCTTACATAAGTTATTAGACATGAATAAGCCATTGCTGGTTCTAGATTAACTGGATGCCAGGTGCAAAAACATGAGGCTTCCCTGACTCCCCAGTATAGCTGTATTGGGTGGCCCCTCTTAGATAGCAGCACTAGGTGGCCCTTGTCTCCTTCCCCAAAGATGGCAGCATTAAAGGTCACCCAAGGTGAAAATAAACGGTATCTATCCTCCTTCTCCTAAAAATGACTTTTTAAGATATTCCACAATTTTATTTTATATTTAAATCTACTTTTTACTGTTATATTGTTTTTGCTCAATGACACACTCATTGAAGTATGCTAAACTCGATGAACTATTGACCCTTTTTATCTAGTCCCTGCTCTCGAAAGCCATTTTCTGCTAGGAACGTGTTTGCTAGTTGGAATTTCTTATCAAAGAGGGTCACACTGTAGTCACTTCCTGTCTGAGTCAGGACTGAGCCAGCCACTTACATACATGATATTTAACTCTTTCAGGCAGAGAAAGAAAAAAAAGGAACACAGCATAGTTATCTGTGTGCTTGGCACTGTACATACCCATGTATATCTCATCATGTCACATGTCACCTCGGGTGTCCTTTAAAAGACCTTCATCCCCCCATATGCCAGTATTACTGGAGCACCCCCCATGTAGCAGTATTAGGGCTCTCTTTATCGCTCCCCATTGAGATACATTGAGTGCACAGCAGAGCATGATCTCACCTCTCCAGCCACCGCGCTCCCTCTTTCCATCAGTGTGCTTCAGCCTCCCTCCCTGCTAACAACTCTTCTCCATTTCCCATAGGCATGTACATACTTACATAACATGCCGATGGGTCACGGGGGACAGAGACGCCACGAGGAGCCATGGAGACAGGACGCCCTGAAGGAGGGGGAAGGAATAGCGCAGCAGCCAGACAAGTCAGATTACGCTCCGCTGCCATGCCCTCTCAATAATTGGTGAGAAAGGTCACCATAACCTTCTGCCATATCCCCCGTAGTGACTCTCCACAAGGGGAGAGATATGGGGGGCCCTACAGCTTCTGGGGCCCGGGACAATTGCCCAGTTTGCCTTAAGGAAGCGCTGGCCCAGCCAATTCCAGAGGGTACAAAAGGGTTAAAAAGCGACATAGATGGGTTTATGAATCTAGATAAATGGACAAATACTGACTCAAGCCATTGCTGTCCATCTGTAAAGAATTCATCAGCATAGACAGATTGCCATTGATTCTGACCAATGATCTAATATTCTGTAATATTTGCAGGTTTTGCTGGTGTCCCACCCGCCCAGTGAGGAGCCGCTGGTGATGAAGATGGTGAAGAAGAGGGACATACTAGAGTCTCCAGTGAACAATCCACTCGTGGAGCGCCAAGTCCTGGAGATGGTGGGGTCTAGCCCATTCTTCACCCACAACTATGGTACATTCCAGACAGAGGTAAGTGTCTCTCCCCCTCCTGGGGACACCGAGGAACAGACAGGTGTACAAACCCCAAACTATCATTCTGTAGTTCTGAAAATCTCAGCAGACTGCATCATGACTTGTATCTTTGTGTCTTCTGAACAGGATGACGTCTTCTATGTCATGGAGTACCTGAACGGTGGGAACCTGAGACATCAGATATACAAACATTCTCCATTTCCTGTCTATATCACCAGGTAAGTTCGGCAATGCCGTAATTCTGCAGCAGGGGAGGGGAGTGGTGGTGGGGGGTATTATGATAGATACAGCATACCTACGCTTACTGTATATAACACAGTACAATAACTCACTGCACACTCACTGAAAATCTATCAGATATTTCATGAAATAAATTATTTATTCCTCAGTATATTTGCCAGTGTACATGCCCACATATATCTACATGTCTACTATATATAGTTACACACTTGCATAGAGCATTACCATTAACAAATATTCCTCTATTTCCCCCTCAGATTCATCCTTGCAGAGCTCTTGTGTGGCCTGGAGGTTATGCACAGCAAGGGGATCGTCCACAGGGACCTAAAGCCTGAGAACGTCCTTCTGGATCAGAACGGCCATGTGAAAATCGCTGATTTTGGCCTGGCGAAAACTGGGATGTTTGGAAACAAAACAGCCAGAAAAGTTGTTGGCACTCCTGCTTATAGGGCTCCCGAGGTAAGCATCAAAACTATCTGATAACTTTTCCTGCATTTCCTGCAGTGTGTATGCAGCTACACAGAAATGCATTTCACACATATATATACGAGGCAGAAAAGAATGTTTCTGAAAAAAAACAGAGAAGAGGCCATTGTCCCAGTACAACATACACTGCTAACTGCCACTGTGCCCGTTACTGCGCATGCTGAGCACAACCACTTGTTACAGAGGGTCTCTCCACCCATTAATGGTAGGACAGTTGTGACTATGGCTTGGTGGGTTGAATCATCCAATCCCTTCTTGTAACATTAGGACACATCAGCAATAGTTTACAGCCTGAATTTCCAGCTCCTTCCGCCTTCTGACAGGAGGACCTTATCAATGGAGCCCTGATATGTAAAAAGTCTGATTTACCACCGCATAATCCAGCCATATTGGATATATCCATGTTATATAGATTAATAACCAAGTAATGTATATTTGTTATGATTGCTGCCTTTTCATTTTCTCTGTATCCAGTCTGAAATAAGCTGACCCTTCCTCTCTCCTTCTTGTTTCCACAGCTTTTCTGCGGTCAACGATACAACCGCATGGTTGATTACTTTGCCTTGGGAATTATGGCCTATGAAATGGCGACGGGCTATTTCCCATTCAGGTTGACTGAAAACCTAGACAAGTTGAGAGGCTCTATTTGTAACAAGAAACCGATCCTACCATGGGGCACCAATGCTGATCTCACCGACATAATAAATCGTCTCCTGTGCAAAGACAAACGAGAACGTCAGGAACTTGTCTCCAATCTGCGGGATCATCCCTTCTTCAGTGGAATAGACTGGGAAGAAATGTCCGCTGGCAGGGTCACCCCACCTCCTGCCATGCGGATAGCCCCACCGGAGCTGCCAGCAAAGAGGTTGGACATGGATCAAGTTATCCCCCCCTTTCTCCGCAGGCGGAGACCACATTGGAGACAGAGGATGTTCCGCAACTTCAGCTATATAAGCGACAGATGGAGAGCCTTGCTGAACCAGAAGTAATGCCAACAGCCCCATCATATATGAGATCGCTGACAAGTGTAAATTGTGTAAATAAATAAATAAATGTTCAAAGTTTAATCTTGTTTTATTGAGTTCATTCCCATTCTTCATCCTCCTGCTTCCTCTTCATCGGCAGTAAAGAGCCTCCAGCAGCACATACAGGAGATCTTCACTAGAGAAGGTCAATAAGATGCAAGTACTCCCAGCTGGACCAGTGATGGTCACTGAGATGTTCGTTCCACATTGTGTGCAGCTTGAGAAACGGCCAATTAAAATCGACAGAAAGTGCATTTGATTGGCTCAATTCCATGGTGCATACAGGTTGAATGAAACTGGCATACAGATCTGAAAATTAGCATGTAAAATGAGATTAGATTGTAAAATGACCAATATTTTACTATTGTAATTACATAGGGCCTAATAGTAGAATATCTGTAATTTTACTTATATTCAGGGGTGCTCATCAGGACTCTCGAATTCGAATGTACCCGATTATTCGGGTAGATTATCGTGGTTGCCGAAGTTGAAGCAGAAGCCCGATGCTGGTACCGAATTAGAATTCGAATGGTTCCCGAATAGGCGCACTTGAATTCGGCCGGATGATGCGGTGATCACGAGTTCGGCTTCGGTATTCGGAGATGACGTCATTGGGCCAATCAGAACTCCTCCAGCCGAGGCCCTAGCAACCAATCAGAGGAGGGGAGCCTGACCCTCCCCTCCTCTATATAAGGCGGCGGCCATGTTGCGGAGCCCGTCCTTGCTGTGTGACTGAGCGGTACTGAGAGAGCATCTCCAGTGCTGCTGCGTGTCTGAGCAAGTGCTTCTTGTACTAAACCTAGCGTTTTGCTTCCTAAACACCTCCTGAACACGTCTATTATACTCATTTATAGTTAGCTAGTAATTTGATTGTTTTTAGTCAGCTAGTGTATACTGTATACTGTGCTAGGGTAGTGTTAGTCTGTGTGCAGGCTAGGCCTGCTAGCCTAGGGCAGCCTTAGCCTACTACTAGCTTAGTTAGGTTAGGGATTATAGGTAGTTGTACTAGTACTAGTTTCGTTAATTTGTTGTACTGCTGTAGTCTATGAGTTTATTAGCTTCAGTACTGTGTTAGTTACTGACTTAGTTAGGTTAGCAGCAAGCATATGTTGTGATCTGTGGCTGTCATCTGCACCACCCTATTGATTGCGTCCGTGTGTGACCGACTTTGATTGTCATTGTCTGTCACACGAGTTAGTTAGCGACTACTGTAGACTACACTACTGTTAGTACTACTACTACTAATTAAATAATAAAAACAAACTTTCTTTTTTTGTTGTCACTAGTCACCACCAGTCACCACCAACCCAGACTCTTTATTAAAGTTTAGACCCTTTCCCGCCTTTTTCTACACATTTTTTTTCTTATTGTAGTATTTGTAAAATTGTACAATGACTGGCAGAGGTAAAAGGTGAGACACCAGCAGGTCTGTGACTGGTCCGCCGCCAGCCACTGACCGCGGAGTTGTGGAGGAGGGAGCAGAGGTGCAACAGCAGCGTGTTGCACCCATCTTTGAGACGAGTCGTCGCCCCCGGCCCATTGCGGAGAGTCAGGTGCCAGCTGTGGTGGAAATGATGCCGGAGCAGCAAGCCACCATTTCTAGCCAGACCTCCAGCACCAGCGAGACCAGTGCCACCACCACCAGCACTCCGGTCCACTGCAGGCCTCCACCACCTCTTGAGGTCATGACAACCCCAGCGACCAGCCTGCCCTCACTGAGCTCCTTCTTCTTCATCCCAGGGACTGCGAGCGTTTACAGTGATGTTATGGAGCAGTTTGAGTCGGAGATGACGGGGACAAGCAAGGAGGAGGAGTTAGAGGTGGAGCAGTTTGTTGTTGGTGCTGAGGAGGAGGGGCGTGATGCAGGAGATGTTGAGGTAGAGGAGTTGGTTGAGGCGGGCTCACAGGAGATGTTTGGGGATGATGATGATGACGTGCTGGATCCTCCCTATGTGCCACCACTACCTCCAGCACAGTTGCTTGAAGTAGCTCGTCGTCATCGGAGGAGGCGTCTCTGGTGCAGAGGCGTGGCAGCAGCAAGGCAGCCAGCACAGGGCGTGGAAGGCAGGAGCCACAGCCTGCTGCTTCAGCCGTTACCACCACCCGCAGCAAACCTCCTCCAAGCACATTGAAAAAACCCCAACCCTCCAAAGGAAAACAAAATCCCCAGCCCTCAAGCTTGAAGGGCAAGTTGAAATCCCCAGTCTGGCGGTTCTTCACTAAGTGCGAAGTCGACAAGACCCGTGCAATTTTCCACAGTTGCGGGTTCAGTCTGAGCAGAGGTCGCGATCTCAACAAGTTGAGTACCTCGTGCCTACAGACCCACTTAGAGACCAAACATTTTGATGAGTACAGTGAGTTTCTGAAGCTGAAGGACAGTGGCGCAGGCAGTGGTCAGAGCCAGACAGCCACTGCACAGACTTCAGCAGCAGCAGCATCCCACACTCCTGCTCATCCAGCAGCAGCAGAAGCACAGCAACTCACTCTTCCCCCCTTCCCCCAGGCAGCCAGTCCTCAGTGGCCTCATCAGCTCCCTCCACAGTGGCCTCCTCTTCCTCCCGTGCAGGCAAACGCCGCCAGACCCTGCTCAGCGAGTCATTTCCCGGTGTGACCAAGGTGCTACCTCCCACCAACAGGCGCATCCGGGTGCTGAACGGGTTGCTTGCCCGGGCCATGTGCTCCTAGCTCCTGCCATACTCCTTTGTGAAGGAGGAAAGTGACATGAGAGCGCTGCTCCCGGGATCCCGCATGGCGATCCCAGCACTCCATCGATTCGCTATGGCGAATGTGGGCCGCTCGCTCGATTACGCCATGAGTGAGCGGATCCACATAACCATGGATTCGTGGAGCAGCTGCTTTGGGACAGACCGCTACCTGTCTTTCACGGCCCACTGGGTCAGCCTAGTGGAATGCGCCAGCCAGGAAGCAGCAGGTCCAGTCGCCCACTATGTGGTGCCACCACGCAGGGTCAGGGAAGAAGCAGCAGCTCCCACCGCCAAGCGATCCAGCATCAACAGCAGCGTTAAGGCCCGCCACTGCCAAGCACTGCTGGAGATGAGAAGCCTGGGGAAGGACAGCTTGACAGCAGCCAACGTGCTCCGCTACCTGAGGGAGCAGGAGAAGACGTGGCTGACCCCCCAGAGGCCTGAGAGTCGGATTGGTGTTGTCCGACAATGCGGCCAACCTGCTGGCTGCCATCAGCAGGGGACAGTTGGCCTACGTCCCCTGCTTGGCCCAAGTCCTCGACCTGGTGGTGCAGAAGTTCATGCACACCTACCAAGGGATGGACAAGCTGTTGGAAGTGGCTCGGAAAATTGTGCGCACTTTCCGCCGCTCAGCTGCTGCCACTGCAAACTTGGAAGCCATCCAGCAGTGCGAGGGCCTGCCACTACACCGCCTTGTAATTGATGTGCCAACTCGCTGGAACTCCACCCTGGTGATGTTGGAGCGCCTGGTTGAGCAGAGGAGGGCTGTCCACCGCTGCATCATTGATGCCACTGTCGCCGGCACCACCAAACTCCACCTCATCTCCAACGCACAGTTGGGGCAAATGCAGCAGGTCTGCTTGGTGTTGGCTCCCTTCCTGCAGGGAACCAACCTGGTGATTGAGGAATGGGCATCCCTCTGCCAGTGGGTGCCCTATGTTTGTCCGCTGGACAGGGCACTTGGTGATTTAATGGATGTGGGAGAGGAGGCCCTGAAGCAGCTGGAACAGCAGCCGCCTGCACAGTCCACTTCTGCGCAGGAATTTAGGTTGTTGGAGGAGGAGGATGAGTTGGAGGTGCTGCATGTTGCTGTTGAGGGGGAACAGCGAAGCGCAGCAGCAGTGGTGAGAGGGTGGAGAGAGGAGGAAGAGGCTCAGGGGCCAGAGGAGGAGGACAGCGACCTTGAGGCCACTGACCCTGATGTCTCTGGTGGATGGACTGCCCTGTTCAACATGGCAAGGCACATGCTGCAGTGCCTGCGCACAGACCCCAGGGTTAAGCAGATGGAAGCGAGGGAGGACGCCTGCATGAGCTTGATCCTGGACCCACGGCTGAAGGGGAGGGTGGCTCAGTTTCTGTCTGCTGGAGACCGTGAGCAGCGAACAAGGGAGTTGCAGGAGATCCTTGTTTGATGATTGGAGGAAGCCTTCCCCCAGCCTTCTACCCCCTCTGTCCCTGTCCAACCAGCACAGCAGCCGGTGCCTGCAGCCAGCAGCAGCATCAGGCGCCCAGGAGGCGCTCTACATGACGGTATAGAGCAGCCGAGAGAGGAGGTGCATGCAGCAGCCACCTCCTCTCAAAGTCACAGCCAGTGCATGACCCGGATGGTGGCCGACTACATGGGGTCCTTCAGTGGGCTTGACACTGACAGCTAGTAGCCTGTGGACCCCATGGAGTACTGGGTGGAGCGCTTGCACATTTGGAGTGAGCTGGCACAGTACGCCCTGGAAGTTTAGCTTTGCCCCCCTTCCAGCGTGCTGTCCGAGAGGTGCTTCAGTGCGGCCGGAGGTGTGGTCATTTGAAGATAAACATTTTTGAAGATAAACCAGGCCTGGATTGAAGGCATGTTTCTGGCACCTGTTGTCGATGAGAGGAGGACATGAGGTGCCTGGGAATTATTGTTTGACATCAACTTTCAGTCCCTGGGTCCTGATAATTTGGCTTGGTTTTTCTTTAGTTGCTGTGGTACTAACGCTAAGTACCATGGCCTGTGACATGCCTGCTGCCAAACGTCACTCCTCCTCCTCCTGCTGTATTTATCCTTCTGCTGTCTGTGTTCCCACCGCCAGGGTCCACAGAATACATTGCTGGCTGCCAAACGTCACTCCTCCTCCTCCTGCTGTATTTATCCTCCTGCTGTCTGTGTTCCGACCGCCAGGGTCCACAGAATACATTGCCTGCTGCAAAATGTCACTCCTCCTTCTCCTCCTGCTGTATTTATCCTCTTGCTGTCTGTGTTCCCACCACCAGGGTCCACAGAATACATTGCCTGCTGCCAAACGTCACTCCTCCTCCTCTTGCTGTATTTATCCTCCTGCTGTCTGTGTTCTCACCGTCAGGGTTCACAGAATACATTGCCTGCTGCCAAACGTCACACCTCCTCCTCCTGCTGTATTTATCCTCCTGCTGTCTGTGTTCCCATTGCCAAGGTCCACAGAATTATGCGCTGCTGCCATGCGCCACTAGCTATTACGCCACTACAATTGCTACATTTAAAAAAAAAAAATTCTGAGGTGTCTGGGTTGAAAACTGTGCTGTCCCAGTTGTGCATTGGGCACAATGTGGGGTTCACGACTGCTGTCTGGAACCTCCTGCTCTTGGTGTTTATTTACAACCATGCTACCAATGCTAGGTACCATGGCCCGTTACATTTCCTGCTGCCACACGTCACTGCTCCTCCTCCTCCTGCTGCTGCAGTATTTAACCTCTTGCTGTCTGTGTTCCCACTGCCAGGGTCCACAGAATTATGCGCCGCTGCCAAGCGCCACTAGCTATTACGCCACTACAATCGCTACATTAAAAAAAAATAAAAACAATTCTGAGGTGTCTGGGTTGAAAACTGTGCTGTCCCAGTTGTGCATTGGGCACAATGTGGGCTTCACGACTGCTGTCCAGAACCTCCTGCTCTTGGTGTTTATTTACAGCCTTGCTACCAACGCTAGGTACCATGGCCCATTACATTGCCTGCTGCCACACGTCACTCCTCCTCCTCCTCCTGCTGCTGCTGCTGTATTTAAAGGGGAACTGAAGTATGAGGTATATGGAGGCTGCGATATTTGTTTCTTTTTAATCAATACCAGTTGCCTGGCAGCCCTGCTGGTCTATTTCTCTGCAGTAGTATCTGAATAACACCAGAAAAAAACATGCAGCTATGCTGGTGTTGAAGAAAAATTTTTACAACAGTAGAGTTCTGCAAGGGAAAAAAACATTCAGTTGGGTACAAGAGGAAGAATATGAACACAAAACAAAAAAAAGATGGTGGTGATGAAGAAGAAGAAGAAGACTCAGGAGAAGAAGAAGAAGAGGAATAACCAGGCGAAGAAGAAGAAAAGCCAGGTGAAGAAGAAGACGAAGAAGAACCAGGTGAAGAAGAAGAAGAACCAGGTGAAGAAGAAGAAGAAAAAGAGCCAGGTGAAGAAGAAGAAGAACCAGATGATGATGATGAAGAAGAAGAACCAGGTGAAGAAGAACCAGATGATGATGATGAAGAAGAAGAAGATGATTGAAGAAGAAGAAGAAGAACCAGATGATGAAGAAGAAGAACCAGATGATGATGAAGGAGAAGAAGAATAATATCAAGGAACAGAGCAATGTAAACATATCCATATTCATGGACAAAACTGATATAGTTTAAACAAAAAAAGCATCTATGGTTTATAAACCAAGCGACCACAACCGCATATGACAAAATGTAAATTTATTTAGAGGATGTATCCCAGATAAAAACAAAAACACTGCACCAGCGTAGCTGGGAGGGGAACAAGTATCAAGTATACAACCATAAAAGATATAGTAATCACACAGTGCAAATGGAGAGGGGGGAAGGGAGTTTAGATGTACATATCAAAACATACAATGATCGTATGGTTCACCATCAACAGCACAGTCTCCTAAATGTGACTATCGTAATGTGTCTAAAAATAAAGTGGCCGTTAATAGAGAAAATGTATGATATAAAATAACATCCTCACCACTTGAATGCACTGCCCCTCTTCAGCAAACGCCGGTGAGTGAGACCTCACATGTATCGCACCCCCTACGGTGCTTCTTCGGAGATGAGCATTAAAAGAAAGGGCCGCCATAAATACCGTTCTAACGCCGCCGCTAATCGATGCAGGAGGCATGGCCACGCCCCCTGTGCGTCACTCAGCACAATATATTTTATGGTTGTATACTTGATACTAGTTCCCCTCCCAGCTACGCTGGTGCAGTGTTTTTGTTTTTATCTGGGATACGTCCTCTAAATAAATTTACATTTTGTCATATGCGGTTGTGGTCGCTTGGTTTATAAACCATGGATGTTTTTTTGTTTAAACTGAAGGAGAAGAAGAAGACGAAGAAGAACCAGATGAAGAAGAAGATGAAAAACCAATTGAAGATGAACCAGAAGAACAAGAAGAACAAGAAGAACCAGGTGAAGAAGAAGAAGAACTTGAAGAACCAGATGCCAGTGAAGAAGAAGATGATGAAGATGATAGTAATGATTGATGACGAGAAAGAAGATGGCAAAACAGAAAAAGAAGACGGTGAAGAAAAAGATGGAGAGAACAAAAAGAAGAAGGTGAAGACGGTGAAGAAGAATAAACAAGAAATGCAGAAAAAAAGTTTTCCATCAATTTTTTTTCTTTTTAAATTACACCTATTTAAATGTGATTTTCCTTTAAATAAACAAAAGGCCATCCAAATTCTCGAACACGAATATTTAGCGAATTCAGGAACCGATCACGAATCGAATTCGAATCGAATATGATGGTCGTGATCGAATTCGAATTTGCCCCGGACCCAAAGTCGAATGTACTCGAATCGAATTTGGGTACATTCGAGCAAGCCTGATACTATCAGGTTTATGGTGGATGTAGCTCAGGAAGGCTTTCCTCTTCTTAGAGTGGAAATTAAACCCCCTCACATTATGTGAAAACACCTTAACCATTGACAGGCTAGACTAGTAAGACCGCTAAAAGTAACAAAAAGATCACGAGACCAAAGAGCCATTCGGCATAATATGCATAGCTTAAAAAGGACTAAAACCAATAAGCGGATGCCCAAAACACACAGACTCCTACCACCTGAGATAGAAATAATCCATTTGAAGAAAAAGAGGATATCTCCATCTCCTATTGCAGTCAAGGAGGATAGGGCCCAAGAATAGGACACCATCCTGTCTGACTGGTCCTAGGGGGCAACAAAGTTATCTCAGCATACATGGCAGGTTCGCATGATATAACAGTAAAAACACACTGGCTGCTAGATAGAAGTAAAACGATAAACCGAAACAAAAGTCAGGCATTATGATAGAGAACACAGTACAAGCAGGTAACATGGGAACCACAGGAGCTTCCTCCAACAGAGGCTTCATCCTATGTAGGAGAAGAGGAATCCAGGTCAGCTTGCTGGCTTTGGCGCTTCCTAGGTCGAACCTCAGTCCAGGGCCTAGGTTCTCTCTGTGGAAAAAGGGAGTTCGGAAGTGCTGGCAAGTCAATTCCGTAGGTGGTCAAAACTTTCTGAGCTTACTCAGGGCTCCTACAAACATGGTGAGATCTGTTATTAAATTGGAACATCAAAGCAAATGGGAAGCCCCATTTATAGGGCACATTGGCCAAATTCAAAGCCTCAGTATGGGGTTGCATGTCCCTGAGCCCTGTCAGAGTTATTGGCGACAAGATAATGGTACTCCAGGCAAAGGAGACAGATGCCGAGCAGTGGTAAGGATAGCATCCCTGGATACCTCATGTAGAAATGTCCTGGGGCAAATCTGTATTTCAAGGCCTAACCAAGGCCCGGTGTATGCTTACAATATGAAATTCCTCCTGAGGCCTTTGTAGTAAAAGTGCAGAGAACAGGTTTAAGGCCATCTCCTTTAGAGTGCTCTGTACCCCTATACTCATTTCTCCTGGGGGGAGGGTAGGCATCTGGGGGTCCCCTTCTTAAAGGGGACTCCCAGATGCCACCATGAACCCCCACAGGGCACTATCACCCCCACCTCTTCCTGGGGCACCGAAGGTGGGGAAGAGCTCCTTGTCCATGAATTGGAAAGGGAGTGGCTTGGCCACCCCTCACCTCAGAGGCAGAGCCCCCCCCCCCATACCATGCACCATGTGGGCTGGTATAGCTCAGGGTGCGAAGCCCCAACGCGGCCGGGACTTCGCATTCTGGCTATCCCAGCCTGCATGGGAGAATGTGTTAAAGAGGCTCAGGAGGGGGGACCCCGTGTCATTTTTTAATATTTCCCACACTCTGAACATATATAAAAATAAATACATTTATATAGCTGTTAATACATTATACACCACTGTCACCATGCGCTTGCTGGGTACTCTGTTAGTGGTGGGCTGGGCTAGCGCTGCCTATGTGTGAAGCAGCATCACTTGCACCATACGCATTGGGATCCCGGGCTGGCGTTCTTCGGTATACATGCGGGCATACCTCAAGCTGAAGCGGCTTTATTGATGGCCGGAGCCCTGCACAAGTATTGAGACCATACAGACTGCTAATACTTGAGGAACTGGCATCCATGCAGAGGATCATATAATACATGGTAAGACCTTTCCAATACACACTTGGCGATATATGCAGGAACAACATAGCAAGGCTTTCTAAATCTATTTTACTGGAACTGCTTTGGTTGATTTATTTCTATCTGTAAAGTGGGGGCCCCCGTATCTACAATATACCCTATGGCACAAGTTTATGAGTAATGAATGCGCTGACAAATGTGGAGTGTTACAATATTATTACTAGAGATGGCCAGAGTTAAATTGTATCATCATGTGTACACTAATATTGTTCGCAGGCAGCGTTATACAGTAGCTATGTATTCTGCCATTGTCATGTGGTTTTAAAGTGATAGGGAGATATTTGGCACAAGTTATCTTTTGTGTTTTTTTTTTGGGGGGGGGGGGGGATGGTGTTTTAGACATAATTCATATCTTTAATAAAGTACAATATTGTAATACTTATGGTAGCCGTGTGACTTACATTTCTTGTTTATTAATCATGGGTACTCTGTTACTCTGTCATTTTACTGCAGTAACTTTGCTACTGTTTTCCTCTAACTTTAACATCGATTTTCTCAAAAACTATAAGGTCTTTTTGAAAAAAATAAAAATAAAAAAAAAGATTCCCTCTTGTTCTCAATGTCCTCCTTTACATACCCTGCAAATTCAGTGTTTCTAGAAAGTCTGACACCTTTGCTACTAACTGCTAGAGTTGGTGGCTGTTTAAATATTTCCCACTCTCAGAACAAGAACTTTAACCACTTCAGGACTCAGCCTTTACCCCCCTCTTAAGGACAAGCGCCGATTTCTAAGATCTGTGCTGGGTGGGCTCTACAGCCCCCAACACAGATCAAATAACAGGCAGAGCGACCAGATCGCCCCCCTTTTTTCCCCACTAGGGGGATGATGTGCTGGGGGGGGTCTGATCGCTCCTGCATGCGTGTGGGTGGCGGGGGCACCTCAAAGCCCCCTCCACGGCAGGATTCCCCCTCTCCCTCTTCTCCCTCCCTGCACCGGAGATCGGAGGCTACACAGGAACGGATCTGTCCTGTGCAGCCTCTAACAGACTCCTGCCTGTCATGTGACAGCGATCCCCGGCCGCTGATTGGCCGGGGATCGCTGATCTAGTACAACGCTGCTACTGTTATCAGCGTTGTAAAAATGTAAACAAAGCTGATTATTTCCGCTTGTGTTTACATTTAGCCTGCGAGCCGCGATCGGCGTCCCGCAGGCTATTCACGGAGCCCCCCGCCGTGAATTGACAGGAAGCAGCCGCTCGTGCGAGCGGCTGTTTCCTGATTAATTAGCCTGCAGCCGGCGACGCAGATGTGCGTCGCTGGTCCTGCAGCTACCACTTTGCCGACGCGCGTTATGAGTGGGCGGTCGGCAAGTGGTTAAAATAGATTTTCTCAAAAACTATACGGTATTTTTGAATTTTTTTTTCTTCTTGTTCCCACGCTTCTCTTTAACATACCCTGCAAACGTGATGTTTCTAGCACATGCAGGGGCATTGCTATATTAACCGTTCGCCTGCCAATTAAGTCTATAGAGCCCACCCCCAATGGCCGTTTCGCGAACATTTGAGATAAATTCACAAAAAGTTGTTGTTCGCTATATCACTATGTGTGAACAGTGCTGCTTGCAAATTTGCATTTTTGTATCGAAATTGCTATTTTCGATTTCGAGAAATTTTCATGAAAAACAGGCTTGTATTTTCACATTTTCACGTTTTTTACTGAAATGCAAAGAAAAAAAAAAATTTTGTACTGTGGAAACACAACAATTGATATTTTTACCGTGAAAAATCATGAAAAGCGCAGACAAAAAATATTTTTACTGCAAAATTTTTACAGCAAAAACCCAAATAATCGACATTTCACTGTAAATACGGAAAAAATAACGAAAAACAAATTTTCCATAGAATTTTTTGCTCAAAAATAAAATGTAACATTATTTTAGCAAAAATAAATGCGAAAATAATATTGGCATTTTTGCTCATCATCACTGTGTGTAAACACAGAACACACCGGTGGAAGCACATACAAAACGTACTGTGTACAAAACTGAGAGGACCGGAACTGTGCAGATTAATGTGAACACATCCATAGAAATAACATTCAAAACTGATGCCAACTGTCAAAAACTGACAGGACAGGACTACACACTTATTACTTTTGAACGCAGACTAACTGAGAGGCTTTTTATTGAAATATCCAGAAGTACAAATACCCTTAGGTCAGGGTCACACTTATTTGAATTGATGCGCGTTTTAGAAAACGCATGCAAAAACGCACATAATGATAGTCTATGGGCTGCACAAAAAGGCATTGGTAGGCGTTTTTAGATGTGTTTTTAAAATGCTTAATAAGTTCATTCTTTCTGTATACTGTATTCTTTCTGCACTGTATGCCGAACGCATGTGTTCTGCATGCAATGCTTTCCTGCAATGAAAAAAAGTGCGCGTTTTACATGCGTTTTTGCTCAAATAAGGTAATTTGAAAATTATATATTTTTACATAATAAATATAAATATTGATTAAAAACCGCACATGGAAACCCGTGAAAAATGCATAAAAATGCACACGTAAAACGCAAATGCATGAAAAATCGCAAAAAAAAATGAATTTTTTTTTTAACTGACAAGTGTGACCCTAGCCTTAGCTGCCATGTGCTCTTTCTGTGCTCCCAACTGTGACCACAACTGCCGCTGCCGGAAAACTGTTTACATTGGAAAACATCTACAGACCTGAATAGTCAGATATGTTACAAAACAAAAAACATTTGTTACTCATAATTGCTCCAACAATATCCAGTATGAAATGACTTTTTTCAGGGGAAGTATTATTATTCAGGCAGGGAACACACTTGACAGTTTTCGTACGCGTTTTCTGCACAGAAAAACTGAGAACTCATGTTAATCAATGTGCTAGTTCACACTTACTGTGTTGTTCACACGCAGAAAAAAAACTGACATTCTGCATGATGACTCAGCACATTTTGGCAGTTTTCTCTATCAATTACATTAGCTGCTGTGAAAAAACGCACAGGTTTTCCTGCATGGAAACACACTTGGTGTGCAGAAAAAGTATGCAGAAAAACTGAAAGTCAAGTGTGTTCCCTGCCTTAATGAAAATATCACTCTACAGATACTAATACAGAATATTTATTACAGTATATTTGTAAAGGGCAGGTGAGCCTGGACAGCCGGTGATGTCACACACACAGGTAGGCGATGATGTCACAATGCTGCTGTATGCATGAATATGATTGGTCCACACAGAAAGGGTGTGATGTCATAATACTGCTGTATGTATAAAAGCTCCACTCCAGCCCCCCAGTGTCAGTGTTGTTTTTTCACTGAGTGTGAAAGCGTCTTTTGAGTGTGTGTCTGAAGTTCACTTCAATACATATCTATCAGTTCCTCTAACTAACATCAAGTAGGAACTACCCCCCTGCCAGTCATGGTAGGGGTCCCCATGCCCCCCATGTGGGAGCGTGGATTCATCGAGAGATCAGTGGTTCCTCTGCCTGCCATCCAGGAGTTACGCGAACTACTGATCGCCGTGCCGGAGGTTATTGCTCTACCTTACAAGCCTGCGGCATGGAACTGGACTTTTGAAAAGAAGTCCTTTGAGCACCTGCCAGTCATCGCAGAGGAAGATGAGCTCCGATCAGCCACCCCAGAGCAAGCTGACCCCAGCGCACCGCCCCAAGCCAGTGGACAGCTGTCCAGCCTTTCTGCTGCTCAGCCAGTGGGAAGACTCCAGCGCTTTATGGGCCGGGTCAGGGCAGCTTTTGGCAGAGTCTGTTGCTGCCTCACCCGCCGCAACAGAGATGTTTCCTCCACAGCAGATCCTGCAGGTAAGAATTACTAGAAATAAGGGATACCAGATATCTAAATGAGCTTCAATTCATTATGTTGGCTTGAAAGGCCAACCAGGTCTCAACCAACCAACACAAATAAGTATAACTAAGTAGTTATGTTGGCTTGAAAGGCCAACTAGGTCTCAACCAACCAGCGCAAATAAGCATAACTAAGTTATGTTGGCTTGAAAACCCAACATATTGTTCTTCAGTAAATTCAGCTTATTGTTCTTCTACGCCCCCATTTTCTATATACTACTACTCCCACACTTTTGGGAGTGCAAACACTGAACGTTCCACACTTCTTCCCCTTACAGCAGACTACATTGCATGAGCTTTAACAAGCGATCCCACCCTCTTTGCCCCTGCAGTGGACCACCGAAGACTCCTTTTAAGGTGTTGGCTTTGACAGGGAAAATTTTCAAATCGCTGCCACTCGTACAGTTTTGAAGCTACACTCCCCAAACTCAGACCTCATATTGTTGTTGTCACCCTGAACAAAACAAAAAAATATTTTAGGAGGGGACCTGAAAGTGGGCGGAGCTACCAACGGCCAATGAAAAATTAGCTATATTCTATACACTACTCCTCCCACAGTTTTACTAGTACATTTGTGAAACTTGACACACTTATTCGGCCCATAGTCGTGCAGCTTGCTTGTGCTTTGTTAAGCAATCGCACTTTCTGCACCCCTAGGGCGACACCCCACCCTCCTTCCCGAAAAACACAATTTTTTCCTATAGACTTTTATTGGAAAATGCTAAAGTTTCGCCACTCATACATCTCTGAACTTAAACTCACCACTCTTGAGTCACTTAGTCATGGAGTCAACCTGAAAAATTCCGTCACACTTTGGGGACTTTAAAAAGTGGGTGGGGCCACAATCAACCAATCAGATTTTCGCTATTGACTTCAATGAGAAAATGTAAAAAGCTCTCATTCTCACAGTATTAAAGCCAAAGACCCCAAACTTGCCACAGTCGGTCACTGGGTGACTGGGGTTAAAATTTAGGGAAAGTGGATTGGGCCTACAACAGCCAATCATATTTCATCTATTTGCTTTATATGGGAAAATGTTAATTTCCACGGCTCTTAGACTGTTGATGGCAGGGTCCTAAAACTTGGCCAGTCAGTCATTGGGTGACTTGGGTTCAAATTTCAAAAAGGGGGCAGAGCCACAGCCAATCAGATTTCATTAATTGATTTACATGGTAAAATGTAAAATGCTTCTATTCTTATATTATTGATGTCAAGGACCAAGAGTTTACAGATGTGGTCATTGGCTGTTTGCACTTCAAGGTTAGAAAAAGGGGACAGGGCCATCAGCAACCAATTAGATTTCACTAAATGATTTTCAATAGAGAAATTAGAACTCCTGCCTTTTTTACACTTTGAATGCCAGGATTCCCATACTGTAACTACTTATGCCGTTCGCAGCAGTATGTCTACACCCCGCAGGACTTCAGTTCCTGCACAGGGGCGTAGATATGTGTCTATTGCGATAAACGGCTGCTGCTCACTACTATGCTCGCTCCCGCGTGGGTACTTGTCAGCGCCTGTTAACCCAGAGATCAGTGAGGGTGAACACAGTGCCCATTGATTGATCTAAGTGCCGGTATCAATGATCGCCGGCATCAATGAGATGCTTCTGGTCACTGTAACAAAGTAAGTTACACGTCCACGCATTACTTCCTGTTCGCGTACTAATAGTATGCTCAGGAAAATAATGTGTGATGGCATCTTGTGGCCCGTTAGTAAAATTACACCAACTTACATTTTTTTTAAATAAAATACTCATACATACTGTTAAAATTAACCCTTGGCCTCCCAGACTCTCCGATAGTTACCCAAATAAAACATATGAATTAAAAAAGAAAACAATTTAAAAAAAAACAATAACATAAATAGTTACCTTAGGGCTGAACTTTTTTTTATTATGGATGCCAAGTGGGTATATTACTGTTATTTTTTTAATATGGGCTTGTAATTAGTGATGGACATAAAACAGAAAAATACACCTTTATTTCCAAATACAATATTGCCGCCATACGTTGTACTAGGGACATACTTTAAAATGTTGCAATACCTGGGACAAACAGCAAATAAATTGTGTAGGTTTTATCCACAGTAGAACATTTTAATTTAAAACCATAATGGCCAAAAACTGAGAAATAATTAATTTTTCCAATTGTTTTCTTATTTTTCCCATAAAAAAATTGCATATCCCACCCCTAAATTTCTTTAGCCCCTTGTCATCCATGCAGGCTGGTATAGCCAGGATGGCTGAGTCAACCTGAGTGGGGCTCCACCATACTAGCCACACCAGCCCACATGGTCCGTGGACCGTGATATAGGTGGCTCTGTAAGAGAAGGGAGAGAAAGCCTCCCCCTCTCCTATAGACTCCTTGTCTGGACTCTTCCCCACCTCCAGTGCCCCAGGAGGAGGTGGTGGGATGCGCAGAAATCCTGAGGAGCTTATGTGGAATCTGAGAGCCCCCTTTAATAAAGGGACCACCAGATGTCCTGCCGCTTCCAGGTAAATAGGTATAGAGGTATACCTATTTAATGTATGGATTTTTATTGGTTTAACCTAAAGACCAATAGGGAGCCCCGACGGGAGGCTCGAAGATGCTTTGCCGGGCTCTGTGGACACTATAGCCAGAGATCTGGCAGAAGAAGGAGTGGAGGAGCGGTGTGGGAAGTGCGCTGAGATGGGACCGATGGAGGTATGTTCTTTTATTTAAATAGGTAAGGAGTCAGACCTTACTCCCTTTACCTATTTAAATCCCAGGCATCTTGGGTCTCCTTAGTAAAGGAGGCTCCCAGATGCCAAAAGCAGCTCTCAGGATATAGGCGATGGGATTTTTCATTTGCTCAGAGCAGGTGAAAATTTCACACCTATGTTTGACAGTGATCACCGCTTCCCAGGGGGATCGAAAATTGCTATTGAATAGAGGGGAAGGAACTCGCTGGGCGATTATATTGCCTAAGCGAGTTATTTAAAATTGCATTAGCCAATGCTCCTGTCGCTTATTTTAAGAACTCACTAGTGCTTATCGCTGGCGAGCTTGGTAATTGCATAGGACCCATACTGTCTGAATTACACATCTGAGACAAACATTTGTCACAAAACTCTGATCTGCATATGCTTGTTCAGGGTCTATAGCTAAAAGTGTTGGAGGCAGAGGATCATCAGGGCAGCCAGGCAATGTGCATTGTTTATAAGGAAATAAATATGGCAGTCTCCATATACCTCTCACTTCAACTTCCCTTTGAGTTATCTTCGGTCAGTTGTATGATGATTTCTCCTCCACTATGCCCTGTGGATGGATCTCTCCCTATGATAAATGAAATATAGACGGAATTACTAGAGCTAACTTCTCTTTCTCTCTACAGAAGCAGGTGGGATCTGCTCCACCAGCACTGCAGCCAGCGAGCCCGTCGCACCCATGACCCTGGAGAGCTTCACCCTCCATGAATTCATCGGAGAGGGGAGTTATGGGCAGGTAAGTGATCAGACTATTCCCTAGGGGTATCTTTGTGTGTCAGACAGGAAAGGAGTGAAGGCTCTCCTTCATGGAGGATAGCTGAATGGAGCAAGAGGGGGGAGGCTGCAGGGATGGGGGGGGGTTACCACTGGAAAAGCACGTTAGTAGAAGAAGCTGCAATTTCATACACAGGTCCCCATATTTCTGAGATACAGGTGCCAAAGCGGGGTACTTCTGACAAGTTTAGGGGATACTAGGACAGGCTAATGGTAATTAACCACATAGCAGGATAAATATTTGTAGGATAACATTCTCATTGTATTTCATAGGAAAGCAAATCTTACATAAGTTATTAGACATGAATAAGCCATTGCTGGTTCTAGATTAACTGGATGCCAGGTGCAAAAACATGAGGCTTCCCTGACTCCCCAGTATAGCTGTATTGGGTGGCCCCTCTTAGATAGCAGCACTAGGTGGCCCTTGTCTCCTTCCCCAAAGATGGCAGCATTAAAGGTCACCCAAGGTGAAAATAAACTGTATCTATCCTCCTTCTCCTAAAAATGACTTTTTAAGATATTCCACAATTTTATTTTATATTTAAATCTACTTTTTACTGTTATATTGTTTTTGCTCAATGACACACGCATTGAAGTATGCTAAACTCGATGAACTATTGACCCTTTTTATCTAGTCCCTGCTCTCGAAAGCCATTTTCTGCTAGGAACGTGTTTGCTAGTTGGAATTTCTTATCAAAGAGGGTCACACTGTAGTCACTTCCTGTCTGAGTCAGGACTGAGCCAGCCACTTACATACATGATATTTAACTCTTTCAGGCAGAGAAAGAAAAAAAAGGAACACAGCATAGTTATCTGTGTGCTTGGCACTGTACATACCCATGTATATCTCATCATGTCACATGTCACCTCGGGTGTCCTTTAAAAGACCTTCATCCCCCCATATGTCAGTATTACTGGAGCACCCCCCATGTAGCAGTATTAGGGCTCTCTTTATCGCTCCCCATTGAGATACATTGAGTGCACAGCAGAGCATGATCTCACCTCTCCAGCCACCGCGCTCTCTCTTTCCATCAGTGTGCTTCAGCCTCCCTCCCTGCTAACAACTCTTCTCCATTTCCCATAGGCATGTACATACTTACATAACATGCCGATGGGTCACGGGGGACAGAGACGCCACGAGGAGCCATGGAGACAGGACGCCCTGAAGGAGGGGGAAGGAATAGCGCAGCAGCCAGACAAGTCAGATTACGCTCCGCTGCCATGCCCTCTCAATAATTGGTGAGAAAGGTCACCATAACCTTCTGCCATATCCCCCGTAGTGACTCTCTACAAGGGGAGAGATATGGGGGGCCCTACGGCTTCTGGGGCCCGGGACAATTGCCCAGTTTGCCTTAAGGAAGCGCTGGCCCAGCCAATTCCAGAGGGTACAAAAGGGTTAAAAAGCGACATAGATGGGTTTATGAATCTAGATAAATGGACAAATACTGACTCAAGCCATTGCTGTCCATCTGTAAAGAATTCATCAGCATAGACAGATTGCCATTGATTCTGACCAATGATCTAATATTCTGTAATATTTGCAGGTTTTGCTGGTGTCCCACCCGCCCAGTGAGGAGCCGCTGGTGATGAAGATGGTGAAGAAGAGGGACATACTAGAGTCTCCAGTGAACAATCCACTCGTGGAGCGCCAAGTCCTGGAGATGGTGGGGTCTAGCCCATTCTTCACCCACAACTATGGTACATTCCAGACAGAGGTAAGTGTCTCTCCCCCTCCTGGGGACACCGAGGAACAGACAGGTGTACAAACCCCAAACTATCATTCTGTAGTTCTGAAAATCTCAGCAGACTGCATCATGACTTGTATCTTTGTGTCTTCTGAACAGGATGACGTCTTCTATGTCATGGAGTACCTGAACGGTGGGAACCTGAGACATCAGATATACAAACATTCTCCATTTCCTGTCTATATCACCAGGTAAGTTCGGCAATGCCGTAATTCTGCAGCAGGGGAGGGGAGTGGTGGTGGGGGGTATTATGATAGATACAGCATACCTACGCTTACTGTATATAACACAGTACAATAACTCACTGCACACTCACTGAAAATCTATCAGATATTTCATGAAATAAATTATTTATTCCTCAGTATATTTGCCAGTGTACATGCCCACATATATCTACATGTCTACTATATATAGTTACACACTTGCATAGAGCATTACTATTAACAAATATTCCTCTATTTCCCCCTCAGATTCATCCTTGCAGAGCTCTTGTGTGGCCTGGAGGTTATGCACAGCAAGGGGATCGTCCACAGGGACCTAAAGCCTGAGAACGTCCTTCTGGATCAGAACGGCCATGTGAAAATCGCTGATTTTGGCCTGGCGAAAACTGGGATGTTTGGAAACAAAACAGCCAGAAAAGTTGTTGGCACTCCTGCTTATAGGGCTCCCGAGGTAAGCATCAAAACTATCTGATAACTTTTCCTGCATTTCCTGCAGTGTGTATGCAGCTACACAGAAATGCATTTCACACATATATATACGAGGCAGAAAAGAATGTTTCTGAAGAAAAACAGAGAAGAGGCCATTGTCCCAGTACAACATACACTGCTAACTGCCACTGTGCCCGTTACTGCGCATGCTGAGCACAACCACTTGTTACAGAGGGTCTCTCCACCCATTAATGGTAGGACAGTTGTGACTATGGCTTGGTGGGTTGAATCATCCAATCCCTTCTTATAACATTAGGACACATCAGCAATAGTTTACAGCCTGAATTCCCAGCTCCTTCCGCCTTCTGACAGGAAGACCTTATCAATGGAGCCCTGATATGTAAAAAGTCTGATTTACCACCGCATAATCCAGCCATATTGGATATATCCATGTTATATAGATTAATGACCAAGTAATGTATATTTGTTCTGATTGCTGCCTTTTCATTTTCTCTGTATCCAGTCTGAAATGAGCTGACCCTTCCTCTCTCCTTCTTGTTTCCACAGCTTTTCTGCGGTCAACGATACAACGGCATGGTTGATTACTTTGCCCTGGGAATTATGGCCTATGAAATGGCGACGGGCTATTTCCCATTCAGGTTGACTGAAAACCTAGACAAGTTGAGAGGCTCTATTTGTAACAAGAAACCGATCCTACCATGGGGCACCAATGCTGATCTCACCGACATAATAAATCGTCTCCTGTGCAAAGACAAACGAGAACGTCAGGAACTTGTCTCCAATCTGCGGGATCATCCCTTCTTCAGTGGAATAGACTGGGAAGAAATGTCCACTGGCAGGGTCACCCCACCTCCTGCCATGCGGATAGCCCCACCGGAGCTGCCAGCAAAGAGGTTGGACATAGATCAAGTTATCCCACCCTTTCTCCGCAGGCGGAGACCACATTGGAGACAGAGGATGTTCCGCAACTTCAGCTATATAAGCGACAGATGGAGAGCCTTGCTGAACCAGAAGTAATGCCAACAGCCCCATCATATATGAGATCGCTGACAAGTGTAAATTGTGTAAATAAATAAATAAATGTCCAAAGTTTAATCTTGTTTTATTGAGTTCATTCCCATTCTTCATCCTCCTGCTTCCTCTTCATCGGCAGTGAAGAGCCTCCAGCAGCACACACAGGAGATCTTCACTAGAGAAGGTCAATAAGATGCAAGTACTCCCAGCTGGACCAGTGATGGTCACTGAGATGTTCGTTCCACATTGTGTGCAGCTTGGGAAACGGCCAATTAAAATCGACAGAAAGTGCATTTGATTGGCTCAATTCCATGGTGCATACAGGTTGCATGGAACTGGCATACAGATCTGAAAATTAGCATGTAAAATGAGATTAGATTGTAAAATGACCAATATTTTACTATTGTAATTACATAGGGCCTAATAGTAGAATATCTGTAATTTTACTGATATTCAGGGGTGCTCATCAGGACTCTCGAATTCGAATGTACCCGATTATTCGGGTAGATTATCGTGGTTGCCAAAGTTGAAGCAGAAGCCTGATGCTGGTACCGAATTAGAATTAGAATGGTTCCCGAATAGGCGCACTTGAATTCGGCCGGATGACGCGGTGATCACGAGTTCGGCTTTGGTATTCGGGGAACTCCTCCAGCCGAAGGCCCTAGCAACCAATCAAAGGAGGGGAGCCTGACCCTCCCCTCCTCTATATAAGGCGGCGGCCATGTTGCGGAGCCCGTCCTTGCTGTGTGAATGAGCGGTACTGAGAGAGCATCTCCAGTGCTGCTGCGTGTCTGAGCGAGTGCTTCTTGTACTAAACCTAGCGTTTTGCTTCCTAAACACCTCCTGAACACTTCTATTATACTCATTTATAGTTAGCTAGTAATTTGATTGTTTTTAGTCAGCTAGTGTATACTGTATACTGTGCTAGGGTAGTGTTAGTCTGTGTGCAGGCTAGGCCTGCTAGCCTAGGGCAGCCTTAGCCTACTACTAGCTTAGTTAGGTTAGGGATTATGTAGCTGTGTACTAGTACTAGTTTAGTTAATTTGTTGTACTGCTGTAGTCTATGAGTTTATTAGCTTCATTACTGTGTTAGTTAATGACTTAGTTAGGCCAGCAGCAAGCATATGTTGTGATCTGTGGCTGTCGTCTGCCCAACCCTATTGATTGCGTCTGTGTGTGACCGACTTTAATTGTCACTAACTGTCTGCCACACGACTTAGTTATTGTGTACTACACTAGGGATTATAGTTAGTTGCGTACTACTACTACTACAACTTTTACCACTACTGGTTTACTTAATTTCTACTGTTAGTTTATTAGCTTCTGTACTGTGTAATAGTTACTTCACAGGCCAGCAGCATCTGTTGTGATCTGTGACTGTCATCTGCACCACCCTATTAATTGCGCCCGTGTGTGACCGACTTTGATTGTCACTGTCTGTCACACGAGTTAGTTAGCGACTACTGTAGACTACACTACTGTTAGTAGTACTACTACTATTTAAATAATAAAAACAAAAACAGGGAGCAGAGGTGCAACAGCAGTGTGTTGCACCCATCTTTGAGATGAGTCGTCGCCCCCGGCCCATTACGGAGAGTCAGGTGCCAGCTGTGGTGGAAATGATGCCGGAGCAGCAAGCCACCATTTCCAGCCAGACCTCCAGCACCAGCGAGACCAGTGCCACCATCACCAGCACTCCAGTCAGCTGCAGGCCTCCACCACCTCTTGAGGTCATGATGACCCCAGCGACCAGCCTGCCCTCACTGAGCTTTTTCTTCTTCACCCCAGGGACTGCGAGCGTTTACAAAGATGTTATGGAGCAGTTTGAGGCAGAGATGATGGGGACAAGCAAGGAGGAGGAGTTAGAGGTGGAGCAGTTTGTTGTTGGTGCTGAGGAGGAGGGGCGTGAAGCAGGGGATGTTGAGGTAGAGGAGTTGGTTGAGGCGGGCTCACAGGAGATGTTTGGGGATGATGATGATGACGTGCTGGATCCTCCCTATGTGTCACCACTACCTCCAGCACAGTTGCTTGAAGGCAGCTCGTCATCATCGGAGGAGGCGTCTCTGGCGCAGAGGTGTGGCAGCAGCAAGGCGGCCAGCACAGGGCGTGGAAGGCAGGAGCCACAGCCTGCTGCTTCAGCCGCTACCACCACCCACAGCAAACCTCCTCCAAGCACATTGAAAAAAACCCCAACCCTCCAAAGGAAATCAAAATCCCCAGCCCTCAAGCTTGAAGGGCAAGTTGAAATCCCCAGTCTGGCGGTTCTTCACTAAGTGCGAAGTCGACAAGACCCGTGCAATTTGCCACAGTTGCGGGTTCAGTCTGAGCAGAGGTCGCGATCTCAACAAGTTGAGTACCTCGTGCCTACAGACCCACTTAGAGACCAAACATTTTGATGAGTACAGTGAGTTTCTGAAGCTGAAGGACAGTGGCGCTAGCAGTGGTCAGAGCCAGACAGCCACTGCACAGACTTCAGCAGCAGCAGCATCCCACACTCCTGCTCATCCAGCAGCAGCAGAAGCACAGCAACTCACTCTTCCCCCCTTCCCCCGGGCAGCCAGTCCTCAGTGGCCTCATCAGCTCCCTCCACAGTGGCCTCCTCTTCCTCCCGTGCAGGCAAACGCTGCCAGACCCTGCTCAGCGAGTCATTTCCCGGTGTGACCAAGGTGCTGCCTCCCACCAACAGGCGCATCCGGGTGCTGAACGGGTTGCTTGCCCGGGCCATGTGCTCCCAGCTCCTGCCATACTCCTTTGTTCAGGAGGGAAGTGACATGAGAGCGCTGCTGCAGTTTGGGATCCCGGAGTGGCAAGTCCCCAGCCGCCACTACGTCTCCCGCATGGCGATCCCAGCACTCCATCGATTCGCTATGGCGAATGTGGGCCGCTCGCTCGATTACGCCATGAGTGAGCGGATCCACATAACCAGGGATCCGCGGAGCAGCCGCTTTGGGACAGACCGCTACCTGTCCTTCACGGCCCACTGGGTCAGCCTAGTGGAATGCGCCAGCCAGGAAGCAGCAGGTCCATCCTCGAGCGCACCAGTGGCAGCAGCAGCACCAGTCGCCCACTATGTGGTGCCACCACGCGGGGTCAGGGAAGAAGCAGCAGCTCCCACCGCCAAGCGATCCAGCATCAACAGCAGCGTTAAGGCCCGCCACTGCCAAGCGCTGCTGGAGATGAGAAGCCTGGGGAAGAACAGCTTGACAGCAGCCAACGTGCTCCGCTACCTGAGGGAGCAGGAGAAGACGTGGCTGACCCCCAGAGGCCTGAGAGTCGGATTGGTGTTGTCCGACAATGCGGCCAACCTGCTGGCTGCCATCAGCAGGGGACAGTTGGCCCACGTCCCCTGCTTGGCCCAAGTCCTCAACCTGGTGGTGCAGAAGTTCATGCACACCTACCAAGGGATGGACGAGGTCTACATGACAGTATAGAGCAGCAGAGAGAGGAGGTGCATGCAGCAGCCACCTCCTCTCAAAGTCACAGCCAGTGCATGACCCGGATGGTGGCCGACTACATGGGGTCCTTCAGTGGGCTTGACACTGACAGCGAGGAGCCTGTGGACCCCAATGAGTACTGGGTGGAGCGCTTGCACATTTGGAGTGAGCTGGCGCAGTACGCCCTGGAAGTTTTGCTTTGCCTCCCTTCCAGGGTGCTGACCGAGAGGTGCTTCAGTGCGGCCGGAGGCGTGGTCATTTGAAGATAAACATTTTTGAAGATAAACCAGGCCTGGATTGAAGGCATGTTCCTGGCACCTGTTGTCGATGAGAGGAGGACACGAGGTGCCTGGGAATTATTGTTTGACATCAACCTTCAGTCCCTGGGTCCTGATAATTTGGCCTGGTTTTTCTTTAGTTGCTGTGGTACTAACGCTAAGTACCATGGCCCATGACATGCCTGCTGCCAAACGTCACTCCTCCTCCTCCTGCTGTATTTATCCTCCTGCTGTCTGTGTTCCCACCGCCAGGGTCCACAGAATACATTGCTGGCTGCAAAACGTCACTCCTCCTCCTCCTGCTGTATTTATCCTCCTGCTGTCTGTGTTCCCACCGCCAGGGTCTACAGAATACATTGCCTGCTGCCAAACGTCACTCCTCCTCCTCCTGCTGTATTTATCCTCCTGCTCTCTGTGTTCCCACCGCCAGGGTTCACAGAATACATTGCCTGCTGCAAAACGTCACTCCTCCTCCTCCTGCTGTATTTATCCTCCTGCTGTCTGTGTTCCCACCACCAGGGTCCACAGAATACAAAAAGGAAATAAACATGGCAGCCTCCATATACCTCTCTCTTCAGTTCCCCTTTAACCTCCTGCTGTCTGTGTTCCCACCGCCAGGGTCCACAGAATTATGTGCTGCTGCCATGCGCCTCTAGCTATTACGCCACTACAATAGCTATATACTGTTGTAGAAAAAAAAATTCTGAGGTGTCTGGGTTAAAAACTGTGCTGTCCCAGTTGTGCATTGGGCACAATGTGGGCTTCACGAATGCTGTACGGAACCTCCTGCTCTTGGTGTTTATTTACAGCCGTGCTACCAACGCTAGGCGCCAATAGCTATTATGACACAAATTTAGCTATGCTGGTGTTGAAGAAAACATTTTACAACAGTAGAGTTCTGTATGGGAAAAAACATTCAGTTGGGTACAAAAGGAAGAATATGAACACAAAACAAAAAAGATGGTGGTGGTGAAGAAGAAGAAGAAGAACCAGGTGAAGAAGAAGAAGAAGAATTAGATGAAGAAGAAGAAGAACCAGGAGAAGAAGAAGAAGGAGAAGGAGAAGAAGAAGAAGAACCAATTGAAGATGAACTTGAAGAACCAGATGTCAGTGAAGAAGAAGATGCTGAAGATGATAGTAATGATTGATGACGAGAAAGAAGATGGTAAAACAGAAAAAGAAGATGGTGAAGAAAAAGATGGAGAGAACAAAAAGAAGGTGAAGATGGTGAAGAAAAATAAACAAGAAATGCATAAAAAAAAGTTTTCCATCAAATATTTTTTTTAAATTACACCTATTTAAATGTGATTTCCCTTTAAATAAAAAAAAAGGCCATCCGAATTCTCGAACACGAATATTTACCGAATTCAGGAACCGATCACGAATCGAATTCGATGGTCGTGATCAAATTTTATTCCGAATTTGCCCCGGACCCAAAGTCAAATGTACTCGAAACGAATTTGGGAACATTTGAGCAAGCCTGGGCATAACCCTTACATTACCTCTCTGGACATTTAAAAGCAGCCCTTTATTCCTCAAATATAGGAATGTACTGTGATTTCTGCCCTTTAGGGATTAAAACCTGACTCTGCGTCAACTCCGTAATTGTTGGTGGGACTTTTGGCATGGATTCCCTTCCGGCATGCCCCTATCCAGGTGTTAGACCCTTTGAAACAAGTTTTTCATCACTTTTGTGGCCAGAAACAGTCTTTGTAGGTTTCTAAATTCGCCTGCCCATTGAAGTCTATGGAGATTCACCAGATTCGCCTGTTTGCGAACATTTGCGGAAGTTCGTGTTCGTCGTTTGCAAACGGAAAATGTGATGTTCGCGACATCTCTACAGAGGACTGAAGGAAGCCCCAAGTAAGTGAAACTGAGCACATTTTTATACTCAACATACCGTTTAAGTGCGACAAGTGCTCTAACAGGGTTACCCTCATCTTACCTAAAAAGATTTGAAGAGAGATTTTAGCAAGTAATCACTAATAAATCCATCAAAAAATAAATGTACAAAGTAAAAAAAATTACTTGTGGGGGATTTTAATGCAGTCTATAAAGCAGTGTGTTACGCACGCCGATAAAAAACATGCCATATAAAATCATAGCTGCATTAGTATTTCATTTTATATGATATACTATAAAGTAAAAACATGTACAAGAAAAAGATCCTCAGACTATACATCAAACTTTCCTACAGCCCACAACCCACACCACATTCTGCACACAGTGTGGGAGATGTGGTCCATGGAGTACAGACTCTACCGTATTTAGGGCTCGATTCACAAAGCGGTGCTAACCCAGTTAGCACGCCTAAAAGACTTTAGGCGTGATAACCATTGCACCAAGCTGGTGAAAAGCCAGTTTATACGTGATAAGTTTAGGCGTGATAAGTTTTTGGCGTGATAAGTTTAGATAAGTTTAGATCGCGCGCAAAGTCCCACGCGCAAAGCAGCGCCATTAAACTCTATGCGAAGTGCACCAGACTTTGCTAGCGCAAAACTTTTGATCAGCTGTGCACTGCGGTGCTAACCCAGTTGGTGCTTAAACTTATCACTCCTAAACTTATCACGCTTAAACTTATCATGCCTAAACTTATCATGCCTAAACTTATCACGCCTAAATTGAGTTTAGGCGTGATAAGGGTTTTTTCACCAGGGTGCTAACTGTTAGCACCGCTTTGTGAATCAAGCCTTTAAAGCTATGTAAGCACAGGGCCTGCTTGATATCTCCTGTGACTACCTGTCTCATTTCACCTCAACAGAAATCCCTGCTGGCCAGTAGGAAGAGGAATAGCTGATGCCTTGTCTAGGGTCTCATTTTGCCTTATTCCAAATTAGCAAAATTAAGTACTGTATGCAAGATGTTATGTACTCAAGAGTTCTTCTTAGTTGTAGAGGTGCTAAAAGCCTGCCAGTTTACCATCCTTCAGTGGCTGCTGCTATAAGATGAAACAGGTGAAAAGGGTGCTGCCATAGGCAATAATGTTAATAGCGATCAGCGGCTATTAGCAGTAGTTTGGGCGCCAGTGGGCACAAACTGCAGCTTCAAATAGTGGGTGCTTCACTATTAAAATTGCCGCCTATGGGTTAAGTGGCGCCGGCGGGCGGGGTGGTGGGTTTTGGGGGGGGGGGGGAGTCTTTAGGATTAGGCACCGACGAGATGGGGGCCTAAGTATAAGATTTCGGGAAGGGGGGGATTAAGGTTATGTGCCACCAGGGGGGGTTTGGTGTTAGGCGGCGCAAGGGAGGGTCTGTAGGGTTAGACATTGCCAGGGGGGACATAGAGAGCGAGGGCTCATGTTAGGGTAAGGTCAGTTTAAGTCATAGTAAAATATTGGTACAGATTACTGATATTTTAGTATTGGAAATAACTTATAGAATATCGGTATTTACTAAAATTCTACTAGTAGTGGCTATCTTCAGTGGCTCTTTTACCGCAGCACACTTTTAAATGTATGTCCATACTAACCAGTGTGGCCAGGTCTACATTCAAGTGCCTTCTCCGCTCTGCCTGCTCCTCCAATGACCTGCCAGTGTCTTCCTCACTCATCACCTATTACCATACAAGGGGGCCTGTCTATAAAGCTGCCAAGCTCTGTAGTAGCAATGTTTAGTTCCCATGTCTGTAAAACGTCTCATAACTCAAAATGATTGGCTTCGTTTTTGTTTTGTATTGATCTTGTGCATGTGCAACCTCTGTGTTATTTCCAAACGTTTCTTGATCTACCTGATCATTTACTACCTTGCATTGCATATTACATCAAATCTTCTTCTTCTTATTATTATTATTAGCAACTCTTTACACTGCTCGCTCATGTGCCACTTCCGCCGGTAGTTTGGGTTCCTGGCATCAAACATGTGTGAATGGAAGCAGTTTATCAAGCAAAAAAATCTGATTGGCTGTTTGTGGCTCTGCCCGCTTTTCTAAATTTGAATCCCAGTTAACCAATGACCGACTGTAGCAGGCTTGAAGCCTCTGCCATTAACAGTGAGAGAGAAGGGTAGCAGTTTAAATATTCCTCTTGAAAGTCAATAGGTGAATTTTGACTGACTGTTGTACGCTCCAACCACTTTCCTGAATATTAATTCCAGTTGCCCAGTGATCAACTGTGCCAAGTTTGAAAACCCTGCTAATATCAGCCTAAGAATGGCTACAGTTTACATTTTCCTATTGAAAATGAGTTGCTGAAATGTGATTGGCTGTTTTGTGCTCTGCTCACTTTCCCCAATTTTTTAACCTCAGTCACCAAGTGACCAACTGTGGCAAGTTTGGGGACTCTTGCCTTATTACTGTGAGAATGGCAGCCTTTTACATTTTTTTCTTTGACACGAATGGGTGAAATCTGATTGGCTGCAATGGTTCCACCCAGGTGTGCAAGGGGAAAGCGAGACCCCAGAACATATCATCCTAGGTAGTAAAGGGTCTGTATATGAAGTTTCATTGAAATCGGTCAAGGCGTTTTCGAGCGATTGCGGCACATACACACACATAGACACACGCACACCAGGTCTTATGTATTTTATTTATGCACTAGTAGGCCTATGCCTGTTACAATAACAGGCTCTAGGCCTCACTCACAACTAGTGTTGGGCGAACACCTGGATGTTCGGGTTCGGGCCGAACAGGCCGAACATGGGCCAGATGTTCGGCATGTTCGGCCCGAACCCCGAACTCAATGGAAGTCAATGGGACCCCCGAACATGCCCATTTTGGGGGCCCTATGGGGTCGCAGGCATAAGGGGGGAGCATGCCCCGATCGCGGGGGGGGTCGGAAATTCCCCCCACCCCCTCCGCTAGCACTCTGCCCGCTTCCCCATAAAAAAAGTTTTATGCAAGTTAAATAGTACCGGTGGCTGGCAGTGGAGTGAGGAGGAGGAGTCCGAGTAGGAGAGTGACGCGTTGAGGCTGGGCAGCGGGCGGTTCAGCGGTAGTACCCTTGTGGTACTTCCGCCCTTTCTCTGACCTCACGTCCTCTGCATACGAGGGTACTCGTCACGCGTACCCTCGTATGCGTCATCACGTAGAGGACGTGAGGTCAGAGAAAGGGCGGAAGTACCACAAGGGTACTACCGCTGAACCGCCCGCTGCCCGGCCTCAACGCGTTACTCTCCTACTCGGACTCCTCCTCCTCACTCCACTGCCAGCCACCGGTACTATTTAACTTGCATTAAACTTTTTTTATGGGGAAGCGGGCAGAGGGGGGAGCGCTAGCGGAGGGGGTGGGGGGAATTTACGACCCCCCCGCGATCGGGGCATGCTCCCCCCTTATGCCTGCGACCCCATAGGGGGGCCGTATTCGGCCGAACAGGGGCCCTGTTCGGCCCTGTTCGGCCGGCCATTGAGCAGTTCGGGCGAACCCGAACAGTTTGGCCGAACACCATTAGGTGTTCGGCCGAAATCGAACATCACCCGAACAGGGTGATGTTCTGCAGAACCCGAACAGTGGCGAACACTGTTCGCCCAACACTACTCACAACCCCCCTCCCAACCCTGTCACCGCCGCCACATGTCAGCGCCCGCCCCCCTGGCCCCATCCTCCTCCTGTCCCAAGGGCCGCCCGCGTGTCACACATGCGCAGTAGCGCAAAGGCACGAACACACGGGACAGGAGAGGACGCAGGGACACAGGTGGTTTATTGTATAGGATTATAAGCTGTGAGCAGTAAATCTATTACTATCCTGAAAAAACATGCAATGATCTATGCATTACAGCATAACGCTGCTTAGTAAGTCAGCCCGAATGTCACTTGTAACTTGGAGGAGATGAGAACGAGTGAAGGAAAGTGCAGTTCAGGTTTGCTTTAAGCTGCCATCGTGAAGCTAGTGCTGCAAGACAAGTGTTCTAACAGACACATTACTGCCCAGAATTCCAGCAGCCATAAGGACTTCTCATGCAGGTCAGCCAGCTGCAGGAAATGAATGCCAATATATAAATCAGAAGCACTCAGTAGGTAGTCAGTCCCTCAGGTCAGGTTAAATGCAAAATATTCATGTCTGACCGAAGTTTATGTGTAGTCTGTACATCAAGAAAGCGTAAGATCATTTAAATGTCAGAGCATTTCAGCACCATGGCCAGCTCTATACCTAACAATTCATCAGTTCAGGCCCTCCGGAGACTCGTCATCCTCACAGCTCTGGAAAACACCAATTGAAACGGGGCCAGCAAGCAGCTTGGTCAGCGTTAAGTGAAGGTCTCTATGACCTCCTGTGTTTAATTACCCACCTTTTACTGCTGGTTCTACATTCCCACTATATACCTCCCGCTGTCTCTTTTGCTTCCCCTTACAGCAGCTGTAACATTACCTCCTCCCTGGCTCCTGGCACCCCCTCCATTCTTATTTATATGCCCATATCAATAAACCATGCTGGAGTACAAACTTATTTTATGGACAAGTAAAACTAACAGCATGTGTGTTAAATGAAGCCCGTCTTTTAGAACCTTGATGATTACAGCTCTGCAGGATTGTTGGCAGATAAAAAATACAAAACAACCTATGCAGAAAGGTAACCATAGACACTGTGGCCAGAGTAAGTGGCATAAAAGCCGTGGGTGCGTCAGCGTGAAAATGAAAGTGTAAAGGCCATTTACGTCAAACAGAAGGATAACTTTGAGAGTGTACTGCCAAATGAGGTTGTCAGTGCTGGAAGAAAATAGATAACTTATGTTATAACTATAGACATTTTGTTTTAACTATTGTTTAGGATAAGGTGGGCATAGGATAGAATATCTGCAAGATTTGTATTTCCAATTGGAGAGCTTGCTGCTTTCTTCCAGTTCCAGAGCCGGATCATCCACAAGGCAAACCGAGGCAGTTGCGTAGGGCCTGGAGAGAGTCTGGGGCCCTGGCAGATGCTAGCCACCAAATCTCACGAAAAAAAGCCACCAGAGTGTCAGTGGTGGGCAAAAACTGCTAGGGCCCCATTTTATCTTAATCCTTTTCTGTCCAGTCCTGGTGACTTCCTGTCACAGGGAAAGGGGAGTGAGGTGAAGACTCACCAATCAGTTCACAGTAAATCCATTGCTATGCACTTGTTGCTCAAAATAAGCACTTTCTGGTAACCTCACCACCATTCATTTGTAGTACATGGATGACGCCTGCATTGTCCGGTAGTGCACAGCCTCACGTTATTGCAATGGAACCTGATGCACGGTGGAGGCAACTTGCAGAATGGCCCCATTGCAGTGCATTGCTATGTGACTATAAATGACCATATAATGCACCACAACGCACACTGGGCCTGATTTATCAAGCTGCATGGCTAAAGCAGTGCAGCTTAATGTGCAGGAGTGTGCGCTATGCAAGCCTTACATAGCAGCACTCGCTGCCATGTAAGAAGCATGCCTTCCCATTGTTACGCAACTGTGGGCAGTCCTGTGAAGTGAAGCTGTCGCGATACTTCACTCACGACCACTACTGTGTTAATTTACATAGTTAAAACAATGTAAATTAACATAGTAGCTGCTGCGAGTGAAGTATCGTGGTCGAGATACTTCACAGTACCGCCCCCAGTTAAAGTTATTCACGCAACTAATGGAAGACATGCTTCTTAGCTGCGATGTAAGGCTTGCATAGCGTGCACTCCTGCACATTAAGCTGCGCTGCTTGATGAATCAGGCCCCTAGTATGAACGCACCTTTTTCAGTAGGTGAAGTTTCACCAATTGGAAACTCTTTTTAATATTATGGTACAGGGGTTAAAATTTACAAGGTTTTTATTGTTCTTTGTGTACCGGTAGATCACTTCCTGGGCTGGTGAGAGGGTGACTGAGGAAAAAAATTTAGTGGTGTATTGTTCTTAAGTGAGGACACACTGGGCTTGATTCACAAAAGCGTGATAACTCAGTTATCACGTGTAAAGGCCTTGCACGTGCAACATATCATTATCACGTGCTAAGTATCTTTATCACGTGAAGTCACTGCACGTGAAGTCACTGCAGATCATGCGAACGGAATGTAGATCATGAATTAATACTGTATACAGTACATAAAGCGACACGCGTTAAACTTTGCGTGTGCCGTATTACATTAACTGACATGTTAATGTAAGCACATGTATATAGTTATAATTCATGATCTACATTCCGTTCGTGTGATCTGCAGTGACTTCACGTGATAATGATACTTAGCATGTGATAATTATACGTTGCACATGATATCACATGCAAAGCGGCTTATCAGTTATCACTGTTGTGCCAAGTGTTAGCACGCTTTAGTGAATCGAGCCCACAGAGAACTAAAAACTTGACAGATGTTTCTAACCATTCTCTACTCCACTTAAAATTAAAATAACATTTTTTGGGGCTGAAGATACACTTTAGAGCACATCTATACTACATTTGTTCAGTGTGAACTGTGCTTGTCTCATGTTCTAAGACCTAATAATGTGGTTTTAGCAGAGCACAGTGTCAGGTTAATGTTTGCATGTTATAAGTCTACAGACACTTTGAATAAAAATGCACAGTTAAAAGGAGGCCTTAAGATTAGCATTAGGCACAAGAGAGCAGGTAGATTTGGGCTAGGCACAGGAGAGCGGGAATGTTAGGGTTAGACAGGGAATGAGTAAGATTATAGTTAGAAGTAGAGAAGTAGGGTCCAGAAAGGTCAGGTAGGGACAGCATAAACCCTTCTCCAACTTCAGCCCTCAAGAGCCGAGGTCCTCACACATTTTTGTCACAGCTCAAATGAATTGCATACAAAAACACATGCAGGGAAAGCGCTTAGTGTGAAGAGTCCAGGGATATGAGTAGAAACAAAATATCCTTGACATACGCTCAGCAGCACCGTGACATATGTAAGCTTCTTTTTTTTGAGTTAACACCACCACCTCACCCTTACAATATACCCCTCAGCAGGCGGAACAATACCTGGAAATAGGCTGGCATGGTGGTGTGGACTCTGGAACACATGGTCTAGCAGCGCAGTCCTGAATCGGCCAGGTGACCAACGCTAAGGTCAGAACCCTGTAAAACTGTATGCTGGAAGTAGAACGACTTAACATGTGAGTGGCCATTTTTAACTTTTAATAAAGTGTTATATGGTTTTACACTATGGAGGGATGCATTTTTTTATCTTTGAGGTGTTGTGTGTGGAACAAATACGATGGATTCTTGCACAATGGGAGAATAATGACAGGTGTTGGAATGTAAATATGCTATGCTTGAATTTGGAGGCCTCAGTTACTTTAGATAACTGGTTTTAAGAAAAAGACTTGCTCTGCAGAGTATCTCTTTAAATGACATAAAGACATTTGGATGAATTACAGTTCTGAGGTTTAGTAAAAATGTTCTATGGGTCTTCTACAAGGCCTAGAAGAGATATCCAGTGCATAGTACAGACTAGCTGGTGGCAAACAACAGAAAACTTGAGCCATTGTTATGATATGCTCACAGTACATTCAACAATGGTCTTGGGACGTATTACCTCATTGTCTGGGTATTAGAGGAGGAAACGCCATATTTGGCTTTTCCCATCTGAGCAGGCATGGATAGGGTCATCCATCGCATGCTCTTATCAGCCAATTGCAGGTGATGGGTGACTGGTCCGTCCCTGCTGGGTGATGTCACATTTAACTCTTTAGAGGTTAGTATAAAACAGCCGGCATGGGCTCCAGAGAGCCACTTTCAGTTTCCACTTTCACTTCAATTTCTGCTTATACTTCTAACTTACAGTATCTGTGTGCTGTATATACACTAAGTGCTGTAAGTGCTGTCTAGCATAGATGTACCTTAAGAAAAAGTGTGGTCTATTCCCAAGGAATGGACCAAGAGCAGGCAACGCTTAAGATTACTTACTACAGACCGATTACTTTGCTGAGGTAACGAACATGTAACAAAGATAAGATTGCTGCTGAACCCACCTGTATATCTGTTTGCCGAATAAACTTCTTAAACTTTGAAGACGTCTAATCAGTTCTATCTCCTGTGCTGTTGCTGTGATGCGTGTCAAGTTATCACACTTCTGTGATATGGTGCCAAACAAAGGGGTAGTGTCGTTGCCCATAGCAACAAACAAATATTTATCACAATAGGCAGTGGGTGACATTCGATGACCCTGCAAGCACTGCAGACTCTGTCGCTGAGGGTCATATTGTAAGGATGAGTTTCCCCCTATTCCACTATTGCTCATCCTAGTATTATATTAACCTTTTGTCGACCGCGTCACGCCGATGGGCGTGGCCGCGGCGGCAGCCCCAGGACCGCCTAACGCCGATTGGCGTAAAGTCCTGGGGCTCTGTTTTGCAGGAGATCGCGTGCAGGCTGCGCACGCATCTTCTGCTTGGGGGGCGGAGCACCGCCCTGCCTTCAGTCTCCGAGCGGCTACTGCCGCTCGGGAAACTGTTAGACGGCGTAATCGCCGTCTATTTGTACGGTGCAGCGCTGCGATCAGCAGCAGCGCTGCACTGGGGACAGCCGTGTGACACGGCTGTCCCCCTGGGGGACAAGAGAGCGATCGGCTCTCATAGGGTGAAGCCTATGAGAGCTGATCGCTATGATTGACTGGCTGGGGGGAGGGAGGGCATTTAAAGAAACAGGGTTTTTTTATTTAAATACAGCAATAATAATATTTATGACAAAAAAAAATAAACATGGGGGGGGGGCGATCAGACCCCACCAACAGAGAGCTCTGTTGGTGGGGAGAAAAGGGGGGGGGGATCACTTGTGTGCTATGTTGTGCGGCCCTGCAGCTTGGCCTTAAAGCTGCAGTGGCCAATTTGACTAAAAATGGCCTGGTCACTAGGGGGGTTTAGCCCTGCAGTCCTCGAGGTTAAGCCATATTTTTTGTTTTGAGCTGAAATTAATTGATGGAACTGAATCAAGAAAGGTGTGGCTCATCTCCATTGCTTAGTCCATCCTAAACACTGGCATGGCCCTCGTCAACTGTAGTTGGAAAGCCCTGCGCTAGAATGTTCTCAGCTGAGGCAGCTGGTCGGGGCGATCTATGACGAGAACCTAGCATGTGTATGGCGGCCCCTGATTCTCCATGTATTGTCGACAGGAGAGATCCAGACTGGCAGATCATCTTGGCTAAGTGCAGGCTGAACCTTAGGTTCTCCTACTTACCCCGTCCACTCTGCACAGCTTCGTCATGTTCAGCACCATTGACCCTCCTGCCCGGTTTATAGAAAAAGAATGTGCCACTAATCTATAGGTTAACGACACAATTGTACAGAACTCAAGCCTGAACAGTTTAGCAAGGGATCTACTCTTGATCGCTGCAATGCGGCAAGAATTGTGCATGTGTCTGTGTACACAATCTGGATATCAGAGTTACTGGATTCACTCTGATATATTTAAACCAAACTGCAATAGGGCTGCACTGAAAACACAAGTACGCTTGAGAATCATCGACTCAGAAAGAGCCCTCAGTGTGATCCCCTCGCCGGCATTAAATGTACAAGCCTGCCAGACCTCTGCGGGAAGATTAAAGCCAGCACTTTTCATGATGCATTGGCCGTGCCGATTTCAATCAATTACATTCCGCCTGCATGAATCATTCATGTTCCTGGGAGTCTTTACAGAGTGCGGCAGCCTGAGTAGAGTTATTTCATGAAGCCATTTTAATAATAGAAGTCAGAGATTTAGCATTTTTCAGATGTCTACTCTCTTACACTGACGGGTTGTAACTGGAGGGGATCGGGCAGATGTCTGGCTGCAAAATTAGACCACTTCTGAGGCTGTGTCCTGTATTGTAGATCATGTTCTGTCTGACATCATGAAGTGGTTTGACATCATCTTTTGTACTACAGCAAAGACTGCTGGAACAACTCACTACAAGCTTGCCAGGATCTCTGAGGAGGTGGATTTTGATAAACCAGGGCAAAAGTAGACCATTAATCTGAGGTGTGAAGATAACGTTATAGAAGCACAGCGAGTAATCTGCATTAGTTCAGTATAGAACACTTGACAAAAGCACCAGTGTCAACTTTGAAAGGATGGCCACGTGGGCGTTAGCCCTCTCATCTTGAAGCACACAAGACCACTCCCCATCCTTGAAATGTACCTGAGATGGCAGGTACAGCATTATTTATACTTACCTGGGGCTTCCTTCAGCCCCATGTGATCTATGGGATCCCTCGCCATCTCCCCAGCCACCCCGTTCTCCTGTGATCACCTCCACTATTTTGACTAGTCATGTTCAGTGGCCATGGACATAATGTGATGCCATTAACCTCCTTGGCGGTATGAAAAATACCGCCAGGAGGGAGCGCAGCAGTTTTTAAAAAAAAATATTTTTTTTTTAATCATGTAGCGAGCCGAGGGCTCGCTACATGATAGCCGCTGCTGAGCGGCATCCCCCCGCCCGCTTCGATCGCCTTCGGCGATCTCCGATCAGGAAATCCCGTTCATAGAACGGGATTTCCTGGAGGGCTTCCCCCGTCGCCATGGCGACGGGGCGGGATGACGTCACCGACGTCACTGACGTCGGGACGTCATTGGGAGTCCCGGGCCACCCCTCGGCGCTGCCTGGCACTGATTGGCCAGGCAGCGCTGGGGTCTGGGGGGGGGGGGGCGCGCGCCGCAGCAAATAGCGGCGATCGGGCGGGGGCCGGCGGCGATCAGAGTGCTGGCGCAGCTAGCAAAGTGCTAGCTGCGTCCAGCAAAAAAAAAATTATGAAAATCGGCCCAGCAGGGCCTGAGCGGCACCCTCCGGCGGCTTACCCCGTGTCACACACGGGGTTACCGCCAGGGAGGTTAAGAAAAGTGACAGTAATGAATACACAAATTATTTCCTCTGTGTACTGTTCAGTACACAGAAGTAATAAACTGGAGGATTGACATATAATGGTCAATTCATTAAATAAACATACATAAATATCCCATTCAAATTAACCATTTACCTCCCCTAATCTCCCATAGTTGCCCCCCTTCCAATTTTCTATATAAAAAAATAAAAAGACATTTAAAAAAATGCATTAATAGTTACCTTAGGGAGTAGGAACTCAACTTTTTTAATATGTATGTCATGACAGTATGTTAGGCCCAGTGCACACCGAGCAGTTTTAGCAGCAATCCGCCGACCCCATCCGCCTGTGAAAACGCTTGGCTAATGTATTTCAATGGGATGGTGCACACCAGCGGTTTGATGTTTTTAGCAGAAGCGTTTCTGCCTCAATGTAAAGTATAGGAAAAACGCAAACCGCCCTTGAAAACGCTACATCAGAGCGGTTTTCCAGGTGTTTTTGTTACAGAAGCTGTTCAGTAACAGCTTTTACTGTAACAATATTAGTAATCTGCAACGCAAAAATGCTCCAAAAAAAGCTAGGCATGTTTAAAAAACGTCTCTAAACATGCCTAGAATCGCTCTGAAATCTGCTCTAAAAACCGCTAGCGTTTTGAGGATCTGCTAGCGGTTTTAGTGTGCACTGGGCCTTACTGTTATTTCTGCAAGTAAGGGCTTGTAATTAGTGACGGATGTAAAACTGAAAAAATACACCTTTATTTCCAAACAAGATATTGTTGCCATACATTGTGATAGGGGCATAATTTAAATGGTGTAATAACTGGACAAATGGGCAAATCAAATATTTGGGTTTTAAGTATGGTAGCATGTATAATTTTAAAACTATTCTGGCTGAAAACTGATAAAAATGATTTTTTTACAATTTTTTTCTTACTATTCTCGTTAAAATTTCGAATAAAATAATTCTTAGCAAATTGTACTACCCAAAGAAAGCCTAATTGGTTCCGAAAAAAAAGATATATCATTTCATTGTGATACGTAGTGATAAAGTTATTGGCTAATGAATAGCAAAGAAAAGTGAAAATTGTTCTGGTACATAAGGGGAATAAACCCTCAGTGGTCAACTAGTTAAAGTGTCCCTCTTTCTTAACTCAAAATGTTGGGAGATATATGCATGCTTTTTTTCAGGAAGGTGATTCAGCCGATGTATAAAGCAGGACATCAGGCAACTAGTATTGTTGAATAGAAAATAAATATGCCAATCTTTAGTTCCCTATCACTTCAGGTGTCCTTTAATAATCAGCATCATCATTTCCCTAACTTGGCACTCACATGAATGTAGCAACAGTTTGCTAGTGGTGACTGTTAAATTGCCACTCAATATAGTAGCAATGTATGGCTCAAAGACTTTCACTGCAGCTGTGCACTGCTGTAGGAGATATATTCTCTATGGTAGCCCTAGGTGTTCCTTGCTAAAAGAGTTGTAAACATTATTTGATAAGTACACTGGAGGATTGCATACCCGGCACTCTACCACACATTGGTGTGGGTCTGTATCATCAGCGTCTGGGCGTGCATCCGGTGAAAAAATGTGGAAAACATACTAAATCCTATGCGTACACAGAGGTAGACCAGGCTCCGTTCCTTTAACCGCTATTTTGTATTCAGACCAAATCCGTAGGTAACACTACGCCACACGCCAGCACTAGTAACCAATAGCGGTTGTGCTGGGCGGGACCCGGGAGTTTTATCCCGAAAGCCCAAGCGCGCCGCTGTTTACACAGGACCAAGCACGTGAACAAGCGCCACACCGGCACGAAATGGATGTTGTGCCATCCCGTCCACCCCTGGTCACCTGTCTTCCATTCGCTCTACCATGGTCTACTGATGCAGGTCTGATGTAACTTCTATAGACTGTATGTGAATCTGCTTGTTACCTATGGATTTGGCCTGGATACAAAATAAAGCGGTTAAAGGGACGGTGCCTGGTCTACCTCTGTGTACGCATAGTAAACATTATTTGGCAGTCTATTAACCACTTCCATACCAGCAGTCTCTGCTCTCTTCAGGGCTAGAGACTGCTGGTACGGTAAAACCCTGCCTCTCGACGAATCGCTGCACATACTTGCCACTTTTGCTGGTCACGACGCTGCCCCATCCCCGCAGGAGTGCTGACAGCCGGTCAGGAGCCACTTTCATTGGCTCCTGACGCTATCAATGGGGGCCAATGTGATTGGCTCTCCGTGATCATGCGGTCAGGAGCCAATAAAAGCAGCTCCTGGCCTGCTTACAGAGCTCTGCCATCTTATAGAGGGCAGAGCGAGCGACTTGCGGGGGGTGCACAGCGGCAAGATCGGCGGTAACGGCGGAGATGCACGATTCAGTGCGATGTTGAATATACGTCCAGTCAGAGCCACAGCACCACCTGCTGGATGTAGATTTGTTCTACGTGGGTCCGGAATCAGTTAAGCTAGGACCTTAAAGAGGAACTCCAGTGAAAATAATGCAATAAAAAAAGTGCCTAATTTTTACAATAATTATGTATAAATGATTTAGTCAGTGTTTGCTCATTGTAAAATCTTTCCTCTCCCCGATTTACAGTCTGACATTTATTACATGGTGACATTTTTACTGTGGGCAGGTTATGTAGCTGCTCCTAGCTGTTTTGGCTGTTAGAGACAGCTGTAAACAGCCAATTTCTGTCTGTGAACCTTGTTACATTGTAACAAACTGCCAAATGTACCGCGGTCCCAGAGCTTCTTGTGGGAGGGGTTTCAGCACAAAATCGGTCATACAGCACCCCCTGATGGTCTGTTTGTGAAAAGCATTATATTTCTCATGTAAAAGGGGGTATCAGCTACTGATTGGGATAAAGTTCAATTCTTGGTTGGAGTTTCTCTTTAAAAGTGATGTAGCCACTGCTTTAATGTGTCCTGATCACAAATCACTACACAACAGAGGAGCCTACACTCAGGGCAGAATATGGTGATGATGAACGATTTTAGACTGGCAAAAGTGTAAGCTGGGGTTGTACGCCATCACCCCCTGCTTATTTAATCTATAAGTAGAACGGGAGAACTGAGAAATGTAGGACTAGGAGATAACCACGCTTTTAGGTTTGGTGGAAGGAAAATCAATAATCTCTGCTATGGAGATGATAGCACACTTTCAGCTGAAAATGCAGAGGACTTGTAAGCCCTGATCCTGAAAGTTAAAGAACACAGCGGCTAAGTCATCAAAACAGAGAAATTCCCCAGTGCTTCCTCCCTCTCTCTGCTTCTCGTGCTTACTGCCTCAATCTGCCGCCTGACTTTCTCTTGTTCATTAATGCCTTTTTCATGTGATTGTGAAGAAAGAAGTGAGAAATGGGTTGTGGGACTCCTAAAGAATGAAAAGCGGTCAGCAGTAAATATGCACATTTCATTTTGCATGTGAATCTTTGAAGTCCATGTTGGAGAATTCAAATTGTTAAACTACAGTATAAATCTTACATAGTAAATTAGTATTGAGCTGCTTGACAATATATATATTGCCATCAAAATGGCCATGGGCTCTCTCTCAGCACAAGACATCCAGCTAATAGGGTATGAGGCGCTTCTTAGTAGGAAATTCATACTTGCTGAGTAGTGATGTCGCAAACCTCAGATTTTCGGTTTGCGAACCCTGTTCGCGAACCTTCGCGAAAGGTTTGGTTCGCAAAAAGTTCGCGAACCGCAATAGACTTCAATGGGGAGGCGAACTTTGAAAAATAGAAAAAATTCTGACGGCTGGAAAAATGATAGAAAACATGTTTCAAGGGCTCTAATACTTGGAGGCAGACATGATTGAGTGAAATACACATCAAAAGTCCCAGGCAAAAATCTAGATTTCACATAAACCCCTATTTTAGGCCTCCTCCTTCCTCCCGGAGGGAAGAGGGTCTCATCTGCCAGGGAATTATACTATTTCAAAAGCCAGCTTACATACTGTGGCTGAGAATTGAACCCAGGTCTCACTGTGTGGTGGGCAAGTACCTTAACCGCTGTGCCACAATAGTACTAACTGAAGCTGGCCTAGCATTTACCATTTATGCTCAATCCAAGAGAAACATTAGGTTGCTTAAAGGGAACCTTAACTGAGAGTGATATGGATGTTTCCTGTTAAACAATACCAGTTGCCTGGCAGTCCAGCTGATCTCTGTGACTGCAATAGTGGCTGAATCACACCCTGAAACAAGCATGCAGCTAATCCAGTCTGACTTCAGTCAGAGCACCTGATCTGCATGCTTGTTCAGGGGCTGTGGCTAAAAGTATTAGAGACACAGGATCAGCAGGCGATTCAGGCAACTGGTATTATTTTAAAAGGAAAAATCCATATCCTTCTCAGTTTAGGTTCCCTTTAAGGATTTGGAGCATAAAAGCCAACTCACATTGGCTGGGAATTGAACCCAGGTCTCACTGTGTGGTGGGCAAGTACCTTAACTGCTGTACCACAACAGTACTAACTGAAGCTGGCCTAGCATTTACCATTTATGCTCAATCCAAGAGAAAAATTAGACAAGACAACATTTATATCACGCTTTTCTCCTGGCAGACTCAAAGCACCAGAGCTGCAGCCACTAGGGCATGCTCTATAGGCAGTAGCAGTGTTAGGAAGACTTGCCTAAGGTCTCCTACTGAATAGGTGCTGGCTTAGATTCTTAAGCAGTGCCTGGATGGTGTAATAGTTAAGGGCTCTGCCTCTGACACAGGAGACCAGGGTTTGAATTTCGGCTCTGTCTGTTCAGCAAGTCAGCACCTATTCAGTAGGAGACCTTAGGCAAGTCTTCCTAACACTGCTACTGCCTATAGAGCATGCCCTAGTGGCTGCAGCTCTGGTGCTTTGAGTCTGCCATGAGAAAAGCGTGATATAAATGTTATTTATCTTGTCTAATTTTTCTCTTGGATTGAGCATAAATAGTAAATGCTAGGCCAGCTTCAGTTAGTACTGTTGTGGTACAGCGGTTAAGGTACTTGCCCACCACACAGTGAGACCTGGGTTAAATTCCCAGCCATGGTATGTAAACTGGCGTGTGAAATAATATAATTCTCTGGCAGATGAGACCCTCCCTCCAGGAGGAGGGAGGAGGGAATAGGTAGAAGGGTAGGAGGGTGGAGGTAGTGAGTAATATACAAGAGCCTAATTAAACTCTCCCTAGCAGAGTGTGTAGCAGCTGTCCCTTAACTAATTAGTGTAGGCAGACGAGTGAGTATAAAGGCTCAAGGAACTTGCCTTTTATAAGGGGGGGAGGGGCTCCAGGCGTGAGTGCAGTCTGATTGGCAATAATGTGCCTGCTGACTGTGATGTAGAGGGTCAATGTTCTGCTCTATAAAGCATTATGGGGCGAATCGAACTTCCGCAAAAGTTCGCCTGCTGCAGGCGAATGTGAACCACCAAAGTTCGCCTGGAACCGTTCGCCGGCGATCCGTTCGCTACATCTCTATTGCTGAGTCCCACCATCCAGCCATTATTGCCAGTGTTACAGCAGCTGTACAATGGAGCAGGTTGGTCAGCAGGGAGTGGGGGTTCTCTTCATTCAAAAGACCCCTGTCATGAAAATGTAATGCTTGTGTGCATAAGCAATACTGTCTGTTTACAAATCACAAGTGTAATGCTTGGGGGTTAAACTTTGACCACCCAGAGCAACAAGACTGGTAGCTGATTAATGGAAGAGGCTACACAGGCTGCCCAGAGCAACTGCAGCTCTGGGCTTCCGATATCGCTACAAATAAGATTTAATGGCAGTGCAGTGTGATGTTGTGCTGCCTTAGCGATAGCAAGCATTCAGACAGGTACAAGACAGGACTATAGATTGGCGTGTAACTAGACAAGTAAGACACAATGGCAGCGCAGTGCGATGTTGCGCTGCCTTAGCGATAGCAAGCATTCAGACAGGTACAAGACAGGACTAGATTGGAACGTAACTAGTAGCAACCGCAGCTCACAGTCACATCCACAGAAGCAGAGCAAGCAGGCTAACAACAATCACCAGCAAGCATCCTCAAAGACAAAACTACAGGAAAGAACATAACTAATAGCAACCGCAGCCTATAGTTATGTTCCCAGAACTAGAGTAGCAGGAATACTACCAGTCACCAATGTGGTGATGGCAGAATCCAAGCTATCAGGATAATGGACTTCACTGACCCACCACGGATGCAGCGGACGTCCATCAGGCATGGAAACTAGGCAATAAACAATAATACAGAAAAATAATAAACAGCTCAACTAATGGATAAATATATATTAGCAAGTCTGCATATATATTTATCAAGAACTAGCTAAAGCACAAGTAATAAGGTCGCATTGAACTACAATAACAGAACTATACAGAGTAGCACAGTGCCCAGCAGACCAGCATAGTGATAACTATGATGGGCGAGGTCTAAAAGGGGAGACAAACTTTTATGCCAGCATCAACCAATGGATGCAAGCATGCAAATCTCCACACAGCTGAATGGTAATCATTCAATCCTGAGCTGGCTTGATTACCATTTGCTAGCTGGTTGTGAATGCAAAATAATCCCATAGGAAATACATGCAGTATTATGTAACAACATGCCTGCAGGAAATCCAGGGCTATCTGGCCACAGCTCAGCTGTAGTAAGCAATTGGTGGAATGATGACAGCATCCTGAGCTGCCCAGAACTGCAGAGCAATTGCAAATGACAATGTGACTCATTGCGAATGCACAACCAAATGCAGGCAGACAAGCCAGAACTGTTCGTTTCCGGCTCCACCACAGCGGACAGAACACACCACAGGAGGAATCCTTACAGAAAAATTGTAAAATGTAACCACTTCAGGTTCTGGGCTTTTCACCCCTTAAGTTTCCTGACAATATTAGTATATCAGCTGTGTCGTTATTGATACAGCAATAACTTTTATGCCACCAAAGTGATACATATATATTTTTTCAGGACAATGGACAATCTATTCTAGGCTTTCTTTGGATAATATGTTTTAGTACCACAGTTTTAAAACACCTCAAAATACATTATTTGGATCATCCATACCATACTGTATATGCACCCCATCGGGTCCAGTAACTTTAAAGGAAGTGATCCTTGCACTCTGATTGGCCTGATAGACTGCCTGTCAAGTGATGTCATGTGACAGGCAGCCTTTGGTTCAATCAAAGTATGGGCATCACTTCCTTTAAAGTTACTGGACCCGAAGGGGTCCAGGGTGGGATGATCGGAGCGCCTGTTACTGAGTAAATGACAGCTTAAACTACAAGTGCTCACTATGCTGGGCATAGCAAGCGTTACTCTGACAACAGGTAATAATTGCAGGCTATGCGGCCAATAGCCTGCATAGCGTGCATTAAGGTGCACAGAGTTAAATATTGCGAGTAACAGCAGGTTATTTGCGCCATTTGTGTTAGCAAATCAAGCCCCAAATGCCTGATTTTCAATATATTCTACACTATAGAAAGCACAGCAGAGGGATTTGTCATGAATTGGTGAGCGATTCAGCCAACTAGAGCCCATCCATGAAGAAAATATCATTTGGGGCTGTAATGATCCTTTAATTCATGGCCAGCAAGTAAGACTGTCCTGTAGAGAAGCTACGAGAAGCCGTGCAGCGCTGGTTCTATAAAATAAAGAATGGAGGAATCTTTTCCTGTTTATCACCTATAACGCATCACCCTGCACCTTGCCGGCTATTGTACTCCTGTCAGCTCTTTGTCAGGAGAAAAAAAATTGTGATTATTATAAAAAGCTGGAAAGCGGGAGAGGAAAAAAAATAACAGAGTGCGGGGAAGAAGTGATTTTCTCCCTGCCGTCTGTAAACTAATGCAGCATAAAAAGAAATTACTAGAGGTAAAAAATCTGAGTTCTTAGCCCTTAATGGAAAGCAATCAAGCAATCAGGAGTACGGAGGGGGGATTGAGATTAGAGGACAGGAAAAGGAACGGACTGACGAGAATTCATCGAAACATGACACAAGATGTGCAGCTAAAAATAAAATGTTTAACCCTCAGGAGCAGAAGGAATCAGGAGAGCAGAACCGACTGCACATAGCGTATACCTCGTTACCGATTTCCCCAGTTCCTAGGAATGGCCACAATTTATGTATTTAACCATTTTGAATAGGTCCTTAACCCTTTAGCATCCAATATATTTGAAGGGCTTGCAAGTGCTCCAGGACAATTTAATTTACCACATTTTGTATTTCTTTATTTGTTACATTTTCTTGCCTCTAATTAGTACTGCTGTAATGTGTATGTATGACCACTTGTCATTAGGGGGCAGTGGGAGAAAATAACAGAGGAGCTTTGCTTTTAGTTTCTATATTTTCTGCTAGAGAAAGAGATCAAAGCATTCCAAGAATTTGCAGCATAATGAGTTCTGCTGACTTAGGTCAAAAGCAGTGCACTTATCTCAAACGAGATAACTCTATTGAAGCTGCTAGTGGGTTAATATTAAACAAGGAATAGGATGAAGTGAAATTGCAATGACATATATGCAGGTATAAGACTGCTCAGTGTGACTAGTTATGCAACTTTTTTAATGCAATGTAATAAACCATTATGCGCACAATGCCCTCTGCAAGTGGAGCTTTGATTACCTCCTATACCACTGAGCTTATAGCAGCAGAAGTGAAATACATATACTGATAGCATATAGACTTCTTACCTCTTAATATTCTATTTCCATTAGCTACCTTTTTGATCTGTATTATGGCTCTGTTACCTCCTAAAGTATTTGACACTAATAGCTTCAAAGAGGAAAAGACTTCTGGCACCAGATGAGTTAAAGTATCTCCTCACTTTATTTCATACCCACATGCAGGTATACAGGCGGCCTGACAGTCGTTTTGCGAGCCTTGTTCGCTTCTTTAGAGACCACGCGAGCAGAGGGTTATTGGAGAATTATTCTGCAATGCAACTGAGCACTGTGATCTAGCCCTTAAAGTGTACCAGAGATTAAACAACTTAAAAGATTTATAAATACCTGAGGCTCCCTTCAGCCCCATCCGCACAGATCGCTCCCACATCACGGTCCCTAGCCTTCTCCAGCTCCGGTTTTGGGTCCTGTAACTTCGGCCAGTCGCGGCCAGTCTGAGCATGCACAGTGCACTCTCTCTCCGGCAGAGGTGCAGTACTATTCTCTGCCAGAGAGAAACAGAGAGAGAGAGCACTGCGCATTCTCAGACTGGCTGCGACTGGCCGAAGTTACGGGATCCGGTACCGGAGCTGGAGAAGGCTGAGGATGCCGGCGTGGGAGCCATCTGGGCGGATGGGGCTGGAGGAAGCCCCAGGTATGTATAAATATTTTAAATTACTTCATCTCTGGTTTCCTTTAAACAGCTTTTAGTATGTCAGCTAGCACATCTATTTGAATCGTGCTTGTTTTGCCACTAATGGGAAATTGTGCACCGCCACACTTGTCATTAAAGTCAATAACCTACCCAGGAAATTGTGATTTTTTTTGCATTCATTCGCATTCCGTTTGAGCAGGTTTTTTTCTGCCTTAAAAGAATCGGACAACCTTTTGCTTTTTTTCCAAATGCCACGTGTGTTTCCAGTTATAATGTATTTCATGTCACAATAAAAAAAAATCGCAAATGAAACCAAAAAATCGTGTGTAGAACACAAGAATGAAAATGTAATCGCAGAATGCAGGAACAAAACAAAAAAGTGACGGCAATATCACAAAGTGTGCTCTCTGCCTATACCAAGTCTTGTGTGAGTAATGATGTATCCTGACATTGGTGATCTCTCCTTCAGTGAATCATGAGTTCGATACTACTCAGTCAACCACTAATATTGTACCCACTTAGTCCTGCAGCAGATCATTAGAGATGTTGCGAACATAGATTTTTCTGTTCGCGAACGGCGACCTTCCAAAAACTGTTCGCGAACAGGCGAATCTGGCGAACCGCCACAGACTTCAATGGGCAGGCGAATTTTAAAACCTACAAAGACTGTTTCTGGACACAAAATTGATGAAAAAGTTGTTTCAAGGGGTCTAACACCTGGACAGGGGCATGCCAGAAGGGGATCAATGCCAAAAGTCTCACCAAAAATTACGGAGTTGACACAAAGTTGGGTTTTAATCCCTAAAGGGCAGGAATCACATTATGCACAGCTCTGGGTGTCAGTGGGATGTGGAGTGTCACAGACATAGAAATGCTATAGTAATATTAGAATACAGTAAAATAATAATGCACTGGAGTGGTTCTGTGCGTGTAACTTAATGAGGCAACAGCAGTAGTGTGCACACAGCTCTGGGTTTCAGTGGGCTGTGGGGTGTCACACACAAAAAAAAACACAGGAGACTGATGTGCTAGCCCTTAATAGGGCTGTTTGAAGTGCATTCACAGCAAGTGAGGAACAAGAACTCAGGCCTAGCTAATGCCTTACCTACCTATCTGCAGTAAGTCTGTCCCTGCTCTCTCTAACAGTCAGCAGCCAGCAGAGAATTGATCCAATATGGCCACCGCAACTGCTTTTTGATAGGGGGGTGGGGGATCGAGGAAGGGGTGCTAGCTGATTGGCTGCCATGTGTCTGCTGACTGTGAGGTAAGGGGTCAAAGTTTAACTCAATGATAATATATAGGGGGCGAATCGAACCCGCCAAATGTTCGATGTTTGCGGCAAATGCGAACAGATGATGTTCGCAGAATACTGCTCACTGGCGAACTGTTCAGGCTATCTCTACAGAGCATCTTCATGTTCTCCCCCTCCACCCTCCATAGACCAAGATGGGCTTGGTGGGGAGCTGAGCAGCCCGTGTGTAAATTGATCATGGATATCCTGTGATGACTAGTTATTCCAAGTGACATTTATCCCAACTGTGTACTTAGCTTTAGATGCTAATGACTGATTCTCCTTATGATCCCAGACAGTGAAGTAAATAACAGAGCTGTACAACCGATTATAAAAATACGGGAGTGGAGAGGGGGAGATAAATCTAGCAGGATCAAAGCTCTGTATTTTAGCTAATCTGTAGAGAAGGGCTCCGGGAAAATGTGGGCACTGGAAATAGCTGCTAGTAGAATATCGGTAAAATTACCAATATTCTATTGTGCAGTGCTAATTCCGATAGTAAAATATTGGTTAAATACCGATATTTTACTATAGCTAAACTTAACCCTATTCTCACACTGAGCCCTACTTTTGCCGATGCCTCACCCCAACCCCCCTCCCCCGATGCTTACCCTAACCAACCCCCTACAGATACCTAACCCTGACGATTTCCCATACCGATGCCTAACCCTAACCCCCCCACCCATTGCCTAACCCTAACTAACCGCCTATCGATGCCTAACCCTAACGACCCCCCCCCCCCCCCCCCCGCTGATGCCTAACCCTAACTAACCCCTTACCGATGACTAACCCCAGCTAACAACTCCCCATGCCTAAGCCTAACCTACCCACCCAGCGCTGCCCAATCTTAAAACACCCCACACCGATGACTAACCTTAACCATCATCATCCCTTCTCCCCACCAACCCAGTCATAAATCACTACACATTCTTTTTTACTTTAACCTCTTTTTCCCCCAAGCAGTCTTTCCCCCTTTAAAACCTCCGTAGAATAAATGCATCTTGCTTTCAATCTATTTTTTCTTGTTGTATTTAGTGATGTTTGGAATTTAGGGATGCGATCAGCTGACCAGTTTTTATTATGTTTACACGTGCTTTACCACCAAAACGATAAGTAGATTGATCTGTCTGGCCAGAATAGGCTCTATTAATTCTAGGTCATAAACATTCATCAATATGTAATAAAAACAAATATTTGGTACTTAAGCCGTCTAGACAAACCGCATTTCAGAAAAAAAAAACATAACAAATATCTTATTTTCCGTTTGCGGACCCTTTGGATTTGCTACTGACAGTATTTTTGGTCCTGCACCTCTACAGTGGTGTGCGATTATTCCTCTGGATCCTGAAAACCAAGAAAAAGACATTAAAAAAAAATAAATAATATATTTGGCCATATTTTTTTTCTATTTCAGAAAAAAACAACAACTCCATATCAGTTAAAGAGGAACTCTAAATTATTGTACATGTGGGGTTATTATACCTGTTGTTATACTGGACATCCGGAAGTACCATTAGCCCGACAATTAGGTCCAGTATACATTGCTGTAAGGGCCTGTTTCCATTACATATGGTGTGATGAGGCTACATAGCTGTATCGCACCACGGGTGTCCTGTAACTAATGCACGGCAATGGACCAGTTTCCATGGCGTGTGGAGCAAACTGAGAATCTGCAGCATGCTGTAGATTCTCGCACGGCCACATCCGCATGCACCCGCCCGCCGTCCCCTCCATACACTTCCGCATTGGGAGATGCGGAATTGACGCGAACGCCAGTGATGCTGCAAGGTAGCCGCATTCGCATTACTTTATCAATGGAAAAGGGCCCTTATGTGTGGCCACCAGGCATTACTGCACAGCAGCTGTGTTGTTTTCCATTGTGGTGCTGCGAAGCAGGAATCCCATTCAGTCACAATGAATGGGTCAACAAGGGGCTGCAGATTCAAATACAAGCAGCACTGCTGGGCAACACATCAGAGTGTGCAATGTATGCACTTTCTGATATCCTTGCATATTGCACATTTTATGTGTTGCTGAAAATTGCTTAGAAAGGCTTCATTAACACTAACACATTGCATTGGCTGCATACAATAAAAGTGCATGGCAAATGCAACTGAATTATATTGTTATGGTACGTTTACATCAGCACACTAGTAGGCTTACATGTAAAATGGCCGCAGCTAAATATGGGAGCAAGGTGGAGCCGAAAGACTGCTCAGCCTGCTCCCGCTGAAACTCGGGGCCGCATGAAATTCTGTTCCCCCTCCGAGTTGTAGCAACTTGGGGGTAACACATAATTCGGGCACCGGCAATTGAGGGGGGCTGAATCACCTTGTTTTTTTTATAATTTGCGGTCAGGCGATCACCGCCACCCAAATTAGCCACTGAGCGCCCCTATAGACGTAATTCTCATTAGGACCAATGGTGGCACCCAAATGATTGGTGCAGAGCTGTGCTGAAATTAACTGATCTGCAGTGTTGTGTGGTAGAATACATTGGAGTAAAGCAAGGGATGCTGTACATTATTGGACACACTGGGGGAGATTTATCAACGCATTACCGACAGTTTTTTTTTCTTAAAGCGGAATATAACCCTGCATTTCAACTTTGCTCTAAAACATTATTTACAGCATATTATATGCAACCAGCATTTTTTTTTTTACTAGACCAGCATTGGAAGGGTTACACACAGCTTTAAAGTTCCTTTAGATTTCTGCAGACGCATCCGAAGCTGACATAGATACATTTTGTTTACATAAATGTATCTAGGTGTTGAATGTGACTCATCTCTCTGACTGAGGAGCTGGAGAACAGCCAAAGAGTGTGTAACATTTATAACTTGTTACATTCTATTTAGTTAAAATGTATCTATCTGAACTTCTGCATATCTCTCCACGGAACTTTAAACCTCTGTGTTTAACCCTTCCAAAGCTGGTCTAGTAAAAAAAAAAATGCTGGTTGCATATAATATGCTGTAAATAATGTTTTAGAGCAAAGTTAAAAATGCAGGGTTATATTCCGCTCAGCCCGTGGTAGCCTGCGTAGGAGGATTTCTCAGGCCCCGCTGGGCCGATTTTCAAAAATTTTTTTTTACTGCACGCAGCTAACACTTTGCTAGCTGCGTGGAGTTTCCGATCGCCGCCGCCGATTCGCCGCTACCCGCCGCGCCGCCCCCTCTAGACCCCTTGCGCAGCCTGGCCAATCAGTGCCAGCCAACGCTGAGGGATGGATCGGGATTCCCTCTGACGTCCCGATGTCCATGACGTCGGTGACGTCATCCTGCTCGGTCGCCATGGCGACCGGGGAAGCCCAGCAGGAAATCCCGTTCTGAACGGGATTTCCTGCTTACTCTGAACGCCGAAGACGATCGGAGTGGATAGGGGGATGCCGCTTGTCAGCGGCTATCATGAAGCGAGCCCTGGGCTCGCTACATGATTTAAAAAAAAAAAAATTAAAAGAAAAGTGCTGCGCTGCCTCCTTGCCGCCAGAATTATAATGGCAAGGGGGTTAATCTGTTCCAACCAGCAGGGAGAACAGTTCTGCATGATAATAAGAACCTTCCTAAATCCTAGGTAATAGTGGCAATTTAGCATGAATTTCTAGAGCTGCACTCCGGTTAAGAAAAGTGCAAATCCATCCCTAAACTGGCGCAGATTAAGAAGTGCTTGATAGCAGTTCTACAGATGTAGAACTGCAGGCTAGACATGGTTGAAGAGTGCAGGCTAGACATGATTTGTGTGGTGCTCCTCCCCCCTGCTGAATTCCTCCTCAGAGCCTGCTGCTAGCAATACAGCAGGTGTGTTGGTTACCTCAGCAATAGCAATTCCCCTCACACACTGCACTGTCTGAGAGACCTTCCTAGATCCTCCTATTTTACAACCGTTTCAGAATCTAATGATTTCTTAAGATACCTGAGACAGTTCTGCATGGATTTCTAAAAACCTACCAATATTTTGTCTAAGACACTCTTGATAAATGTCACCCTGTGTGACTTAACAATTGCAGTGAAGCATACTTTTTATGTACTGTGTGTCACACTGCATCCCATGTGTAACGCACAATGTGACTGTTCCCCTCCTTTGGAATTAGCTTAAAAATTGGTCTGGTTGTACAGAACAGGATGTCTGAGAAACATTCCCAGAATAGGGAAACAGAGCAATACAAAGCAAAAAGCACAGATATTCTGGGTGTAATGATCCGCTCAGCTGCTTGCGCAGGCAGGCAGCTTTTTGACCACTGTTCAGGTCTGCATTCTGCAGGTCTCTGGAAGAGAGACCTTTTGTCAGTTTTGCAGCTTGCTGCTGCTGAGGAATTTGCATACGTTTGTCATGCAAATTGCCTAGCCACATCCTCTGGAGGTTTGTACTATAAATACCATGTGATGTCAGCCTTGCTCATTGTTTAAAGATTAGCCTAGAGTAATTCCTGGGACAGCACTAGGCAGGTTCCCTAGTGCAGTTAGGATTGCATATCTGTTTTGTTTGTCTGTTGCGATTGTCCTGTCCCAGCGGTGGTCGACAGGAAGTCGTTCTGATCTTTGTTCTTGGAGTATAGCTGGAGCAGCGGTTGCTACCAGCTATCTTATTTGATCTGTCTTGCCTGGATCGCACTCGCCTTGCGCTAGTGCTGTGGATCCGTCTGATCTCCATCTCTCTTGCTGTACTTGGATCGCACTTGCTCTGGCGGAAAGAGCAGTGGATCGTATCTCTCACTTATTCCTGTTTTCGTGTATCTGTCTTGTCTGCTACGAACGCTTGCTGGAGGCTCGGTGAGGTAACCGTTAAGCAAGCGCTCGCGTCCTCTGTTTCATGTTTGTCTGTCGGTGGTTAGTTAGGCGTGCTTGTCTCTGTTGTGCTTATCACGCGGAGACCGCGCAGAAAACGCGTTCGCTGTTGTGAATGAGTGCGGTGTTCGCGTTTAGTTAGCGTTTGTTATTTTCCTTATCTTCTCATTGTATGATTTGCTGTGCCTTTGCTACTCTTGTGCTCTGCCTTGCTGTAGCCTTGTGTCACCTCTGGCAATCGCCTTTCTCGCGATTGCGTTCCTAATTCATATCTGCTGTTGTGTGTGCACCGTCGCGGGTTGGCGACTAGATTGGGGCACATACCTACATTCTATCCCTGTGCTCATTCTCGTTCGCAATCGCTTCTCTTGCGATTGCGTTCTCACTTGGTTTCCTCTGTTGTGTGTCCGCCATCGCAGGTTGGCGGCTAGATTGATGGACATACCTACATTCCTCATCTGTGCTTATTTGGTCTTGTGTCGCTGTTAGCAACCGCCATGTCTGGCGATTGCCTTCTCACTTTATCTTCCTGGTTGTGTGTCCGCCGTCGCAGGGTGGCGACTAGATTGGTGGACACACATACCCTCTGTCGCTTTGATCTCTCTCTTTCAGGGCTATCTTGCCCTGCGTTTCTTCCCTTCGTACAATTCCTGTCTGGCGTCTGTGGCAGGGCAGAGGACCTGTTCCTCTGTACTCCACAGCTCCACCTGCCGACAGGAATTTCCCTCTGCAGGTGCATTGCACCTTTTGCTGGGTTTCCTCAAATTATACGCTTGTGGAGGATTTCCGCAGTGTCAGCGCACATCTTGTGCGCTGATCACGGAGAGAATTCCACAATCGTTACACTGGGTAGAGGGAAGCTTATGGATGCTTTTCCCGTCCTCCTTCACCAAGGCCGTTCCGGCGCTGGGACCCCCAAAGCTTATGGCTATGATCCCATATAAGAACGAATACAGCAACAGGAGGGCTTGTGCCCGTGGAGTAGTGAGGAGCCACTGCATGGGCTTGTCGGAAAAAGCCAAGCCTGCTCGGCTCCGTGCTAGTGCACCAGGCGCTAGCCGTTCCAATCCCGGGACCCTCTGAGGAAGAGGGGGGACAGGAGAAGCTTTTGGGTTATCTAGAGGCTTCCTTCTACCTTGGTAAGTTCCGATTTGGTTCACTTTTTCCATTACAGATTACCTTTAAAGCTAAAATAAGATGATTCACTGGAGTTCAGCTTTAACAATGTAGAAGCATTACCTTTTTTGAAGAAATCACTTTAAATGTATGCCTCTGGCATCTCTCTTTCCCCTGTGCTTAATCCTCTCAGGCACTGAGAGCTGATTCTATAATAGACGCTCATAACTTTGTCCGATCAGCTTCTCAGTACCGTGTTCTCTTTGTCCACCCCTGTAATAGACACTGAACCCCCTGCAAATTACCAGCGACAACAATAGAGCCTTTTATCCAAACCATGTTATTTTAACTTGGAGCGCAACAAAGACTTGCGGGAGAGAAAAAGAACCTAATAGTATCTTATTTAGTAAAGTATAATCTTGGCAATTCATGTACAGGACTGCACAAGTATCATTCTGAAAAAAAGCACAATTCTCCCTTCAGAACTAAATCATATTAGAAAAGGAAATGGGTCGGTATGAAGCTGATGGGTATTAGCAATGTGTCTGGGCATTGCTTGCTTCTGGCTGTGATCAGAATCAGCACACCCAAGCCAAGAGCATTCACAATGCACTGCTGAGTCTCAATTTAATCTGGTGAGCTGAAAAGCAGGTGCAATAAGATGTATCCATTTCAAATGTGCTTTAGTAGACTGAGAAACATCTCATATGGCCAGTGGTGTAGTTAAGGAGCTATGGGCCCTGGTGCAAGTTTTACATTGGGCCCCCCAAGCACTCTATACATAACAATTAATACCGTGCACCAAAACCTTCCAAGGACAACCACAGTGTCACAGTGTTGCAGTGTCAGAAGGGGATGGGGAACATTTTGTTAATGATTACTACTATTCAAAGCATCTATAGAAGTGATTATTACCAGCACAGGACCAATAGAGAGCTAATACTGTGGTTGAGGCAGGGCCCCTTTGGCCCAAGGGCCCCGGTGCAGTCTCAACCTCTGCACCCACTATTGCTACGCCCCTGCATATGCATAGAATATCATAGAATGTAGGGTACTAGAAAATGCAAAAAGCAATGTAATAGTCATTCCATGCAGCTCCCAGTTTGGTGCTTGGATGCAGGCTGTTTTTAGGCATAGGCAACCACTAGCTGGAGGAGGCAAGAAAAACCCCTAGCAAACACACTGTTGTCTATTGAATTATTATTTTGCACAATTTCTAATTACTACATGATAGAAGGGCAAGGATGTAATTTTGGTTTGAAGTAGAACTATACTGTAGTCAAAATTCCCCCTTCGCTGGATCTTTAGACAACATCTGGGGGGTTTCCGTACATGCCGCCTGCCCTGGGTACATTTAGACCAGCATGCATACATAGACTGGGGAAAAATCAGCAGATTCTTGCTGCGTAGGTTGATTTGGGGTTTCAGTCTGAGTTAAAAAATATTAGGCATAGCACTGAGGCACTACACTAGTTTATTACAGAGCTGTAATTTTCAGGTATCAGAGGTAGGGCAGCAACAAAATAGACAAGAGGAGAAAAGGTCACCGGCCAGGCACCTGGCTCTTCTACTGACCACATATGTTATTGCTCCGTTATTGCCTGATGAACCGGGATCAAACCTGCGAAACGCGTTGCATAGTTGGAGTTCATAAATAAAATATATTGACTGTGTATACTACAGTCGCTGTGTGTCTACTTGGAGGAGGTAAGTCCACCACTACCTCCTCTATTTACCAAGAATTTGGTTTTTAAGCCCATTTAGCTTCCTTTTATCCTTTTGGCGCCTCTGTTCTCCTGCATAATATTGAGTCCACCCTGGGTGGAGGGTTGAACCCCCTTTTTCTCATCTACAGAGAGCGACTTCTTATTCCTGAGTGGGGTCAGGAAAATCTCCCCACCTGCCTTTACAGTGGTTGCCTAATGGTAACCCTGGTTTGTGAGTATTAATATTTACTCTATCTAGTAACCATTTACCAGTACATATTACACTACTGGGGCTCTTGGTGTTCCCTGTTTTTAACTTTTTTTGAGTTGTTATTCTGAAGAAGAATTGCAGGCTAGATATTTTTTTTTTTTAAAAGTCTTTTTATTGTTTTTTCACAAAATCAACAATTACTTGACAGTGCAAAGTGATATTAACATACATATTATCAGAATATTATTTCCATATGGATATTATCGATACAAAAGGCACAAATTGTAGAGATATGAACAACCCTCCATAAACCCTTATTCTCCCGAGCAGTGCAATTCCTACTGTATTTACAGACAATCGAGAACATGCGGTGTAATATCCATATTGTCACTGACAGTACCGACACTATTAAGCCATTTCCCCCAAATCTTAGAGAATTTAGCATTGGATCCTCTTATCAACCAGGTAAGTTGGTAGAATGGAAGTGATAAATTTATTAATTGTTTCCACTTTGCTAGTGAAGGTTCAGTAGCATTTTTCCATTCAATGGATATTACTTTTTTAGCATAAAAGAATAATAGGCGTAATGATGTTTTTTTCTTAATACTTAATGGAACATCTTCCAGCATACCTAATATACACGATCTATAGGAGGAAACCACTTGAATATTAAGCTCAATATTTATAAAAGTTGTCACCTTGTTCCAGAAGGACTGAATCACCGCACAATCCCATGTCATGTGCTTAAAATCACCTGGACTGTACCCACATCTCCAGCATGCATCTGAAGTGTTTGTTGAGAATTTGGAAATCTTTTGGGGAGTGTAATATGTTTGATGAAACCAACGGATTTGAATAAGTTTATCTCTTGAGCTAATTACTCTCTTCATATAGGTCTCCTCAAAATCAGCCCAATCTGCAGAAGAGATTTCTTCCCCCCAATTTTCCCAATTGGACCTAACTTTGGTCAATTTGCCTTTGAAGGTTGATATCAACAGATTAGAGTAGAATCTAGAAATTAACTTATCATGGTCTCTGTTTAGCAGCCATGACTCCACAATGCCCGGGCGTAAAGCGACCTCCAGACCACCAAACTGGGAGCGGGTAGCGTGACGGAGTTGAAAATATTGCAGACGAGCTGCAATTGGAACTTGAAACTCGTTAACAAATTGGGTCCAGGATTTAAATTTGTCATGTAAAAATAAGTGGTTAAGATATTTAACCCCTCTTTTGACCCAGAATCCCACGTTCTCCAAGGACCGAAATTCAGGCAAGTTTGGATTGCACCAAAGAGGAGCACTAGGAGAATATGGGGTTTTCCCCTCACCCACCAATTTTTGGCATTTATAATAAATTTTGAGGGAATATTTGAGAATATCTGACTCTGTGGATGAGAACCCTTCTCCTCGGTATATATAACTACATAAAGTTTCAAAGGAATAAGCGATATCAGCTTCTGCATCAAGGGACGCATCATCCCTAATACAATGTAGCCATCTGTATATGTAAGTTAATTGGGCCGCTAAATAGTATAATTGAAAGTGGGGGAGAGCGAGCCCCCCTTTACTTATAGGTAACCTGAGCGTGTCCAGTGATAGTCTGGGGGCACGATTCGCCCAAATAAAATTTTTTACCAGCATGTTAATTTTATTAAACAACTGGGTAGGGACCCAGCCCGGGGACATAAGTAGGACGTATAATAATTTGGGGGCAATTATCATTTTTATAGTATTCACTCGGCCCATAAGGTCCAGAGGTAAGGATGCCCATTTTTTTTAATTTATCCTCTATACTTTGTATAACGGGTAATAAATTAAGTTTAATGTAATCTTTATTACAGGGTGTGATCCATATGCCCAAGTATTTAAAGGACAAGTTAACTTGGAGAGGGAGGTTAGGGGGTAAAGAACCGGGGGGTAACCCATCCACCGGACATAAAATGGATTTTGACCAGTTTACTTTGAGACCTGAAATGTCTCCAAACTTCTCATAAATCTTCAACACTCTATGCAACGAGGCCCCAGGTCCATCCAGATATAACAGGACATCATCCGCGTAGAGAGAGATTTTCTCGCGAACATTATTAATAACCCAACCTCCCACCTCGGGATCTTCCCTGATGAATGCAGCTAGGGGTTCCATGGCCAATGCGAATAACAGGGGTGATAAGGGACACCCCTGTCTGGTACCTCTTCCAATATCAAATATAGATGATAGGCATCCATTGACACGGAGACGAGCACGGGGATTGGTATATAATAATTTAACCCATTTTTTAAACGTGTCACCAAATCTAAATGCTGATAACACTTCATGTAGGTATTGCCAAGATACCGTATCAAATGCTTTATTGGTGTCCAAAGCTAGGAGGATTCTGGAGCCAGAATTAACATGCGAGTGCTGAAGATTGGTAAACAAGCGCCTGAGGTTCAGTTTTGTAGAGCGTGACGGAATAAAACCAGTCTGGTCTTGAAAAACAAGTTTCTCAATAACCAGCTTCAATCTACTAGCTAAAATTTTGGCCAGTATTTTAATATCTGTATTTAACAGAGAAATAGGGCGGTACGAGTCACAGGAGTCGGGATTTTTCCCAGGTTTAAGTAATAATGTAATATGAGCCTCCCGCATAGAGTCTGGCAGATTACCTGTGGCCAGGGCATTGTTGAAGGTCTGGAGCAAACCGGGAGCCACGAGGGGGAGGCTTTTAGCATACCATTCTGACGGAATTCCGTCTGGTCCCGGGGCCTTACAAGGTTTAAGGTCTTTTATCGCTGCAGTAATCTCACTTAACATCAGAGGGGCATCTAGGAGCTGTCTGTCTTCATCTTTTAGCCCTGGTAATTGGCAATCAAGCAAAAAACCACGTACAGAGGGTAAATCACATAAAGGGACCTGTTTATACAGGTCACTATAAAATAACCTAAACTCTTCCAGAATATTCTCAGTAGTACAATGCTCAATTCCTTGGGGAGATATAATTCTAGGAATTGATATCGAGGCGAACTGAGCTCGAAGCATAGACGCCAGGAGTTTACTTGATTTATTTCCACAATCAAACATTTTCTGATGCATAATAAATTCACGACGCTTAGCCCTCTTAAGCAAAGTTATTTCATGGTCCCTTCTTGCTTTAGCCCAAAGAAAATATTTATCTGAGGAAGGGGAGGATTCATATTCAGATTTAGCAGAAATCATAGCAGACTCAGTCCTGCTAATATATGCTTCATCATTCTTTAATGTCACCCCTTTAATGTAGGAGAAATGCCCCCTTAAAGTGGCCTTGGATGCATCCCACAAAATATCTTGAGTGGCAGTGCCATTGTTCAAATGCCAGTATTCTTTCATCATGGTCACACAGTGATTAACTACAGTTTCATCCTGCAACCAAATATGACCCATTTTCCAGGAATTTGCATTTGCTTGGGAGCAAGATCTAACAGAGCAGACTACAGGGGTATGATCAGAAATACCATGAGTTCTATACTCCAGCTTCTTAACCCCGTTTAAAGAGTCATAAGAGCCCAGTATTAGGTCCAATCGAGACATAGATCCAGCAGAATCAGAGAAGCAGGAGTATACAACCTTAGTGGGATTACGCCATCTCCATAGATCAAACATATTATGCTTAGCAACCCATTCCTTAAAAGCAGATTGTCCCCTATGCTCCCCTGGACTAGATTTATCTAGAGTGTGATCCAGCACAGCGTTAAAGTCTCCACAGATTAAAATAGGACTAGACGGTAAACTGTATATTATTGAGAATAATTTCTCTAAAACAGCTGCATGAAACGGGGGAGGTACATAGACAGAGGCTATAGTAAGGGGGCGGCCCTCATACAGTAACTGCACAATTACAAAGCGCCCCAATTGGTCAGTATGCACTGTTAAAATTTTAACTGGTGCATTTTTGGTAATCATAATGACCGTGCCACGAGAATATGTGGAATACTGAGAGGCATATACGTTTGCTATCCAGGGTTTCTTCAACGCTGCTAATCTGGATCCCACCAAATGGGTCTCCTGCAAGCATAGGATATGGGGGCTAAGTTTTTTAAGATGATGCAGGCTAGATATTTGCTGTATAGAGAGTAGTTCAATAGAGATGAAAGGGAGTCATTTAATCAAATAACAACTAACACAATTGGATAACACACACTAAATAACCTTAAAATATCCTTTAATGATCAATCAATAAAAAATTCTAAAATATATGTGCACAACATTTTTGTTAATATCCGTCACTGCCAACAATCCACACAATCTCACCACATACATAAACCGCACCCATACACAGTATGTCCCTTCTGATTAATAGCAATGCGTTTATAAAAGTTTTAAGCAGATCATGGAGGACACTGTATCTCTATATGTGACACTCACTACTTGTTTCCAGGTGTCCCTTTAAAATATAGACCACTGAATAAATAAATTATTGCTTAATTAGTCTTCCCACATTGTGGTTCTAAAGTCTCCTTCAGCGTTCATGTACACAACACAAGTTGGACTCACAGTTTCAGGTGTCCCAAAATGCTGGTGATATAATTCTCTCACTCCACAGTCTCTTAGTATGGATGACTGAACTCTCCACACATTCTCACATCAAAACTGCGCTCTCCAGTATTAGTCTCCACTGATCCGCGTGTTGCCTCCCACTGCCGGCGGTTCAGTAGCGTGAGTGCTCTGGCCGTGTGTAAATCCCAAAGACTCACCGCCTGTACTTCCGCTCAGCTGGTTCCAGTCTGCGCTAGTGTTGGGTGACGTCCCCACTGAAAGGATCTTGGAGCTTTGTTTGCATGCGGCCGCAGCGCGCTATGCACCCGGCCAGGTCCAGACCTTTATCAGATTGTTAAGACTAAATCCTACTACAACCTCGACGCGTTTCAACCGATAAACATCGGTCTTCATCAGGAGGATTTGGCATAACAACTACCAATTAAGATATTTGTAAGTAAGGGCAGGGTTGCAGTTACTAAAACGTATTAGATAGTTTACCATTTCTTCATTTTGTACCAAAGTCTACATTTTAATCTACACCAATGTCTGTATTTTTTTATGTACCCACCCATGTTTGTTTTTACTCTGTACATTGCCACAGAAGATGACGGCTCTGTATAAATCAATAATAATAATAAACAATAGACAAGACATTCATGACATGCAAATTCCAGTGATACGTACATACTAACAGGCAGACGGCAATTCCTCATGGCCCTTTTCCAGTATGGTGTCAGTTGGTGGCAGGTCCAGTTGGTGTCATTTATAACTGAAAGGACAACTGATATGCAGGTAATATCCATGTTTCCCTGTGGCTCAAGTGGGTGATATTACAGATTAATGGAGTGCTTCAGTGGTAGGTTGACTAACTCCCCCATACCCCCCCCCCCAAAAAAAAAAAGTTTCTTGCACTATTAATGAATTGATTGCCCCCTAGTCAGCCTTAGCGTAAGGCAAAATCTCCTCTTTCCCTTCCTTCTCGAATCCTCCTTAGTGTCAGACAGTCCCCACCATATCCCCTCTAAGTGCTCCCTTCATAGTGCCCCTCATTAGCATAGAGGCTCCCTGTACTGCACCTCTCATTCATTGTCCCATCCTGTAGAGTAGTACTGTCAGGCTTGTCTGGTCAATAACCACAGTTCAGACTATGCCCAAATGACTGACCCAGAGCCCAGCTCGTAACACATGCGCAAACTTCTGCCTAACACAGTACTACAATACACCCTGCAGGTAGATGTAGCATACAGTCTGACAGATAGCTAATTCAGCAGACAAAACCTGATAATTCCTGGCAATGCAATTATGGGCGCAATGGATATATATATGCAAGATGCAAAAGTAGTACAGAGGCGCCAACAGGGTAAAAACAATATTTCTTTAAAATGGTTATATCATATCACCAATGCGGTCCGGTACATAGCCTGGCTCCATAGACAGAGGCGCCAGGCTATGTACCGGACCGCATTGGTGATATGCTCCTATTTATTGCCTGAAGAAGTGGAATATACCCGCGAAACGCGTTGTACCTTATTCGGAGTACGTAAATAAACAGATTTTTGCTTAAAACAGCAATTTTTGTGTCTGTTTTGGAGGAGTAAGTCCACCGCTACCTACTTAATTTTAACCATTTTAAAGAAATATTGTTTTTACCCTGTTGGCGCCTCTGTACTACTTTTGCAGTTGTTTCCACCCCTGGTGGAGGGGAATTCTTCTTTTTTCCCGATCTACAGAGAGCGACTTCTTAATCCTGAGTGGGGACAGGTCTAATCTCCTCACCTGCCTTCATAGTGGTTATCTGGACGGTAACCCTTGTTTGTGAATATAACCTCAGGGCCGAGCCTGGGCGGGTGCTGCGGGTGCAAGGCACCCAGGCGCCTGCCTCTGAGAGGCGCCGCCCGGCCGCCGCTCTCCCCCTGTGGCCACCGCTCCCTCCCTCCCTCTAGCCGCTGGTGCTGCCGCGTCAGACCTCGATCAGGCGGGCGGGCGCTAGGACCTAGCACGCCGCACTGATATGCGGAAGTGACATCACTTCGCATATAGAGCGGGTGCGTCCGGCGCCTTCTTACTGGTCAGGTCGCCTGCTGATTGAGGTCTGAAGCTGCTGCAAGGTGAGGGGGGAGCGGCGGCGGCAGCAGCGGCGGGAGGGGAGGGTTTGGTGCGCTCCTGTCACTCACTACCTAAACGGGGACCCTATACCCCCTGGCTACCTATCCTGGGCACATATACCCCCTGGCTACCTATCCTGGGCACATATACCCCCTGGCTACCTATCCTGGGCACAGATACCCTCTGGCTATCTATCCTGGGCACATATACCCCCTGGCTACCTATCCTGGGCACATATACCCCCTGGCTACCTATCCTGGGCACATATACCCCCTGGCTACCTATCCTGGGCACATATACCCCCTGGCTACCTATCCTGGGCACATATACCCCCTGGCTACCTATCCTGGGCACATATACCCCCTGGCTACCTATCCTGGGCACATATACTCCCTGGCTACCTATCCTGGGCACATATACCCCCTGGCTACCTATCCTGGGCACATATACCCCCTGGCTACCTATCCTGGGCACATATACCCCCTGGCTACCTATCCTGGGCACATATACCCCCTGGCTACCTATCCTGGGCACATATACCCCCTGGCTACCTATCCTGGGCACATATACCCCTACCTATATGAACTGGGGACATATATCCCTGGCTATATATTCTGGGGACACTGGCTGTTTGTCATTATGTGCATTTGCTGGTGAAAAGCTGTCTTATTATGTGCATTTGCTGGTGAAAAGCTGTCTTATTATGTGCATTTGCTGGTGAAAAGCTGTCTTATTATGTGCATTTGCTGGTGAAAAGCTGTCTTATTATGTGCATTTGCTGGTGAAAAGCTGTCTTATTATGTGCATTTGCTGGTGAAAAGCTGTCTTATTATGTGCATTTGCTGGTGAAAAGCAGTCTCTTGTTATGTGCATTTGCTGGTGAAAAGCCGTCTCTTGTTATGTGCATTTGCTGGTGAAAAACCGTCTCTTGTTATGTGCATTTGCTGGTGAAAAGCCGTCTCTTGTTATGTGCATTTGCTGGTGAAAAGCCGTCTCTTGTTATGTGCATTTGCTGGTGAAAAGCTGTCTCTTGTTATGTGCATTTGCTGGTGAAAAGCCGTCTCTTATGTGCATTTGCTGGTGAAAAGCCATCTCTTGTTATGCGCATTTGCTGGTGAAAAGCCGTCTCTTATGTGCATTTAGTGGGGAAATTTTGTCAGTAAAAATCTTTTGTCAGTAAATTTTTAGGTATTTGTCAGTAAAAAATAACGTGAAAGGTTGGCAACACTGGCAGGCTGTGTGGCGCAACGGGAAAGATACAGGCAGCCCACCTTGGGCTTGGCAGGGGGGAGGAGCTGACGTCAGCGAGCGAGAGTAGAGTGGCCGCAGGCAGCCATAAATACGCAGTGTGTCTGCGTCGCACTCGCAGAGCCTCTCAGCCTGATGAGACTAGCAGACTCGCAGGAAGCCAAAGCCAGCCAGGAGCAAGCCCATGGAAGAGGGGTAGGAATGGGGTATCACATGCATGCGTAAAGAGGTGGAAGGTGTGGGTGTGATTAGGCCGGACATGGGTGTGGTTATGTGGTTGGGCGCGGTTAATTTAACCACTCCTATAGGCGCCAGAGAAAATCTTGCACCCAGGTGCCAGGCACCCCAGGCTCACCCCTGTATAACCTACCTATACTTACCTTCCATACCCAATTTACAGTACATACTACACTATACTGGGCTCTCGGCGTCTTCCCTTATATATGCAAAATAGTCACCTGAGGCCTAGTGAGTGAGGCTATCAAGACGGGTGAATCAAGTGGCAGAAGAGCCAGGAGCTCCCGGTGACAGCAAGGGAGTCAAGATAGGATCTTTCCAGAGGTAGCGTAGTCAAGACAAGCTGAAGTCATTCCAGGCAGAATTCATGCAAATCGGTGTCCAAGCAAAGGTCATTCCAGGCGGCAAGGCAAAGCGTAGTTGAGGTACAAGGCAAGGTTGGCAATGGAAATCCAGCAAGCAAGCGTGGTCAATACAAGGCAGTAGTCGGCAACAGGAATCGGGCAGAGGTTAAGCTTGGTCAAGATACAAGGCAGTGGTCGGCAACAGGAAACAATAATGATAGTGAGCTCTACTCAGCAACAAGCCAAAGCTAAATGCTATCACAGGCGATTACTTGGGGAGCTTACCAGGTTTAAATACTAGAACTAACCAATCAACAAAAAGCAGAATTGAAAACAAACCAATAGTTATCCAGCATATCAGCTGACACGCAAGCATGAACGTCAGAGTTACTGCTTACATCTGCGGAGCGCGTACTGGGAACTCGTCCTCCACCTATCCAATGAGGAGAAGCCTCCTGTGTTCCACTGACGTCAGAGGCTTGCCGAGACTCGGAAGTCGGAGCTGCAGCCCGAGTCTCGGCATTCCGACGCTGACCAGGCACAGCAGACCTTACAAGTAATCTTTTTATCATAGCGCTCCCCTTGGTGACTCTCTGCCCACAGTGTCTCTTGTTGTTCCCCTCTTCACATTGTGCTGTCTATAGTAGTGCTCTCCCTATCAGGCCTTCCCGCCCATTCCCATAGGGCTTTCCTACCTACTGTTCCCTCTGTAGTATAAACCGTTTTATTTAGAAGAAATACTAAAAGCATAAAAAGGTGGAGAATTAAATTGATAAGATACAAAAGAAAATATATGTTCAAAGGGTCACCTGTTAAATATGTTATGTGCTCCCCAAGCATCTTATAGGTATTTAAACATTTTTTCTGGCACAAAGTCAAAGGTAATTATATACATTAATAACAACCATTGATTGTATAGTCTAAACTAATTACTGACTCCTGTACTGTAGACAGGCTGCCCTCTGAGAATCAGATTCTTAGCCACGGTGCACAGGCAGTCTAAGTACATACAGAGGACTGTGCAGATAAAATGTGTACATACAGTAGAGCCAGCATGTAGGGATGGGTAGCAAAAAAAGGAAAAATATCATCCGTCACAAACAGGTTCTTGAGGATTTTTACTGGTCAGTTACATAGACCAATAGGAATCCCCAGTAGGAGATAAAGGTGCTTCTGCTATCTAGAAGTTAATACTGAGGTCTTTAAATTTTTAGCTGGGGCTTCTTATCTGGCCAGTAATCTGGACCAATGTGGAGCCCTGGAGGAGACTTAAAGGGTACCTGATCCAAAGCAAAGCTACCTAAGGTAAGCACACAGGTAGGTTCATTCTGGACCCACATACTTCGGTGCATTGTCTGGTTCCCATAACCAAACTGAAAACAATTGACATTTGGCTAAGGACAAATTTTCAGACAGGAAGAGGCAGGCTTGTGATTATGTTCCCTCCTCTTCTCCACCCCATTAACTCCCGTCAAGGGTACAATGCACAGTGGTATGTGAATCCAGAATAAACATAAACCTGTGCTTGCGTTGGGTAGATTTGCCTCTGGTCAGTTATCTTTTAGGGCCCGTTTCCACTAGCGCGAATCCGCATGCAGACAACGCATAAGTGGATGGGACTGTTTCCACTTGTCAGTTTTCATTTGCGTTTTTCTGTGCAGGATTTTTCTGCACGGTAGACCCTGCAGAATTCGCCTGCGTGTGGAATGCAGGCGAATCGCAGGCAATGTATTTAATAGGGAAATCGCATGCGTTTTTTGCATGCATTTTTTCCCGCGATTTCGCGTGCGATTTCGCATTGCAAGTAATGTAAATTGACACAGGCAGTGACATGGTTAAAATCGCATATACCCTGCCTATGCGAAATCGCATGCAAAATCGCGGCAAAAAATGTGGAATCGCATCCGCATGTGATTTTGTCAGCGGTGATATGCGGCGATTCCGCACCGCAATAGTGGAAACGGGCCCTAAAAGAGAAACTCTAACCTAGAATTGAACTTTATCCCAATCAGTAGCTAATACCCCCTTTTACATGAGAAATATAATGATTTTCACAAACAGACCATCAGGGGGCGCTGTATGACTGATTTTGTGCTGAAACCACTCGCACAAGAAGCTCTGAGTACGAGGTACTCTGGGCAAACTGCCACAATGTAACAATGTTCACAGACAGTTATTAGCTGTTTACAGCTGTCTCTAACAGCCAAAACAGCAAGGAGCAGCTACATAACCTGCCCACAGTAAAAATGTCACCATGTAATACATGTCAGAATGTAAATCTGGGAGAGGAAAGATTTCACAATGAGCAAACACTGACTAAATCATTTATACATAATTATGGTAAAAAATGAAGCACTTTTTTTACTACATTATTTTCACTGGAGTTTCTCTTTAAGGATGTATTTTGCTAGTTGTCTGTTCAGCATTGCAGTGGAGTGGATGTTTTGTGGGGGTAGTTCATTGATTACAATGATTGGGGCATGTAATTATATGTAAATTAAGATATGGGGCAAAAAGAAATGGGAAAACATGATATTTACCATCATTTTTATATATCTTTTTCCCTATGGAGACAAGACCCCCACCCCCGTGGTCTGTCTCCACAGATGTTTAGTAGAATTTCCACTAACTCATGTAGCAGAAGGTGTATATGAGCCCCTGCACCTTAAAGAGGAACTCCAGTGAAAATAATTTAATATAAAAAGGTGCTTAATTTTTACAATAATTATGTATACATGATTTAGTCAGAGTTTGCTCATTGTAAAATCTTTCCTCTCCCAGATTCACATTCTGACATGTATTACATGGTGACATTGTTACTGTGGGCAGATTATGTAGCTGTTCTGGCTTTAACAGACAGCTATAAACAGCCATTTCCTGTGTGTGTCATTGTTACATTGTGGCAGTTTGCCCAGAGTACCGTACGGTACCAGAGCCTCTTGTGGGAGGGGTTTCAGCACAAAATCAGTCATACAGCGCCCCCTGATGGTCTGTTTGTGAAAATCATTATATTTTTCATGTAAAAGTGGGTATCAGCTACTGATTGGGATAAAGTTCAATTCTTGGTCGGAGTTTCTCTTTAATATGGACTAATTTTAATGAGCGGGGAAGGTCTCAGTCTCCCTTTTTCAGAGCTACGATGTCACGGACTATGACGGCTAGTATTAGTCAGGCAGCAGAGCCCACGCTGTGCACTGTGCAATGCAGGACAACAGGAAACTTGCAAATCACTTGTAGATGCAATGGGCTTATAGTATGGAGTGCTTTCATGAGCGTCTTGAAGCATACCAATTGCACATAAGTATAAGGTACAAGAATAAGAGCGGAAATAAGAACAGCAATAGGTACTTCTGTCACATCTAGGAATTACTTTTTACCCTTCACCTACTGCAGTGATGCTGAGGAAGCAAATTAGTTATTTGTGAAGGCTTACCAATTCATAAAAATCTGCTTCTTATTAGGGAAAATTTTAACATAAGTGTTACAACCAATATTTCAATTTAGAAAAGGAATTACATTTAAAGCCGCATCTACACGCGTAGATGCGGCCGCGATGCTCCTTATCAATCGAGCCGCTGATGCGGCTCGATTGATAAGATCCGACAGAACGGATCTTGCTTCCGCCGATTCCCTGCTCGCTCCCCGCTAGGGGACAATTGCAGGGAATTGAGCGGAAGATAAGCGGCGTGGCGCGGGGACAAGCGGGAATCGAGCGGGTATTGATGCCGGCGCACGCGCGGCGAGCGGGGACGCGGCGGGCACGCGGAAGAGGCGATCCGGCGGCTAATCGAGCCGCCGGATCGCTGCAATGTCCCATCGTGTAGATGGGGCTTTAGAGTAGTAATGTTTATATCTAAGGGAACTCATGGAGAAGCATGTGATCAGTTTGGTCAGGTGATAGATAAGCAAGTCTCTGATTTGCTAGTCATGATCATGTGATCACAGCAATCAGAGACTAACATATCTATCAGCTGATTAAACAAATCACATGCTTCTCCATGAGTTCTCTAGACATGACCATCACTATTTTAGAGTAAGTTAAATCCTAAACTATGAACACACACACACTTGAGATTTTTATTGGTCAAAACAATAATTTCTGATCACTTCAAAATGATCATAAAGTATGTACATGTGTCCTAATGTTCCCTGGCTCATCCTTGCTAGTGACCTGTCTAGACAGATTGTCATCTCCCAATTACGGACTATTTTTTATCTTCTCAAGTGGCCATCTCTATATAGCCCCTCTTTCCCGCCAAGTGATCCTTCTTCCCATATTGCCCCCTGTAGTAATCCTCTCCCTATAATGCAGATTACACTCCGCCCCCTCCCCCCCCCCCATTCTCAACTCCTTATAGTGCTTTCATGCTTCCGTCATTGTGCCCCAAACTGCAAAAAACAAACAAACAAACAAAAAAAAACTCAACCCTTTAATATGCGCATCTATCAGAAAACCAATGACCATGGAAAGAAAACATTAGAATTTCTTTGTAGTCTCATAAGTATGCATGCTGGAACAACCTTGTACAGTTTGGCCTTGGTGATTATTGTCCTAGGAATCCAGACTTGTTGAGACCATTAACAGAAGTAAAATTAAACAAAAACAAAGCAGCTATAAAACAACTGGAGGCACAAGCAGCCCAATGTTAATACACTAAATTACTGTGTTTTGTTTTTGTTTCTTTTTTTTCATTATGACTATTTTCTTTTAAAGGACAACTGAAGTGAGTGGGATATGGAGGTTTCCATATTTATTTCCTTTTAAACAATACCAATTGCCTGGCAACCCCATAGTGTGCAGCTGCAGTAGTGTCTGAATAAAACCAGAAACAAGCATACAGCTAATCTTGTCAGTTCTGACAGTAATGTCAGTAACACCTGATCTGCTGCATGCTTGTTCAGGGTCTATGGCTAAAAGTATTAGAGGCAGAGGATCAATAGATCAGACAGGTAACTGGTATTATTTAAAAGGAAATAAATATGGTATTCCTTTGCACCTGTAGAATCAGGTCCTCCGCTGTAGGCCTCACCTCCACCTCCGACATACTGCCAAAACAACTCCAGCACGTGTGTCACTGCTGCTCCACTCCAGATATGCTGGGCCCATGTGTCCCCATCCGAAATGGCCGCTATGATACACATAGGAAGTGGGGTAGAACGTCTGGTGTTTGTCTCCAGTGTGTTCTGTGCTTCCGTTTCCCATTGCTTTCATATTTCCGGATGGTGCAGTCAGGCTCCGGTCCGGGTGCGTGGGCCGGATGATCCGGACCGGAAAATAGCGCATGTTGGAAAAGCGTCCGGAGTCTGGCTCCGGTCCGACTCCGTACTGTACGGAACGTACGCATGTGAACGTCCGCATAGACTTTGCATTGCTATGCGGAACGTACGTTCCGTTTGTACAGTATATGGTCCGGATCTGGCCCGGCGAATCCGGACAGGGAACGCTAATGTGAACCGGGCCTTAGTGAATCAAGCCCCTTGATTTAATTCACGTTCACACATTACAACCATGCTTTAACCTCTTGCTGACTGCTCCACGCCGATTAGCATGAGCAGTGCGGCAGCCCCAGGACCGCTCCATACCGATTGGCGTGAAAGCCTGAGAATGGGCTTTGCAGGAAAGTGCGCACACATCTCCGCTCTGATGACAGAGCTCTGCCCTGCCTTCAGTCTCCCAACGGCAATCGCTGTCAAATAACTAAGTACAACGCAGCGATCTAAGGCAGCGCTGTACTGGGGACAGCTGTGTGACACGGCTGTCTCCCTGGGAGGCAAAATTGTGATCAGCTGTCATAGAAGCCTATGACAGCCGATCATGCTGATTGGCTGGCGAGGGGAGGGAGGGAGGTGGGTTTAAAAAAATAAAGAGGAAAATAGTAAAATTTATAAAAAAAATCTAAAATAAATTATTAAAAAAATAAATAAATAAACACTGGGGGAGCGATCAGACCCCACCAGCAGAGAGCTCTGTTGGTGGGGAGAAAAGGTGTGGGGGGGGGAATTACTTGCATGCTGAGTTGTGCAGCCCTGCAGCGAGTCCTTAAAACTGCAGTGGGTCAATTTGTGAAAAAAGGCCCTGTCACTAGGGGGGGGGGGGGGGGGGGGGGGGGTGTTTAACACTGTGGTCGTTAAGTGGTTAATTACCCTTTTCAGCGTTTGTCTGTATGAAAGTATTCATTGTTCACTGATGGCGTTCTCCTGTTCGAACACATAATTAACCCGAATTCACTGAATAAACCTGCGATAAAGGTTGATTCTTATCAACCTTTATCGCATACCTATGATTAAGTCCTCAGTTTGTCAATACAAATATATTCAGAGAAAAATGTGTGGCCTCTCCATTCCTCTTGTGTTACCTCTGTACTCCTCTTTCTTATGGCTTGTCTTTATTCTCCTCTAACCTTATGTAAGCATTAGTGAATGAGAGATTGGAAAAGTCAATAAAGATGACCATATGAAGCAAAAAGGAGCCGAGAATCCTGATAGAGCCTGAAACCTCTGTGAAGTTATATTGAACAAAATCCAAAATACAATGTTCAGCTCTCTTTAGGTTTTACTATATTTTTACTGTTCTTACGTGCAAGATAAAAGCTAACCCAATTGCGGCTGCAGTGCTAAGGGAACCAGTGCCAAACTTTTAAAGGCAATCTAAAGTTTTTACAGGAATGTTCCAAATGTATACCTATTTTTTAATATGTTTTGCTAGTTTTGCTCCATTTTCAATGTCACATTTGTCTTTAGATTTTGGATGTCAGTAGAAGTCCTATCATGCTATGCAGTTTGTATTAGACATGCTAAACGCTACCATGAAGCCCCACAATTAGTTACTAGTATCCAGCTGGAGGAGGATAACCAGGAACACCAAAGAAAAGAGCATGTGCCAGGAGGAAGGTTAGGAGTAGTGATTAGTGAATACGTCTATGCTTGGGGTGAATGGTCTTGTGACAAACCTTTAAAAGAAAACAAAGGACTGGGTACCAACCGAGTGTGTTGTTTAAAAAAAATACTGGAGGCAGGGGCTTAACTAGACTTAATATGCTTCCCCTGCAAAAATGATAGCATGGGGCACCCTTGGTCCCTGAACCCCATGAAGGTCACTTGATTGAGAGCCAGCGAATGGCAGCAGAGAGTGTTCTGCTTTAAAGCAGAATCTGGAAGCAGGGAAAAATAACAGATGCTTCCTTTACCCACTACTCTGCATGGCAGGAGGAGGTGGCAGGGACGTTTTTTGTGAGAGAACCTTTTTTTTTTCTAATTGGCGGCACTTGCAATTGGGGAGTGGGAAGAAAAGAGGCCCCCACAGCCTCAGGGTATTCCTGGATGGCAGGGGTCACAGGGGTGATTGTTACGCCCATGACTGAAGGAGAACTCAAGTAAAAGGAGGTGCTCACCTCACAAGTTATAGGCAATGTTTTGGATCCAGCCCTTGGTCCCTGCGTTGGAGGACTGGATCCTCATCATTTGAGGGTCATTCAACACAGATTTGATCAAGTTTGGTCCTCCTGGAAGCAGTCCATACACTCTAAAGTGTGAGATACATGGGTTTTTCCATTTTCTGTGTGTTTTTTTTTTTTTTTTTTTTTTTTAGGCTACCAATTGTGGTGTGGTGGCCAGTGTTCTCTCTCTTCTGTTTGTTTTTTTCCGGTACCTCTCAAAATGTACACCTGGAGACAGAGGGGTTTTGTTGTGGGGTTATGTTGCTGATTTGTATTTTGTTTACTCATTATATTTTTCGTATTTCTGTCAACACATCAGGCATTTAATATGTTAATTGTCTTGACTATTCATCTCATGGCATGCTATATTATACCTGCTTATGCTTTCTCTGCACTCTAACACCATTGTCATATTGTATGATTGATCTGTGTGTGTACCACACAATTTTGTACTTTGGATTGCCTTGAGTTTTTTCTAAATAAACCTGATGTGTTAAGCAAAAAAAAAAAGGAGGTGCTCACAAAGATTGGTCACCTAAGTGGTAACCAACCACACTGCAAATGGGGACCTCTCTTGGGACGAAAGCCTTGTACATGTGATCGACAGTTCTTGGCCAAGGCAGCTGATCGGGGAAGCCTTCACTTAGAATTTATGGTGTGTACTTACTTGGTGCCTTGGCCAGTGATCAGCCTGGCAGATTGATTTGGCCGAGTGCTGTTCTCCCCAGTCACCCCACTTAATAAGCGTTTGTCATGTGCTGCTCTGTCAGTCTTTTTTTCCCTTTGCATAGCAACAGAATGCATTGCTAGCCTAGAGACTAGTGACGTGTCTGTACAGCCTTAGCCTCGCACCATTACCAAGAGATCGAGTCCTAGTTCCTCCGTGGTGACAGTTCTTATACATGTGTAGGAGACACATTCCTCTGGTTATGGTGCCCGTACATGGTATGATGTTTTCATTTTTTTCGATTAGATAATTTTGTTCGATAATATCCTTAGATTGAATATAAACATTTTCCAACATGTCTGATCAGATTTTTATCGAAAAAAATGGGATAATTGTGTTTTTTTTCTTGATTAAAAAACATTTTTTGCGATTTTCATTTTAATGTTTTGGTCGACTTAAAGCGGACCCAAACCAAACATTTTTTTTTAAATCAAAATATTTAGTTGCACCACTCTGACACATACAAAGTTAAATAAACACTCCTTTAAGCCTATGAGCATTTCAGTGCATGCTTTTCACCCTTCTCTTTTCATAACTAGTGTTATACAGGTGGCAGCCATTAGTAATTCCTCCTTTGCCAGACACCTCCTACTCCACCAGTTTACTGGATTCTGTCCCGGCAATGTGAAAGGAAAGGAGGGGTTTCTCCAAGAAATATAAAATATTTTATATTTGTCATCATGCAACTGATAAAAGGCTGCTATATATTATTATAATTTAGAAAATAGATTTTATTTCTGAAATCTTGTATTTTTAATTTGGGTCCACTTTAAAGGGAAAAATCAAGCGTTTTTATTGTACCGTGTATGGGCAACATAAGTTGCACTCCAAGAAAAGGATAAAATGCCCAACTCCACCATCAAGATGGAGTACTTCATAGTTCATGAGTTGCATTATGTGTGAAATAGGCACTATACTATGCGCATAAACACTGGTAAATTGTGTGTACCAGTTTTATCCCTGTTAGGTAAATATACCCCGTACATTTTTGTGTTCAGACTGATCATATTTGAAGAATGCCCACAGACACAGGTAAATAAGTAAGATTGCTTATATCTCCTCTTCATCATTTTTTTCAATGCATCTACCCTTTACCTTTCCGTTTTTCTGCTATTTGGAGGTTGTAAATATTCATCTTCTTTCTCCAGATATTAGGACACTCGTCATCTGGGTTCACTAATATTTGCACACATGCATACACAGCAGAGTTCCCAGCATCTGGCACCAGCGGGGATCACCTGGTGCCAGCCCAGATACATGAGCAACCGACCGAAAAAAGCACTATGCCCCCCCAACCCCCGGGGCTAAATATAATATTCACAGAGTGTCCATTGCCATCTTCATGCGGAGATCCATGCATAGATGGCAGATAGCCTCTAGGAGCAACAGGAAGGCAAAACAATCGCTGGAAACTTGGTGAGTATTTTAATCACCGCAAATCCCCCAGAGTGTGCCAAAAGGGTAATATTCTTAGCTCGATCCCCTGAACATTGATGTGCTCACTGTTGGACAGGAAGTACGTCACAGTTTGTCGCCCGATATGTGCATGTGCGCTGCACCGACACCTCAAAAACCTAAATAGATTTTTTGTGGTGCTATAGACTCCAATGTGTATGCCTGCCGCCACAAGGTACCTCTCGTACCACTCGGCAACGCACTGCAGAGTCTGAATCATCGTGACTCCTTCCACTGCACTGTGGGTAGTGTGTCATGTCTCATTGAAACTAATTGGCCGCTGCAAAGGGGGAACGCACCGCGATGCAACGCAATGTAGTAAGTGTGAAAGTAGCCTTAGCCACCAGCAAGCAAGATAATACTCAGAATAATTTGGACATTACTTTCTCACCTACTTTCTGGTGCTTTTTCAACTGCAGATTGGAAAAGTTATTTTAAACAGAAGATGAAAAATTATCTCCTAGGAGAAAACTTATTAGAAAAAGTGAATTAGATCCAGCCCATTGTGTGTTTATTGTTAGCTTAGTGATTAGCTCGGCTTTCCCATAGTAGTAATTTCACAGTAAAACTAGTGCAAACATTTATTTGCCATAATCGTAATCTTGATGCATAATTTCACTATCACTGATAATTTCACAAAAAACATAATGGATTTTCAAATAATACACATTTTTTGCAAAAAAAAAATAATTTTCTTAAAAATGTGTTTTATCATTCTGGCTGCATTTGGCAAAATGTGTTTTCTTATTCTCATAGTTTTTCATAAATATTCTCATCTCACTTTCATGATAAATGTCAAATGAAACTGACCGTATTTGCTTACTATTCCTTTGTGTCTACAAATGGCATGACTTACTACGAATGTACTTTTTTCAGCTAGGCAAAATTACGTTAGTGAATCCCCTCAACCTAATATTGCATAACTTGCAAAAATTACACAAAAATGTTGCAAAATAAATATTACCCACAAAAATATAATTATTATGTGAATTCTAACTATGAAAATCACCCCAGAGACAAGTAGAGGGTTTTGTTTTTCTTCCTCCTTAGTTTTTGCTTTGGCCGATGGTAACACTGTTACTTTGGGCGTGATGCACAAACTGTTAGTGGTAATGCCATGCGCAATTAGCGCGACTCATGGTACATTAATAATGCTAGCATTGATATGGTAATGGCTGTTACATTACTTGCTTGGCACACAACACAATCTATGGGTAACACATCACTTGTGTTACCCATAGATCCCCAGTCAAGCTAATATCGTAATGCGCGGTACTCTGCTACTTTTGGTACTAGTAATACTGCTTGCACACTGCAATATTACCTGCTGTACATGCATCAGGCCACTTGCAGGTTGTTCAGCCTTCTACCTTGTTTCTTATGCAATTTGCAGGAAGGGACCGGTATACAGAAATAGGGCTTCTCTCCAGCATTGTTTACATGAAGATGCTGCAGAAATATCCTGTTCTGAAAGTACAAGCTGTTATAAGAAATATTTGCATTACTGATGAGAAGCAGTTTTAAACCCAGTTGTGCAATATAATTCATCATTGCAGCTACAATTTAAGGTACCACAAACTCATTTGTGCAGGAAGGGTTGACTTTTTCAGAAATCACATTGGGTTTTATGCTGTTTTTCTAGCTGTGATGCAAATAATGTTTATCAGAGCTCTTCTTTAGGACAGTGAAGCACGTCTGATATGATCCCAGGCTGGTATTATCCTGTCACGATGATGAAAATTCAATCGTTCAAGGACACCAGCGCGGTCCTTTCTCCTCCACAACAAATGGACTTGTCTGTCAGCTCACCATGTTGAAGGACCAGAACTGTAATTTATCAGCTTTATATTTAGTGACCAGGTGGTGGTGGGATGTGAGCATCTCTTTGTCTTATAGACAAAGGGTAAATGGGATTTTCAAGGAATGGTGAGCGAAATACCAACTGCAAATTTAGGTAGTAGCGGGTTTTATACAAGATCAGCTAAACAGGCGGGATAGTTGATTCATTCCGCCCATATATGATATCGGAGGAGAGATTTTGTGCTTCATGAAGATGAATGGGAGGACTTTGTGCTGCTGGCATCAGCCTTAAGGTGACAGCCTAAAAGAAAAAAATATACGTACCTGTGGCTTCCTCCAGCCCCCTCTAGGCTGATCGGTCCCTCACTATCTTCCCAGGCCGCCTGGATCCTCTGTTAGGTGGCCCAGTAATTCCGCTAGTCAGCGCAGTGGCAGTCTGGCTGCCCAGCAATGAGAGCGTGATGGGGCGCATGGCCGGGCCATGCATTCACCGTATGCACCGACAGCCGGAATTACTGGGTCGCCTAACAGGGTTGTAGCATCCAAAAGAATAAAATAAAATGCCAAAAATGGTTAGTACCCCCAAAATACACATAACCTCCACTTTTTCTGAAATAGGTCCCTATATGTCCCCCAATTTTTATTTTTTTACTTGGTCTGTGTGCCTTTTCCTAACTGCAGGAACTGCATTGTTAGTGGGATTGTAGGAAGGGTTTTTCTTAGTTACAGCAACACTCTTATCTTAGCATGAAAATAACAAAATGCTTCCTTTTTTGGATAAGATAAGGACACTATGACCAGAAGGGAGTCAGATTCCCCTCTCCATTTGTACTGTTTATACTGTGATGTAAGCCTGTGGTCTAGGTGATGTCTGCTGTGGAAGGGACTGCATGCTGTGGCAGTAGGGAGTTGAAATTAACACTGAGCTGGGTTAAAATAAAAAGAGAAATGAGCAGAAGTGATGTTGCTTTTGGCATCACAGAGAAACAGTAAGGATGGAAGCCGGCAGAAGTATTATTTTTGTTATATCACATTTCTCCTAAAACTGACAGTGAACGTAATTCATTTTTTTTATTCTTTCAGTTAATATGTAGGTTCATCTCACTTTAAATCACAACAATCCCTAAAAAGGAGTAACCATCAACACGCATGTATGACCACAATCAACAGTAGGGTCAGGTGTGTGCCCCTATGCTCCCTGCTCCGAAGCAGATAGTCCCACCAGGATAGCTTCTACAAGGGTTTGTAACTGTGTTCTAGTCTTTTTTAGGCTTAAAGTGTAATGTGGGCCTCAACTCACCTGTACACAATGTTAAAGAATATATACATTGCTGAAATCAGCACAAAAATGGGCAAGTGTGCTCAGGCCCTAAGCGTTTATTAAGCATTGTTCACCACAACATCTTGTTTCCTTAATATTCCATTTGTAATCCACCCATGTCTCTGGGACCGAGAGGAAATGGTGGATAAAATGATTATTCCATAACTGTAGCAGTGGAATATCGAGGGAAAATGGCTTCTAGTTCGAGCATCAGAGGAGACAGGTATAAAAGGTGTGACTAGGCCTTAGCCACTAATAATGAGGAAGAAAAGACCTCCCTCCCACCATAACAGACAGCAAACCATGACAGGTCCCTGTAAAAGCCAGCACACCATAACAAACCTCCATGCAATAGCCAGCACTTCATGACAGACCTTCTGTAAGAGCCTACATCTCATAGCAGCCCATGCATGATTATTGCCAGTACCCCATGAGACCCCCCCCCCCCCCCCTTCCAATAAGAGATTAACTGCCTGAGACCACAAGTGCAGTTGTGTCCGCTTCTCTCCACTTTTCAGCATTTATACCATTGATGTGTTGGTGGCAAGTGAACACAAATGTGTTAGTGGGCTCAGGCCCTTATAGTTTAATATATTTACAGGATTTTATTGACACACGCGTGACGTTTTGCATAGCATATCTGGTGCCAATTGCTATATTTGCTTCCCTTGGCAGTTGGCACAAAGGTTGTACTGAGACTGGAATGCTCAACTTTTGTAAGTGTGCTTTTAGAGGGGCAAGCTGGCTAGTGAGAAGAGAATAAGGATGAATTGCATCATCATAGGAAGTCATGTTATGTTTATAAACTGTCTACTAAAGTGGTATATAGCTAATAGTTTAACAAGTAAAGGAGTATACACATTTTGAAGAGAGTAGCCACAGGGGGGGTCTTGAAAAATATCTGTGCAGGAGTGGACCAGGCAAGTCTATTGTCAGTTCAGAGTAAGCTCACAATCTCTGTCAGTGGCCATGTCATGCATGGTATGATCAGAGCCAGTGTTGTCAACTCATCCCTTTAATTACTGACACATCTAAGTTATATAGGTTCTGGGGCTACTTACACATAATCAGTGCCTTAACTGCATCTACCTAGCCACCTGTATAATTCATATGTGTTAGTAATGTAAGGGATGAGTTGGCAACACTGATCAGAGCCTTTGTCAATAGTCACAGTGCAGCAAAAGCTTTTGTCAGTAGTCACACTGTGGTCAGAGTCTCAGTCAGTAGTCACACTGTGGTCAGAGTCTCAGTCAGTATTCACAGTGTGGTCAGAGTCTCAGTCAGTAGTCACACTGTGGTCAGAGTCTCAGTCAATAGTCACACTGTGATCAGAGTCTCAGTCAGTATTCATACTGTGGTCAGAGTCTCAGTCAGTATTCATACTGTGGTCAGAGTCTCAGTGAGTAGTCACACTGTGGTCAGAGTCTCAGTGAGTAGTCACACTGTGGTCAGTCTCAGTCAGTAGTCACACTGTGGTCAGAGTCTCAGTCAGTATTCACAGTGTGGTCAGAGTCTCAGTCAGTAGTCACACTGTGGTCAGAGTCTCAGTCAATAGTCACACTGTGATCAGAGTCTCAGTCAGTATTCATACTGTGGTCAGAGTCTCAGTCAGTATTCATACTGTGGTCAGAGTCTCAGTCAGTAGTCACACTGTGGTCAGTCTCAGTCAGTAGTCACACTGTGGTCAGTCTCAGTCAGTAGTCACACTGTGGTCAGAGTCTCAGTCAATAGTCACACTGTGATCAGAGTCTCAGTCAGTATTCATACTGTGGTCAGAGTCTCAGTCAGTAGTCACACTGTGGTCAGTCTCAGTAGTCACACTGTGGTCAGAGTCTCAGTCAGTAGTCACACTGTGGTCAGAGTCTCAGTCAGTATTCACAGTGTGGTCAGAGTCTCAGTCAGTATTCATACTGTGGTCAGAGTCTCAGTCAGTATTCATACTGTGGTCAGAGTCTCAGTCAGTATTCATACTGTGGTCAGAGTCTCAGTAAGTAGTCACACTTTGGTCAGTCTCAGTCAGTAGTCACACTGTGGTCAGAGTCTCAGTCAATAGTCACACTGTGATCAGAGTCTTAGTCAGTAGTCACACTGTGTTCAGAGTCTCAGTCAATAGTCACACTGTGGTCAGTACCTATAATGCGTATTCTGTTAAAATGTAACACAAGCATTTCCCATGTATTGCAGGTCTTGCTAGTAGAGCAATGCATGCTACTCTAGTGGTGTAAGCATCTGTAAAATTTTCATGTGCTACAGTATCTGCGTACGGCAATCTTGGTGAATCTACCTCAGTGTAAAGGTGGCCATACACTTATAGATTTGCAGCAGATTCGACCATCAGATAGATTTCTGTCAGATGCCTGTCAAGTCGAAACTGACAGGAATCTATCTGATGTGTGCCACACACTAGGAACTGATTTCCAATAGATTTCAGAATTAAATATATTGGAAATCTATCTAAATGCATTATTGGACCATTAGATCCAATGCAACTCTATGGGCCATTGATCTGCTCCCAGAAGCAGATCGACCTAGTTTTTCCATCCAGTCAGGTAGATCAAATTGATCAAAACTGGCCGCAAATCGATCGATCGGCTGATTTGATAGAATCGATTTCTGATCGATTAATGCAATAGGATCAAATGATCAATCGATGGTTGAAATCGACCAGTGTATGGGCCCCTTAACAGGGGTCTCTGCTAGTGATTACATTTCAGTTACCTGGACAAAGTTTAGGCGGCACTCAAAATCTGGAACAGAATATGGAGGCACTAGGAAGTTAGGACTCTCTCTGGGGACATATTGTTAATCTGGGACACGCTACTTGTGCTCTGGAATTCTGGAACACACTACCGGTGGTCTGGAAATCTGCAAGACCCTACCGGCACTCTGAAAATCTGGGACACACTACTGGTGCTCTGGAAATCTGGGACACACTACTGGTGCTCTGGAATTCTGGTACACACTTTTCACTAGTCTTTGTATTAGTCACAATGGGGCTGATTCACTAAAGATAAAAAAATATGTACCTGTAATGCGCATTATGTTATAACGTAGCATACATTACGGTACTTATACAAGCATTTCCCATATATTGCAGGTTTCGCTAGCTGCCCAATGCAGTCAAATTGACATGTGCTATCTGCGCACGGCAGTCTTAGTGGATCAACCTCAGTGTAACAGGTGTCTCTGCTAGTGATTCAATTTCAGTCACCAGGATAAAGGCCGCAGCACTTAAAATCTGGAACATAATATGGAGGCACTAGGAAGTTAGGACACCCTCTGGGTCATATTGGTAATCTGAGACACACTACCAGTGTTTTAAAAATCTGGGACATACTACTGGTGCTCTGAAATTTTGGTACACACTACCGGTGGTCTGGAAATTTGCAAGACCCTACCGGTGCTTTGAAAATCTGGGACACTCTACCAGTGCTCTGAAAATCTGGGACACACTACCGGCGCTCTGAAAATCTGGGACACACTACCGGCGCTCTGAAAATCTGGGACACACTACCTGCACTCTGAAAATCTGGAACATATTACCGGTGATCTGAAAATCTGGAACACACTACCGTCGCTCTGAAAATCTGGGACACACTACTGGCGCTCTGAAAATTTAGGACACACTACCTGCACTCTTAAAATCTGGGACATACTACTGGTGATCTGAAAATCTGGGACATACTACCGGTGATCTGAAAATCTGGGACATACTACCGGTGATCTGAAAATCTGGGACATACTACCGGTGATCTGAAAATCTGGGACACACTACCGGTGTTCTGAAAATCTGGGACACACTACTGGTGCCCTGGAATTGTGGTACACACTACCGGTGGTCTGGAAATCTGCAAAACCCTACCGGTGCTCTGAAAATCTGGGACACACTACCAGTGCTTCTCTAAATCTGGTACACACTACTGGTGCTCTGGAAATCTGGTACACACTACTGGTGCTCTGGAAATCTGGTACACACTACTGGTGCTCTGGAAATCTGGTACACACTGGTGCTCTGGAAATCTGGGGCACACTACTAGTGCTCTGGAAATCTGGTACACAATACTGGTGCTGTGGAAATCTGGGGCACACTGCCAGTGCTCTGGAAATCTGGAGCACACTACCGGTGCTCTGGAAATCTGGGGGGCACAATACTGGTGCTCTGGAAATCTGGGGGACACACTACCAGTGCTCTGAAAATCTGGGACATGCTACCGGTGCTCTGGAAATCTGGGGCACACTACTGGGGGTCTAGTGTGTCACAGATTTTGTAGACTGTCACAGTAGGTCAACTATGCCACAGTGAGACAGATCTGTCACTGTGGGTCTAGATTGTCATAGGGGCTTAAGTGTGCACTGGGACCTGGCCTCTTGCTAAGATCTGTTACTGAAGCCTAAATCTCATTGTGATCTATCACTGGAGATCTGGTCTGCCACTGGGGTTTGTCACTTAGTGGTCCATCATTGAGTCTATTAATGGGAATCTCACGAGGTAGCCATACACTGGTCGATTTGCCATTAGATCGACCAGCTGACAGATCCCTATCTGATCGAATCTGATCAGAGAGGGATCGTATGGCTGCCTTTACTGCAAACAGATTGTGAATCGATTTCAGCCTGAAACCGATCACAATCTGTGGAGCCACTGCTGCCGCCTGTCCCCCCCCCCCCCCCCCTCATACATTACCTGAAGCTGGCTCCGGGTCCTCTTCTCCGCGCTGCACCCCGCACCGCATCCCAGTGTACATTGTGTCACTCCGTGACCAGGAAGTTCAAATAGAACGCCCTCTATTTGAACTTCCTGGTCACTGGAGTGACACAGGAAGTAAATGTACGCTGGGATGGAAGCAAGGGAGAAGCGCGGAGAAGACGCGGAGAAGATGCCCGGGAGCCAGCGTCAGGTAATGTATAACTGTATCGGATCGGCCGCCGCTAGCGACGCGCTCCCTACCCGCGGGCGATCGACGGAAGTAACCCGCACGGCGCGATCGACGGACCGATCGTTTGTGCGTTTAGCGCAAACGATTGGCAGCAGATTCGATCCCAGTGATCGAATCTGCTGTCGAATCGGCGGCAAATCGGGCCAGTGTATAGCCAGCTTTAAGGTGGGATACGCTTAAAGATTTGCAGCAAATTCGACCATCAGACAGATTTCGGTCAGATGCCTGTCAAGTCAAATCTTACAGGAATCTGATGTGTGCCACACACTAGGAACAGATTTCTAATAGATTTCAGAATTACATTTATCGGAAATCTATCTAAATGCATTATTGGACCATTAGATCCAATGCAACTCTATGGGCCATCGATTTGATCTGACAGGATGGAAAATCTAGGTCGATCTGCTGCTGGCAGCAGATCGACCTAGATTCTCCATCCTGTCAGATAGATCAAATCGATCGAAATCGTCCGTAAATTGATCAATAGATTTGAAAGAATCGGTTTCCGATCGATTCAATAGAATGGATCGATAGCTGAAATCGACCAGTGTATGGGCCCTTTTACTTGGGACTGTCACTAATTGTTTTTTTACTGGGGCCCATAAGTGGAGATCTGCCATTTGGGGCCCTGATAGTGCTGGTTTTCAAAAAGTCTGCCAGGTAGTGGAATGTGACTACCTGTGGAATCTGCAGGTCATATGGTAATGACCTGTTAATGACTATCTCCTTTGCAGAAATATCTACCTGATGATGGAATTAGCCAGTCATTAGTATCAGCCATTTGATTAGTCAAGCGCTATTGGCTTGTTGTCAGTTGTCAGTCTCTAGCTGCCATTGATTAGTGTGGTAACTGTGTTATGCCACACTTTCTGTAAACTGTTACAATGCGTGTAACAAGACAGTGCCCACTCAGTTTAATCTAAGTCTCTCAAACCATTGTATGTTTTTAAAATATTTAGGACAGTTGTAGTTTTACTGCTTCAGTGGAGCTGAGGGCGGGTTATAAGTGAATCAAAGTTTACCTATGCCTGTAATGTTAATGTTGCAAAATGTGACAAAATGAGATTTCTACCCAACTATCAGCCAAAAGAATAAAAGGAATGCTCTTTTGTATTTATGTATTTTAGCAGTGCAGATGCTTGAGAAATTTTGTACATTAGTATGGAAGGCTGTTTTTTTTTCCCTCTTTGCGGCCTTGCAGCTGTAAATTCTCCTTTGCTTACACAGTGGGGATGTTTAATTCATCTGACAAGCACCCAGATAAGAATACATAAATATACATCTGTGTGTGGGAGCCAAACAGACAGAGGATCTGCTGCAAAGCCTGATGTGAATTTACAGCATTAAATCACCAACACAGAAGGCCTCACCACTTGTTCTTTGTGTTCCCCTATTTCTTTCCCTGATCTATAGAGTCATTTAAAAAGTCTTCCTGGCTCTGGTGAAGCATGCTCCCATTCCACGTCCCCTCTTAATACCTTCAGGAATTTATTTGACTCTCTCTCTCTCTCTCTATGCAAATCCTTTCTAGTATTGTGGTTTGCAAATATGTATAAGGTTTTAAGGTTTTCTTGAATTTCTTCATTCTTTTCTGCATCGTGAACTGCTTTAAGCGTCTGAAGGCAAGATTTTGCCTATTTCAGTATTTGATGAGTGTAACACATGGGCAGTGGCGTAGCTTGGGAGCTCTGGGCCCTAGTGCGAGTTTTACATTGGGCCCCTTCAAGCACTTTATACATAACAATTGATATGGAGCACCAAAACCTTCCAAGGATAGCTGCAGTGTTATAAGAGTATAAGCAGATGAACATTAATGGTTACAGCTATCAACACTATCAAAGCATACTGTATATAGAGGTTATCATTACCAGTTTGGCAACAATAAAAAGCTAATAAAGTGGCTGAAGGAGGGTTCCTCTGGTCCAAGGGCCCTGGTGCAGTCACTACCTCTGCATCTCCTATTGCTACGCCATTGAACATGGACGTTAAAGTGTTGGCGTACTAGTATTTAAAGAGGAATTGTAAGAATTGGACTTTTCAATCAGTAGCTGATACCCCCTTTTGCACTCGAAAATCTTTACCTTTTTACCAATAGATCATCTGGGAGGGGGATGTGTTCTGCATGGCTGATATTGTGGTGAAACCCCTCCCACAGTGTGATGTCAGGACCTAGAACCTGATAGTTTTCTGTCTGTGAGCCTTGTTGCATTGTGGGAAATAACAGCTTTTTCCAACTGCCAGCGCTGTGTAATATGCTGGCGCTTTATAAATACAATAAATAAATAAACTTTCACGCAACCAGTATCTCCCTCGGTGCATGTGTATATTTATCAATTGAATTCAATTCAATTCTTATAAAGGAAAACAAAACCTTTTTAGCCTATCGCATTGTTAGGGGGTGTGGTTATGGATCATGGCAAATGTCTGCAAGTAGTAGGACAAAGTACATATAATTTCTTGATATGTATTGAAATAATATCAATCATTTCTTGATCTGAATGTATGTGTGTTTCCCTTTTTCGCGTTCCTCTTTAAAGGGTACTTGAACTGACATGTGACACAACGAGGCAAACATGTGTATGCACACTCCCAATCCTAACAGAAGAGGACCAGCCCATTGGGCAGGGAGGTATTTTTCACTCTGGGCCACTCTTTTTCCTTTTATGCTAATATGGCCACAATGTCACTAATCCAGCCGTCGCTCCCATGTGACTTCCTCAGAAACTCCTGAGAACACAACCTTCCCAGTCTTTTCTTTCTCCATTAGTGAATGAACAATAGTTTGGGATAGGTGGAGCCGGGAAGGTTGTGTTCTCAGGAATGTCATCTTAGAGAGATAGCCACTCAAGAATGATAGACAGGTGAGTGCCAGTGTGGCCTGGCAGACCTTATAAGAGCCCTTCAATCTTAAAGCACTTACAGGGTTACCACTATTTTGGCCACAAGTCACAGCTTCACATGGAGCAGTGCCAGGAGGAGGAGAGAGCAGATATGAGCCAGTGCTGGTGGCAAGTACCGTATACTGTGTGTGGAAAAAAGGGCGCCCAGTAACAGCGATGGTAAAACATCAGTATTAACCATTTCAGCCGCCCGGACGTGATGCTGACGTCCATGCGGCTGCTCTGCTGCGGTGCCGCGCTTCGGTGCACTCCCACACGCAATCGCAGGCGCGCCCCCGTGCCCACATAGCCCTTGGATCAGTGAACGGGAACATGGTTCCCGATCACCGATCTATGTCCCCAGCAGAAAAAACGAAGCGCACTTTCTAGAGGCTTCAGTCTTTCTGCAAATAAAATTTTCCACGTCCCCCTTGTGCTTCCGCTTAGCAAGAAGCACAAGGAGAAAAAAAAACCTCAAGGTGGCCATCGTGTGGCCAAATAGTAAAACTACATCTACATATATTTTACATTACAATTTACACATATAATAACATTAAAAATTAACTGTTTATTTCCCACACCAAAATATTACCCAAATAAAAATTTTAAAGGAAAAAAAAAAATCCTATAAAAAAAACATAAATGGATACCTAAGGGTCTGAACTTTTTAAATATGCATTTTAAGGGGGTATACTACGAACATTTTTTAAATTATAAGCTTGTAAATAGTGATGGACGCAAAACGGAAACAATGCACCTTTATTTCCAAATAAAATATTGGCTCAATACATTGTGATAGGGACAAAATTTAAATGGTGTCATAACCCAGACAAACGGGCAAATAAAATACATAGGTTTTAATTATGGTAGCGTGGATTATTTTAAAGCTATAATGGGCGAAAACTAAAAAATGAATTTTTTCCATTTTTTTCTTATTAAAGAGACACTGAAGCGAAAAAAAAAATTATGATATTATGATTTGTATGTGTAGCACAGCTAAGAAATAAAACATTAAGATCAGATACATCAGTGTAACTGTATCCAGTACAGGAAGCGTTAGGAAACTCCAGTTGTTATCTCTATGCAAAAAAGCCATTAATCTCTATGACTTCCAAAGTCGTGGAGAGGGCTGTCTTCTGACTTTTATTATCTCAACTGTAAGTGAACAGTTTTCTTTTTATCTGGCAGAGGAGGGGTCATTAGTTCACAGACTGCTCTGAAATAATCATTTTGAATGCTGAGTGTTGTGTAATCTGCACATATTATAGAATGATGCAATGTTAGAAAAAACACTATATACCTGAAAATAAAAATTTGAGAGTATTTTCTTTGCTGCTAATCTTCTAGTAATTATTCATAGTACACAACCAATTCATTATATCATATTTTTTTTCTCGCTTCAGTGTCTCTTTAAGCCTGTTAAAATGCATTTATAAAAAAATTATTCTTAGCAAAATGTACCACCCAAAGAAAGCCTAATTAGTGGCGGAAAAAACAAGATATAGATCAATAAATTGTGTTAAGAAGTGATAATGTTATTAGCGAATGAATGGGAGGTGAAAATTGCTCTGATGCATAAGGTGAAAAATCCCTGCGGGCTGAAATGGTTAAATATTGATATTTTACTATAAAAGTGTAAAATATCGATATTAAATACCAATATTTTGCTATGGCTAAGCCTAACCCTACTCTCACGCAGAACGTTACCTGTGCTGCTGCCTTTGCTAGCCTCTTCCTCTCTGCCTCTCGCTGGCTGGATGCCCAATCTGTCTGGTCCCCTCGGAGCCCTGAAGACAAGCCTGCATCCAGGTTCCCGTCATCCAGCTTCATCTGTAGCAGCTCCCTTTCCTCCTGGGCCAGGGTAAATAGGAGGTTTTCGATATCCAGGTCTTCGCTGACCTGAAGCTGGTACTTTGCCCCCTGGACATAATGCCAGACTGCTGGGTACCACTACGGTGCTGTGTGACGGGGCCTGTGCGCTGCTAACTCCCCAGCAGCCACGGTGCGATGATCGCGCTGCACAAAATGAAGTCAAAAAGCAAAACATCGGGCGAAGAGTAGCGGCATATACCGTCGCGTCAGCCTGTGCCCCGCACCCACTGGAAGTTAAAGATTGGAGGTGGGACTGAGCTGGCCCTGAAAGGCTGAGAGAAAAAGGGTCAGGAGAGCAGAGGGAAGAGAGGAACGCTGCAGGAAGCCAGGCCACAGAGGTGCAGTCTCTCTACTTCTGCAGCTGCAGCGACTCGGGCTGGCTGAGAAATGCTGGAGCGGACTAAATGGGCGCTGCAGAATAGCGGCTTTTGGGTGCCCGTGATCAGAGATGGATTAAGATATAACAGGGCCCTAGGCAAGGTAGTACATTTAGTACCCCCTTGTGGTTCGTTTGGTAAGCTAAAATGGAGAGAGGTCTAAGAAGGTGGCAGGAGGCCCCTTTGACATCTTCTAGGCCCTAGGCACCTGCCTAGATTGCCTAGTCGATGATCCTGCTCTGCCCGTGATGCCCAATATACGGCGGGCACTGTATCAGCACCCGTTGTATATTGGGCGCCCAAATTTCTGCTCTGGCGCCTATAAACTATTTAGTATTGGCGCCTATGGCAGCACCCAATTAGTCTATTTGCCACATGTGCACTTTTTTCCTGCTCCCACTGCTCCCTGCTGTACTCTGCATGAACACCTGGGAGCAGTATGGAGCTATATAGCTGCACATAGGGCAGTGCTGTGAGTTAAGCGGATATGACCCAGTGCTGGTGGCAGGTTACTGATGGAGCAGAGTGGTCTGTACACGCAGATAGGCACCCAGGATAACAAGTTAGAACTCTTTACTGCATGCAGAGATATATCTTACAACACCATCAGGAAATGCAGCTTACTTAGAACAGAGAAGAGCACAGAGAATACAGGAAATAACAAACCCATAAACATCACTATCACATTTTACACACAGCGATATGTTGTGGTTATTTTACTACACTTCAGTTTAAGGTAATAATGTCGTTAAATCTCTAACAGTAACATATACAGCAAAGTCCCCAGTATCCACCACTGGTGGGGATCGCCTGATGCCAGATACATGTGCTTGCCGAAATAGCACAAACCTCTCCCCTGAAATACTTGCCGAGGCTCCAGCGATGTCTAGCAGTCTCCCTGATCCTCCTCGTGGGCTTTGAGCGGCTCCATGCAGTGGGGGAGCTGGAGTGTCAGCTGACCCGCATTGGGTCATGTGACACGCTGGCTCCCATACACAGATGCCAGAAGCTGCTAGGAGCCCGCAAGGAGGTTCAGGGAGATTTTCAGACATTGCTGGAGCCTTGGTAAGTATTTTAAAGCCTGCCAGTGACCCCAGGAAGCCCCCCCAAAAAGGTCACTGTTATCCCTCAGGCATGTTGGTTAGTTGAGACATCTGGTTGCCTGAATCCCGGATAATGGGGACTTTGCTGTACTGCTCCCTGCATTACTCTACATGTCTGGAGGGCCATGAGGCTGGGCTGGGAGGAAGACCTATACAAAGGTTTGTGGGGGAGCCCATCCATTTGTACTTACACCTGTTTCCCCGAAAGGAGATATTGACATTAATTTAAAAAGACATCAATTTAAAAAGAGAACTGCAGTATGTTTTTCCTCTCTTCACTGTATCCAAATCCATTAAAAAAAAAGAAAAAAAGAAGCTTTCACTTGTGCCAACAGGACTACGTAGTGAGATATAATCTAACTGTAAATTTTCCACTTGCTTTATCGTTGGGTACGATGATAAAAAACTGTATTTTGTCAGGAAGGGAATTAGAGTGCATCATATAAAATGGCATCAGTGTCAGTGATGTGATGTGTATAAATCTCTGAGATCAGATACAGCAGCAGATGCGGAATCATTGCTGTGGAAAATGACACAGCAGGAAAATCAGAGGACACAGATGGGTGGACACAGATGGGTTTATTCTATAAAGCAGATAAGGGTGCAGCAAAGTGCAGAAGATCAGAACAGTCAATAAACCCACTGCAGAGCCATCAGTTGGAAGATTATTTCTGTTGAGCCGTGATGCACGATTGCACTTTCCACCTCACCCTTAAAGTGTTAGTGTGCCTATTATTATCATGCATGTATAGTGTATAGTGCTTACAGTCACCATACCTGGCAGAATACAACTTCTGAGGGCAGGAGATTGAGAAAAAGGTCAAAAGTTCATGTATTTTAACTCTGAGACACTTTATAGGACTGGCTTAGGAAATACAGAGGCACCCACACAGAATAAACTACACTAACCGTTTAAAAATAGGAGGTAGTGGTGGACTTGCCTCCTAACTTTACTCCTCTTTGTTGCAATGCGTTTTGCGGGTTGAACTTGCTTCCTCAGGCAATATGGGAGTAACTGTGGAGAGTGCATTGGCACCACCTGTAATAAAGTAAATCCTAATAAAAAATTGTATTCTAAACTGAAATAGAGGTATTGTGTCATCTGTTGGGAGGTAAGTCCACAACTAGCTCCCATTTTTAAACTTTTTTTTGTGTGTGTATTTAATTCTTGGCGCTTTTATATTCCTCAACCAGTCCAGTTGTTGTCCACCTTTGGTGGAGGGTTGTCACCCCATTTCTACTACTACAGAGAGTGACTTCTTAACCCAAGTGGGGTGGGAGCGGGTCTAATCTCCCCACCGGCATTTACAGTGGTTGCCTGAGTGGCAACCCACACTTGTGAGCATTATTTCAGCTGTCTGTGTTGTTGTTGTTACCCGTAATAAGCTTCTACGTACTACACTAAAGTGGGCTCTCTGTGTTTTCCCTTCCCTTCTTCCCTTATTTTCAATTGAACACTTAATAGGCTGCCATTTATACAAGGGATATCTAAAAAGTTAATTTTAGGAGTAGGAGGATAAATACAATTGTTTATCTCATCAGAACCTCAGGTTCACTTTGCAGTAAAAAAGCTAGCAGTAATTTTTAATCATCTAATCTTGTCAGTCTGGAAAATCACTTTGCGACAGACTTAGGATATGTACATTCTTCTCGGGCCCATTCAAAGGCTTCCAAATCCTGAAGTAAGCAACTAACATTGAACCTCTCCAGTACAGGTTTGCTTTAAATGACTTAAAGTGAACCTCAGATGCAGTAAAGTAAAGAACCGATACTTACCTGGGGCTTCCTCCGGCCCCATGAACTCTGTTGCCTAACTCGCCATCCTCCCCAGTGGCTCTGTTCTTCTGTAATAGCCCCCGGTAACAGAGCTTCAGTTGCACCATACTGGGCATGCGTGGCCCAGCCACTCTAATACCCCCTTCACACTCCAGGCAACAGCATGCATAGAGTGGCTCAACTGGCACAACTAAAGCCCTATTAGTGGGGCTATTACAGAGAAATGGAGGAACTGGGAGGGCGGTGAGGGAGGCAACAGAGTTCATGGGGCTGGAGGAAACCCCAGATAGGTATCAATTCTTTACTTTACTACGTCTCAGGTACACTTTAAAATAAGAGTTTTAAGTGGATCTAAGCTCAGAACTTTTTGTCTGCTCTAAAAGATTAGGCACAGCATGATAACCACTAGGGGAAAAAAAGTCTTCATTACAATTTATGGAAATCCTAAAAAAAACTGTCTTTTCTTGTGCAGGCAGAACCCCAGCACTGTAGTCGTCCCTACTGATAAGGCACTCCTACAGATAATTACACTCTGATGTAGCTAAATAAACATGCAGCATTTATATGTGAAACAAAAACTTGTCATTGTTAGGACAAACAAGTAGAGATAAATCATGAATTAAACATATAGGACGGTATATATTTCATGAGAAAGGTTTTGTGGATAAACTCCACAATGTGAGCCAGTTCACAGCTTTAAAGGAAGTAGGAACAGTTGAATTCAATTCTGTTTGCTAAGAAATTTTTTATTGGCATGCCATAGTGTACTAGTTAAGGGTTCTGCCTTTGACATAGGAGAGCAGGGTTCGAATCCTGGCTAGAGTCGGTACCGATTCAGTAAGTTGTCCATGGGCAATACTTCCTAACACTGCATGATGACCCCTTGAGGGTGCCCTTAGTGGCTGCAGCTCTTGATCACTTTGAGTCCAGCAGGAGAAAAGTGCTATACAAACCTTGGGATCATCATGGGATTAAAACGCATTTTGTTGGTTTGACTAGCTTCATCAGGTATTGTTCCGATTTGGCTAACCTCTCTCACTGGTTTGAGCCCTTTAGCACAGAAATCTCTTTTGTATATTTAGGTTTTAAGGTTTGTTGCCACTTGTCTGCCTAATCTTTGTCAATTAGTGCTGCCAGTTCAATCCACTTGCTGTTGTTGGCAATAAGAATTCTATAGTCTTTATTGAAAAGGAATATTGGTCAGTAGTGTTTCAGATTAAACTGGTCTGAAACTCAGCATTTCTTCTTTGCTGTAAAAGATTAAACATTCCTTACAGCCTTAATGCCTTGTCTACACGAGGCGATCCGGCGGCTCGACTAATCACCGGATCGCCTCTTTCGCATCCCCGCGCGTACCCACCGCGTCCCAGCTCGGATTCGATCCCCCGCTCGTCCCCGCCGGCGCCACTTGTCTTCCGCTCGATTCCCTGCCATTGTCCCCTTGTGGGGAGTGAGCAGAAAATCGGCGGTGGCGAAATCCGACCTGACGGATCTTATCAATCGAGCCGCATCAGCGGCTCGATTGATAAGTCACATCGCCTCGTGTAGATGAGGCTTAAAACTACTAGCACAAAAAAATTGTAGCAGAACAGCATTCAAGCAGTTAAACACAGCACTTTGCTCTGCACTGGAAAGCACCTTCAGCTTATGATTCGCATCCAAAGAGGAGATAACATTATCTTTTGTTTACATTCCTCAGTTTTTACATTGTGTGTAACAACTGAAAACAAGCTCTCTCTGCATCAAGCATGCACACCATTCAGAAGAGCTCACTAGAAGATTTTAATATATAATAAATAGCAGCTTGAATAAAAATTAATGGCAGCTTTCAGAGCAGATAAACTGTACTTTGGGAACTTGTAATTTGTAAATGGACAATATCACTTGTGCACAAAAGCAAATATGGTAACTGTATGAGTAATAAAATGTAGGAAAACACATTTTTATTGAATGTTATGTCAGAGTTTAGGACCACTTTAAACGTGTCTTTACCTTCCTTTTATTTTTACATTTGACAATAGTATCCCTTTATATCCAGCTTACTGTACAGAGGCAGTGGAAGTGGCATTGCTCAGTGAGAACAGTTTGCTGGAATCAGTTAACAAGCCTGCGAGAATGGCCAAGCAGTTAGGTACGCACTTGCAGTCATTAATAATGTATCTAGCAGGTTATAGGATTTCCATGCTGGTTGGTTATAATAGAATCATTTCTTTTTTCGCTAATGTGCATGAAACATTAAAACAGTTCGGATGGACGAAGGTGGAGGGAGGGGGCAGCAAGACATCGCATTGAGCTTTCTTCATCTAATCCGAACGGCAGGATCAAAGCAGCAACTACGCTGCCTCGCTCGCTGATAAACAACATAAAAAAGGGAAAAAACTGCAGGTTCACACCACAAGGTCATCCTTTTGCTTTTGCACAGCGACGTCAGAGAATGTTTCCCCTCCCCCTCCCTCTTCCACATGGGTTTATTATATCAGATCAAACGCAGCAGTTTGTGAATAACACAACGGAACACGTTTTTTTGTTGGTTTTCTTATTTTCTCTTCAATACTTATTTTTTGCCTCTGGTAAATATAAACGTCGAGCGTAACTCTCACGAATGTTCAAAGTGAGGAACTATTAAACTGTTTTCAGCAGCTCTGGTAATTGATGAACTTACAAGACATAAAAGTATTAAGTAGAAGCTGAACCTTTGATCAGTGGGCAATGAAATATATGCTTTTTTAATTTAATTTTTTTTCTAAAAATGCAAAAGAGGGACTTTCATTAGCTGAGAGTCCTTGCATTACCCATGCATATAAAAGTGGAGGGCTGTGGGGTATTCTGCCTATTCTGATTATTACAATACAATAATACAATAACATTTCTATAGCGCTTTTCTCCCATAGGACTCAAAGCGCTTAGGCTCTCTCAGATTCAGTAATTGGTAGCAGGATGAAGTATTCACACAACAAAAGTTATATTTCTGCAAATGCCAAACTGAACAGGTGGGTTTTCAGTCTGGATTTAAACACCTCCAGGGATGGAGCTGTCCTGATCTGTTGAGGTAAGGAGTTCCAAAACGTAGGGGCAGCATGACAGAAGGCTCTGGGACCAAAAGTTTCCAAATGGACTCTGGGTATGACTAGAGTATTAGAACCTGTGGATCTGAGAATGCGGGGATTGCTACGTAGCTGCAACATATCTTTCATGTATCCAGGACCTAGATTATTCAGGGATTTAAATGTCAGTAGGCTGATCTTGAATAGGACCCTCCATTCTATAGGTAGCCAGTGAAGGGAGTGCAGGACTGGCGTTATGTGGCAGTGACGGGGTTGGTTGGTTAGCAGTCTGGCAGCAGTATTCTGTAATAGCTGTAGGCTGTACAAGACCTTTTTTGGAAGGTCATTTTAGAGAGCATTACAGTAGTCCAGTCGGGATGTGATGAAGGCATGGACTAAGGTTGGCAGATCTTCTGGGGGATGAGGTGCTTGATTTTTGCAATGTTCTTCAGGTGAAAATAGGATGATTTCACCACAGCAGAGATTTGAGTTCTGAAGTTTAAATCCCCATCAATTAGAACTCCCAGGCTACGCACATGATTAGAGCTGCGTAGATCCGTGCCTCCTATTCCCAGTGGTGAAGACTGCAAGTTAAGTTGTTTTGTTATCATGTTCTGCCCTCCAATCAGAAGGACTTCAGTTTTGTCTGCATTTAGTTTCAGCCAGTTGTCATTCATCCATTGCTGTAGTTCACGTAAGACATCTGTGTTGCTGAAATTCTGTTGCAGCTGTAGCTTATGAGATTTTGGGGAGGAGCTCCACTTCAGCAAGGGACCCACTATGAGCATTTTGCAGGAAATCGCGAAGTGCTTGAAGTTTCCCAAATCGCAGAAGTGCTGCGATTTCACCGCGGTTCCCAGAGCGATCACAGTTTGGCTCTGCAGCCACTGATGCCACCGCTCCCGAAATGCTGCATGCAGGGACCAACCCCATAGGGTTCCACTGTTGTAGCACTTTGCAGATCACTGGCAAACGATGAGTGCTGCAAAATCAATCTTAGTGGGTCTCAGGCCTAAATGATAGAATTTGAACTGGAGACCTAACACTGCAAAGTGAGAGTGCTATCCACTACACCGCCATGCTGCTCAGAAAAGCATTGACAGGAACACCCGCCCAACATTCCCCATTGCAAATGTGCCTGAACATCCTGATGAGTCTCCCTTGCTGTTTGAGGATGAACCTAAAGATCATTCAGTGCAATCTACAGAGCAATAGGCTGACTTTGTTAACCTTGGAGCATGTGGTCAGGATCTACTGGGAGTTGTTGAAGCAGCAATGGATCTGGAGCCGTGGCTGCATATGTAGATGTTGGCAAACTAAATGTGGATGAAAACGAATGTGATGTCACCTGGGAACCACGCATGTTGAAGGGCCAGCAACAGTTCCTATGCCAAAGACTGATGCCGCTGTATAGGCTAATTTGTGACACTTTGACTAGGTGGGACTCCACCCAGCACATGCTTGCCCATATGTGTGAGCAAAAGCTAGCCATCCGGCATTATTTGGGCAGCATGATGCATGGAGGCCCCAGGTCCCATGATACAGCAACAAAGCAGTTGTATTTTTCTAGGTACTAGTGGCTGCAGAAGCAGATGCTTTGCAAGGTACTAGCACCTTTGAGCATGCCACAAATGTTGTGAGTCGGGAGCAGTCAGACGGGACGGACGTCATGTCAATCATCTACTTGCTTGATGGCACCCTGTGTGGTCTAATGAAAAGTGGCGATCTGGAGGGGAGAGGGGGTAGAAGGAAGCGCATGCGGGTGACATTGCACTCCATTCCGGACAGCCAGCATCAGGTATAAGAAGGGACAGTGGCCAACATCAGTAGTTGGAAGAATATGAGGAAGATAATTGTGAGAGAGACTATTTTGGGACTGCTGAATTTGACACATCGAACCTCCCGTATCTGCTGTCGCGATCCAGGCATTGTGTGAGCGAGGAAAGAACAAAAACTGCTGCAGCTTGAAGAGAAGGAAGCGTATGATGCGGTTGATGAGGGAGATTTTTGTATTGGCGCCTACTGAAGAACAGGAGGAGGATGAGGCCAGGGGACACCTCTTTATTATGTTTGTGCACATACAAATAATAGCATAAAACAAAACTTACATACGGGCCCAAGCAATGGGAACCTTGCATAGGCCCTGTATGTAAGTTTTGTTTTTATGCTATTTTTTACAAAGTTTTTACTATGAAAACTCTATATTAAACGGTTTACTCTTAGAGTTGCCGTTTGTTTTTTATGATGTTTACTGATAATCATTCTTGAGATGAATCATTGCTGAATTGCTGGATCCTGGATGGACTGTTGCTTCCTGAAGTTCTACCAAATCGTTGATACAATCTTATAATGTGGGTTGTCACCAGCTGGTAAGCCTCTTTCCTTTTTCTGGGTATCCATGAATGCAGAGCTGTGCTGTGACCCCAACGTTCACTGTGGTGGAGATTTGCCTGCTCTTTTTCTTTGTTGAATAATTGTCTTCTGTTTTTGGATACTGCCAGGGGTCTAGTCCTGGGAAAAGAAGTGAGTGGACTCACTTGGAGAACTCCTGCGCCGCGCACCAAAATGGGCGTGGTCAAGCACACCCTGGGCGTGGTCATGGGTGGGGCCAAATATACATGACCTTAGCAGTGATGTAAAAGGTCTGCCGAGGAAGTTTGAGCTCTGCCGTAGTGTATCCCCCAAAAATAGATGTAATCTGACAGCATTTCACCAAAAAGACACATAATCTGGTAGAAGTTCCTCCAAAATACAGATAATATGGAAGTGGTTCCCCCAAAATAGACAATGTGGCAGCAGCAGTTCCACCAACATACACATAATTTGGAAGCAGTTCCCCAAAATACGCGAAACCTGGCAGTGGATCACCCAAAATACACGTAACACCCAAAGGACATATAATCTGGCAGTAGTGGTCCCCCAAACATACACAATCTGGCAGCAGTTCCCCAAAATACACGTAATCTGGCAGCAGCCGTTCCCCTAACATACACATAATCTGGCAGCTGTTCCCCAAAATACATAACAGCGGTTCCAAAAAAATGCAGATAATCTGACAGCAGTTCCCCCAAAATAGGTACCCCCAGGTAGCCAGGTCTATAGGTGTCCCCAGTATAAGTAGCCATGAGTATAGTAGTCCCCAGTATATGTAGCCAGAGGTATAGTTGCCTAGTATATGTAGCCAGGGGTATATGTCCCCAGTATATGTAGTCAGGGGTATATGTGCCCAGTATATATAGCCAGGGGTATATGTGCCCAGTATATATAGGCAGGAGTATATGTGCCCAGTATATATAGCCAGTGGGATATGTGCCCAGTATATGTAGTCAGGGGTATATGTGCCCAGTATATATAGCCAGGGGTATATGTGCCCAGTATATATAGCCAGTGGGATATGTTCCCAGTATATGTAGCCAGGGGTATATGTGCCCAGTATATGTAGCCAGGGGTATATGTGCCCAGTATATGTAGGCAGGTGTATATGTGCCCAGTATCTATAGCCAGGGGTATATATGCCCAGTATATGTAGCCAGGGGTATATATGCCCAGTATATGTAGCCAGGGGTATATGTGCCCAGTATATATAGCCAGGGGTATATGTGCCCAGTATATATAGGCAGGGGTATATGTGCCCAGTATATATAGCCAGTGGGATATGTGCCCAGTATATGTAGCCAGGGGTATATGTGCCCAGTATATGTAGCCAGGGGTATATGTGCCCAGTATATGTAGCCAGGGGTATATGTGCCCAGTATACGTAGGCAGGTGTATATGTGCCCAGTATCAATAGCCAGGGGTATATGTGCCCAGTATATGTAGCCAGGGGTATATATGCCCAGTATATGTAGCCAGGGGTATATGTGCCCAGTATATGTAGGCAGGGGTATATGTGCCCAGTATATTTAGGCAGGGGTATATGTGCCCAGTATATGTAGCCAGGGGTATATATGCCCAGTATATGTAGCCAGGGGTATATGTGCCCAGGTAGCCAGGTTTGCCCCCAGCAGGAGGGGAGCAGCGCAGAGAAGGAGAGCTATGGGGACAGCGGGGATGGGCGGACATCTCCCCCCCATCCCTCACCTTCGTGCTCCCCTTCCTGCCTCTCCCCTCCGGTGTTTTGAAGTGTCGGGCCCGGCGGCTAAAGTGGGTGGAGACATACCGCGTTCCAGTTCCTGGTCTTCTAGCCGCACACAGAGCGGAGCGTCCCTTGCGGCCGGAAGAAGGCGGAAAGTCTCCGCCCACTTTAGCCGCCAGGCCCGACACTTCAAAACACCGGAGGGGAGGGGAGCACGAAGGTGAGGGGAGGGGGGGAGACGTCCGCCCTTCCCCGCTGTCCCCATAGCTCTCCTTCTCTGCTCTGCTCCCCTCCGCACAAGCCAGGGTGAACGGCGTCCACGTTGAAGAAAAAGTGGGTGGACGCCGTTCACCCGCGTCCACGCAGGACTCGACCCCTGGATACTGCGCTGATTATATATAATTTATCTTTGTTTTTTTACTGCACTACTTTGACTCCTGTTATTTATAAGGTACAGTGTCATCTTGTTTCCCCCTTTTTGTACCTTGGAGTTTCCCTTTAATCTCCTCGTCTATCACCCAGAGAAAGCAGAGAGTGCACAGAGCAGTGATCTACGATAGTAAAACATGGGGCTAGCGGCTTACCAATAATTTAGAGTCTGATTCTCCCCCATAAATCTCCAGGCCCACTGGTAAAATGCTGCGGAGTGAAGGATGAATGGAGGAAAAGCTTCTGCATTGGCATCTGTATCTTATTTACTGCAAATCTTGTGGCTAGTCCAGGGCGTCAGTCATCTTGAATGCATAAAATCCATTTACTCTGGGCTTCCAGCGCTTTAACGAAAAAGGAAAGAATGAGGCTCTATTCTATTTTCTTAATCCAAGTGATCGATGGTTTGATGAATGGAGGTCTCCCTTCATTTCTCAACAGCATGAGATATTTTATTGGGCCATGTTGTGCACAATAGTAATGAGCTGGCAGAAAATTGAGCTTGTTAAAGAAAACCGGTGATGAGATGGCCATGGGAGCTCTTGTTGCTTCCTGTTTTACTATTTGATTGCTAGTGACCTGACTGTCATTCTTAGTTGTTTTTTTTCAGTGAGCTATGCATGTGCCCTACCCCCAGCAGCAATAACCCCACCCCTTTTCAGCAGTAGCCCCACCCCTCATTAATTCTCCTACCAAGGATGCTTAAAAGGAAGCTAAACTTGTGTGTGTTAAAGAAAACAGGTGATAAAATGGTTATGGGAGCTCTTGTTGTTTCTTCTTTTAACTTGTGATTGCCAGCGAGTCAGCGACCTGACTGGCATGCTTAGTTTTTTCAGTGAACAATTTATGTGCCCTTCCACCAGCAGCAATAGCCACACCCCTTTTCAGCAATAGCCCCACTCCTTAGTAATCCTCCTACCGACGATGCTTAAAATTGGTTTAGTGGTGCAAAATATTTAATGTTAAATTTATTTTTAAATGGTAGTCTGATGATTAGGGATGCTCATTTGGATTCAGTGGAAATAAAATTTTCGCATTTCCACTTTATGCGCATTGGTATGCAGGTGGAAGGACTGCACTTTCAAAGCCTAAATAAAACTTTTCACACTAAAACCTTCAGCAAAAGCCTGGCTAAGAGGTAATGTTTGTGCTTAGTGACTGCCACCTTATGGGTTTGAATCCATCTTGCTTCAAAAACCTCATTAAAATATGCTGCATAGTGTCATCAAAATATCGCCTATGGTCAAAACGGAACTTTATGGCTTCAAATCCAACTTTCCTTACTTATCCTTCTTTATCCTTCTTTTTTCTTGATTGTCTCAATTAAGGCTGACATCACTTAGGAGAGACCATGTGGTAAAAGGGAAACCAGCCTTGCTTACCCTAGTCATCATTTTCCCCATAGTGCCCCCTTAAGCACATCTAAAGTAGTCTACTTCAACTCTGTCCAACAGTCAGGCATTTGGGGTTAGTGCCCCCAACCTGTTGTCATGGTACCCGATTCTTCATATCAGCTGTGACCAAATATGCCTTGGAGCCGATGCCACACAACTCCAGTACAAAGAAATAAGTTCCTCACTGACCGTCCCCAGTGTATCCTCTAGTAAATCTGCTTCATGTCATCTGGCCCTCTGCCTGAGAGAGACATCCTATGAGAGAAGTGCCCTGTATGGTGGACACTGTATAGTGGAAGCAAAGAGTATTGGCGAGTATTGAGTAGTGTTGCTGCACTCACACTGATCAGAAACAGGGATCATAGCGTTGGCTGCCCCTCCCCCTCACACCCTCACACCTCCAGCTGCCAGAGAGGACATTGTCACAGATCTATTCAACTCTAACCTGAGCTGTCTACTGCCCAGCATTTTCCACATCTGTCACCCTCCTCCCTGCACTCTTATCTGGCTCTCTCCCTATTTTTTTTTTTTTGTAAAGCTGACCATAACCTTATCGATTTTTACCATCAATTCCCGGCAGACTGGAACACTGTGATTGAATCTGTTCGAAATCGGTGCCCCAACCTGTTGGTCCGATAGATTGTTTGACCGCTTTTCACCCAAAATATATGAATTACTAGGTTGTTCAAATCGGAGGGAAGATATCAATCGATTTGCGGAGGATCGGGAGTGGTGGTAGATTGATGATGCAGAGCATTGTACTGCATTAAACACTGCAAGGCTGTGGTTCAATAGATCTCTAATAGACTTCATGTTGAAATCATTATTTTCCAATCTGGAAAAAAAATAAATAGGATTTCTGTGGGAATACCGCAATACTACAACTCGATAATTTTAGCCCAACCACATAGTTCTGAAGCATTAGACCAATCTGAGAATGCAGAGTTAACTCAGAAGTGTTTGGCCAATCAGAGAATGCAAAAATGATTAACCTCTTGAGGACCGCAGTCTTAAACCCCCCTAGTGACCAGGCCATTTTTTACAAAATAGACCACTGCAGCTTTAAGGGCTTGCTGCAGGGCAGCACAACTCAGCACACAAGTGATCCCCCTTTTCTACCCACCAACAGAGCACTCTGTTGGTGAGGTCTGATCGCTCCCCAGATGTTTGTTTGTATTTTTGATAAATATTTGTTGTCGTTTCTTTTAATAAAAATGTATATTTTTTTGTGTTCCCTCCTCCCTCCCCCGCCAGCCAATCAGCATAATCAGCTGTCATAGGCTTCAGCCTATGACAGCGGATCACTTTTTTGCCTCCCAGGGGGACAGCCGTGTCACACACCTGTCCCCAGTACAGCACTACCCTAGATAGCAGCGCTGTACATGATTATTGCCGCTGGGAGACTGATGATGGAGCTCCGCTCCGTCATTCAAGCGGGGATGTGCACGCATTGGCGCACGTGATCTCCTGCAATCCCCGCCCACAGCCATTCACTCCAATTGGCGTGGAGTGGTCCTGGGGCTGCTGCGCTGCTCACGCAAATTGGCAAGGAGCAGTCGTGAAGTAGTTAAAAAAAGGACATATTGGACACTGGAATTAGAAAACGGAAATCAGAAATCCTCAGTATCGGTAATTTGCAGAATCTGCGGAATCGTAAATCGGCATTTCCCACCATTTATACTGATGATAAAGAGTTACTGTAAAATTTGTGCCACGTGGAAGCGGGCCAGTCAAATCATGTTTGTATTTTATACCTATTGTAACATCCTTGTCCTTCAAAATCTATCATTTAAGTCCGCTGACACGGCAACTTGCCTAAGCGCCCCGATCACAACTCTCGAAAACTATCAAAACTCTAAAAGTAAACAAATCCCCAGGCCTGGTGGCTTTTCAGCCCAATACTACAAAAAACATCTGAACTATTAGCCCCGGTCTTGGCCGATTGCTTTAACGGGCTCAGAGACGGTAACCTTCCTCTTCACAATATGCTTAAAGCCCAAATCTCAATGATCCCTAAGGTGGACCAGGACTGTCATAGCGCCCATCAGTTTTGCCCAATCTCAATAATTAATATTGATTTTAAGCTTTTGGGTAAAATTCTGTCTTTGAGACTGAATACAGTACTTTCTTTCCTCATTCACAGAGACCAGGTAGGGTTTGTCCCGGGCAGACAAGCTGAAGATGCTACCAGGAGAGCTATTCTCCTTATCCATCATTTACAACGCCAGAAAACCCCCGGGGTGGCTTTAGCACTATATATATTTAAGGCTTTTGACACCCTTTCCTGGACATACCTTACACACGCTTTACGCAAATGGGGCTTTGACTCAAATTTTCCATCTTGGATAGCAGGTATTTATTTGCACTCCACTGCCTCGGCACGCTTCTCAGGTCACAGCTCAGAAGTGTTTCCAATCCACAGAGGCCAGAGGCAGGGATGTCCATTATCTCCCCTACTCTTTATCCTAGCCTTAGAGCCTTTTGCATGCTCCCTTAGAGACAATATTAACATTAAAGGTGTTGAGAGGGCTGGCATCGACCACAAAATACTGATGTTTGCCAATGATACCCTGCTATTCCTCACGCAGCCGCATATCTCAGTACCCAATGTGCTTAAGACCTTTGAACAATTTGCAAAGATCTCTGGCCTACGTATTAATCCAGCAAAGTCTAAAGCTATGAATCACTCTAAATCCACGAAGCTACGAGGCCCTCAAAAATACAAGTCCTTTCCAATGGGTCCAAACACTCCCATACCTAGGCATTACTCTGACCCCTTCCTATACCTCTCTTTTCTCTGCTAACTACCCCCTTCTACTCAAATCACTATCAGCCATGATGAATAAATGGTCCTCTAACCCCATATCCTGGTTGGGCAAAATTAATTAAATCAAGATGACATACTTACCTAAACTTCTCTACTACTTTTGCACCCTCCCAGTAAAAGTACCTGATCACTATCTCCGAATCTTCCAAAGTAGGGTTATGTCCTTTATCTGGGATCACAACTGGGCCCACGAGTTAAGAAATCGACTATGCACACAAACTGGACGGGGGACTAGGCGTTCCCCACATCAGCTCCTATTATAAAGCCGCAACCATCAGTCAACTGACTAGGCTTTTTCAATCCCAAGACACTCCTCTCTGGGTATTCTTAGAGATCCCGGATTGTGCACCCCTTTTTCCTAGCACCCTACTGTGGCTTTCCTATAAACCTTCCACAATTAGCCCTCCTCTACTCCATGACCTTCAGCTTTTTCCTGGTGGACAGAGCGCGGTCTGACCTATGTCACCCATCTCCTTTCTTACAGAGGCTTTCACACCTGGTCCGATCTCCAAGAAAAATATCAAATTCCTAAATCTGAATTATTTCGATATCTTCAAATTAGGCACTGGATCTCCACTTTGATTAAAGATAGAGATCTCTCAGCCAACCTCACCCCTTACGAGAACATCTGCCTCCACTGCCCTAACTCTCGAGGCTTAACCACTTTACCACCACAGGTGTGTATATCTACGTTCCTTTTTACATCCTTCCCCTCCAGGAGCGTAGATACACGCACCCCCCGCCACTACCGCCGCTGACCGCGCTCCCGCTTGCTCGTGCACATGCTCCCGCAATCGTGCATGCCGCCGGCCGCTCGCCTGGTGATCAATGAATGGGAAAACTGTCGTTGATCTAACTCCCCGCAGCAATGATCGGCATGCTGCGCGATCATTGTAAAAAAAAAAAAGTTTTCCAGCCTCAATGAACTTCGCATGAACAAAAAAATTACTTTGGCTATCTTGTGGCCAAATAGTATAACTACATCCAAAAACATTTTTCATATATAAATATATAGTTTTATATTAGAAATTAACGCATTACCTCCCACACTCCCCAATATTTTTTATTTATTTTTTTTTATAAAAAGAAAAAAAAATTACAATAAAAAAAAGTACATAGATAGTTACCTTAGGGACCGAACTCTTTCAATATTTATGTCAAGAGAGTATAACACTGTTACTTTATAAACTATGGGCTTGTAATTAGGTTAGATGGTACGTTGTTCCGGCCAGAATAGCCAATGTCTTTCCCTCAGCTAACCCCTTTTGTTTCAGAGGCTGCAGAGTAATTGGTGACATGCCAAACATATGGTGGTCATGCCATCGTCTCATTAGGTTTTGGCACAGAGTGTTTAAATTACTGTCCTCTCTATTTCATAAACCAATCCCTAAAAATCCCTGACAAGCTCTCCTACATGCAAAAATAGATTCGCTAACGATCCGGCAAAATAAACTAGCCTCCCTGTTTTTTTCAGCAGCTACCATGACTATAGCTAAAAATTGGAAAAAAACGTTTGTCAGCTTTGAGGAAGTCAGAGCTAGAATGAACCAATATATGATTAACGAGAAACTTACACGCATACTTCGAGACACCCACAAAAGTTTTGAGAGAACCTGGGACCCTTGGATTAAGCTTGAATGACACTAATTATCAGGCTATGAGATGGGCCCCTTCCTTCTCTCCTTTTTTTCTTCTTTCCTCTTTACTCTCTCTTCTTCCTGTGTTCCTTTCTCCGCTCCTTCTCCTTTCTCTCTTCTTCCCTCCTCTCTTCCCCCCTTCCTTAGAAAAAAATGTAATATCTCTGTCCTGCAGAGGTTCCTGCTCACTGCTTAGAGCTAACCTCCACAGCTCCCCTCAGTCCGACCTCTCCTCTTCCCCTAGGTCGGTTCCCATATCCCATACCCTCCATGGCATACCTCAGATAGCTAGATTATATCCTCTGTGGTACACTACACTTTCAGATGCGAATAACCTGCCCTTATCGTGGCCCATTGTGGACCACGGAACCTGGCCCTCCCCCAATACCCCCTTAAAATACTCCAGGTAACTCTTTTCACTCCAGGTTAATGAGAAATTGCTATATTGCATGTCGTTACAACTCTCTTTCTCTCTCTACCCAGTTGGTCCACTCACTGACCTCTTTGAAAGAGTTTGGAGATAACAGAAATAGTTATTTGCATTACAGCTCCATGGACTGTTCTTGGCTGAGGTGGTTGGTCAGGCCCATCTCAGCAAGAAATCTAGCGTGTATACAAGTGTCTCTTGAGGTCACTTAATGATCCAATATGCTCACTCTTTAACCACTTAAGGACCACAGGCTTCCCCTCACCTGCCCCCCCATAGTGACCAGGCTATTTTTTACAAATTAGGCTACTGCAGCTTTAAGGGCTCGCTGCATCAACAGAGCTTTCTATTGGTGGGCTCTGATTGCTGCTGCCCTGTTTGTTTGTGTTTTTTTATTTATTTATTTGTATTTTTCTTTTTTGATAATACATTTTGCTAGTTTTTTTTTTTTTTTTTAATCTCTAGTACCTTCCTCCCTCCCCCTGCCAGCCAATCACCACGATCGGCTGTCATAGGCATTAGCCTATGACAGACCATCACTCCTGTGCCTCCCAGGGGAGAGCCGTGTCACACGGCTGTTTCCAGTACAGCGCTGCCATAGATCGCAGCATTGTACCATGTAAATAGACGGCGGTATCGCGATCAGTGCTGGGAGAATGATGACGGAGTGGAGCTCCATCATTCAAGCGAAGATGCACGTGCATCAGTGTGCGCGATCTCTTGCAAAACTCCGCCCCAGGACTTCATGCCAATTGGTGTTGAATGGTCCTGGGGCTGCCGCCGTGTTCACGCCAATTGGCGTGGATCGGTCGGCAAGAAGCTAAGCAACAATCGGCAGGCAGATCCATTGTTCCTCTCCTTACCACATCCACATCATAATGTGCCATGTGTTTTCACTCCTCCCCCTCTTCATAGCAACAGAAAAATTGCTCTACTGCTCAATGCTCAGCTCCATGTCACCCAAGGGATCATGCCCCAATTTGGGCAGGAAACGAGCATTGTGTGTGTATACATTCCTTAAAGAGGAGCTACAGTGAAAAAAAAGGTAATAAAAAGGGCTTATTTTTGACAATAATAATTTATAAATTATTTAGTCAGTGTTTGCTCACTGTAAATGCTTTCCCTTCCCTGATTTTCATTCTGAAATATATCACATGGTGACATTTTTACTGCTGGAAGGTGAAGTCTGTGGAAGGAGATGCTGCTTTTATGGTAGTTTCTGCTTCCCACAATACAACAAGGCTCCCACATTGTGATGCCAGTACTTACGTGCTGACATCACACTGTGGGAGGTGTTTCACCACAATATCAGCCATACAGAGCCCCCTGGATGATCCATTTGAGAAGTGGTAAAGATTTCTCATGGTAAAGGCGATATCGGCTACTGATTGGGATGAAGTTCAATCCTTGGCTACAGTTCCTCTTTCATTCGTATGCATTGGCGCTAATTGGAGACTTGATGAGCTTGAAGATGTTTCCAAGGTTTTGAAGCTAATAACTTTTCAAGGACTCAACATTTTTGCCATGTCAAAATATAAAATGTTGTTATCCAGTGCACAGTCTAATTACACTGTACTATGTGGAATTCCCCTTTAAGTTGAGGCTGCACTATTGTCTTTTTCCTGCTTGGTTTAACAGCACCGCATGGATGCTAAACTCAAAAAAAGTAATAATATCAGGTCTTCTGGGGTCTTCATAAAGATGGCTGTCATTAGGAGATGAGAGACCAGTAATTACTAAAGATAATTAAACTCAGAAGGTGCACGGGGGAGATGGCCCTGCTGAAAATTGGGGAGGGAAGTATTACAAGTGAACAGGAGACACATCAGTGACAGTCAGCATACTTGTTTATTAAACTACCATATATTAGCTGCCCTTAAAGCACTCTTAAACAGGCTCTTTATGAGACCAGAGAGGTACAATTGATTGGAGAAAAATAAATGGAAGACTAACAGTGAGAGAGGAAGCAATTTAGAGCAGGTCGAATAAGTAGATCTAAAGATAGGAGCCTCTGTATTTTGAGCTGACGTTACTAAAGCAGTTTTAAGTGAGCAAGTGCTTCCTATATTAGCAATTCAGCTAACATAAGTTCATAGTCTTTGATAGGAAGACTCTTTGCTTATTATTTAAAGAGCACAGATAATGGTTAGCTGAAAGAGGGGCCACATATACCCCTATTTATTTATTTTTACAATTGCATTTAACTGGAGAAAATGTGCATGCATCATTCTGTTGCTAATGTATTATTACTGAGTATGTCTCTACCATAGTCATGGTCTATTATCCTACTATAATATTATAATGTATTTATACAGTGCAGACATCTTCCCCAGCACTTTACTCGGTACATTGTCATGTCACATGGGAGGCTGAACGTGGTGAATCTAGCGCCTGTCAGCTGCTCCCGTGCACTGGCCTGGCAGGCACTTGCTAGCACTCAATAGAGCTAGCAGAGAGGCGGCCACCCCATTGATTCCCAACTGTGCATGGCTGAATAACTGAGACACGAGGAGTTACAAATGCTGCCATTCAGCTGTTCAGTGGCCGGCAGATGCAAGGCTGAACTGCTATCTCTACTATGCTCATACTTTATAGTCCCTACCGTAGTTTCAGGCCAATATTATGGGAGAAGGGAGCTGATTAAACTATCTCTGTTTTTAAAATGTGTAAGAAGACTGGATTGATGCGGGAAGTTTGTGCGCCCTCGGTTAAGGTTAGGCGTGTGTGTGTGGGGAGGGGGTGGGGTTGGCTAGGTTGGTAAGGTTAGGCATGGAGGGGGGTTGTTTAAAGGCTAGGCGTGGGGAGAAGAGGGGGGTAAAGGATACTAGACCCGAAAAAGGCTCTGGTATCCTAGCGCATACATATTGATGCCCGATTCCACCGACCCAGAACAGGCTGCCGGAGGGGCTTTAGGTATGGAAGAAGGTGGTACAGAGGAGAACGGGAGGAGTGCGGTGGCCATCAGGACAGCTCCCCATACATGCCTGCTCCGCCCTTTTCTCCAAACCCCTTTTCGGCACTGGTATCTTTAACGTTAGATGTGGGGGGTTAAGGTTCAGGTGTGGGGTGTAGATGGTTATGGTTAGGTGTGAGGAGGTATTTTTAAGTGTTAGGCAGTTGTGATTGGTTTTGCATCGGTAAGGAACAGTTCTGTGTGAGCGTAGTGTTAGGTTAATTGGTAGTAAAATATCTGTATTCTTTTGCGATTTTTCAATGCAATAATTTACAATTTTAAAATGTAGAGCATAGGTACATTTTACCAATATTCTACTAGCCTAAATTGGGGCCCAAGTTTCCTCATCATTTTTCATGAATGCAACTAGAGTACCCATGGTATACCCACCAAACACAGACATAACATGCAAACTGCATGCAGCTTGTATCCTGGTCCAGATGTGAACCTGGGATTATAATGCTGCAAATCAAGTGGGCTAGCCTCTAGTCCTCTTTTACGGTTTTTGTAAGATTTCATACACACCAGAGGTCCCTGACCATGTGCCTGTTAACATACTCAGTCTCCTTCTTCAATGCACCCCTATTCCCTCCTTCTCCTTATGAGTATAGTGGTACCCACAGTGGAGCTGTTCACAAGATGGGTGGTATCAACTGTACTACACTTTGAAGTAGAGATAATCCAGAGTCTGGATGATACTTTTCCAAGTTGCAAATTTGTTGCGAATGGAACGTGGAGAGCCAATCAAAGCTAGTAGTTGCTGACTTTGTTTGCCTCTTTTTCAAGCTTTGGGCTTGAAAAAACTTGGAAAATGTATCTAGTGAGACTTTTATCTTGGGGCAGGGATAACAGGAAATGCACAAAACAGAAACTATTCGGGTGGTGAGGACCTGGTCACCAATGATCCCCTACAACATTTCCCAACATTATTTTAAATGTGTAATTCTTTATAATTACATTTCACAGTTGTTCACTATGGCTTTAAGGGGGCCATAAAATGGTTGATTTCATTTTCTTTTAGTGTATATTTGAATTCAGTAAAATGACTGATTGTATGCTAATCAAATTTTCTTATCTCACTTGATGGGTTTTGATCACTTTTGTGGAATTAAATTGAACTACGAGAAATGTTGATTTGCTGGGCTGGAAAATTGAAATCTAATTAGATCACACTGGTGGGCCTATACCTCCCTGAGCTTTCAGATTGAAATATACTTACAGATATTTTGGTTAAAACTTCTCAGTACTCCAGAGTGTTAATGTTCGGAGACTTTAATTCAGTGATGAATCACATCTTAGACTAGCTACGTTGGTAAATGAAATGAAATGTAGATCTTGGGAAAGCAATAGATGCAGTATAACTGGACTTTACAACTGCCTGGTACAGAAGCTGAGGATACAGGGACTATGAGAAAATGTTTGCATGTGGATAGAGTAAAGGAGAGACGGCAAAGAGTGATGGTAAATGGATCATGTTCAAAATGGGAAACTTTTATGAGTGGGGGCCCGCAAGGTTCAGTACTAGGTCCAATCCTGTTTAATTTATTTATGATGACTTAGTAGATGGAATAGAGAGTAATTTAGCCACCTTCGCAGATGATACACAATTATGCAGAGCTATCAACACTAAGCAGAATAGTAATATATTGGTATAGTATAGTGGCAATCGCTATATAGGAATGCAGATGAAATTTAATATTGATAAATTTAAAGCCATGCACCTTGGTATAGCACCATATTAAATAAATGGCATACAGCTGGAAACATCAGACTTGGAGAAGGGCTTGGGAATTTCTTTTTTGGAGTAGGATCTATTCCACCAGGTTTGAAGGACAAGTATAACTACTTGTCATTGGCATATCAGTGGTACGTCAGGCCATATTGTTGGATGATTGTACTAAGTGGTACAATGTAGATTGCAAATAGCACTGAGGATAGGATTGAGCCTTGTGGCACTCCAAATTTTAGAAGTGCAAGGTTGGACATGACAGGTCCTACCTTGGACCTGTCAGGACAGGGGCGTTGCTGGGGCGTTGCTAGCCCCAAAGATCAGTGGTACATGCCCCTGACCTATTCTAGGGTGCCCTGAATGACCCCCAGGCAAAATAGAGGCAAAACAGCACCCAGCATGGCACCATACAGTACTCAGCATGCCCAACAGAGGCACCACAGCACCCAGCATGGCACTTCACAGCACCCAGCATGGCACCACAGCGCCCACTGTGTCACCTCCTATTTATGTGAGGTGCTGGATTTTTTTTGTATTTATGGATTTATTAATGCTGGGTAGGCCTACTCAGACCGCTGTTGAGTTCATGTCAATTTGGCTCCACCAATGACCTCACCCACGTTCTGGTGCATGGCCACACCCATTTTTTGGCCCAAAAGTGCCCCGGATCTCTTAGGTTGCTAGCAACGCCTCTTCCTAGGGATACTCTCTGTGTTCTGTCAGTCCATAAAGATCTGAACCACTGGAGGACTGAGCGATTGATGCCACAATATTCCTGCAATCTGTTGAGCAGGATTTCATGGTCAACTGTATCAAAAGCTGCTGAGAGATCCAATAGGATTAGGATGGGAAAACAAGCATGCAGCTAATCCAATGTTCATGCCCTTTCCCTTGCCTAACCCTTGTGACCTTCACAGCCTGGGAGCCCATCTTACAAGGGTCAGAAAACAAGTGTGGCCATCATAATCTTCGCAACCATAACGAGTGTAGCCACAAAAACACCTGATCTGAAGGATGGACCCCTTTATCAGAGGGAATAAAATAGTAGTTGGGCTCCCTTACAGCTCTGGCCCTCCCTGCAGTTGCAGTGGCTGCTCCCTTGTCCACTGCTCTTGCTGTCAGAGCAGTGTGATCCAAGCACATGACAAACAGAAGGAGTAACCAGCAGCGACCGCAGCCGAGGTTAGCTCCAAGATCCAGACCAGAGGAATCCACTGCCACTAACGCTAGGGCAAGTGCGATTCAGACAGACAGAACAGAAGGATCCACAGCACTAGCAAAAGTGACTAGCGCGATCCAGGAAGACAGAACAGAAGGATCAACAGCACTAGCGCAGGATGCCAGTGCGATCCAGGTACAGAGTAGCAGGACAGAAGGATCCACAGCACTAGCGCAGGATGCTAGTACGATCCAGGGAGGCAGAACAGAAGGATCCACAGCACTAGCGAAAGGAGGCTAGCACGATCCAGGGAAACAGATCAGAAGGGGCTACCAGCAACAACCGCTGTTGCGGTTACCACCCAGACACACAGAGCGATTTCCTGTCGCTGGGACAGGACAATCGCAACAGACAAACAAAACAGATAAACAATCCTAACTGCACTAGGGAAACCTGCCTAGTGCAAGTTCCAGGAATAACTCTAAGCTGATCTTCAAACAAAGAGCATGGCTGACACTCCTCCAGGAGTGTTTCACAGGAAGGAGTCCTTATGACCAGCCAAGCATTGTGGGAAACACATAGTACTTATAGAGCAAGCCCACAATGGATGTGACTAGGCAATTTGCATGATAAACGTATGCAAATTCCTCTGCAGCAAGCTGCAGAACTGACAAAAGGACTCTCTTAAAGACACCTGCAGAATGCAGACCTGAACAGTGGTCAAAAAGCTGCCTGTCTGCACAGGCAGCTGAGCAGATTCTCACAGTACCCCCCCTTCTAGGGTCGAATTCCAGACGACCCTCAAAACTGATATCTCCAAACCACTTTAACAGAAGACTCATGAAGCTCGGGACAGCCCGACAAGGTCCAATTCCAGAGTCAGTCCACCCGAAACCGATCTCATCGGAAACAGAAGCCACCGAAACATGCCCATCAGCACTACAAGTCTCAGCGTAACACCCATCAGGACTGTGGATACCAGAGAAGAAGTCATCGACACCCTCCAGACAATACCCACCACCTTCCAAGGAGCGTCCGAAAATACCAAATCTGCCACAAAACCTGTTCGAAGTGTCTCTTTCAAAACAAAAGCCGCTGTTGATCGTATTCAGGGTACCAAGCAAAACTTCTCTCGGAATCTCCCAGAACGCCTTGAAGCTCCGCAGAGATTCCAAGAAGCCATAACACTCACCAGGCTCACATGGAGAGCTACCAAGCACCCCCATGGAACCTATGACAGTTCCAGATTCAGAATTAGCAGGAGACCCATCAAGATCAGGACTTTCAGGGACCACTTCTGGGCATGCAAGCAGGCAGGCTAAATCAGAACATGTCTCCACTGAGGAAGCATCTGAGTACGCTGGTAACCGAGGCACACTTGGGCTTTCTGGGTCACAGAGCACACTGGGGTACACCAGCACAGGAGAAACCTCAGGACATGTCGGGGAACTGCCCACCTCAGAGTTCGGCGCGACCAGACCAAAACCAGAACCGGGCAGAAAATCATCACGAGTAGAGGTCACAGGTACTGGTATTTCAAAAGAAGACTCGGTCTCAGGCTTAGTAATCTCAATGACTGTAATGGTATCTGACAGAAATTCATCATTGACTGCACATGACTGAAGCTCCACCAGAGCTGAAAAGGTAGTCAGCAAGGCAGCAATGCCTACGGAAGAGGGCAACACCTCAGAAGGACTTGGGGGGCAGGAGACATCTCCCACAAGTTCTGCACCCTTTGGGAGGAACTCGGAGACCTCCAGAACATCAAACAAGACCTCAGGAACATCATTTTCCAGGTTTTCTAAGAAGGATTCTGAACTATCCATGTTACAGGGCAAAACTGGAACTTTATCTTGTGAACAGGGCAGATGTCCCAAGAATGGTTCCACCATAACCTGAGACTGAACTTCATCATAATTAGCGGGATGTACAGGAATATTTACTGGAACACACACTGACTCCCTAACTTCATTCTCACTGTACCCAGAATTCTGTGTGGCAGTCAAACTAGCTTGTAACTCCAAAACTGCAGAAAAACAGGTGAGTATAGTGGCAATACCTAGACGAGCCTCTAGGGACACTGCAGGGGAGCCTAAGCAAGGCCACATTGACTCATCCAGAGTACAGGGTGCAGAATCAGCACTTCCCTCAGAGCAAGAAAGGGGCTCACAAACGTCAGTGTGAAAGGAAAACATGTTTTCATTCATGGTACAGGGCAGGTTCAGAGAAAGCGTCTCTGAACAAGACAAAGAAGGTTCAGCATCAGATTCGCAAAACCGAAGCGCTGTCTCACTCTTAGATTCGGCTAACAATGTCGAATCCGAGGAATCAGAACGCAAAACCTGCGAATCAAAAATCACTTTAGGTTGTGAAACTGACGCTTCCATAGCGCAAACCTCAGCGATCTGCGGAGCAGACTGCAAGGCATCTAGGACCGAAACACTGGAGCAACTGTCATCAGGAAACGGGCCACTACAGGTGTGAACAGGGTGAGACAGAGACTCATTTGCAGAATAAATAGCGACATCAACAGGATAAACTTTATTAGGCATATTAATTTTACTTTTGACGCTGCATAGTCGAGAAATTTTCCCCATAGCAGGGTCACAGACGGAAGATCTCAAAGATCTGTTTCTAAATGAAAAAGGATCCCACACATCCTTGAGGAAACCGGCAGACTCATGCCGATCATAATCTGCAGGAACATCCGAGAAACAGGCATCAGATCGCACAGATTCAAACTGCACACTGTCAGGAGAGAATCCTTCAAGATTCGCACAGGAATCAACCACAGCGGCACACTCATTCATTTCAGATTGCACAAAGTCAAAAATCTCATGCTTTACCCTAGAAAGGCAGGAACAATCATCCGACAACAATGTCTCTTTATTGGAATCAATTGATTGGTGTGTGTGCAACTCATCCAAAATCGTCTGCCACATATAAATCACCAGATCCACATCACCCTCGTCACATTCATTGGAATCAATCAAAAGGTACATAGAATCGAGACAATCATTCAAGACATCCTCGCTTTTTGCGATGTAAAAATCGCAAAAGGCTTTCCAATCAAAATCAAATTCTTCCAGCAAGGCCCCAACATCCCAGGAAGCAAATGGGGGTTCAAACAGGCCAGTATCCAGATAATCTCCATATGGGTGGAGTTCAGGAACAAGAACAGATTTTTTAACTGCTTTAATATAGTAGGATCCACATAAGCTTTGGATTAGGGCAAAAAAGCCGGAGACGGAACAACATCATTGTAAACATCAATAGGGAGTGTTTTATTCCGATGCTTGCGTTTTTTAGTTTTTTTCTTTTTAGCCACTTTGCATGTCTGCTGTTTAAAACCTGAAGTGGCAACAGACACATTGAACTGATTGTCATACTGAAAAGTTTTGCATGGAAGGGAAAGATCAGCTGACTTATCAGCAGCTACACATTCAATCAGAGCAGGTGGTAAGCCAGGCATTTTAAACCAGTGAGAGAATATCACTGCAAGAAACTGATACAGATTACCATTCCAAGAATTGTGTTTTAGCACATCATACGCCCAGGTGAACAAATAGTCTTTTAAGAGCACATAGGCAAACTGAAGAGCCAATGTGGACGGATCAGTAATCTGAAAGGTGGGATTCAGACAAAACCTCACACATTCAGAAAGAAATTCCGCTTTGGTCTCTGAGTTTAGCCTTTTAAAGCTCTTAAAGATACAGGACCCAAACTCGACAAAATCGTACAAATCAGAAATTCCCTCTACACTTGGAATTTTGGTTGGGCTGGTCATACTGTAACGACTGTGGAACTTTCTCCGTGATCAGCGCACAACGCGTGCGCTGATATGGCGGAAATCCTCCACAAGCGTATATTTTCAGGAACCCAGCAAAAGGTGCTACGCACCCGTAGAGGGAAATTCCTGTCGGCAGATGGCGCTGGGGAGTGCAGAGGAACCTATCCTCTGTACCTCCACAAATGCCAGACAGGAATTGTACGACGCGCAGAACGCAATCGCAAGAGAAGCGATTGCGAATGAGAAAGAGCAAAGGGACAGATTGTATGTGTGTGCGCCAACCTAGTCGCCACCTCGCGACAGTGCACACACAACAGCAGATATGAAATAGGAACACGATCGCGAGAGGTGCGATCGCCAGACGTGACACAAGGCAGATCAGAACAGAATACGAGGATAGCAAAGGCACAGCAAATAATACAATGAGAATAACAAGGAAAATAACAAACGCTAACTGAACGCGAACACCGCACTCATTCGCAACAGTGCACGCGTTCGTGCGCGGTCTCCACGTGATAAGCACAATAGAGACAAGCACGCCTAACTAACCAAGACAAGACAGACACCACACAAACGCGCTTGCTACACGGTTGCCTTACCGCAGGCACCAACAAGCGCACGCAAACAGACAGACAACGAGAATCGATCAAACAGGAACCACTGCTCTTACCGTCAGAGCCAAGATGCCGTCTGGATCTTGGAGTTAGCTCCAAGATCCAGACCAGAGGAATCCACTGCCACTAACGCTAGGGCAAGTGCGATTCAGACAGACAGAACAGAAGGATCCACAGCACTAGCAAAAGTGACTAGCGCGATCCAGGAAGACAGAACAGAAGGATCCACAGCACTAGCGCAGGATGCCAGTGCGATCCAGGTACAGAGTAGCAGGACAGAAGGATCCACAGCACTAGCGCAGGATGCTAGTACGATCCAGGGAGGCAGAACAGAAGGATCCACAGCACTAGCGAAAGGAGGCTAGCACGATCCAGGGAAACAGATCAGAAGGGGCTACCAGCAACAACCGCTGTTGCGGTTACCACCCAGACACACAGAACGATTTCCTGTCGCTGGGACAGGACAATCGCAACAGACAAACAAAACAGATAAACAATCCTAACTGCACTAGGGAAACCTGCCTAGTGCAAGTTCCAGGAATAACTTAAAGCTGATCTTCAAACAAAGAGCATGGCTGACACTCCTCCAGGAGTGTTTCACAGGAAGGAGTCCTTATGACCAGCCAAGCATTGTGGGAAACACATAGTACTTATAGAGCAAGCCCACAATGGATGTGACTAGGCAATTTGCATGATAAACGTATGCAAATTCCTCTGCAGCAAGCTGCAGAACTGACAAAAGGTCTCTCTTAAAGAGACCTGCAGAATGCAGACCTGAACAGTGGTCAAAAAGCTGCCTGTCTGCACAGGCAGCTGAGCAGATTCTCACACCCTGCTTGTCAGATCTGACAAGATTGTCAGAAACACCTGATCTGCTGCATGCTTGTTCAGGGTCTATTGCTAACAGTATTAGAGGCAGAGAATCAGCAGGATAGCCAGGCAACTGGTGTTGCTTAAAAGGAAATAAATATGGCAGCCTCCATGTACCTCTCACTTGAGTTATTCTCTAATCTCTGGAGATGGAAGAGGTGAGATGAACATGATAATGTGATCTGCTCTGTGTTGAGGAGTTCAACTTCCACTCTACAGGCAACTGCGTGCTTTGTGCGCAGATGTCTGGGTCATGTATCTGACTTTTCCAAAGGGAATTTCTCTGGCACAGCTGCATCAAATATATTAAAAATAAAAGTAATGACATGATATCCTAATTACCTTCATTAACAAAGAAAAATCTGAGTAGATGAACAATGGGTTGAAGAGATTCCTACTCCTCTGCTGTTACATTTTCCAGACAATAAAAAGGCGTACTGATGGAAGCAAATGAAGAGTGCAACAGAGGCCAAGAAACAAATTTATTACCAACAACACGCAAGCTACTTATGAAACATGGCAAACTGCCCTGAAAGATCCTTCACTCAAAAGAATTGAAGCTGCACGTAAATGTCAGCTATGTAAATCACAAAGAATGTCTGAGCAAGGGGCCAGAACTCGGAGGCTATTAGCACGGTTGGTTAGAGATGCAAATTAATAAACTACCATTCTGATTCAGAAGGGAAACTGGGACCATGGGAAAATCAGCTATCCAGATCAAAAAGGCATTTCAAAATTATTATTAGTGCCAAATACTGTGTGGAAACTTAAAATCATACTAAGACCATGTTTCTTTACCACAAGCTGAGAGGAAAGATGCTTGCCAGCTAAACTTTAACAATACAGGAGGTTCAGATTGTCCTCAATACAGTCATTACTGTATTTTTGGACTATAAGACTCACTTTTTCTCCCTAAAAAGTGGGGGAATAAAGTCACTGTGTCTTATAGTCCAAATGCAGGATTTCCTGACTTGTGAACGCCTTCCAATACGAACCTCCAACCCACCGCAATGTTGGGGACTCCCTGTACTGTGCCTATGCAGAGGAGGACACAAAGGGGTACAGAGGAGGACACAAGGGGACACAAAGGGGCGTAGAGGAGGTCACAAGGAGGACAGAGGCAGACACATGGGGACACAGGAGGACACAAGGGGGGCAGAGGAGGACACAGGGAGACACAAGAGGTACAAGGGGCATGAGGTATAAAGGGGCATAATCCATAAAATGCCCCTTCACCATGCATGCACCAGGTTTAATATATATATTTTTCCCCTGGTTTTTGTCCTCTAAACCTCAGTGCATTTTATGGTCAGGAGTGTCTTATAGTCCGAAAAATTTGGTAATGTTATACCACGTTTCTTTACACTCCCTTCTTCACTTATAAAGGACTTAATAATGGTAATTTCTAAAAGTAGCAAGGGCCCCCAGAAATGTACATCCTAAAGGCTGTTCTTGCTAAATCAGAAAAACAAAAGTTTGTTTTCTTAAAACAGAAAGAATTTGCGATAACTCAGGTTGGAGTGAGCTTGAGATGTCTCCCAGGGCACCACTGCTGAATATATGCAAATTAACCATTGTACCCTTAAAAGCTAAACACGCCTCCAGAACCGCTGGAATGCAATGATGTGTCAGCTTGTTAATTTGTACAGAGCCAGAATAATCCAACATGCATACAGACTGTTTCGGATTGTTTGATCCTCATCAGTGCATGGCATGGATTAATTTGGCACCTGCTAAATCAGGTGGGTATAATTTGGAATATTAGTAAATAGTCTATACAAGGTTCCCAAACATGTTGAGCATGCCAAGCAATCTGGTTTTATACCAAGGAAAGAGTTATGGATATCAACCTATGACTTGACTCACATTTACTAGAATCATACTGCCATGGCAATCTTTGACTCCATGGAATAGCCATGTCTATTGCAGGTCTTGGCTGGCTTTGGGATCCATCCTATTTTCATAATAATATGTCCAGATGTTATATAACACTCCTAGAATCAAGATTAAAACTGGAAGTATACACCCCCTTTTCTTCCTTGGAAGAAGTGTAGGGCATAGGGGTCCTTTATTGTGGTGTTATTTGCCTTGTCCATTGATGCTCTGGCTATAGGGTTAAGAGGTTACAAATAATATACAGAACAAGGACCACAGGTGCATCATATCACCTTCAAGAACTGACTGTTTACTTGCTGCCTAATACTGTATATCCCACTCCTTATATACTCCAGGTACGTTGCAATGACATAATCCGAGTTGTTTACTCAATGTTGTATACTATGGATATATACTTTTTTGTACTAAAGTTGAGAAGCCCTTAGGAGGCGATTTCAGCCCTCTCTCCTGTGATCCCTTCCTACTACAAAGCCCCACTCGCATACTAAACTATAGTGGGCTCATATATAGCCCCTGATGCATTATAAGAGAAAAGGCAAAGAGGTATTAACTACTGATTCGGGTGTAGTTTAATCCTGGGTTAAAGGTCCTTTTAACTGCACAGTTGTGTTTTTTATTTTTTTTTATTTTGTGATTTTAAAATACAGTTACATTTTTTTAAATCTTAGTTATACTGATTATTGTATGCAGTGGCTGAAGAAGGCAGAGGTAATATTATCTGGAAAATTTCCATTAACTGTAAAGTGTTAACTCCAAAAGACAATTAAAACTGGCCGTAATTCTGCCAAATAAATTGTATTAGCTGGTTCTTACAGAAGAACAATGCAGCCTTCCCCAAAGGAGCAGAAAGAGGTTGATAAAATCCATCCAATGATAGTTGCTGATGGGAGGAAGATGAGCAGCACTTTCTGCTTAATTAGGTTACCTTTTTTTCTTTCTGCTAGACTTATTTTACTGGATCCTAGTGGGAGAAGCTGAGAGATGCAGTGCCAGCAATCTGGACGGTATCCACTTTCAGACGATGTTTAGCTGACTCGTTTCAATCACTGGATTCCCAAAGCCTCAGCCTCAAACCCTAAGAAAGTTGGAGCTGCAACACACAGCCATTGTGGTCATAAGCAATCTGCATTAGAGGGCAGTATGATCAGCCTTTTTCAGCACTTCAGCTCCTGGCAGGCTGTGGGGATGTCAGTATAGCTGTACACTGTACTTTCTGAGATCGGTGCTTTAAAATTTTCCCCTGTACCTATTTGTCAGTTAAAAAGACCACTATGGCAAATATTTTGACATTCTGCCCCTAAAACCATTCATGTAATAGCAGGGGGATTACATACGCCGCCTTGAAGACTCTGCCACTCACGGAGAGTGAGAGCAGTGCTGATGGAAAAGAGGGGTCCATGGAAAGAAGCAGAGGATGCACTCGGTAGGTAGGTAAGTATTGTGATGTGTTCAGTAGTCACAGAGGCAGGATAGCTGAAACTAGGTTTATTTACCGGATTCACCAACTTGCTACATAAGCAGTGTCTTCCCTATATGTTCCTAGCCAGGGCAGAACAGGAATCAATATCCCACAACAGTCTAGATAATGTTATGCAGTTATACAAGCTGAAGAGTGTCGTCTACAGGCCAGATGTATGAACACCACATATTGTATATGCACCTCACAGGTATTTTTTTTTTAAGTTTGCCCAGGCATGGGTGTTAAAGTCCATTAGCAGTCTTATCAAGCTGAAGAGGTCATGAGAAGAGGCTCCCCATTGACAAATGAGAATCCTGGATTTGTCTGACATTTAAAAGTGGCATTCCTGAGAAATTATTCTTTTTCTTTCATGTGAACTATACAAAGGATTTTATTCTACTGCTACAATATGAATTACTATAAAAGAAGCAGAATTCCCAATGTTCCAAATTTGTAGTCATTTTGTAGTCATTTGAGAAAGTTATCCTGTGTAGAGACTGAGTTACATCACAACGAACTGATGGTCACACTGCATACAGGGCCAGACTTATTCTTTTTGCCCCCAATCTATCTTGTGCTGATGTTTCCCCTCCCTCCCAACACACATGCCTTTCATGCAGTGTACTCACTTTTTCTACCCCTCATTGGTAGCCCTCCTCTTTTATATTCAGCCCCCATCCAATAGAGCATACCCCACTACCCCATGGCCTATATATCAAACTGTACGCGCAGATAAGCCCTCCCCACTTTTGGCCTAAAAAATAGGCCAAAAGCCATGACCTGCCAATTAACCAACTCCCCCCTCCACGTACAACTTTGCTTCCCATGCAGGGCCGATTTGAAGCATCTTGATGGTTGAAGAGTACAGATGGACGAGCATGCTTTAGCATGTATAGCTTCTTCCCCATGCTCCAGCTTGCTTCCTCTAGTGTCCCATGCAGCTTCTGAACTAGCTACTTGAGCTCCAGGCTCACTGTCATGTGACCGTAGTGTGCCTGGAGCTCTAGTGACCAGCTCAGAAGCTTGCACGGGACACTTGAGGAAGCAATGCATGCTCTGCAGCAAACGCTGCATACAGCCCCCACCCACATCGCCCACAATATATCCCCAATGGATAGGTGACAACCCCCACTTTACACCCAAAATTTGGGTGTCAAAAACTTGGACTATCCCCGGTGATATACAGTATGTGTTTTGACAAAATAAGAAGTTGATTACGATGATGATTATGATGCAGTTAAATAATGCTTCATCATCTTCTACAGCACTGTACAGAAAACGTCAGATAATAAGTAGGATTACCTGGACTATACAGGTCACTCAGCAATGAAGGAGTTAATGGGTCGGTATACCGGCTATTCAGCAATTACTAACTCGCTGTGCTGCGTAAAGAGTGATAGTTTGCTTTCCTCATTAGCACAGGCAGATAACCTAAGTCACGATTTTAATATTCAGCAGCTAATAGTGTCAGTTGGCTGATAATCCGATAACACGCTTTGGATAATTGCGCATCCAGTGTAATTTGGTGCCTGGGAGACAAAATCTAATGTTGTCTATAAAAGCAGATCTGTCAGCCCTACAGAGTTGTGGTTAGGATGGGGTGCCACGGCCCTCATTACTTTGCCTCTTTTTAGCCTTTTTTTTACTAGAATATATTATTCGCTGATGTTAATATTTATTTATATTGGAAAAGCATGAGTTCTAGTACAAAAACATTATGGTGTGGCAGGTACATTACTGGTGGTGAGGCAGAGATATGGCAGGAGATTGACTAGATGTGAGGCAGAGATCTGGCGGGAGCATGACTAGATGTGAGGCAGAGATATGGCAGGAGCATGACTGGATGTGAGGCAGAGATATGGCGGGAGCATGTCTAGATATGAGGCAGAGATCTGGCGGGAGTATGACTGGATGTGAGGCAGAGATATGGCAGGAGCATGACAGGATGTGAGGCAGAGATATGGCAGGACCATGACAGGATGTGAGGTAGCAGTGCAGCTGGTGGTGTGGAAGGAGCATAAATGGAAGTGAGGCAGAGATATGGCAGGAGCATGACTGAATGTGAGGCAGTGGTGTGACTATTGCGTACGTACAAAAAGGGCGTCAGGGAAAAAAGGGCGCGGGGTGTAAACGATAATATTGTTTTGTATTTAGTGTACAAATAATGTTTTAGAAATGTATAAATCATTAAATAATATGTATGAAATCGGCAATAGTGAAAACGTTACTCTTCTCTGTTTCAAACGTGAAACTTAAAATAACGTTTATTAAAAAACTATAATATATGTTTAATCGTTATAATTGTATATTATTGTGATTAACCTTTATTTATGGTTTCTTCTTATAATAAAATCTGAAAATATTGTTTATAACGATGATATAAATATAACTACGTTCGTAATAAGTGCTGTAAAACATTAGTAAGTATTACTAAAATGTTACTAAAACTATACCTAACCCTACTCTCACACAGAACCCTCCCTGTACCTATCCCTAACCCCTAGACCCCCCTGGTGGTACCTAAACCTAAGACTCCCCTGGTGGTGCCAAAACCTAAGACCCCCCTGGTGGTGCCTAAGCCTAAGACTCCCCTGGTGGTGCCTAAACCTAAGACCCCCCTGGTGGTGCCTAAACCTAAGACTCCCCTGGTGGTGCCTAAACCTAAGACCCCCCTGGTGGTGCCTAAACCTAAGACCCCCCTGCTGGTGCCTAAACCTAAGCCCCCGTAGTGTAGAGTGACCAGACGTCCCGGATTGCCCGGGACGCGTCCCGGATTCGGGGTCCGCTGTCCCAGGCAGCATGAGGTCCCGGGAAACGTCCCGCTTTCAGCAGCGGGACGTCCCGGCCTCGGGACTCTTGCCACTCTATACTCATTAACTGGCAGCGGTGTCTATAGACGCTGTGCCAGTTCATTGCCTGCAGCCCCGCTCCAGCCTCCTTCTTCCGGTGTCTGTTCCGACACCAGCAGGCGAGCAGGGCTACAGCAAGATGGCTGCCGAAGCCCTGTACTGGAGACTATTTGTGTCTCCAGTACAGGGCTTCGGGCGCCATCTTGCTGTAGCCCTGTCAGCGCAGGAGACAAGAGAAGGAGCAAGATGGTCCCGGGAGCAGCGCGCCAGAGGCCGGAGACTTCTGCCAGGTGAGTAAATGCTTTCTTTTCCAGGTAAAATGTTTGCCCGCATTGCGTTTCTTTTCCAGGTGAAATGTTTGCCCACATTGCGTTTTTTTTTCCAGGTGAAATGTTTGCCTGCATTGCGGTTTTTTTTCCAGGTGAAATGTTTGCCCGCATTGCGTTTTTTTTCCAGGTGAAATGTTTGCCCGCATTGCGTTTTTTTTCCAGGTGAAATGTTTGCCCGCATCGCGCTTTTTTTTCCAGGTGAAATGTTTGCCCGCATTGCGTTTTTTTTTCCAGGTGAAATGTTTGCCCGCATTGCGTTTCTTTTCCAGGTGAAATGTTTGCCCGCATTGTGGTTTTTTTCCAGGTGAAATGTTTGCCCGCATTGCGTTTTTTTTCCAGGTGAAATGTTTGCCCGCATTGCGTTTTTTTTCCAGGTGAAATAATTGCCCGCATTGCGTTTTTTTTCCAGGTGAAATGTTTGCCCGCATTGCGTTTCTTTTCTGGTGAAATGTTTGCCCGCATTGCGTTTCTTTTCTGGTGAAATGTTTGCCCGCATTGCGTTTATTTTCTGGTGAAATGTTTGCTTGCATTGCGTTTATTTTCTGATGAAATGTTTGCCCGAATTGCGTTTCTTTTCTGATGAAATGTTTGCCCGCATTGCGTTTCTTTTCTGGTGAAATGTTTGCCCCCATTGCGTTAATTTTCTGGTGAAATGTTTGCCCGCATTGCATTTATTTTATACTGACATGTCGCCTGCATTGCATTTATTTTGTGCTGACCATTGCGTTTATTTTCTGGTGTCCGGGGTAACTGTTACTGCATTTATTATTTAATGGTCATAGATGGCTATGTTTGCTGCTTTGTGGTTACGGTATACTATTAGCATCACACAGTTTCTGCACACCCATGATGCAAAGTCTCGTTTGTCCACATAATGGCGTAAACACTGCTTTCTTATGCCCCCCCCCCCCAGTCTTCATCGCTGCGCACTCCTCAGTCCTCCCCACTTTTCGCCGCGGCGCGCTGTAAGCACGAATATGGAAGGAACATGACTGGATGTGAGGCAGAGATATGGCAGGAGCATGACTGGATGTGAGGCAGAGATATGGCAGGAGCATGACTGGATGTGAGGCAGCGGTGTGGCTAGTGGTGTGGCAGGAGCATAACTGTAGGCAGAGATATGGCAGGAGCATGACTGGATGTGAGACAGAGATATGGCAGAAGCATGACTGGATGAGAGGCAGAGATATGGCAGGAGCATGATTGGATGTGAGGCAGAGATATGGCAGGAGCATAACTGGATGAGAGGCAGAGATATGGCAGGAGCATAACTGGATGTGAGGCAGAGATATGGCAGGAGCATGACTGGATGTGAGGCAGAGATATGGCAGCAGGAGCATGACTGGATATGAGGTAGACATATGGCAGGAGCATGACTGGATGTGAGGCAGAGATATAGCAGGAGCATGACTGGATGTGAGGCAGAGATATGGCAGGAGCATGACTGGATGTGAGGCAGCGGTGTGGCTAGTGGTGTGGCAGGAGCATAACTGTAGGCAGAGATATGGCAGGAGCAATTTGGTGCACAGTGAAGCTGAAAAACGGACCCACATGGAATTACTATTCCCCCTCCAAGTTGTAGCAACTCGGAAGACACGTGATTCGAGAACTGGCTATTAAACTTTTTTTGTTTTTTTTTACTAATTTGTGCGGCGGTATTGCAGCCAAGAACAGAAATGGCAGCTTCCATGTTTTTTTATGACCGTTGTATTGACTAGTAGCAAAGCTGTGTATTTAGCTCTGTGAAAATCAAGGCATACGACAGCCTTTCTAGTCCTTTTCTTAGATGAGTAAAGTATGCCATTTCAAGTTAAACAGTGCAAGTTTTGTGGAAATCCTCAGAGATTGCTAATCTGCTCTGCTGAGATGCTAATTACCCCACCTGTGGTTTTCCTTGCAAACCATGCACTGGTGATGGGTCTTGAGGAGACAGTTGGGGAACTCTGCTTTAGAGCATACATGCCTTTTAACCACTTCCCGACCGCCTAACGCACAGAGGCGGCCGGGAAGTGGAGCCCTTAAGGACCGGCTCACCCACAGAGGCGGTGGTCCATTTAAGGGCATGGGCGGAGCGATCGCGTCATCCGTGACGCGATCCTCCGCCGGCGCCTGTCACCGCTCGCCTGCCGCAACATCCCGCCGGCTATACGGAAGCGCCGGCAGGATGTTAACCCCGCGATCGCCGCATACAAAGTGTATAATACACTTTGTAATGTTTACAAAGTGTATTATACAGGCTGCCTCCTGCCCTGGTGGCCCCAGTGTCCGAGGGACCACCAGGGCAGGCTGCAGCCACCCTAGTCTGCACCCAAGCACACTGATTTCTCCCCCCCCTGCCCCAGATCGCCCACAGCACCCCTCAGACCCCCCCTGCCCACCCCCAGACCCCTGTTTGCACCCAATCACCCCCCTAATCACCCATCAATCACTCCCTGTCACTATCTGTCAACGCTATTTTTTTTTATCTCCCCCCCCCCTGCCCACTGCCCCCTCCTGATCACCCCCCACCCCTCAGATTCTCCCCCCCCCCTGTGTACTGTATGCATCTATCCCCCCTGATCACCTGTCAATCACCTGTCAATCACCTGTCAATCACCCGTCAATCACCTGTCAATCACCCATCAATCACCCCCTGTCACTGCCACCCATCAATCAGCCCCTAACCTGCCCCTTGCGGGCAATCTGATCACCCACCCACACCAATAGATCGCCCGCAGATCCGACATCAGATCACCACCCAAACGCAGTGTTTACATCTATTCTCTCCTCTAAACACCCACTAATTACCCATCAATCACCCATCAATCACCCCCTATCACCACCTGTCACTGTTACCCATCAGATCAGACCCTAATCTGCCCCTTGCAGGCACCCAATCACCCGCCTACACGCTCAGATTGCCCTCAGACCCCCCCCCCCTTATCAATTCGCCAGTGCAATATTTACATCTGTTCTTCCCTGTAATAACCCACTGATCACCTGTCAATCACCTGTCAATCACCCATCAATCACCCCCTGTCACTGCCACCCATCAATCACCCCCTGTCACTGCCACCCATCAATCAGCCCCTAACCTGCCCCTTGCGGGCAATCTGATCACCCACCCACACCAATAGATCGCCCGCAGATCCGACATCAGATCACCACCCAAACGCAGTGTTTACATCTATTGTCTCCTCTAAACACCCACTAATTACCCATCAATCACCCCCTATCACCACCTGTCACTGTTACCCATCAGATCAGACCCTAATCTGCCCCTTGCGGGCACCCAATTACCCGCCTACATGCTCAGATTGCCCTCAGCCCCCCCCCCCTTATCAATTCGCCAGGGCATTATTTACATCTGTCCTTCCCTGTAATAACCCACTGATCACCTGTCAATCACCCATCAATCACCCCCTGTCACTGCCACCCATCAATCACCCCCTGTCACTGCCACCCATCAATCAGCCCCTAACCTGCCCCTTGCGGGCAATCTGATCACCCACCCACACCAATAGATCGCCCGCAGATCCGACATCAGATCACCACCCAAGCGCAGTGTTTACATCTATTCTCTCCTCTAAACACCCACTAATTACCCATCAATCACCCATCAATCACCCCCTATCACCACCTGTCACTGTTACCCATCAGATCAGACCCTAATCTGCCCCTTGCGGGCACCCAATCACCTGCCTACACGCTCAGATTGCCCTCAGACCCCCCCCTTATCAATTCGCCAGTGCATTAGTTACATCTGTTCTTCCCTGTAATAACCCACTGATCACTTGTCAATCACCCATCAATCACCCCCTGTCACTGCCACCCATCAATCACCCCCTGGCACTGCCACCCATCAATCACCCCCTGTCACTGCCACTCATCAATCAGCCCCTAACCTACCCCTTGCGGGCAATCTGATCACCCACCCACACCAATAGTTCGCCCGCAGATCCGACGTCAGATCACCTCCCAAGGGCAGTGTTTATATCTGTTCTCTACCCTAAACACCCACTAATTACCCATCAATCACCCCCTGTCACTGCTACCTATCAGATTAGACCCCTATCTGCCCCTAGGGCACTCAATCCCCCGCCCACACCCTCAGAATGCCCTCAGGCCCCAGCCCTGATCACCTCGCCAGTGCATTGCTTGCATCTATTCCCCCCTCTAATCACACCTTGAGACACCCATCAATCACCTCCTGTCACCCCCTAGCACACCTACCTATCAGATCATGCCCTAATTTTCCCCGTGTGGGCTCCTGATCACTCGGCCAAACCCTCAGATCCCCCTCAGACCCTCTTCCGATCACCTCCCCAGTGCATTGATTGCATCTATTTTCCCCTCTAACCACCCCCTGAGACACCCATCAATCACCTCCTGTCACCCCCCTAGCACTCCTATCCATCAGGCCCAATACAACCTGTCATCTAAAAGGCCACCCTGCATATGACCGGTTCCACAAAATTCGCCCCCTCATAGACCACCTGTCATCAAAATTTGCAGATGCTTATACCCCTGAACAGTCATTTTGAGACATTTGGTTTCCAGACTACTCACGGTTTTGGGCCCGTAAAATGCCAGGGCGGTATAGGAACCCCAGAAACGGACCCCATTTTAGAAAAAAGACACCCCAATGTATTCTGTTAGGTGTATGACGAGTTCATAGAAGATTTTATTTTTTGTCAAAAGTTAGCGGAAATTGATTTTTGTTTTTTTTTCACAAAGTGTCATTTTTCACTAACTTGTGACAAAAAATAAAATCTTCTATGAACTCGCCATACACCTAACGGAATACCTTGGGGTGTCTTCTTTCTAAAATGGGGTCACTTGTGGGGTTCCTATACTGCCCTGGCATTTTAGGGGCCCTAAACCGTGAGGAGTAGTCTAGAAAACAAATGCCTCAAAATGACCTGTGATTAGGACGTTGGGCCCCTTAGCGCACCTAGGCTGCAAAAAAGTGTCACACATGTGGTATCGCCGTACTCAGGAGAAGTAGTATAATGTGTTATGGGGTGTACTTTTACACATACCCATGCTGGGTGGGAGAAATCTCTCTGTAAATGGACAATTGTGTGTAAAAAAAATCAAACAATTGTCATTTACAGAGGTATTTCTCCCACCCAGCATGGGTATGTGTAAAAATACACCCCAAAACACATTATACTACATCTCCCGAGTACGGCGATACCACATGATTGGCACTTTTTTGCAGCCTAACTGCGCTAAGGGGCCCAAAGTCCAATGAGTACCTTTAAGATTTCACAGGTCATTTTTGTTTCAAGACTACTCCTCACGGTTTAGGGCCCCTAAAATGCCAGGGCAGTATAGGAACCCCACAAATGACCCCATTCTAGAAAGAAGACACCCAAACGTATTCCGTTAGGAGTATGGTGAGTTCATAGAAGATTTTATTTTTTGTCACAAGTTAGCGGAAAATGACACTTTGTGAAAAAAAACTATTAAAATCAATTTCCGCTAACTTGTGACAAAAAAATTAAAACTTCTATGAACTCACCATACTCCTAACGGAATACCTTGGGGTGTCTTCTTTCTAAAATGGGGTCATTAGTGGGGTTCCTATACTGCCCTGGCATTTTAGGGGCCCTAAACCGTGAGGAGTAGTCTTGAAACAAAAATGACCTGTTAAATCCTAAAGGTACTCATTGGACTTTGGGCCCTTTAGCGCAGTTAGGGTGCAAAAAAGTGCCACACATGTGGTATCGCCATTTTCGGGAGAAGTAGTACAATGTGTTTTGGGGTGTATTTTTACACATACCCATGCTGGGTGGGAGAAATACCGCTGTAAATGGACAATTGTGTGTAAAAAAATCAAAAGATTGTCATTTACAGAGGTGTTTCTCCCACCCAGCATGGGTATGTGTAAAAATACACCCCAAAACACATTGTACTACTTCTCCCGAGTACGGCGATACCACATGTGTGGCACTTTTTTGCACCCTAACTGCGCTAAAGGGCCCAAAGTCCAATGAGTACCTTTAGGATTTCACAGGTCATTTTGAGAAATTTCGTTTCAAGACTACTCCTCACGGTTCAGGGCCCCTAAAATGCCAGGGCAGTATAGGAACCCCACAAATGACCCCATTTTAGAAAGAAGACACCCCAAGGTATTCCGTTTAGTAGTATGGCGAGTTCATAGAAGATTTTATTTTTATGTGTTTTGGGGTGTATTTTTACACATACCCATGCTGGGTGGGAGAAATACCGCTGTAAATGGACAATTGTGTGTAAAAAAATCAAAAGATTGTCATTTACAGAGGTGTTTCTCCCACCCAGCATGGGTATGTGTAAAAATACACCCCAAAACACATTGTACTACTTCTCCCGAGTACGGCGATACCACATGTGTGGCACTTTTTTGCACCCTAACTGCGCTAAAGGGCCCAAAGTCCAATGAGTACCTTTAGGATTTCACAGGTCATTTTGAGAAATTTCGTTTCAAGACTACTCCTCACGGTTTAGGGCCCCTAAAATGCCAGGGCAGTATAGGAACCCCACAAATGACCCCATTTTAGAAAGAAGACACCCCAAGGTATTCCGTTAGTAGTATGGCGAGTTCATAGAAGATTTTATTTTTTGTCACAAGTTAGCGGAAATTGATTTTAATTGTGCTTTTTCACAAAGTGTCATTTTCCGCTAACTTGTGACAAAAAATAAAATCTTCTATGAACTCACCATACTCCTAACGGAATACCTTGGGGTGTCTTCTTTCTAAAATGGGGTCATTTGTGGGGTTCCTATACTGCCCTGGCATTTTAGGGGCCCTGAACCGTGAGGAGTAGTCTTGAAACTAAATTTCTCAAAATGACCTGTGAAATCCTAAAGGTACTCATTGGACTTTGGGCCCTTTAGCGCAGTTAGGGTGCAAAAAAGTGCCACACATGTGGTATCGCCGTACTCAGGAGAAGTATTATAATGTGTTTTGGGGTGTATTTTTGCACATACCCATGCTGAGTGGGAGAAAGATCTCTGTAAATGGACAATTGTGTGTAAAAAAAATTAACAAATTGTCATTTACAGAGATATTTCTCCCACCCAGCATGGGTATGTGTAAAAATACACCCCAAAACACATTATACTACTTCTCCTGAGTACGGCAATACCACATGTGTGGCACTTTTTTGCAGCCTAACTGCGCTAAGGGGTTTAAAGTCCAATGAGCACCTTTAGGCTTTACAGGGGTGCTTACAATTTAGCACCCCCCAAAATGTCAGGACAGTAAACACACCACACAAATGACCCCATTTTGGAAAGTAGACCCTTCAAGGTATTCAGAGAGGGGCATGGTGAGTCCGTGGCAGATTTCATTTTTTTTTGTCGCAAGTTAGAAGAAATGGAAACTTTTTTTTTTTTTTTTTTCTCCCAAAGTGTCATTTTCCGCTTACTTGTGACAAAAAATAATATCTTCTATGAACTCACTATGCCTCTCAGTGAATACTTTGGGATGTCTTCTTTACAAAATGGGGTCATTTGGGGGGTATTTATACTATCCTGGAATTCTAGCCCCTCATGAAACATTACAGGGGGTCAGAAAAGTCATAGATGCTTGAAAATGGGAAAATTCACTTTTTGCACCATAGTTTGTAAACGCTATAACTTTTACCCAAACCAATAAATATACACTGAATGGGTTTTTTTTAATCAAAAACATGTTTGTCCACATTTTTCGCGCTGCATGTATACAGAAATTTTACTTTATTTAAAAACTGTCAGCACAGAAAGTTAAAAAAAATCATTTTTTTGCCAAAATTCATGTCTTTTTTGATGAATATAATAAAAAGTAAAAATCGCAGGAGCAATCAAATAGCACCAAAAGAAAGCTTTATTAGTGACAAGAAAATGAGCCAAAATTCATTTAGGTGGTAGGTTGTATGAGCGAGCAATAAACCGTGAAAGCTGCAGTGGTCTAAATGGAAAAAAAGTGGCCGGTCCTTAAAGAGAACCAGAGATGAAGCACTCTCATGTATTTTATTACATTTATCAGTGGGAACATGACAGTAAACACCTACCCTGCTTTTAGTTTTATTCTTCTCAGTCTAAGCTATCTGTTATCAACTGTGATAAGAATCCACCGACTATTCAGTCGAGGTTTGACCTGGAATCATTATAGCTGAGTCACTCTCTTCTGTGGAGTCTTTTCAAGCCCAAGCCTTCCCCTCTCCTGGCTCAAATTTCATGCTTTACATACTGAGAGCTGTGATGAGATGGGAGGGGGGGGCTGCTGCTGCAGGAAAAATCTCTGTCTAACAGACAAGTGTGGCTGTGTGATCTGTGTGCTCTGTGTGTGCAGCCTGTCATTATTATCTACTGTGTGCAGTTTCATTACTATGAGAGACACTTCCTACAGGCAGCCACAAAGCATACCAGAATATGAAGTTGAAAGCACACAGATGAAAGCCTACAGCAGCCCTTCTTGTCTATAGTCTCATATAGCCTAGACAGCACATCCAGAACACCTCATAACCTGGAAACAGAAGGAATATGAGCCGGCGGCCATATTGGATATTTCCTGGAGCAATAATGGATAAAAAGCACTCAAAAAGGCACACCAGAGTGGCGAAATTATCGGGTAGAGCATTTATTCTTTACAAGCTATCAACTGATATGTTTATTTTGTGTGAATCGTTCATCTCTGGTTCCCTTTAAGGTGTAGAAAGCCCTAGGTCCTCAAGTGGTTAATGTGTTCATTTACAAGTGGTACACTTTCGCAATTATTGTTTATATATGAGGGCATGGGAGGGTAGTCACAACAGTGCATACAGAGCGCAAGTGACAAACTGCCGATTGTAACATGGTAAGGGGGTGCACTTTGGCATCTGTGCCATGGGTGGTAGCAGGTCTTGTCCCGGCACAAGGGCAGGAGTTTTACTTACATATGATACTCTTTCTCACTTCTCACTTACATTATAGGTTACATTTCTGTACCTTTTTTCCTCAGCCCTCATTCCTAGCTACTCAGTCATAATTGAAATTAAAATTAGATAGCACTGCCTGCAGCAAAAGGGGGTTTAACTTACCTATGCCGCTGCCTATAGCCGATGTATTCCCACCGCGTTCCACGTAATTCCACTACTTCCTTCTTACGGTTTTGAAGAAGGAAGTAGTGGAGTTTCGTAGATCGCTGGTGGAACGCATCGGCTAGAGGCGGTGGCATAGGGAAGTTAACGGGCAGTGCTATCTAATTTAAATTTCTATTACAAATAGCTTCGTACCCGTAGCTACTTGTAACGCACAACACTAGTCCTGAACATGCACAGCTGGACAATAACTGAAAATGGAAATAAATGTGTTTATATTGTTCATCTGTGAAAACTCTGCTGATTTACGTTTGAAGCAATTATTTAGCGGCGTTTCACTTTAAAAGGACAGCTAAGGACAGTTCCTATAAAACAAAACTATACAATAAACCATGTTATACTGTAAAATCAGATGAACATAAAAATGGTTTCTCTACACACCCCCAACATCTAGCTATAGAAGCAGTAAACGCTACACGGTATAACCTTCTCCCATACTCTCTGATTTCTGTGAGACATTCAGTTCCCAGCTCATTGCCCCATTAAGCAGTTAAAAATATCCAAATTCCCTTCCAGCGATATCGCTTTCATTTGGTCTTCATAACGGTTGCTGAAAGTAATGAGCCTTCACCGAGGTAGGCTGATCACACAGGAAGTTGTAGAATAAAGCCAGGTACTAAACAGAGAAATACATCTCTTTTCGCTGCAATTTTAATTACGAGACGTTTGGTCAAGGCAACTTTTGATAATAGGACATTATACCATATAATACTGCGACATTGCATCGTTCCGACGAAAGGGGAAAGATAATAGGCATTTATCATATGTATATGGCTTTCTGTCACGGCTGATAGCGCAAAAGGTTTAGAAATCTTCCATGTGCTGTAGCTGTGGAATTTTGTCATAAATTGCCTGCTAATAGGTGGTGAGAGTTGGCAACCCTAACCCGCGGCATATCATGCTGCTGAAAGGTTACTAAATTAGTGGCTGTGCGGTTGCATGCAAATACCTGATTTTTTTAGTTAGTAAATGAAGACTGAACTGATGTTATTAAAGCAGAATTTTAGGATGGGGGAGGGGAGGGACACTCCTTTCATCCCTGAAAAGAAAACTTGTTTTTTTATTTCCAACACAGCAGATAGGCAGTATTCTTTAAATTCTTCCCCCCACACCCCTTCTCCATTTTCAATGATATATATGCCCTTGTGACTCCTGTGAAAGTCCTGCAGTGACTTTATATGGCCTCTTCAGTTTCAGGTTCCACTCTACTGAAGGTAGTTCCAAACATTACAGTGGCTGACTGAGTGTGGTGTGGTGTTCATCCTCCCGAGTCATGCACTGATGGAGAGTTTGTGTCTTTAATTGCTAAGCTACTTCTCATCCCTATAGTAAGAAGGCATGGCTGTGCCTGTTAGTCACCCTCTCTTCTGCAATGCCTCCCATGATGTAGCACAAGAGAGGGAGAATAGAAGAACCTGCAAATCAGTCACCAGCCAGTATTCTGCTAGAGAAAAGGAGTGTTGCTGGAGCTTTTCAGAGGGGAGGATTCCCTTCTTTTATTGGGAAGAGAGAAGATCAGGTTGGGAATCAACAAAAATACAAATAAATCCTGGAATACGATACGGCATATGGAGCAGACCCCTGTACTCCTTAACCAGGGTGAAGGTGCTAATCTAATCTAAACCCATGCCCCTTCATTACTAAAACTCCATTGGACCAGGGTGTGTGTGTGTCACATGCATAACGTGTAAGCTGTATGCTTTGCTAGGGCCAGGCGTGATATTGGTATGGTAGTGGAATACCGCTTTTGAATGCAAGGGAGATGCATATACTTGGACCACAGTAGAGTTAGGTGCCCCTCCTCTTCTTTGAGCCATATTCTTTAGTGGCCCACTCGAGTTTGGACTTGGCAAAGTTATAACGTGAGTTGGCCAATATCATGTGTTTACACAGACCCATAGAAAAAGAAGACCAAGCACTGCTGTGCTCGTGCGTCCGGAGCTGTGCTCTTGCGTCCGGAGGAGTCAGTTCACAAGTATAACATGCTACTTATTTGAGACTGCTATACATAGGACTGGAGATGGTGATACGCTATAGACAGCTGTGCTTCTTCGTAGTAGTAGCTTTAGTTGTTGTCTATCATCAAGGGCACCTCCACCAGTGTTTTAGCATAGTCCATACCCTTTGGGGTTTACAGTCACAAGGATCCTGCTATACTCGCTACTATCCGAATAGAGCGATCAACCAGCATCTGCTTCAACAGACCTGGAAAACCAGGCGTAGCAATAGGGGGTACAGAGGTATTGACCACACTGGGGCCCCTGGACCAGAGTGGCCCACTAGGGGTCCTCCTTCAACTGCTTTATTATATTTTTATTGGTGCTATGCTGGTAATGTTCTCCTCTATATGTGCTTTGAATGGTTGTAACCATTAATAGACTGTTCTCCTCCCCAGCGTACACCTCTATGGCACTGCAGCTGCGGATTTTGGAGCTCCATATCAATTGTCATGTATAGAGCACTTGAGGGGCACAATGTAAAACTTGCACTGGGGCCCAGAGCTCCTAGGCTATGCCACTAATATTTCTTATACTTTTACATGTACCAACTCAACTCATTATACCGTACTGCAACATTGGGCTCCAGTCCTCTCTCATCCTATAGGTAATTGGAGGTTACAGGTAACCATCAGGAATAAAAAAAAAAAAACAAGCTGAATTTTTTTTTGTATACAAATGCAAAGCTCACCTGTGTGTTATCAGTGAAAGCCAACTTCAGGCAGCTCTTAAACGGTACCTGAAGTGAAATAAATCTGGGCAGTTTAACTTACCTGGGTCTTCTTCCAGCCCACTGTAATCCTTCTGGTCTCTCGCAGTTGTTCTGCTGTGCTCTGTTCAGCAGCAGTGCCCTTCTGAAAGCTGGCCAACTGAACCAGTCGCAGGCTGTTGCTCATACGTAGCCCTATTGTGCTCCCATCTACATTTGCCACATGAGCAGTATTTAATTTTTATAAACTGTGGGAGCACAGAACGCTCTCGTCCATGGGATCAGAGGGTACATGGTCTGGGGCCGTGCATGCAGCTTTTTTGGGGGGGGGAGCACAGCTGCTGATTGGAGCACAGCGGAACGAGTGTGAGGGACCAGAAGGACTGCAGAGGACTGGAAGAAGCCCCAGGTAAGTAAACTGGGCACCTTTATTTCACTTTTAAGAGAACCAGAGACGTAGCACCCTTATGTATTTTCCCATATATATCAATGGGACCAAGACAGAAAACACCTACTCTGCTCTTTGTTTCATTCTTCACTGCTTAGACTGACTGTATCCTCCTAGCAGGAAAGCTGAGCCAGGAGGGGGCGGGCTCTGCCTTGAAAAGACATCACAGTAGACTGACTCAGCTATAATCATTCCCTGCAATGCTAGACTGAATGCTCATTCGAGGGTTCTTATCAGAGCTGATAACAGGCAGTCTAAAGGGGCCCATACACTGGTCAATTTCCGGCATCGATCAATCGATTCTAAAGAATCTTTGAAATCTATCGATCGATGGATTTGTGGCCGATTTCGATGTATTTGATCTATCTGAAAGTATGGAAGATCAAGGTTGATCTGCTGCTGGCAGCAGATCGATGGCCCATAGAGTTGCATTGGATCTAATGGTCCAATAATGCATTTAGATAGATTTCCAATAGATTTCATTCTGAAATCTATTGGTAATCTGTTCCTAGTGTGTGGCACACATCAGATAGATTCCTGTCAGATTCGACTTGACAGGCATCTGACAGAAATCTATCTGATGGTCAAATCTGCTGCAAATCTATAAGTGTATGGCTACCTTTAGCAGTGAAGAAAGAAACAAAGAGCAGAGTAGGTGTTTACTATCATGTCCCCATTTATATATATGGGAAAATACATGAGGGTGCTTTGTCTCTGGTTTTCTTTAAGTTTCCTTTAAGTTAGTTGGTAAGTCATGATTGAAAGGCAAGGAAGAGCTGTCATGAATCATGCATTAATTTCTGGAGAGGTGATTTCATGCATATCCTTTAATTATCATGCATGATTAGGTACAAAATGATTCATATGAATGTTAAATATTTGTAAATAACAAGATAAACTGAAGTCATCTGGCACTGTATGCATTGCAGACAGGCATAGGCATTAAAAAAGTTTGGTGCCTTAGAACCTGACTCACAGATATCGTTTGACATAAACATTAGTGGTACAGTGGCCAGGAGTGATGTGACAGCAAGGCAGTGTTACAAGGCCCATTTACTAAAGATTTCATGCTGAAGTCGATCGGGAGTCAGCCTGTGGTTTAGGGCGGCCAACAGATCTCTGTCAAGCAAAGTGTGAATGGCGCATGGTGGTACTACCGTGCCTATCGATATACAGGTATACAGACCAGCTGCTCACAGGAGACTTTTATTCCAAGAATAGTCACAGTAATGTAGAAAAACCTCTAGCATTGACTCTTTTATAGGCAACATACCGTATATGGTGAGAAGAATATCTCTTGCTGCTTGCTATTCAGTGTCTACCCCTCCCTTCTTTGCCTCCCAGAAAATCACATGTGGGAAGACAGAAACATCACAATAAACATTCACAATAGGTAACAGGTATTGACACTTACATCAGCAGGTCCTAACAGCATCCCTGACAATGGCAAGAGCCAAAACCGGTCAGGCAGAGAGCGGACATCATTCTTGTCATGGAAGTGGGATGTGAACTTGCCAGAGGGTCCTAATTGGTGTTAGGACCTATTGCTGTAAGTGTTGATACCTGTTACCTATCGTGGATGTTTATTGTGAGAGATTAAGAGTTTTGCTTTGCACTAAGGGACCCCCCTGTGTTTCTATCTCCCCACATGTGATTTCCTGGGAGGCACACAAGGGAGAGGAAGACACCAAATAGCAAGCAGCAAGAGATATTCTTCTCACAATACAGTATATCTTAACTCTAAAAGATTCAGCTCTACATGGTTTTTCCTACATTACTCCAGCCAACAGACCTCTCTGATCAGAGAGATCTGTCACTTGGTCGATTGGCCGCCCAAACTGCTAGTTGTATGTCCACCTTTAGAATCCCTGTTTTAACACAGGACTATTTACATAGAAGTCCCTGTTTTTTATGCAGAGATAGCTGTGTTAGGTAAGAGAATAGTGGAGTGCAGAGGGTTGATTTGGAGTGGCTGTTGCATGGTTAAACCCCTCTAGCACCACCTGCAAGGCACAGAAGTTTTGTTTGATTTGGAGTGGGGCTTTCAAGTATTGCTAGCTAATGAATCAGGTGACAGTCTTTTCATGTGTTGGGGTATCTTGGGACCAAACTGTTATTGAGACTTTGAAGCATTTTTTTCCTTTGATGCAAATTGAATTCTATGGATGCGCTTTCAGAAAAAAAAAACGACTGTTTTGCCCTAAATGCATAGCGGTGCCCCTGTTTATGGTAATAAAAGTTTTTCATTGTTTCTGACAACTGATCTGTCACGGAACAGCCGTGAGAAACGCCTGCGAATCGGGAAGATTCACGCAGTCGATTTTTTGATCGCTTCCCAGTTAGATTTGCGCAGTCCTTGCAGCGATCAGAATGACATTTTTTCTTTTCCTGAAGTCTGTTTGCTGACCAGGGAAGACATGTTGGTTTAAATTAACTTGATCAAAAGAAGACAGTTCACACATACCTGACACAACTCTGACCAGGTAATTACCTCATCACAGTTACCTGTGAACAACAGCATACACAGGAATAGTCAGGAAAAGCCACAGCAGGGGGCCTATTCAAAAACTGCAGTCCCATAGACAGAAAGGCAGCAACACAGCAGGACATTGTCATATGGGCAGCCCAAAGTGAAAATACAGCCAATCATTTTTGGGTAAGATTGTAGCAGAATGCCACTGACTATCTCTACTAAAATAACACAGTTGAAATTGTGCACCTTTTAAGAGATTGTGGGAGTTTGTAGCCCATTCCTAAGCAGAATTATTAATTTTGGTGCAACCACTTGAGCTAGACTCAGGATTCTTGGTCTCTGTATGATTCCCCAAACCCACTGTGTATTAATCTGTTATCAGCACAAATGTGGCATTTATCGGTTTTGAGTTACAGCGTTTTATGAGTTTAAACCTAAATCTCTCTCCAAGGACTTGAACTGTGATTGGTTTTTCAACCAGAGGGGCGGGCTTGGTCCCACCCCAAAACTAGCTTCCATAAAACCAGGATGCTTACAAGGATGGGCAGTCCTCCCCTGTGTACCATCACCTGATCAAGCCAGCCAGAGGAGCACGTGGCTGGCGGCCATTTTCCTGAACTGAAACAAAGGATATTTTCCATGTGCTCAGATTTTCCCAGAAAGGACATATTTCCACAAACTTAAGTCTTTTATTCCATTTTTATTTCATACTGTGCTATTATTTGTCTCTATAATTGTTGAATTTAATGATTTTCTGTATATATTAATTATTTATATTGCATTTTTAATAAACGACACTAATGGCATTTATTTGTTTGGCTACACCTATTATTCAGCAACACAAAACTGAACCCTGGCTTCTGAAGAGTCGCTACTATTGTTGATAGCTAGATAAAATAGAGTGTGTTTAACCGTTTTCTATTTGCAGGCCTAGAGTCAGCCAGTCAGTGGGCTCCTCTGTCCCATGGTAACAGAGGTGGTGGCAGTTATACCCTGAAATAGTGTGTAATTTGTATTACCGTAACTCACAGGCTCCCTTCTAGTCGGTCTGCTGCCAAATTCCCAGCAGTTTCTGCGCACCGATTGCGACCACAGATTGCATGGTTTGTGAGCTGAAACCGATTGGAAGGCATTGTGCGGTCCGGCCACTAGGGGCCCTGTGACCAGGGGCGTAACTATAGCCCCTGCAGCATCTGCGACTGCAGTGGGGCCCGGAGCTCATGGGGGGCCCGTCTGTGCCGGCTTCTTACTAGTATAGTAGTGCCTGACTGCTGACAGCAGCGAGGGTGGATGGCAGGACAAGCCGGAAGGTGTGAGTAGTGACGCAGTGCAGAGCTGAAGTGCCGACATGTGTGGGGAATTCGTGCTGCTGCTCAACATATACCAGTGAGGAAAGGAAGGGTTTATTACAGCCGGGCTCTGAACTTGGCATCAGCTGCACATACTGTGTGCTTATAGCAGACAGACAAAGCCACGGGAGTGCTGCGAGCAGTGAGTATGCAAATGAGTGACCCCTGCAGATCACTCTGCTCACCTCTGACCTTTCTCGATGCTATCTTCTCCTGCACTGCCGCTGTTTGCTTCACACACACCCGGCTGAAGGCAATTTAAGCCGTCCAGAGTGGGTGCTCTTTCTCCTCCCCCCACCAGCAGCAAAGGGAATGTTTGAGGTATTTTTGAGGAATTTCAATGCAGTTGTACTACTTTATGGCTTCCTGCAACTTGCCTGTTAGTTTTCTGTCTCCCCATTCACAAAGCTGATGTTTCTGCATGTTTGACTCTTGCATCTCTCACTCCCCTGACATGTCTCTCTGTGTTTCTGTGTGGCTTTCTCCCTCTCCCTGTGTTTCTTTTTAGTGTGGTCCATCCCCATGGCTGTTTTCTCTGTCCTGTCAATTTCATTACTAAGGATGAGCGTTTGAATTTGGAACACTGTTCTGAATGCTTCAAATCTGAATGTTTACATATTTGGACTGCGGTGAGGGGATTTAATACACCCTTTTTGCCACCTCTGCCCCCAGCGCTCCATGTTTAGTTCTAGGCAGCTCTCTGATTCTTCCTCAATCACAGCCTAAAGGAGGAAGTGTCAGAGAGCTGGAACGCAATGTGTAGTGCAGCAGGATGCGGCAGCACTAACTAAGGGTGAGTTAAATTTCCCCCGCCGCTGTCCAAATATGTAAAGAATCAAAATCGAAGCATTCAGAACGCTGTTCCAAATTCAAACGCTCATCCTTATTCGCCATCCACAATGTCACTATCTCTCCCTCTCTGTCACCTCCTCTCGTCATGTGGCTTTCTATCCCTCACTGTATCACTACCCCACCTCTGTCCCTCCGTCATGTGGCTGTCTTTTGCCCTGTACACACGATAGATAAAACTCAGCTGAGAAGGTCGTTAACGTTGCCATTATATTACTGCAGCTAAACCTAACCCTACTCTCACAGAGAACTCTCCCTGTCTAACCACCCTCCTCCCCCCACCTAACTGTAAAAACCCTCCTTCCTGAAGCCTAACCTTAACCGTCCTCCCTGCCGCAAACAACTAAAAATGTTAGTTGCTGTAATTGGTTATAGATTGTAGCCACAGTTTACATAAACCCCAAACTTCAAATAGCAGGTACCGAAATTTCTATGTATAATACTATGAGCAGTTATGGTGGCACCCAAACTTCCTGCTTCCGGAGGGGCCCCATCCAAAAGTTTTGCAGGGGGGCCCAGACATTTCTAGTTACGCCCCTGACTGTGACAGGATCTATATTGCTTTTCCACATGGCTACCATCCTAGATGCCCCCTCCTCCATCGCTGCACTATCCAGGGGGCACTGACACTCTTCCATACCATATCGCTTAAAAGCATCCAGCACATGTCAAATATTTGTTCTTTGTACTGACACGGGATATAAATGGCTGTTGTGTGAGCTTACCAGAATTTTAAAAATCTTTCTTGACAGCCCTTTAAATTCATTTATGAATAGCGGTGACATTTTTTTCCTCTGAGTCAATATAACACATTGGATGTTCAGGATTAAATCAGAAAAAAATATCTGTGAAGATTCTCCTTTATCGAAAGAAAAATACATGACACCTTTGTATCCCACACACTGTCACTAGCAGAGGGCTAAAGGTGCCCATACGCTATCCAATTTTTCCCTGGCATATTCGATCCCTGTGATCAAATTTGCTAAATATCGATGCTCAATCTGACCGCTTGACTGTAATTTCGGTTGAGTTGCGGCCAAAATCAGTTGAAATCACACATCAGGCTGGACGGTAAATTTGTGGTTGAAAAGGGACAGGGGCACAATTATATCTATGCCTGGGGCCTATAGCCGTTGACCGGCCCCCAGGTCTCTCACAGCTATTACTTCTCCCTCGGGGCCCCTGCAGAGTAGTGGCAGTAGCACATTCCGCTGTCCGTTTGGCTTGCTCTCTCCTGTGTGCTTGCGTCATCTCCCAGTGAGGCCCAGTGCATACCGAGCGGTTTTAGCAGTGATCCACCAACCGCATCCGCCTGTGAAAACGCTTGGCTAATGTATTTCAATGGGATGGTGCACACCAGCGGTTTGAGGTTTTTAGCAAACCGCAAACGTGCCTCTTGCTGCACGTTTGCGGTTTGCAGAAGCGTTTCTGCCTCAATGTAAAGTATAGGAAAAACACAAATCACTCTGGAAAACGCTGCATCAGAGCGGTTTTCCATTCGTTTTTGTTACAGAAGCTGTTCAGTAACAGCTTTTACTGGAACAATATTAGTAATCTGCTACACAAAAACGCTCCCAAAACCGCTAGGCATGTTTAGAAAACGTCTCTAGACATGCCTAGAATCGCTCTGAAATCTGCTCCAAAAACCGCTAGCATTTTGAGGATCTGCTAGCAGTTTTGGTGTGCACTGGGCCTGAGTGACCGTTCTCTGTAACCCCTTAGACATGTATGTACTCACCTAACACCACCAGGAGAATGGGCACCAGGAGATGACAGAAGAACACAGAAGAGAGCGTAGCATCCGGACAGGTTAGTGTTCTCCACCACCACATCTCTGCAGAGACCATGGGGGAGAAATATACTGTATCATGGGGAGTTCTCAGTGCCTGTCACTGGCTCTGGAGGAAAGGCAGTTATGGCAGTACTTTGATGTTTATTAAAATCTATGTGTAGACTGTGGCAGTAATATATTGACATCTGATCAGAGCGGGATCTATCTTTTGGTATGTTGGATGGCCATATGCCAGTGTATGGCAGGCTACACTTTGGCAATGATAAGATTGTGAGCTCTGTGGGACATTAAGTGACAAGATTTTAGACTCTGTAAATTTCTGCAGAACATGTAAGACCTAAATAAATACACAATAATAAGAATTTACAATATTAGTAGAGATAATCTACTTACTTCAACAAGCAAAAGCCTACTCATGAAATATTTTGCAGACAAAAGCTGTAAGTGAGCTTCCCTCACAAAGACAATTCCACACATACCTTCCCCCACATTTTAGCAGTTGTGAGAAAATTAGCTCTTTCACCCTTGACTTGTTGATTTGTGGAAGGTGACCATATACAGTAGCTTGACTGTTTGAACATACTATGGACCAGTAGAACCAAACCCTTCTACTCAAAGGAGTTTAGAGGCAGAAAATAAGCATTTAGCGACTGAAAGCAAGTGTAAAATATAAAACCAAGATTACAACCCTCATAAAATGGAGACAGCATGTTTTGCAGCTATGTTCAGCAAAGCAAGGTGGCACTGTGCATGATTTGGTTGGGACACGGCATTGTTGAATTGACACAGGGGTTTCTGTGATGTGTGAGGAGGCAGCACTGGGAGAGAATAATCCAAACCAGGGTGGCCAGGGAGGGATCCATCTGAAAATGGCGCCTGCGAATAATGGTGCACGGTGTTGCCGCTAATCCGTTTGCTGCTTATCGCTATTTAACGTTAAAGCCTTATTGTTATTTAACGTTAAAGCCTTATTGCTATTTAGCGTTAACACACAGAACCCTCTCTGTACCTATCCCTAACCCCTAAACCCCCCCCAGTGGTGCCTAACCCTAACCTTGACAGTGTTACATTAAATCCATTCACCGTTTTGCAGTTAAATAACGTCTGCAGTTTGGCTTATGTAGGGCGCTATTGATAAATAACGTTACTGTGGGCAATAACGTCTGCTGTTTGGCAAATTAACAGCACTATTGATAAATAACATTAGTGTGTGCCACTATTGATAAATAACGTTACTGTGTGCCGGTTTTCTTCTTTTTTCCCTGTGCGCCATTATTATGCAGTACTAACGATAAATAGCGATAAGCGTATCTTTTTAATGCGGCGCCATTTTTATGCATAGGCGCTGTGCGCCATTATTCACTGATCCGCCAGGGAGATTGTAGCTGTCCATGTGGATGGTCAGGTACCCTCTGAAGTTCAGGATCTCCATATCTGGCCATGGAGTTTGGGGAACACATCCTTAGGTTGAGTGGGGGAAGTTTAGTTTAAAAAAAAAATTCCCAGAATAGATTTTCAGATCATCATTAGACTTTTGACAGGCCTTTTTGCCAATATTACCATTTTGCTTTATACCCAAGTTATAGTTTAGATGAAATGATCCATGAAAGGCATAATTTTCTGATATTCCCGAGGGAGATTAGACAGAAGGTTTTCTTACTTATACGGGTAAATAAAGCACAGGAAATTATTTAGATGTCGTGCTGAAACACCTCATTATTTGTGTTGTGACCGATTTGTTTTTCCTCCCTCTCAATGAAATATGAAATTACAGGGAGCCCACAGAATATCTGAAACAGGGAGAGGAGTGGAAAGGCGAGATCTCCGCTTCCTGCCGTGCCCCGGCCGCCCCGGGCTGCATCCAGCCTGCTGCTGCAGATAATTGTAGCACGGAATTATTTTCTGATCGATGTGTTTTGCTGCTTTCAGATGAGATTCCTCCCACCTGACAGAGGACGGCTGGAATTTATCAATCAGGTGTTGAAATCTTCCACCCCGGGCAGGTATTTTCGGATTGTCACTTTATCTGTCGAGATGTGCAGGGGGATTATTAGTAGGATCATTCTTCTGGAATAAAAAAGCCTTAACTAGTTTCCATTCTTGTCTGAGACAGCAGAGCTGGCTGTTCAGACCTCGTTGTAATATTCCCCTTATATTTCTGATGTGTCCTGAATGATTTGCAAAAGAGCATCTCTGGAATAAAAGGCTGCAGTAGTGCAGCGATAGGGGGTGCAGAGGTTAGCATTGCACCAGGGCTCCTGGACCTGAGAGGCCCTTACTGCATTAGCTCCTGTTTGGTGCTGTAGTGGTAATAATCACCTTAATATGCCTTCAATAGTGCTTATCATTAATAAAACATTTTCTCACTCATTACACCCCTCTCACACAACGGCTGTCCTTGGAGAGCCGGTCTTGGTGGTCTGTATAATGCAATCAGTGGCGTAGCTATGCAGCTGTGGGCCCCGGTGTGAGTTTTACATTACCCCCCCCCCCCCCCCAAGCTCTCTATACATAACACTTGATACAGTGCAACAAAACCTGCCAAGGTAATCTACGGTATTAGAGGTGCAAAAAAGGGGATAGAGAACAGTTTGTTAATGATTACTACTATTGAAAGCATCTATAGAAGTGATTATTACCACCATAAGACCAATAAGCAGCTTATACTTTGGTTTAGGAAGGGCTCCAAGGGGCCCTTCTGGCCCAAGGGCCCTGATGCGGTCGCTACCTCTGCAACCCCCTATTGCTACGCCACTGAATGCAATTATTGTACATATAGTGCTGGGGGAGGAGGAGTGAGTTTAGGAGGAGGACTGCTTGGAGAAAGAATGTGTTCCTGTGCCTGGAGGTTTTAGTGGGCATGTTTATGTAGCGGCGGCATGAGGGAAGCAGGTTGAAGAACCTACTGCCCGGGTGGGAAGGGTCGCACATTATTCTGTTGGCCCTAAACCTCAGTCTCAATGTGTAGAGGAAGTCCAGCTGTGGCACGGGCGACCCAATGATCCTCTCTGCAGGATGATTACTCTTTGAAATGTGAGCCTGTCGCTTGCAGTTGCACCTGCGTACCAGACAATGACCGAGGAGCAGAGGACAGATTTAATAGTGACAGTGTAGAAGCTGGTCAGAAGCTCCCACATTATACCAAACATTCTCACTGTGTCAGGAGGAACAACTTTTGCTGAGCTTTTTTGGGGTGTTAATGGTGTTCACCCCCCATCTCAAGTAGTTTGTGATGGTAGTACCTAGGAACCGAAAGCTTAGTACCCTGGTGACCTTAGTGCCTCCAATGGAGACCGGGTGAAGTGTGGAAGGGTGCCTGTTTCTGTTAGTGAGGAAGTCCTTGATCCATGTGCATAGTGAGGAGTCAACATCGAGTTGTACAAGGTTGCCATGCAGAATGCTCGGGCAAATAGTGTTGAACTGCAGTCTAGGAAGACAATCCTGGCACAAATGCCTGTGAAGATGTTCTGTGATGAATGCCAGACTGATGATGATGGCTGTTTGCCATAGTCGCAAACTGAAGTGGATACAGGCAGGGGTCTAGCGCTTCAGATAGGTGAGAACCAGTCTTTAAAAGTCCTTTATGACGGTGGGCTAAGGGCAATGTATAAAATTCTCAGTTGCAGTTGGAACAATTACAGTTGCAATGGAACACTTGACTCTGTACAACGCCACTGCAAGCTACCATGGGGAGCCTGTATTTGGGTTTCAGTACAGCTGGATGGCACTGACATTGGCATGGGTAATCCCAGAAGCTTTGCAGTGCAGTGTGATCATTGCACCACAGTGTAGTGATGGTCAAGTAGATGCAAATAACTTCGAGTTGATGCACATCTATGAAAATGTTTATGCAAATTTATGAAGCTTGAAAAATAACCAATCGAATTTTACCTAAGCAGGATTTGATTGGTTGATTTTTAAGCTATAAAATTTTGCATATATTTGCATCAACTCAAAGTTATTTGCATCTACTTGACCATCACTATAGCAGTGCTCCCATAACGCTGGTTGGCAGAGTGAAACCAGCCTAAGATGGGGAGTGGAGGGGGGGATCGGGGGGGGGGGGGGCATTTTAAGGCTTGCTTCAGACCAAAAAATGTCAAAAACCATCATTGGTGTCTTTGAAGTGATAACCAGAAACATTATAATTTTAAATAACACAAAACTTTCTGTGTGCTCCTCAAAGTGAATCACAAAACTAAACTGGACCTATCTCTTATACAGGTAACTGATTACAGAAAGCTATCTACTGAGACTCCTCACTCCTCCAATCCACACTCACAGTTAGAAACAATAATGATGTAAACCTATGGTATATGTCTGTTGCTGTGGTTGTAGGTGAGCAGGAATGATACATGGCTCATGAAGGAGCAGCTTACAGTGAGAAGGGTAAGGAGAAGAGCAATGTGCTCCGGGGTCACTGTCATTTAGAGGTCTGGATTGCTGCCTGGACTGACCGTGGATTGTATTTGACCATACCTTTGCCTACTCCCTTGTACTGAGATATTCTGTTCTACGGTGTATGACCTCGGATTGTTACTGGATTCGCTTACGTCTCACAATTTGGTGCTGTCTGATTATGTCTGTTTTGTTTGGAAGTACTATTGTCTTCTTGGCTTCAGTCTCTATAGTTTGCATGCCAAAGTCCTGCAGGGTAACCGTAGTCGGGTAGGTGCTACTTGGCTGCCTACTGTTCAGATGGGGGCTTGTTGTATAGGTGAAGCGCGTGGTATAAGATCGGGTTTAGAGACTGAAAAAAGATGAGAGATCTGTCAGGCCTCACATTGAAAGAAAGTGAGAGATCTGTCAGGCCTTTACAGTTGTTTAAAGGAAGCCAGGTACACACAAACAAATAAGCATTGCAAACGCAATTAACACTCCAGTGAGAGAAGGTTCAAAAGGATCGCTTCCAGGGGACTTCCTGGAATCCCACATGACATGGCACTGAGCCTTTTGATGACCAATGCGAGGCTAGGGAACTCCTGCCTACGTATATTTTAGTGTAACGATCGGTGGCGCACGTGTGCAGGGGAGAAGTCACATATCTTCACTGTCACTGCTCAGGAGGCTGCAGCCAGATGCTGGGGCTGTGTAATGAGAGTCTGGAGGGAGAGCAGAAGTCAGGAGGGTAGATACAGCAGGATATGCTGAACGGAACTCAGGTGCGTCTGACCTTACTGCCATCGTGGGAATGCCCCTACTTACTTTGTGTCAAACTCCTAGACTATTACAATATGGTACCATATAGCGGCTCTTTATTTTTGTGTGAAGCTTTGGATCTCTCTCCCTACCTCACACAGAGACAGCCTGTGACTGAGAGACCAGTCAGTGTGCAGTGGAGAGCCCCCATCCCCCCAGATCTGGCAGTTCCTGGAGAGAAGCTGCCCAGCCAATCTTTACACAGTGCTGGGTCCTGGTGGGAGCAAGCAGAGGCTCAGCTGCTGAAGTGCTGTGGAAGCAAACAGGTACACACACTCTCTCAGTCACTCACACACTCTCTCACACTCTCTGTCACTCTCACTCACACACTCTCTCTGTCACTCACACACTCTCAGTCACTCACACACTCTCAGTCACTCACACACTCTCAGTCACTCACGCACTCTCAGTCACTCACACACTCTCAGTCACTCACACACTCTCTCAGTCACTCACACACTCTCTCAGTCACTCACACACACTCTCAGTCACTCACACACACTCTCAGTCACTCACACACACTCTCAGTCACTCACACACACTCTCAGTCACTCACACACTCTCAGTCACTCACACACTCTCTGTCACTCACACACTCTCTGTCACTCACACACTCTCAGTCACTCACACACTCTCTCAGTCACTCACACACTCACACTCAGTCACTCACACACTCTCACACTCAGTCACTCACACACTCTCACACTCAGTCACTCTCTGTCACTCACACACTCTCTGTCACTCACACACTCTCTCTGTCACTCACACACTCTCTCTGTCACTCACACACTCTCACACTCAGTCACTCACACACTCTCACACTCAGTCACTCTCTGTCACTCACACACTCTCTGTCACTCACACACTCTCTCTGTCACTCACACACTCTCTCTGTCACTCACACACTCTCACACTCAGTCACTCACACACTCTCACACTCAGTCACTCACACACTCTCACACTCAGTCACTCACACATTCACTGTCTCTATCTCCTCTTTTCTCTTTCTCTCCCAACCCTCCATCAGCCCCTATCCTCTCTTCCAGACTCTTAAGGTGCCCATTAATGATACAATTCTACAGCCAATCAATCGTTTCTGCGGTAATCACAAATGATCAGTCATGCCCATTAAGGGCGGGATTCCTGCTAGCCAGTTCAGAGATCAATCCGAAAAACAATTTGATTCCAATAAACTGATCGACTTGGCTGCCAGTAATTCGGTCGTTAATGGGCACTCCGATGTTTCCAATCAATACGGTGTCATTGGATATGATTGATCAGCCGTGGAATGAAATCATTAGTGGGCACCTTGAAAGTGTACCTGTAGGGAGAAAAGTGCACCTGTGGGTACTTAGTTCGGGAGGGGGAAGCTTCTGGATCCTAATGAGAACATCCTGCTCAGCAGAGGGAATCCAGCACTGGCGGCCCTAAAGGTCCACTTGTCTGCGGTGCGCTCAGGTGCAGTGGCGGCTTTCCCTCAGGCTCTGGCGGGAATAGCTGAGCCTGAAGAGGTACGCTCTGCTGCGTATAGTGCTCCTGATCAGGCTCAGCTGTTTCTGCTTGTCTGCGGTGCGCGCAGGTGCAGTGGCGGCTTTCCCTCAGGCTCTGGCGGGAATAGCTGAGCCTGAAGAGGTACGCTCTGCTGCGTATAGTGCTCCTGATCAGGCTCAGCTGTTTCTGCTTGTCTGCGGTGCGCGCAGGTGCAGTGGCGGCTTTCCCTCAGGCTCTGGCGGGAATAGCTGAGCCTGAAGAGGTACGCTCTGCTGCGTATAGTGGTCATGATCAGGCTCCGCTGTTTCACCACTTTTTTTTTTCTGGGACTGCCAGCACTGAATCCCCGATGCTGAGGAGGATGAGGGAAGCCTCATCAGGATCCAGAGGCTTCCCCCTCGCTTACAGGTATTCTCTAAAGCGGAACTAAACTCAGACCTCCTCTCTGCTCTAAAAGATATGTAGCAGCATGATAACCTTTAAAGAAAATACATTTCTTTGTCCCAGCTGATACAAACTCTGCAATAAATCGGCAGTGTGTCTACTTCCTGCTTTCATGGAAGCAGGCATATTAGTAACATCCTTTGTTTACCAATTACCGCTCTGCAGTGGCAGTCCACGGACACAGCTGAGGGATCAAATTACAACTTATGCTTAGTCACAGATGAGGGGGAATTAGACTAAACTCTCTAAATACATACAGGGTGTGTTTCTCTGTTTTCCTTCTGTCCTGTGCAAGAGTTCAGGTCCACTTTCAACTATTTCTGTAAATATGCATGTTTCTTGTACTATTTTTGAAAAAAAAAAGGTCGTAACAGACTCCTCCCACTTTTAGGCCACACCTCTAGGCCACACCCCAGAGCCGGTATTTTTTCAATCAAAAGGTGGCAACCCTAGTGTCAACACACAGGGAGAATCTGATTATTGGTGATCTGCAGTATCACCAATAATACAGATATATACCTGATTATTGATGATCTTCAGAATCACCAATAATACAAGTATGACTAACCTCTGGACACCTAAAACAGTGATAACAATAATGACAATGTCAGAGCACAAGATCGTGGAAATGTCCAGCACACAGCGATTCCTCAGAGGTGTGGTTACCTCTGAATGGGAACCCCATATGTGAGATCCTCTAAAAGACTGAAAGAGGAGTCTCAGCCTCTAGCAGTAACAATCTGCTAGGGCAAGCGTCTCACAGAGGCAAGCCTCAGAGATAGCCCACCAGTGGGAGACGTTCCACTGGAGGGAGAAAGGTCAGACAAGCAGAGGTTCGGCAACAGAGAGGCGGCAGCAGTACAGGAACGGAAGGCTGATTCAGAGTCGGTAAACAGGCAGGGTCGGCAACTTTGAATCAGATAGGCAGAGGTACAAGATCGATAAGAGAAAAGAGTAGTCAGGGGTAGCCAGAGTCAAGACACAGGTAAATATACAATACAATCCTAAACTAAGGTGTGACGTCCTTGGTATCAACACCTAGGAACTGAGCTAAGGTCTGAGCGTTAACACCTAAGTATTCACGACAGCAGACGAGGAGCAACTGACACATAGCTCATTATATGCTGGGAGCGCTTCTGCAGCGCCGCCCAGCTGCCCAGCCAATCCGACAGCTAGCTGGAGTCAGCTGACCGGCAAGTCAGCTGACTCTCCGTCTAGGTGCATAAAGGTCCCGCCGCCGGGCACGCGCACGCGTAATGCGTGCCCTGTGTGCGGCCGAAGGACCTGTGTAGGATAGCGAGGCGGGGACCGCCGCCGGCTGATACGCGGAGACGGCGTCCATGCCGCTATCCGCCGCGGCGGTATCCCCGCCTCCTGTTACATTTAGAGAGAAAGACAACTCATACTTTATTTTTAGGGCAAGATGACCAAAATACCCAAGAAAGATTAACATATGAATCTTAGCAAACATGTATTGATTCTATATTATTGAATGAGATATAATATTAGGGTTTGATATCATCACTAAGCTGAGAATGAGTAGACTGTGATTTTATTGGAATAAATTTGGTAATTCCAAGTCAGTTGAAATGACTCAAATATCAAAAAATTTTGCTCAATACTGACAAGCTTTGGTCCATGTTGAGAGGTTTATTCCTACCCCTCCAATCTGGAAACCCCCCCCCCCTCCTACTGGTCTGAGACTATAATACCATTGGAACTTGTGCCAGATTTGTCTTCTATTTACCATCTTGAAAGACGTGGACACTGCAGGATTCCAATACATTAATTTATATTAGTGCTCCATTTTCCAACAGACCTTAAGCCTCATCTGCACGGTACAATTTTCCGTCAGATAGACGGATCTATTAGATAGTTTCCAACCGGTCAGATCGGCTTGCAAATTTGCAATAGATTATGTAATAGATTTTGGGCACTTATCGATGCAAAATCTATCGCAAAATTGATCAGAAACAATTTGGACGCCTACACACGATGCAATTTCTTATCAAATCTGACAGAAAATTGTACCATGTAGGTGAAGCTTAACAAACGCAACCCCGTTATAACTCAACTATAGACAGATAGAAAAGACTAAGTACTTTCATTTGACTATTTCATTTATTTGTTCATTATTTTGTACATTTTTGTACAATCTCTTAATGTACTTTTTTACTTTCTTGAATGATATAAAATCATTTAAGGCTAATCATTCTGCTCTGAATATACACATCCTCTAAGCCACAAGTGTCGAACTCCAGGCCTGGAGGGCCAGATTCATGCCAGTGTTTAGGATGGACTGAGAAAGAGAGGAATGTGTTCTACCTGATGGACCGCACCTTTCCTGATTCAGACCCATCAGTTCATTTGAGCTGTATAAAAAATGTATGAGGATCTCGGCCCTCGTAGGACTGGTTTGACATACCTGCTCTAAACGTTACTGTAGAGATATCGTGTTTTGTGTAGCGCAAAAGGGTAAGCAAAGATTGTTTTGTATAACAGGTCATGTCCCTGTATACAGAGCAGTTTCATCCACAGGGCAAACCTAGGCAGTTGCCTAGGGCCTGGAGAAAGTCTAGGGGGCTAGTGGAAGCTAGCCCCAACTAAATCTTTCTAAAAAAAAGGTAGGTGACTATCAGCGGGGTGGAATAAATTGCTATCTTGACAAGGCCCCCATTTCATCATAATCCTTTTTTGCCTGAGTACAGTAAGGGCTATTTTCCACTAAGTGTGTTACAAAGGCAAAATGCTATGTTCTCAGTTTACTACTTGACCCGGCAGCGTCCTACATACCCACCCCCTAATACTACACTACCACCCAACTCCATCCACGTACAATCCCAAACAGCTACACCACATGTAATTATTATTATTATTATTTTATATAACTGTTGACCAACACTCTAGCTGCACTTTCTTATCACTAAGAAATAATACTCAACACTCCAGGTCTTTATTTGGAGTGATACTTTATTGTTGGCCACAGCTAAACACACAACAGTAGAATAAAACTTTATAAAACATGAACAGAAACAAAGTGCATCAAAACATTAGTGCAAAAACATTCAATAAAATCCCCAATGTTCTTCATCCCCTCCTGCTATCTTGGTGGCAACTGAGGAGCCCCCAAAAACTTGCCACAACACTTCAAGCATGAAACCAGACCCCCGGCCGCGTAGCCAGACTCGGGGGTCTCCTGGGCTTACATGCCAACTTGTGCCAACCAACGATGTAAGTAACCATACCACCAAGCCACTTTGCATATAAATGTGCAAACCCCATTTTCCACTTTGACCCTCGGTCCCGTTGTTTGCCTCCTCTAGTAGCAGAAGGGGAAAGCCGCCGAAGCTGTGACATCTGAAATGAAATAAGAGTCAATTACCAAAAATCCTCAGCCAAAACCAAACTCTGGATTTAGGAAATCTAACCTCCCTACCAGAAAATATGTTTCCCACCACCCAGACCAATGCGCCAAATCATTTGGCTCTTACTTATAAAACGAAAAACCACCAACCCCCTTCCCATTGTAACTATATTTAAAGCGGAATATAACCCTGCATTTCAACTTTGCTCTAAAACATTATTTACAGCATATTATATGCAAAAAGCATTTTTTTTTTTACGAGACCAGCATTGGAAGGGTTAAACACATAGGTTTAAAGTTCCATGGAGAGATATGCAGAAGTTCAGATTGTTACATTCTATTTAGTTATATGTATCTATTGAGAAATGTTACACACTCTTTGGCTGTCCTCCAACTCCTTCTCAGTCAGAGAGATGAGTCACATTCAACACTTAGATACATTTATGTAAACAAAATGTATCTATGTCAGCTTCGGATGCGTCTGCAGAAATCTCCAGGAACTTTAAAGCACTGTGTAACCCTTCCAATGCTGGTCTAGTAAAAAAAAAAAAATGCTGGTTGCATATAATATACTGTAAATAAAGTTTTAGAGCAAAGTTGAAATGCAGGGTTATATTCCGCTTTAAACTAAAGTGTGGGCGGGTGGGATGTTTGCTCTCACTGCCAGCTAAGGAGGTACTGAGTACCTACGGTTCAGCGCCCCCTAGCTTCCTGTCCTTCCTCTAGCTCTGGCCCCTCCCTGCCCTGCCTTTTACTAACTCTCCCTCCCCTCACACTTAAAGTGAGCCAGAGACGAAGCACCCACATGTATTTTACCATATAGATCAGTGGGAACATTAGAGAAAACACCTACCTTGCTTTCTGTTTCATTCTGCACTGCACAGCTTGCTTCTAATCAGCCCTGATAAAATCCCCGACTGAGCATTCAGTCTGGCTTTGCTATAATGATTCAGCTATAATTATTCCTGAGCAGAGCCACGAGGGGCAGGCTTGGGCTTGAAAAGACAGCACAGAAGACAGACTCAGCTATAAAGATTCCTGAACAAAGCCAGACTGAATGCTCAGTCTGGGATTTTATCAGGGCTGATTAGAAGCAGGCTGAACAGTAAATAATGAAACAGAGAGCAGGGCAGGTGTTTTCTCTAATGTTCCCACTGATATATATGGTAAAATACATGAGGGTGCTTCATCTCTGGTTCCCTTTAACCCTATCCAACCCGAGTGTTAGTTCCTGAGAACTAACCTTGGGTCATGATGCAGTTGGGCTATTGGCACAGCGCATTGCTGGAAACTAAGCAGTGATGTTTCCATTCGTGTGCTGCATTTCTGATTTGATTTTTCCTGATAGCTGTCATTATTTCTGCTCCTTTTTTGTGAGATTGGACTTAAAATGTTTTCCTGGCTGTTTTTTCCCATTGAAAATCACAAACACACCAAAATCGTGCCATACATCCCATCATGGCAGATTAGCGGTTGTGGAAAATAGAAGATCACGTTTCTTAGTGGCAAGTGATTTTTTTGTGTATATGCAAATCCCCTAGTTCTCTTGTTAACCTGCTCTCAGCTGGCTGGGATATAGTTTGTCGCGGATGCTGGAAAATCTATGTGCAAGCTGTGAGAGGTGTGACAAAGGACGTAGGGGTAAGGGTAGTGTGACAATCAGTATTGTTTAGAGGGGCTGTTGTAGATTTGAGGGGCAGTAAGCCGCATTGATACAATATACATGCAAACTGCGCCTTCCTTAATGAATCTTTATCGTTGAGTGTTCGCTACCACAAGTCCATAGAGATAATGTTGAAAAAAGTTGTGACAGCGCTCCTCTTCTTATTATCTACACATCTGAAATAAACAAGCTCCACATAATCCAATGAAAACATTGGAGCTGTGAAGTTTGTTGCCGTGTGGCAGAGCGCTAGACCCACCTGGAGTTTGAGGTGGCATCTATCCGGTGAGCGGCTGTATTGGAGGGAGTGGATTTGGATGTCACGTGGAGTGGAACACAAATCACTATTTTTACTGGGTGGATGTGCATGTATTCCATTTGTACTATTGGTAATGCACTATGTGGAGCTTGTTTATTTTAGATGTGTAGATAATAAGAAGAGGAGCGCTGTCACAACTTTTTTCAACAGTAAGCCACATTGGCCAATTCTTTGCATCTATGTAGGGGATCCAGTTTATTTCACACTGGGGCGATTAGTGGGCGATTACTGCTAATCGCCAAATCTCTGGCAATCACTAGCGGTTTTTTAAAGCACTAGTGCAATATTATTTTCACTGCCACGATCGCCAGTGATTCGCGATTAGTGGTGATCGCCAAACGCGCTGCATGCAGCATTTTCTTACGATTTTAGATCGATCGCGATTACAATGCTAAAAAAGTGCTAATTGCAATTGCTCAAAAATTGCAAGAGTGTACAGTGATTTTACCAAGTTAATCACGATAAAACCACCAGCGCAAAATGCTAGTGCTAATCGCTAGCGTTTGCAAGTGAGAGCGGGCCCTTTGAGAGATCACAGACTCCAGACCTGGAAGTCAGTGGTACAGGAAGTAGCTACCACAGGTGCTCTTTGACCTCAGCTAGTCCAGGAGCTTGCACAGAATAGTTTACACTGTGTGAGTTTACGAAAAGGAAAATACAGGTAGTCCCCAACTTACAAACGAACCACCCCGTATGCAAGGGGGGCAAAGCAGAGGCACAAAGGGGGCAAAGCAGAGGCACAAAGGGGACAAAGCAGAGGCACAGAGAAGGTAAAGCAAAGGCACAGAGAGGGCAAAGCAGAGGCACAGAGAAGGTAAAGCAAAGACACAGAGGGGGCAAAGCAGAGGCACAGAGAAGGTAAAGAAAAGACACAGAGGGGGCAAAGCAGAGGCACAGAGAAGGTAAAGCAGAGGCTCAGAGAAGTTAAAGCAGAGGCACAGAGAAGGTAAAGCAAAGACACAGAGGGGGCAAAACAGAGGCACAGAGAAGGTAAAGCAGAGGCACAGAGGAGGCACAGAGAAGGTAAAGCAAAGACACAGAGGGGGCAAAACAGAGGCACAGAGAAGGTAAAGCAGAGGCACAGAGAAGGTAAAGCAAAGACACAGAGGGGGCAAAACAGAGGCACAGAGAAGGTAAAGCAGAGGCTCAGAGAAGGTAAAGCAGAGGCTCAGAGAAGGTAAAGCAAAGGCACAGAGAGGGCAAAGCAGAGGCACAGAGAAGGTAAAGCAGAGGCACAGAGAAGGTAAAGCAGAGGCACAGAGAAGGTAAAGCAGAGGCACAGAGAAGGTAAAGCAGAGACACAGAGGGGGCAAAACAGAGGCACAGAGAAGGTAAAGCAGAGGCTCAGAGCAGGGGCATAACTAGAAATCACTGGGCCCCCCTGCGAATATTTGGATGGGCCCCCCCCCCCATAGGTGCCAAATAATCGTAATGGGGCAGCGTTTCACTGTAAATTAATTGTAAAGTGGGCAGCATTTTACCAGACAATCGTAATGTGGGCCAGAAAATCGTAATGTGGGCAGAGTTCACCAGAAAATCGTAATGTGGGCCTTTAGAAAATCATAATGTGGGCAGAGTTCATCAGAAAATCGTAATGTGGGCACCAGTCACCAGAAAATTGTAACGTGGACAGCATTCACCAGACAATCGTAATGTGGGCAGCGTTCTCCAGAAAATCATAATGTGGGCAGAGTTCACCAGAAAATCATAATGTGGGTGAAGTTCACCAGAAAATCGTAATGTGGGCACCAGTCACCAGAAAATCGTAACGTGAGCAGCAGTCACCAGAAAATTGTAACGTGGACAGCATTCACCAGACAATCGTAATGTGGGCAGCGTTCACCAGAATATCGTAATGTGGGACAGAAAATCGTAATGTGGGCAGAGTTCACCAGAAAATCGCAATGTGGGCAGCTGTCACCAGAAAATCGCCATGTGGGCAGCAGTCACCAGAAAATCGCAATGTGGGCATCAGTCACCAGAAAATCCTAATGTGGGCAGCAGTCAGTCACCAGAATATCATAATGTGGGCAGCAGTCACCAGAAAATCCTTATGTGGGCAGCAGTCACCAGAAAATCCTTATGTGGGCAGCAGTCACCAGAAAATCCTTATGTGGGCAGCAGTCACCAGAAAATCGCAATGTGGGCAGCAGTCACCAGAAAATCGCAATGTGGGCAACAGTCACCAGAAAATCGCAATGTGGGCAGCAGTCACCAGAAAATCCTAATGTGGGCAGCATACACCAGAAAATCGTAATGTGGGCAGCAGACACCAGAAAATCGCAATGTGGGCAGCAGACACCTGAAAATCGTAATGTGGGCAGCAGACACCAGAAAATCATAATATGGGCAGCAGACACCTGAAAATCGTAATGTGGGCAGCAGACACCTGAAAATCGTAATGTGGGCAGCAGACACCTGAAAATCGTAATGTGGGCAGCAGGCACCTGAAAATCGTAATGTGGGCAGCAGGCACCTGAAAATCGTAATGTGGGCAGCAGACACCTGAAAATCGCAATGTGGGCAGCAGACACCTGAAAATCGTAATGTGGGCAGCAGACACCAGAAAATCGCAATGTGGGCAGCAGTGACCAGAAAATCGTAATGTGGGCAGCAGACACCAGAAAATCCTAATGTGGGCAGCAGTCACCAGAAAATCGCAATGTGGGCAGCAGTGACCAGAAAATCGTAATGTGGGCAGCAGACACCAGAAAATCGCAATGTGGGCAGCAGACACCTGAAAATCGCAATGTGGGCAGCAGACACCTGAAAATCGTAATGTGGGCAGCAGACACCTGAAAATCACAATGTGGGAAGCAGACACCTGAAAATCGTAATGTGGGCAGCAGACACCTGAAAATCGTAATGTGGGCAGCAGACACCTGAAAATCGTAATGTGGGCAGCAGACACCTGAAAATCGCAATGTGGGCAGCAGTGACCAGAAAATCGTAATGTGGGCAGCAGACACCTGAAAATCGCAATGTGGGCAGCAGACACCAGAAAATCGTAATGTGGGCAGCAGACACCAGAAAATCGCAATGTGGGCAGCAGACACCAGAAAATCGCAATGTGGGCAGCAGACACCAGAAAATCATAATGTGGGCAGCAGACACCTGAAAATCCCCCTGCAGAATTTCAGAGCGCCCCCCCCCCCGGGGCCCGCTCGTAGCCGGTTTTTGGGGGCTGGAGGGGTGGCAGCATGAGGGGAAAGCCTTGCCCACAGTCGGCGGGGAGAGGGGAAGTTCCCCCCTCTCCCTCACCTCGGGGCTCTCCCCTCTGCGCCCCCCTCCAACTAGTGAATGTGTGTGGGCAGCAGCGGCGGCGGGATACATACCTTCTTCCTTGCGTTCCATCGCCGCCTTCTCGCTCTAGCGGCTGACGTCACTTCCGCTTAAGCAGAGGCTCAGAGAAGGACAGTGGAGGCAAAGGGGGGCACATAGGAGGCAAAGGGGACAGAGATGGCACAGTGTTCCGACTTAAAGGGAACCTAAACTGAGAGGGATATATATATTTATTTTTAAACAATACCAGTTGCCTGGCATCTTGCTGTTCTATTTGAATGCAGTAGTGGCTGAATCACACACCTGAAACAAGCATGCAGCTAATCCAGTCTGACTTCAGTCAGAGACCCTGATCTGCATGCTTGTTCAGGGGCTGTGGTTAAAAGTATTAGAGACACAGGATCAGAAGGAGAGTCAGGCAACTGGTATTATTTTAAAAGGAAAAATCCATATCCTTCTCAGTTTAGGTTCCCTTTAAGAACGGATTCAGGTTAAGAACCAACCTACATTCCCTATCTCGTTTGTTAATTGGGGACTACCTGTATTCACTTCTTGTGGTAGGCTTTAACCCGTTTGTTACGGCTTACACCAAGATCTGTAGTACCCTTCCCCCAGTTTCCAAGCCTGGGTGGTTACATTGAATGATTCTGGTGATAAAGTACAAAGGTCTAAAAATCTAGTGCTTAGTAGAATGAAGGATGTGGCTGATTGCAACAATTTCCCTGGGACAACGCTGACTGAGTTGAGCTTTATAACTCCGGAACGTCGGAGACTAATATCTGATATTTTTCTCTCCCAGAACAGTTCAAAAGGAAAACAGGGAGAAGCTGTAAATAATAGCACCAGACACAGCGAATGATGATGTTTGTGTATCGCTGTAACTCGCAGATCTCTCCCCGAAGGCGCTTTTCCATTTTCGGCAACATACCCTATTGTGATTGCGAGATGCTTCAGTAGTTTCCTATTACTGGGAAAACGCAATATAAAATATGATGGCGTTCGTGCGCGCGCTTCGCCAGAGAGGTCAGGTGTGCAAAATTTCTGTGCTTCTCAATTGTTACGAGATTGGAATTTCCACCGACAGAATAAAATCTTACCGCTGGAGCATATCAAAGTAAAGACTGTGGAGATTATCCTATCAGTGATTCATAAGGAATGTTTTAGATGCTTATGGATAGTCTAGCCAAGGAGAACTTGAAGCACAGCAGACTTATGAGGCTGTGTAATACATGGAGCTGGCCTTAGCTTACAGGTGTTCCACGTGTTCTTTAGCAATTTCCCCAACATACACTGCTCATGTTGCATGAGTCAAAAGCTATGTACACTAAACTTGGCCGAGGCGGTTGTTCAGGGCTGTCTCAAGTGAGAATCCAGCCTGCGTACATACGTTTCCCCTGATTATTTTGCACACTACATCTTGAACTGCTTGAGGACCACAGGCTTACACCCCCCTAGTGACCAGGCCATTTTTTTACAATTCAGCACACTGCAGCTTTAACAGGATAATCCTGTTTGTTTCATCCGGTGACGGCGGACACAGGGCCGGCCCGCTCATGAGGCGGGGTGAAACTTTTGCCTCAGGCGGCAAATTTCCAGGGGCGGCATCCGCCCATCCGTGCGGGGAGCCGGCCGCCGAGCTGGAGGGGTAGCTGGCAGGACGGGGGTATTGGGCCTAGCGGCGGGGAGGGGGGGTCGGACCCCCCCCTCCCTCGCCTGGGTCCCCCGTCCTGATCCAGCCTTACATAGAAGCAGTCGCTATTTGGAAGAGGCACGGGCGGGGAGGACTCACCTCTTCCTCGATCCAGCGTGCGCTCCACTGACGTCACTTCCTGCAACGCTGCAGGAAGTGATGTCAGTGGAGCGCACGCTGGGAAGAGGTGAGTCCTCCCCGCCCGTGCGTCTTACAAATAGCGGCTGCTTCTTCTATGTAAGGCTGGAGGGGAGCGCAGTTCGGGGGACCCAGGCGAGGGAGGGGGGGGGCAAGACCCCCTCCCCGCCGCTAGGCCCAATACCCCCGGCCTGCCAGCTACCCCTCCAGCTCGGCGGCCCCCCAGAGCGCCCCCCCCCCACCAGGCGGCAAAAAGTCTAGGGCCGGCCCTGGGCGGACAGCACATCTAGGTGTCTGTATAAGGCACTCCAAACCCTAGATTGTGGTTTCCTATTCCTGGGTTTCTACCTGATATTTATACGATTGTGTGCCTCTGAGGAAGCAGCCTTTGGCCGTGAAACACGTGTCAGGCAACTTGGTTCTGTCATATGAAATCTTCACGACTGCAATCGAAAAGACTTTAGATACTACTGAAGAATAAAGGCTGTTTGCTGTGCCTACTAAAAACCCCTATAGTCTTGAGACTGTTTTGTATATTTGTGATTATCTTCAACACTGCAGCTTTAACAGTTTGCTGCACGACCATAAAACTTAACACACAAATTAATCTTGCCTCCTTTTCTTGCCACCAACAGAGCTTTCTGTTGGTAGCATCTGATTGCTGCTGCAATTTTTTTTTCAATTAATTGTATTTTTTTAAAATTTTATTAAATTGTGCTTTTTTGTTTGTTATTTCCTTTCTTCCCCCCCCCCCCTCCCTCTGAGATCCAGCCCTCTGATCACTTCTCATTAGGCATCAGCCTCTGAGAGGGATCCGACTGTTAACCACCCGAAGGGACAGCCACAGCTTTTTTTTTTTTAACATTTACAGCCTGCCAGCTCTGATCACGGCTGGTATTCCCCGCTAATCTCTGCCCCCAGGACTTGACGGCCGTCGGCGTTAGGCGGTCCAGGGGGATCCACTCTGCGGCCACCAGTGGGCATTAGGCAGAGTGGTCAATTAACTTTTTTGGGACCGTTGTAAGTAGAATCTACACTGCATCTGTGGTTCTCTAACTCTGAAATCGACGCCATGGATTTACCACGGTCCTGAGCCGTTCACTGCTCCAGGAAGAAGCAAACACAGGACAGCCGAGCTCCCTCCTATCGGTCAGGAACCATTTTCACTGGCTCCTGACCACTGTGAGCCAATCACAGTGATCGGGATGTAAAAGAATGAAAAAAAGCTCCTTCAAGTGTTTGTGGCTCGTTGCACTCCTGTTTTCATCCTCGCAGAGGCGCCCAGGGCCGGATTTAGGCCAAGGCCCTTTAGGCCGTGGCCTAGGGCACCACAGGAGAAAGGGCACCAAAGCAGCAGGATAAACTGGTGTAGCATTTGCAAGCTTGCAAATGCTGCAATGCAGGGTGATCATGCAAGCGCCTGACCAGGGGCGCCTAAAGCCACTGGCACTAAAGGCAGCTGCTTGGAGCGGCATGAAGCTGCTTGGAGCGGCATGAAGGAAGGGGGGCATGCTGCTGCGGGGGGAGACTGAGGCTGATCGGCCCTATTACAATCAGCTGCGGCTGCTCTGATCGTGGTTTATTTACACCACGTGCTCTGCCGCAGTGCCGCTTGTATCCACGCCCCCCCGCCCAGGCCCAGCCAATAGACTTGCAGCCAGGAAATCCCTAGAGTCCCACCCACTCAACCTCTTCCTAATCCCCTGTCCCGCCCCTCTCCTAGCAGCAGCCGCACGATTTGTTTACTGCGTGCGTGCGGTGCCGCCTCTAACTCCGCCCACCCACCAGCCAGAAGTTCGGGTCCCTGGGCAGGCTGGGCTTCCCGCTGTCTGACCCATCCACCATGCTTCCCCTGTGTCCCCCTGAGTGTGTGACCAGCTGGCAGAGGTGAGCTGTAGGGGGGAGACTGGGATCAGCGCAGCAATGCTGATCAGTGCAGAGGAGAGAGGAGGAGGAGGAGGCAGCTGTGCACCCAGAGCTGTGTATATCGGCATTGTAACGTGAGCAGCAGAACGATGCTGGTATACACAGCTCTGAGCAGCTCACAGTGCAAAGCTGCCTGTCTGGAGACTGACACACATCCCCTGACCCCTGCTGCTCTTATCAGCTCTGCTGCTGCCAGGAGATCCTTACTCCTGATAAAAACCCTCGCTGACCGTCATGTGCTGGGGGGGAGGGGAAGCAATAAATAGCTGCATACATGCTAACAGTGGGGGGGGAAGGGTGAGGGAGATGAAAAAGGGCACACAAGTTAGAGCAGTTATCTAGGACTTTGCTCTGGGTGCCCATGATACATCTAGCCATGATAGACAGATCAACCAAGAGACAGATTTCTCTCTGAACGAATCTGATCAGAGAGAGATCTGTCAGCTGCCCATACACCACAGTCTGATTCCCGATCAATTTCATGCTGAAAATGATCAGGAATTGGTCTTGTGACGCCGCATTTGACCGCCCGACGCTGTCCCCTAATGTAAATTGTGTCCCCAGGTGCCCTTTTCAGTATAGGTTACCTGGCAGTGTCCATCTCTGCTCTGCCTCACATACATGTGCCCTACGTGGTTGCCGGCGTATACGTGGGTGTGTTGTGACATCACACAGGCACCCACATATACGCTGGTAACCACGCGGGGCGTGTGTATGTGAGGCAGTGCGGAGACGGAGCCATTGGTGGACACAGACAGGTAACGTATACTGCACGTCACCATTATTTTTTGGTGAAAGATTGCTGCATTAAGATTTAACATTGCAGCATTATGATTTATGGTGAAATATTGCAGCATTAATGTACCCCTGACGCCAGTATTTTTAATATGTTTTCCTCCCTGGTGCTGTGTGACTAGCAAACAGCGTCATCCTCCCACCTCCAGCACTCCCTGCGGCCCCCGTTCTGACATCACATATGGGCAGGGAGGAAGTGGCAGTTCTTCCTCCCTGTGCCCGTGCTCAACTCAGCCCCTTCCACCTGCCGCTTCAGTTCCCGTTATGATCTGCTGCAGACAGCGCGCAGGGGAGCGGTGATAGAGGTTGAAAGGATATCCGACCTCAATAATCACAAGTCCGCACACAGTCCAGCTCCGCAGCCCGCTGTGTGCAGTGGTTCATAAGTGGAACCAGAGCGGCAGGTGGAGGGGGCTGCATTATGGATGGGCAGAGGGGACGAGGAACTGCCAATTTCTCCCCGTCCATATTTGAAGTTCTGCTCAGTCGAAGATTACGACTGAGCAGAATGGGTTCTACAGGGGGCACAGGAGGGCGAGGATGGTGCTGTGTGCTAGTCACACAGCACCAATAACGTTAACGATATTAAAAATATCGGGACCAAGGTCTGGGTCAGGGGTACTTTAAGATTATTTTCATGGGGGAGGGGGGGGGGGCGCCACAGGTTTTCTTGCCTGGAGTGACAAAATGGCCAGAGGCGCCCCTGCGCCTGACTGCGGTACTCTGCTGCTAGCCGCCTCTGCAGCAGCCACCTTGCTCTCTGTGCATGTTTGCATCGTGGCTGGCGGATATGGACTTGGGCAGCATTGGAGACGGAAAGGAAGAGGAAGCTTCTGCACTGGAGATAAGCGGATAAATGAGTGACACTGATGGCTGCTGCGGTGTGAAGGCGAGCTAACTACCTATACTGAAAGGGAGGGGGGAGGAGGGAGTCATCTGGCTAACTATACTGGGGGTGTCATCAGGCTAACTATACTGGAGGGAAGGAGGGAGGGGTCATCTTGCTACCTATACTGAAGGGGGGCGGCTGGTGACAGTGGCCTACAAATCCGGCCCTGGAGGTGCATCACTTATTTGGTGCCTGCTATATGCAATAACATCTGCCAAGTCACATAAGAGAGGCACCCCTGCAAGAATGAAATACAGTAGATCCTCAGACAAATGGATATGTAGGCGCATGTGGCTCCGGCTGGGACAGCGGATCTACAATGCAGGTGCCCTGGGGACCAAAATAAAGTTGAGGGCAAACATGGGTTGGCTCTGCTGTGCTCCTAACCTCAGTCTGTATGTTATTGGCCTTAATCATCCGCAGTACCAGGTACCATCAGGCTGAATTTGGCTCCTGAGCAGGGGCATAACTACACGGGAGCAGCTCCTACGACCGCAGGGGGCTTAGTGCAGTAAGAGAGTTCCAACAACTACTACTTCACTCAGTCCAATAAAGGGGTCCATCCTTTAGATCAGGCAGATTTTGTGGATACCCTTGTTATGGGTGTGAAGATGTCCTTGTCCTCAAATGTTTTATGACTCTTGCAAGATGGGCACCCAGACTGTGAGGGTCACCAGGGGTAGGCAAGGGAAAGGGTATGAACATTGGGGGGTCCCATCAAAGTTTTGCTATAGGCCCCATGATTTGTAGTCCCGCCCCCCTTCCCCCTGCTCCTGAGGACTGCATGGATAGAGAGTGTCCTGTCAAGACAGTCTTAATGTTGTTTGTTTACCTCCTGCTGCGACATTCCCCACTGTGTTTGTTAAAGTGAACCTGTGGTGAGAATGATATGGAAGCTGCCATATTTATTTCATTTTAAGCAATGCCAGGCAGTTGCCTGGCTGCCCTGCTGATCCTCTGCCACCTTCCTCTGGTGGATACTGAGAGGTGCTCTGTGATGCCCTCTTCATATCATACATTATCCTAACAGCAGGGGAATGAGAGTGCAGTTGAATGCTGCTGAGTAAGACGTCTCTGTTGTGCAGTTGTTCCCAGCCAGTGACATGGCAACAGGTCTCACGGTGGGGCTTGGGGACTATGGGGGTCTGCTTGGGGGCTTGGGTATGGTTGTTACATTCCTGTTACCAGCCATGGCAGACACTAATACTGTGGAGCCATCTTAACATCCCATCACCGCTGCACTCAAGACTGGTGCTGCTTTCTCATCTGCCCAGCTCTTGCTTCAGCTTAGTTTTCTTGTGCCTACAGAAAGAAGTCTGAGTTAATTTGGTCAATAATCCACTTGTTTGTTTTCTTTGCTATCCATAATATCCACAAAGGTCTTCCACAAAACCACAGTTCAAAGGCAACAATATGCTTTCTATCTTGCTTTTTTTTTACCGTCATGCTTTCACAGCTGTAGAATGTCATTGGAAAGACGAAAGCCATCACAAGTCTAACCTTTGTTTGCTTAGAAACATCATTAGATTTTCATAACTTATTTAAAGCTTTTAGAGCAGTCCTGCCAATGTTTAGCCTTCCTGACAAATATAGTGATGGCTGCTTACTGTATTATTGATGACTCAACCCGAAGCATAGAAACCATCTACCATTTCAATGTCTTCATCTCCAACAATGACAGTTTATTTTGTATCTGCTGACATGACCTTAGATTTCGTTATATATTCAGTTTCAGATCCAGTTCCTCACAAAGGGCCTGATGCATGAAAGTATGGCGTAACACGTGTCACCATAGCACTGCACCCATTACCCTGACAATGCACATGGCCCTACTAGAGTAATGGGCGATGCTCCCCAAGGTGCTAGGATCGTATTACCAGCCTTTCATGCATCAGGTCCAATATTCCTTGCCACTCGGAACAAAAATAAACCAAAATACAGTCTGACATACCACTGCTATGCTGATGAAACTCAGCTATATATGTCATTCAAACCCGACATGACAGACCCCATGCCAAAAAGAAACACATGTTTAGCTGAGCTTCAAGGGTGGATGAATAAAAACTGGCTTAAACTAAATGCTGACAAAACTGAGGTTCTTGTCATCGGAGGTCAGTGTCTAACAGCAAAGCAGCTCCAGACACAGTCAACACCACTGAGGACAGGGAGGGAACGCAGACCTTACTAGATCCAACACTGTGCACAGCCTAGATGTACTGATTGATGGGGAATTAAACTTCAGGAATCAAATTTCAGCTGTTGTAAAACATTCCTTTTTTCACCTAAGGAATATTGCAAAAATTAAGCACCTCAATCCTTCAGAGGATCTTTCAACCCTAGTTCACACCTTCATCACATCACGGCTAGACTATTGCAATGCCTTCCATGCAGGCCGTTTAAAGAAAGACCTACAAAAAAGACCTAACAAGTGATTATTTGAGGGATTTATCTAGGGGATTGTGCTTTGTATTGAATCTTATTGTAATAAATTGATTTTGCATATTGGTATAAATATGGTGGCCCTATGACCTTTTATTGCCAAATAAGTTATATACTCTGAAAGACTTAACAAGCCAGCCATTGCCACTAATCCTCACTACACTGGCTACCCATAAAATGTGTCCTTGGGAATGGGAACTACTCATGTCCCCATCCTGCATGTAAGAAACCAAACCCACGTATGCACAATACAGATGCGTTTATTTTTGGAACTACTTGGGGACACAAGCACTTCCGAAGGCTGCCCGAGGAGTGCTAAAGAGCTATTCAACAGGGGACAAAGCAGGAATGACAGGATGGACCAAGGACCAGGAAAGCGCCCAGATAACCTTCCCTCTACTTAAGTATGTGTCTAACCTGAAGTGAGTTTCTTCACTTCAGTTTCACTTTAAAGAGCAGTTACTGGAGGATCTCTGGAGGGCCACTCTGGTCTAGGGCCACTAGTGTGGTCACAACCTCTGCATCCCTTATTGCTACACCACTGTTTTTGGTGATGTTGTTGAGTACAAATCTGTGTTAGTAGATCATAGTAATCATTTCTACACATTTTGGTGAGCCTTATCTTATTTGTTCAAGTTCAACTTTTTGGCACTTTTGAAAATAATGCTGGACTTTTGCTGTGGACTTGCTGGTGATCTAGTTGACGTTATTCCACATTTATCCCAAGACTACAGTAGGGATGTAAATGAAGAACTCTGCTGGGGGACAGGGAGTGACATGAATTGTGCAATGTATTCTGTGAGCAGGCTGTTTGTAGACATTTGGTGCCCTAGGCAAGGCAGCTGTATTTTGGCAACCATTGTTATTTAATCAGTAGTGCCCATTTAGGTGTTACAAATACCATTCATCCCTGTCTTAATGTAACTAGCAGTTGTCTATGCCTGAAAACAGCCCTATGTGGGCACTATATAAAAGTATAATAATAATAATGTATTATTATTATAAGGCCTGTCATTGCCTAGTGAAAAGTTGACATCAGTATTTGATGGCGTAGTTTTTAGTTATGATTTTAGTATTGGGATTTGCCTATAGTGAAAATAGAGTAGAAGGTTTTTGTGGAAGCGCACATTTTCTCTATTAGTGCATCAACAGCACTCCTCACATTCCCAGGCCAGGTCAGTGCTGAAACACACAGTAAAGCTGGTATTTTGTGAAGAAAGTTAATGCGATGTACTATAGAATCCTTCATCTCGCCACCCTCAGGGGAAGTCCCGCTAGCCGCTGACTAGGCTGTACATCTGGCAGAGATTTCAATATAGCATCTCCTGTGGAGACTCCTACCCTGTAAATCGGACCCAGCATTTCCTGTGCCACTCCTGCAGGAGCCTGGCGTAAAACAAGGCCTGTCGGACTGAGTTATGAACACAGTCATTTTCAAATATACACATGCAATTCAGAACCCAGACCCGAGCTCCCTCGCCGACTACAAAGTTGTACAAATTAATTCTGGCTTATGCCTTCTCTCTGATGGCAAAATGCCAACGTGGATCCTCTCAACCCTTTTGTCTTCATTGCGGATCAGGAGAGAGATTGCTTTGCGGTTGTATCTGGTAAGGCCGTGGAGCATTTACTTTTTTTCAGTAAATAATTGTGGACCTATAAGTGCTTTGTTTATTAAGGGAGTGGGGTTGTTTATATTAACCCTTTGAATATCCAAAGGTTCTGACCCTTTAAAGTGATCCCGAGCCGAAGCTTAGAATCAAAATCGGATACATACCTTGAGAAGGGGAAGCCTCAGGATCCCACTGAGGCTTCCCTTTGGGATCTAAAGCCCCCCATTGCTGAGCTAGGCCCCCCTGCACATTGGCAGAAGCTCTCCAGCGCATGCGCAGTACCACCAAGCCCACGGCTCCAGCTTACTGCGCATGCATGTGCTGGGTTGGGGTTTGCGTAGCCACCCTGGAAGAAGAAGAGCTGCGTGGCCCCAATAGGATTAGCGGCAATGCATTGTCGCTAATCTTCTGGGGGGCCGTGCTCAGCAATGGGGGGCAACACACCAGGGAGGGAAGCCTCAATAGAGTCCAGAGGCTTCCCTCTCTTTAGGTAAGTATTTGATTTTGTACTCGAGCTTCGGTTCGGGTACTCTTTAAGGACTAGAGCCCTTCTTTCCTTATTTTTACACTGTGATAACCCTTATCAGCTCACAATGATCACAGGGTCAGGAGCCAATGAATGAAATTGGATTCTGACCGGCATACAAAGCTCAGCTGACATGTGGACACTGAACGAGTGGGTTGCAGCGGCACCAGACCAAGGGGAATGGAGAGAGTGACATCACAACATTCTTTATCAGTAAGGTTTAGGCTAGAGTCCTGACTGGAGAGAATTTGTTATTTGTATGCTAGGCACTGTACATTCTAATATATGTTGTTTTGGTGCCTTTTTAAAACCACTAACCTTAATCATAAATTGCTTTCTTCTGCTTTCCAAATCTGTCAAACCCCCAACCTATTATAACCACTGTGTTTAACACTGTATCCACCATAGAAAAGCTAAGGGCTCCTCCACCTTACGTAACGCTTGCAGGAGCTGATTTCCTGCAAGCGTTCTGATCTGTGGCGTGACGTCAGGATGTTGCGGTGCGACTCTGATTAGCGGCGATAGTTCTAATTCACCCGACGGGAAAACGCCACCAACGATTAAAAGCTCCTGGCTGTGTCGTACAGCAACACCCCAAAATGCAGCGTTAAATGTGAATGTTACGTACCTTGGTTAACGCAAACTATTGACTTTGCGTCAAAACGCCAGAAATCAGCTCTGGTGTGAAAGAGCTCTTAGAGAACTCTTTAATTAAAAATCTCCCTCCCCAGGATTTCTGTGCAAAAAGTAATAAAATTTATTTTTAAAACTTTTTTTTCTCTGTAACATGCCAAAATGTGTCAAGCAAGGGTCTAGTATACAGTGCAGGAGAGTATTGATGTGTATGCACGTTTATACTGTTCACAGCATGTTTTTATGGACGGAGATATCTGTCCATACCACTAGGAAGGTTAAGAACAGTGGCGGATCTAGAGGGGTGCCCCATGGGCGCCATGCCTGCCCCCATGCCTTTGCTCCCTCACTGTCTGCCTCCCCTCCTGGGTTGCGCCCCCCTACCCAGCCACCTCTGCCCTCACACCACCGCTCCAGCACTGCCTGTCTCCCCTCCTGGCTGCGTCCCCTCCGCTGTGTCTCCTCTAGCGTCCCCGCCGGCATCATAGTAACAGACCACCTACTGAGATCAGTGGACAGCGAGAGCGCTCAAGCTACCCGCCGCCCGCTGTACTCTAATGCAGAAGTGACATCACTTCCTGCATTTGGAGTACAGCGGGCGGCGGGTAACGTGCGCCTGCTCTGTCCACTGATCTCAGTAGGTGGTCTGTTACTACGACCCAGGCGGGGACGCTAGAGGAGACGCAGCGGAGGGGACGCAGCCAGGAGGGGACGCAGCTATGGCAGCAGTGGGGGAGCGGCACGCACCGAGATACAGGTACAGAAGGCAGCCTGCACCCAGCCACAATTCACCCTGCCCCAGCTTTCACACTGCGCCTAGCCACCATTTATCCTGCCCCAACCTTCACCCTGCGCCTAGCCACCATTCACCCTGCCCCAGCCTTCATCCTGCACCCAGGCAATTCACCCTGCCCCAGCCACCATTCACCCTGCCCCAGCCTTCACCCTGCCCCAGCCTTCACCCTGTCCCCAGCCACAATTCACCCTGCACCCAGCCACCCTTCACCCTGCACCCAGCCACCCAGCCACCCTTTACCCTGCACCCTTCACCCTGCACCCAGCCACCCTTCACACTGCCCCAGCCACCCTTCACCCTGCACCCAGCCACTCTTCACCCTGCCCCAGCCACCCTGCACCCAGCCACCCTTCACCCTGCACCCAGCCACCCTTCACCCTGCACCCAGCCACCCTGCACCCAGCCACCCTGCACCCAGCCACCATTCACCCTGCCCCAGCCGTCCTGACCTGCACCTAGCCACCCTTCATCTAGCCACCCACTCTGCACTCTAACCCAGCCACCCTTCAACCTGCCCAAACCACCCTGAATGCAGACTCACCCTGCAGCCGGTCCCAGTCACCCTGACCCAGCCACCCTGCACCCACACTCATCCTACAGCCAGTCCCAATTACCCTGCATTCTGACCCAGCCACCTTGACCTGCACCCTGATCCAGCCACCCTGCACCCAGACCCACCCTGCAGCCGGACCCAGCCACCCAGACCCAGTCACCCTGCACCCAGACTCACCATGCAGCTGGTCCCAGTCACCCTGCAGCCTGACCCAGCCACCCTGCACCCAGACCCAGCCACCCTGCACCCAGACCCACCCTGCAGTTGGACCCAGCCACCCTGCACCCAGACTCAGCCACCCTGCCCCAGTCACCCTTCATCTAACCACCCTTCAAGGGAAAAAGAAGTGGGGGGGGGGGGGGGGCACACTTTTAGTGTTTGCCATAGGCACCATATTACCCAGATACGCCTCTGGTTAAGAATGAATTATCTCCAGGTCAGGTGTTCTGCAATGCAACTAAGGGCAAAAACTGCACCAACAAGATCCTGTGCCAAGACAAAGAAACTGAGATTACACAGGCAAATGTGTGAATTCCCTACAGACCATTGGACAGCATGGTGATGTAGTGAATAGCAATCTCGGCTTGCAGCACTGGGTCCTTAGGACAAATCTCAGCTAGAGCACTATCTGCAAGAAGTTTATATATTCTCTCCATATTGGATTGGGTTTCTTCCAGGCACTCTAGTGTCCTCTAACATCCCAAAAACATACAGATAAGTTAATTGGCTTCCCCATAAATTGGCCCTAGACTACGATGGACACATGACTATCATTGGGATTAGATTGTGCCCCCTTCTGAGGGACAGTTAGCGACAAGACTATATACTCTGTAACGCACTCCGGAAGATGTCAGCGCTATATCAATACTACTACATAATAATAAAAATATAGACCTGCTTTCATCTTCTCTGCCCAAATGTATTATTGGCGCAGTGCTGGAAGTCCATTCATTTGAATGAATTGTTCTCTGGTCCAAGACAGTTAGGTGCCAGGAAGATCAAGGTAAAAACAGCTACATTCACTTTCCTGAGCCGCTGGTCTATCGCAATCTGATCCATGACTGGGCAGTAAAATGTTTTCGGCAGGCACTTTTAGGTGCTTCACACATACAATATTTCTGTTGTGTATTTTTCCGCTGGCCCAGAGTTCAGCTTCAAATTAAGTTAGAGACAAGGTGGCCGTGAGTGCACAAAGGTAGCTATATCATGGATTGTACCCATAACCTTCAAATCAAGATAAAAATTCTTGGAGCTCCGGTTGCTGGCAAGAGATAAAACATTCAACAAACCATTTAACTCACTAAAAAGAAAAACCATCACAGCACACAGGATGGATGACCTCTGTCCCCTTTTCCCTGTGTAGGCACAACGAGGTTTCAGCAGCCAATCACGGGTTATGTATCCCAGGACACACAAACGCTCGTTGCTCAGCGCCCTCAGGCTGCACGTTCTTCTGGGATCGGCAGCCTCTCAGACAGTGAGCTTTGAAAACAACAAGTGCCCAGGGACAGGTTCTGAGAGTAAGATATATGGCATGGAGTCAACAGCGTTTCCGCATAATGGCTTTCATGGCGTGATGTATGTATTTATTAAAACCGTGCTGAATGGCCCAGGGCAGCTGACTAAGCAGAGCCTGCTTGCATTTGTGTGTGCTGATTTCTACCATACCTCTCTCAGCTGGAAGTTTCATATCACCAGCCTGTCTGATTGATTTTGTAAGGCAATTAAAGGGAGCGTACGGGGTGAGGCAGTGTTGAAAAACAATTACAGGTTGGTTTTATGCTTGCCATCCCGTATTAGCAGGTCAGCCCTGATGGAGGCAGCACGACATTACAAGAGGTCTCACAAGTGGTCAGCAGGAGGGAGATGGACATTGTCACCTGTCGTTCTGCTCCCATCTCTCTTGGGAAACAGAATATCATAAGAGAGAAAGAAAATATGCCACTATGTACAGGGTACTGTAGCCACTTTGAGAAGTTTGATCTATTATGCCACTGTACGTATCTCCTAACTGAATGATAAGGGACACTTGCTGCAAAAATATTTAGGCATGGAACACACACACCCTGCAACGCTTCCAGTTATGAGGAATAGAGAAGTCAAAGTCGATCTTAGATCATTTCATTGATGCTGCAATAGTTCCATAAAGGTTGATAACAGACATGCCCATCAAATTCAACCTTTTGAGCCTCACTACATCACCACAAGGGCAGAAGCTCTGTGGATGGATAAAGACATCACCTGCCCATGCCTATTAATGGGTGCATGAAAAGAGGGCCCGGATGAATAACAAATCGGTGCTGGTGGATAACGAAATCTCAATAACGATAAACATTGTTAACAAAATTGGCTAATGATAAATACTGTTTTAAAACAGACGGGAGATGAAAAAAAAACATATATTAACTTAAAAAATCATTACATAATTCTACAATGCAGCTTAACCTAACTCTACTCTCACACAGAACCCTCCTCTAGTGGTGCCTAACCCTAACCACCCCCCTGGTGGTGCCAAACCCTTAGACCTCCCTGGTGATGCCTAACCCTAACCGACGCTCTGGTGGTGCCTACCCCTAACCACTCACTGGTAGTGCCTAACCCTAAACAACCCCCCGACCCTGTGGTGCCTAACCCTAACTCCCCCTCCCTGGTGGTGCCTAAAGGCCCATACACACGTCGGATTTTTATAAACGACGGGTCGTTTGGACATCCCGTCGTTCAGTCGTCCGGACGTCAAATTGGGCGTGTGTACAGTCCGTCGTTCAGGTGATAAGACTGGTCTTGAGCGATCCACTAGGCGAATCGCTCAAGACCAGTCTTATCACCTGAACGACGGACTGTACACACGCCCGATTTGACGTCCGGACGACTGAACGACGGGACGTCCAAACGTTTAAAAAAATCTGACGTGTGTATGGGCCTTACTCTAACCTCCTCCCTGCACAAACACCCTTACACACATAGAAATGATAACATAATTGAAAACGTAAAATCTGTACATACAAACAATATAATATGACAAAAACTATAACATTGCAAGTTTCTAAAACGATAACATATTTCAAAAACTTTTTTTCTGCTTTGGGCGCTGTATTAACGATTAATGCATTAGCATCTATGGCCGTGCCTTTTTCATCCACCTTCCGCCTGTGCCCTGTTTTCCTTCTACCCTATGGAGTGGGGCCGAACCTCCGATTTTAGGTTCGCGAACCGGGTTCGCGAACTTCCGTGTAAGGTTCAGTTCGCGTAAAAGTTCGCGAACCGCAATAGACTTCAATGGGGATGCGAACTTTGAAAAAAAAAATTATGCTGGCCACAAAAGTGATGGAAAAGATGTTTCAAGGGGTCTAACACCTGAACCCCCAGGTGGAGGAGTGGGATACATGCCAAAAGTCCCCGGGAAAAATCTGGATTTGACGCAAAGCAGCGTTTTAAGGGCAGAAATCACATTGAATGCTAACTGACAGGCCTAAAGTGCTTTAAAGAGACTCCGTAACAAAAATTGCATCCTGTTTTTTATCATCCTGCAAGTTCCAAAAGCTATTCTAATGTGTTCTGGCTTACTGCAGCACTTTCTGCTATCACAGTCTCTGTAATAAATCAATGTATCTTTCCCTTGTCAGACTTGTCAGCCTGTGTCTGGAAGGCTGCCAAGTTCTTCAGTGTTGTGGTTCTGCTATGAATTCCCCATTCCAGGCCCGTCTATGCACACTGCCTGTGTATTATTTAGATTAGAGCAGCTTCTCTCTTCTCTCTTATCTTTTACAAGCTGGATAAATCGTCCTCTGAGCTGGCTGGGCTTTTACATACTGAAGAATTACAGACAAGGGCAAAGCTGTTTGCAGGAGAAAAAAGAGCAGCCTGAAACTTCAGTGCATTAGAACTGCAGGGAGAAAGAAACACACAAATGATCTCTTGAGATTCAAAAGGAAGGCTGTATACAGCCTGCTTGTGTATGGTTGTATTTTCTATGTGTGGACATACAGTACATCAACCTACTTCCTGTTTTGGTGGCCATTTTGTTTGTTTATAAACAAACTTTTTAAAACTGTTTTTTTTAAATATTCTTTATTTAACAACTTTTTATAACATATAACACACAGTCACATACTATGTATAAAAGCAAGGAACATAGGCAATGGTCAACTGTCAGTGCCGACCTGATAATAGTTGCATCACAGTATGGACAAAAGACAGGCATAAGTTTATCCTTATGAAATAGATCAGGCAGAGAGCAAGTGTATTAGCTACACCAGTAACCAAAAAACCACATGGCTGCCCCCATGTGTACTCAGGTGGGACCTCTAACCTATGCTCCCCATAGGGGAAAATTCGAAACTTGGGTGGGTCCGGGGCCCTTAGGGAACACACTCCCAGACCCTGCCTTTTATTAAGAAAAAGTAAGACCTAGAGGTTCAAGCTACATGGTGAAACATTTTAGCCTGAAGGGAGACAGAAGGGATTACATCCCTCTGGCCCGGAGCTTCTCTACTTATACAATACAAGTAACAGAAGAGACGAAGAAAGTCTCTAGAGAGGGGAAGAATAGGAGAAAAAAGAGAAGACAAAGAGAATAAGGAAACAGGAGTGTAAACTCGCAGCCATTTAAGAGTCAGTAGGGTAGTGTGCGAAAACCTCTGTGAAGGGCGGGGAGGGGGGAAGAGAGAGCAGGGCCCATGAAGCTTTTCGTCTGAATACGTCTCAATGTCCACGTATGCCAACCCCCCGATTTTTATTGAATAAAAGGATTAACCAGTCCCTCTAGTGTGTGTGTATTGTGCGAACTCATCTGTTTCCTCGTATTCATGCCAGGGGGCCCATGTACGGCTAAACTGCTCCTCCCTATCATGAATGGACTGGGTAAGGTTCTCCATCCTTTTGAGATGTTGCACCTCCAGTAGCCACTCCTGGACTGTAGGCGCGGATGTAGATTTCCAGTGCCGGGCAATGAGCAGCCTAGCAGCATTTATCAAGTGTTTGGATAATGATTTTTTATATCTGCTCAAGCTTCTGGGGGTGTTGTGTAACAGATAGTATGATGGATCCATAGAGGGTTCTACTCCAGTAATCTTGGACATTATTGTCTTCACAGACTCCCAATATGTGGAGAGGCTTGGGCAGCTCCAAAAAATATGTAGGAACGTCCCCATCTGTAGCCCGCATCTCCAGCAAAGGGGGCTTACTGAGGGAAATATTTTATTGAGTTTATCGGGCGTACGGTACCATTGTGAGAATAGCTTGTAGCCTGATTCCTGTATATGAGCAGCCACAGATGTCTTTTGGGCAAGAATAGTCACCTTTTGCCATTGGGAGTCAGAGAAAACAGTGCCCAATGTCTCCTCCCACCTAGAACGCAAATATAAAGCAGATTCTCCATAGGAAGATAACATCATATAAATCTGGGATATGCTTCTGGTGATATAGCCTTCACCAGAACATAGTGCCTCGAATTGTGATAGATTACGGGAAAGTTGTTGTCTAGATCCCAGACTCAAGAGGAAGTGTCTAAATTGTAGTAGGGGCCAGCCATCTAGTAAAGGGTTTTTCCTCTGAGCCCTAAGAGGACCCAAATCCAGCCATCTCCCGTCTTTCAGCAATTGACCCGCTCTTAAGGTTTGGCTCCCTCGCCAGTGTAAGTATGCCCTCTTGCACATACCTGGAGGGAATCCAGGATTATCTAATATTGGTATTAAGGGCGAAGGGAACTCAGACAAAAGGCCCTTCTTGTTGTATTTAGTGAATAGGTGCAATGTGTGAGAGACCAAAGGGTATGTAATGCCCGATACAACGGCCCTATCTGGAGCCCATGCCAGATGTTTCAGTGAAGGGTGCGATAGATCATGTTCCATTGTGACCCATTGTTTGAGAGAGTCATGCCTGTGCCAGTCCACAATCCGCACCAGAGTCGCCGCTGCATGGTAGAACTGTAGATTGGGGATGGCCAGTCCTCCTCTCTCCTTGGGGAGAATGGATACGGAGTATCTCAGTCTCGGGGGCTTACTCTGCCAGATGAAACGTTGGAAACATTGTCTAATTTCTTTAAAATAGGTAGCCGGCACTGCCACAGGAAGGGTCTGGAACATGTAAAGGAAACGAGGGAGCAGGTTCATTTTTATTATATTAATACGCCCGAACCAAGAAAATTTAGAGACATCCCATCGCTGTAAGTCTGTTTTTACCCTAGCTAAGAGCGGCTTATAATTAAGCTGTAATATATCGTCGGGGTTACTAGGAATTTTAGTGCCAAGGTATGTTAAGGCCCGGGCTGACCATCTAAATGGAAAGTTCACTTCCAGCCTCTGTTGGAGTTCCGGGTCTATATTGATATTCAGCGCCTCGCACTTGCTGAGATTAATTTTGAAGTTAGACAGTTGACCATATCTATCAAATTCTTTCAGTAGGTTTGGTAGGGAAATATGGGGGCTGGTCACATAAAAAAGCAAATCATCTGCATAGGCAGCGATTTTATGTTCTGCAGATGGCAGATGGAGGCCACAGATATCGCCATTAGCGCGTATAGTCCTTAAAAGAGGTTCTAGGGTGAGGGCAAATATGAAAGGGGAGAGCGGGCAGCCCTGGCGAGTTCCGTTTGTGATAGGGAACGGATCTGACATTTCGCCATTAATTTTGATACGTGCTGAGGGTTTTGAGTATAAGGCCATAATATATGAAAGCATGGATTGGGGTAATCCGATATGCTTTAAGGTGTTCTGGATAAAGTCCCACTGGACCCGGTCAAAGGCCTTCTCCGCATCCGTGGAAAGAAGCATCATCGGTGAGCCCTTTGACCGAGCCCAGTGTATCGCCCCCAGTGTCCGTATCGTGTTATCCCTAGCTTCACGTGTTGGGATGAAACCGACCTGGTCGTAATGGACCAGTTTTCCCATGAAGGGGGACAATCTGTTTGCTATGATCTTCGCGAATAGCTTGAGGTCAATATTCAGCAGGGAGATAGGGCGATAGTTAGAACAAAGCGAGGCGTCTTTACCTGCTTTATGAATGACTGTAATATGTGAGAGCAGCATATCATTCGGGAAGGACGTGGGGTTGGTTTCATCAGAGAGTGAGTTGTAGGCTTTCAGTAGGTATGGGAGTAGTAAGTCCGGGTAATGCTTATAGTAGTCAAGCGGGAACCCATCGGGGCCTGGGGCTTTGCCAGTGGGTGTTTGGGAAATTGCTATTTTTAGCTCTTCAATAGAAATAGGGTCTGCGATTTCCTTAATCTCATCCTCTGACAGTGCCGGCATCTGGGACTGGGTTAAGTAATCTTTTAGTTTGGATAACTGTGTAGCTCGGGGGGACCCGGGGGACTCCACCGAGATATTGTACAGAGTTGCATAGAATTTTTTAAAGATTCTAGCTATAGAGGCTGTCCTATGGTGTTTGACTGAGGCAGAGTCGTTGATATGTGGGATGTAATTTGCAGCTTGTTGCTTTCTCAGGGCCCTAGCCAGTAGGGTACTACATTTATTTCCATACTCGTAGTAATATCTTTTGCAGCGTTGTGCAGCATGTCGTGCCCTGGAGAATAGTAAGCTCTTCAGTTTCTCCCTTTCGGTTTTCAAAGCATCCAAGACTCCACTAGGAGGAGAGTTTCTATGAAGCAGCTCCAACCTACGTAGTTCTAAGAGAGATTTTTCTATTGCTTCATTCTGCGCCCGTTTCTTCCTACTCCCCTCCTGGATAAGGATTCCCCTGATAACACATTTATGTGCTGCCCAAAGTGACATTGGTGACATATCTTCTGTGTTATTGGTATTGAAATACCGCTCAATGGCGCCTCTTACTCTCCCGCTCACCTCCCTATCTTTTAATAGAGATGTGTTTAGGCGCCAATTCATTGGACCCCTCCTCTTCTCCAGAATAGAGAAAGATATTGTTGCAGCCGCATGATCCGAAATTGTTCTCGTACAGATGTCTGCCTCAACAATCTCTGATAGCAGGTTGTGTGAGGAGAAAATGTAATCAATACGCGAATAAAGATTATGGGGATGTGAGAAAAAGGTATATTCGCGACTAGACGGGTTCAGAATACGCCACGGGTCTACTAACTGACGTGCCTGAAGCGCTAATTTACATCTCTGGATGAGTCTATGTGGGATGGTGGATCTACCAGTGGAGGAGTCCAATGAAGGGTCCAGCGCCACATTCAGATCTCCGCCTATGATCACACTGCCTTCAGCGAAAGCGTCAAGTTCAGTTAGGAACTTCTCAAGAAATGTATACTGTCCCGAATTTGGGGCGTAGAAAGTGCCAAGTGTCACTTTTCTTTGATTGAGTATGCCCTTTAATAGGTGGAACCGCCCCCCCGGGTCTGAGAACTGCTGAATTTGGGTTAGGCAGACCTGTCTAGAGAGAATGATTGCCACACCTTTCGTCTTGGTGTCAGGGGAATTACTTAGGAAAACCTGTGGAAATCTTGAATTACCAAATCTGGGGTGATCTGTACCTCTAAAGTGTGTTTCCTGGAGGAACGCTACCTGTATTCTGGACCTGTGTAATTCAGAAAGAAGGGCTGAACGTTTTTCGGGGATGTTTAGCCCATGGACATTGAGCGTCATAATCTTAAGTGATGCCATAGTCCCCCCATCTCCCCCGCCCCCCCCCGCCCGACACTCCACTCCCTGGCAACGAGCACACTCAGAAAAGAAAGGATAGGAAAAAGCACAAAAAAGGAAAAGGAAACATTTTGGGGTAAATGCCCCAACGAGTATGGAACTTGGAGTATAAGCTCCAACAACCATACCACCCATGTTAGGTCAGACCATCGTCCCATCGACAGGGAGGATGACTTTCTGACGCCGACCATAACGGGGAAAGGGAGGAGAAGGTCCATACTCACCCAGACCACTCTTCCCTCACCCCCGGCCACGAGTCATTATAGAGCACAATCAATACTAAACCATATTATTATTCTTATTGTGATAATTAGGAAAAATCCACTCTGCATGTCGGAGCCCCCACATATGTAGCCGGGCGTCCATCAACAGTACCCGTAACTAACCCGCTTTAGTCTCCCCTGCTCCTCCTTCTCGGATAGCCCCATGTTCCTGATCTCATTTGGTCTTTCTGCCCCCCCGACGCAGATGAGGAGTAAGCTACGTGTATTCTTATGATTTCCCCCTCCCCCAGCAGGAACAAGGGGCAGGTAATTAAGAGGAAGATCTAACCGCCTCCCAAAGCTCCCCAGCTCCCGTTTGCCTGATTAAAACAGACAAACCTGCTAATAGAGAGTGGGAGATATATCGCCACAAGGGGGAGGGTAGTGCGATATGCTATGTGAAAACGTGTAACTCTAAGGCTATGGCACAGGAAAGAAGGCTGTTAGTCGCGACGTGCTCTAATACTCGCTTAGAGTTCTCCCCTGGCTCAGCCCGAGGGACACGTCACATCATCTAATAGCAGTGCATCCCAGTAGGAAGCATACATTCAAGGTAGGACTGTAGCAAATCCCGGCAGAGCTGAGATATTAAACTTTTGCCAATGAGTGCCACAGATATCACCACCCACGTATGTATACCTATATATATATATATATATATATATATACCCCCACTCCCAAACGAAAGCACCCATATATACATACAGACACCATAACTGCAAATATCACCTAAAGTAAAAATACATCTTGAAAGAGCTGTAGCTACTGAGAAGAGCCGCCGACGGGGCTCCTGTGGAAATCCGCTGAGTAATAAGTTCATAGAACCCATGATATAGAGTACACATTCTCTAATGAGGAACAGGGCAAGTATAGTCAATATGACTTAAACCTTAGAGGGCTATGGGGAGGCAGTAGCTGCGGGCCCCGTCACAGGGCTACCTCCCACAGAAGGGCATCCCACCGTGCGCTCTCCCCACCCAAAACCAGCGTAACATTACAGCAATACCCCCTGGGAAAAATATGCTCCATCTAACCGAGATGCAGAGGCATGGTAGTAGGGGCACCACGTCCCCCCGGATAAAGCAAAATTGGTCCCAGAGGGCATACCGCAGAACTGTATTGGGTTCAAAAACCTCTGCACGGGGAAAGGGAGGGCCAGCGCAGGGGGCCTGAGAATCGAGTTGTAATATAATAGCGGGGGACCCTCGGGGCACAGTTGCAGAGGGGGGCCTCCTAGGAGGCCTTCGGTGAGATAATGAAGTAGATCCTCGAGGAATTATCCTATGGGAAGGCAACCGCTGGGGGGGAGATCCCCTTAGGGGAAAGTACTTGCATAGTATCAGGCGAGCCTGTCACGAGGGCTCTGGCTATTGAAGCATCGTCAGGCTTGCCAACCTCAGGATGTAGAATCGAGTATATGAGGAGGCATACTTTCACGGGGCAGGGAACATGAGGGCCGACCAGGGGCAACCAGGAAGCAATAAAGTCACTGAAGAACAGGGGATGACGGGTCAGGACAGGTACTTATCATGTTCAGATGAGCAGAACGTTCCTCGGCAACTGTGGGGCCATCACGCAAGAAGACATGAGAGGGTTCACGAGGTGTCGTCTGCAGCAGGGCGCTGTCCGCGCTGACGCTGTGGTTTTGTAAAATCCAGGAGATCTGGGTCCCATTCTGGAGCAGCAACCGCAGTAATGTCGAGTTTGTTGAAGAATTCAGTGAGCTCTCGCGGGTGCTTTAGGGTGGAGGTGATGTTCCCCAAGTGAGCCTGGAGCTGAAATGGGAATCCCCATCGGTACGAGGCTCCCGCTCGTTGTAGAGCTTGTAAGACAGGCTTTAGAGCTTTACGCTGTATTAGAGTTGAGGGTGCCAGATCTTGGAACAGTGAGATTGTAGCCCCATCAAAATCGATGGATCCCGCCGTTCTCGCCGCTGCCATAATCATATCTTTCAGAGCGAAATCATGAACTCTGCAGATAACATCTCTGGGCGGTTCAGAGCCCCGCGGGATAGGTCGCAGAGCCCGGTGAGCTCGATCTAGTTTAAGTTCCTCTGTAGGCTGCCGATCTAGCAGGCCATTGAAGATTCCTTGCAGGGTAGGCTGAAGATCCTCTGCCCTGGTAGCTTCCGGGAGGCCCCGCACCCGAATATTATTTCGGCGGCTCCGATTCTGCAGGTCCTCTATCTGCGAGCGGAGTAGGCTATTTAGGAGCTGTTGTCGGGCTTCCTTCTCCTTGAGTGCTGTCACTTCAGTCTGGAGATCAGATGTCTCCTTCTCTAATGTGATTACTCTCTGCGTCATGGAAGTGAGCTCGTCCCTAATGGAGGCTATCTCCTCCCTAGTGGAGCTCACAATTCTTTCTGTCTGGAGCTGCATATCCAGCTTTGTTGGCATGCCTCTCAAATAAGCCCATATTTCATCCAGGGCATTGCCCTTCTCAGAGGTGCCCGGTGAGCTGGAGGGAGAAGAACCTACAGTCTGGGAGGCAGCCATCTTGGAAGTAGTGCTGCGGGTGGAGGCCGGGGAGAAATATTGCTCCAGCGTGTCCTTACCCTTCTTTTTCTCTCTTTTCTTTTCAGCTTTCTTGGCAGACTTGCTTGCCATGCCACCTCCGACAAGCGGTGAGCGGAATCCAGGGTTTAGTGGTGCATATAGACTAAAAAGGGCTTACACGTGGCCGGGAGCTTCAGGGAGACACGTCTTCACGCGACCATTGCACGCTCCGCCCCCTTTAAAACTGTTTTTAACCACTTTTAATGCGGCGAGGAGCGGCGAAATTGTGACAGAGGGTAATAGGAGATGTCCCCTAACGCACTGGTATGTTTACTTTTGTGCGATTTTAACAATACAGATTCTCTTTAAAACATCTTGCATGTGTATACATCAATCAGGTAGTGTAATTAAGGTACTGCTTCACACTGACACACCAAACTCACCGTGTAACGCACCGCAAACAGCTGTTTGTGTAGTGACGGCCGTGCTGGAATGGTGCGCACCATGGCGAGAGTGCAGTGGCGGGTTAACTGAACAGGAATACAGTGGCGGGTTCACTGAACAGAACAGGTATGCAGTGGCGGGTTCACTGAACAGTACAGGTATGCAGTGGCAGGTTCACTGAACAGGTATGCAGTGGTGGGTTCACTGAACAGAACAGGCATACAGTGGCAGGTTCACTGAACAGAACAGGTATGCAGTGGCGGGTTCACTGAACAGAACAGGTATGCAGTGGTGGGTTCACAGAACAGGTATGCAGTGGCAGGTTCACTGAACAGAACAGGTATACGGTGGCGGGTTCACTGAACACAACAGGTATGCAGTGGCGGGTTAACTGAACAGGTATACAGTGGCGGGTTCACTGACCAGAACAGGTATGCAGTGGCGGGTTCACTGAACAGAACAGGTATACAGTGGCGGGTTCACAGAACAGGTATGCAGTGGCAGGTTCACTGAACAGGTATACAGTGGCGGGTTCACTGAACACAACAGGTATGCAGTGGTGGGTTTACAGAACAGGTATGCAGTGGTGGGTTCACTGAACAGGTATGCAGTGGTGGGTTCACTGAACAGGTATGCAGTGGTGGGTTCACTGAACAGGTATGCAGTGGTGGGTTCACTGAACAGGTATGCAGTGCTTTGTTCACAGTACAGGTATGCAGTGGTGGGTTCACAGAACAGGTATGCAGTGGCAGGTTCACTGAACAGGTATGCAGGTATCCAGTGGGCTCACTGAACAGAACAGGTATCGTGGGCTCACTGAACAGAACAGGTATGCAGCCAGGAACAAGCTAAGCCTAACTAATCTTTCCCTATGAGAGACAGTCTGCAGCAGCTCGCCCTACTCTCACTAACGCAGGCACACGAGTGAGCGTAATGGCCGCCGCTGCCTGCCTTTTATTAGGGGGGGAGTGGCTCCAGGGGCTAGTGTAGCCTAATTGGCTACACTGGGCCTGCTGACTGTGATGTAGAGGGTCAAAGTTGACCCTCATGGTGCATTATGGGGCGAACCGAACTTCCGCAAAAGTTCGCCTGCGGGACCCGAACGCGAACCACTGAAGTTCGCATGGAACCGTTCGCAGGCGAACCGTTCGGCCCAACTCTACTACCCTATTAATCATAGCTGTGGATGCCCGTCAAGGCAAGGAAAGCATCCAAGCCACTTTAAATTCAAGTGTAGAAATTGCCATAACTACTTCCTATGGTAAGATACTCCACATCTTAACCACTCTCACTAAGTGTTAAGAACCCTTTTCGAAATAGGTGGTAAAATCCCCTTTCCTCTCCAGCTGTTAAGCAACTACAAGTCCAACAATGCATTGCAGGAGTCTGACACTCACAGTCATGATTCATAAAGGCAAGTGCATTGTGGAACTTGTTGTTCCTCAACAGCTGGAGAGCCAAGTTTGCAGATTACTGGTATACACCAATATAATTGGTGACAAAATACAGAATCGATACAAAATACAGAATTGGTAATTAGAGTGACAAAAATTACAGGACTAACAAAATGTGTAATCAATTCCAAGACACAAAAGGTGGAGAGAGCCCTGCCCTTCCAAGATTTCAGTTTATGTCCTTTGTACAGAACTATGGATAAAAAGCTAATTTGCTAGGATTTTACACTGCCTTTGGATGTATGTATATGTGTTAATCAGGCTATATCTAAGTCCTTTTTCTCCAAGTTAAGTAATAGCAAAAAAAACTCACTAAAAACACATTACACTTTAACATAAACAATGCAATAATAAAGAGGCTGCATGTAAGTATAAATACTTCTAACAACTAAAGGCCTCTTGCACACTGCAAGTGATTCCGATTCAGATTCTGCTTTTTAATCAGTTTTTACATCCGATTCAGATTCCGATTTGCAGTGTGCAGGGAGAAAACTGCAAATCGGAATCTGAATCGGATGTAAAAACTGATTAAAAAGCGGAAACTGAATCGGAATAACCTGCAGTGTGCAAAAGGCCAAACTCTGCTGTAAGCATAGAGGTAAGGGATCTGATATTGAGAAGCAGCCTAAGTAAACCAGCCCCCGTATGCCACTGCCCTCTCGGGGACAGCTGCTTGCTACCACAACCATTCCCTCATTGAAGACCTTGTTTAACCGAGGAGTCCGCACCGAGGCAAAGACCTCACCAATATAATCACCAACCTACCTCCGGAGGCCTTACCCCTTCAGCTGCAATGACAAAACACAGGAAAAACGCTGACAGTAAACAAACACCAATAAAACAATAAAGATAATAGGTTGTATGGGCGTGGCTTCCTAAACTTCCAAAAACTTCCTGGCTTCTATGACTCCTCCTCATCCTTTTATATACTTTCTCCCAGCTCCTGCCCAATAAGTTACAGGCCTGGGAAGACTTCACCCTGTCTCACAAACTTAACCCTTTCCTGTCTATCCTCACTCAGCCAGCCCTTTCCTGATGAGCCCTCCCTAAATCGTTTCCCTCCTCGGTACAGGCCTTACTGGATGAGTGCTTATCTGATCACTCAATTTTTTAAATGATTGGTTTGATTCTCACTTCACACTGCTGGGCACTACTGTGGGGATTGGGGACTTTGCATCCCCTTGCAAGGCACGCCTACCTATTGGTGACAGGCATAGCTGTGCTGGTAAATAGACCAGGACACTATTTTACATTGGGATGGCTGCACATTTAGGTTATGTTCAGAGGTGCATTGCATGCAACACACAGATGACGTGCAGTGCTGCTTTCCCATTCCGTTGTGTTGCTTTCCTGCTGTTACAGGGTGTGTAAACCTAGCCTAAAGGGGAAGCTGCTAAATATGTGGTGGCTGTTATTAGGAAATCTGCAGTTCCTGGGAGTGCTGCATATGGAAAGGGCACTATTTCTGTACATGAAAACTGGAAAGTTGGTCAACACAAAACAGCTGGCCAATGGGAGTTAGATGTTTAGATCTGGTCCTAACCTCTCCCATATTAAAAAGGTGAGTGGTCGTATTATCCATATTCCTCCACCCCAGCCTTTCACCCATACAGAACAGTAAGTGGAAGGGCGAGAGGCAGTCATCTCCATGCCCCTATTCTCACAGAACAGCATGTGCCATACACTCTTCCTAAAGACACTGCACTCCAATATTTCTGTCCACTTCTCTGACTATTATAACAATAAATGTTAATAACACCCCTATAACTTTAGTTCCTAAAACACGGTGCTTAGGTGTAATACTTGACTCCTCTCTCTCCTTTATTCCTTACATTCACTCCCTAACCAGCTCCTATCATCTCCAACTCAAAAACATATCTCACATCTGACCTTTTCACACTCAGGACACGTCTAAAATGTTAATACATGCTCTTCTTATATCACATATGGACTATTGTAACATACTACTCCATGGACTACCAACTCATAGATTTGCACCTAGAGGTGGGACAAGATCCTTCAGCACCCAAGGCTGAGACAGCAAAGTGCGCCCCCCCATCCCTCCCACCCCAGCCATCACACACTGATTGCTATTACACTAAGAGGTGCCCCAGGGCCCCCAACCCCCCCAACACCTTAATCACTACTTATCTGGCTTGCAGTCGCTGCCATGTATCACCTTTTCTTATTTCTTTCTGCTTCAAACACAATTGGGAATGACAGCTGAATGAATTGTGCACCCCCTCCTACACGGCGCCCTGAGGCTGGAGCCTCTCCAGCCTCTGCCTCGGCCCGGCCCTGTTTGCACCTCTCCAGTCTGTGCTGAACCTTGCTGCTCCTCTCTGCCAAGCTCTTCATTGGCTATACCAATTATCAGAGTCAAACTCTTAACTCTAAATTACAAAGCTCTGCACAATTGCTCTCTTTTGTACACCTCCTCACTTGTTTCCAGATGCCAACCCAATCGCAACCTCAGATCTGCACATGACCTTCTATTGTCCTCTTCTTCTAGTATCACCTCCACGCATTCACGTATACACGATTTTGCACGTGCTTCACCCCTCCTGCTTGTAGCAGAAGCAGTGTTGTTCAGGATTGGGCTTGCTCCTGTGCACATTTCTGGCATTATCTGCTGCAGCACTAATTGGTGAACGGGAATCTATGTTTCCTGAGCTAATTAGATTGATTTTTACCATTAAAAATACTTTTATTTTCTCAGTTCATATTGAAAAATACACTCTGTAGCATTATTTTAGAATCAAATATCTTCACCATAAATTGTAATAGGAACATAATCTAAGTTTTGTGATAAGCGGTAAGAATAGCCAAACAAAATTTGTGCTTTTTATCTACAGTAGAACTTTTTAATTTTAAACTGGATTTGGTCAAGCTGAGAAAGAAGGTGTTTTTTCTGTTTTCCTTTTTTTCCCATTAAAATTCATAGAAAACAAAAAAAAATTGTTCAACGTAAAAAATGGCATACAATGAAAGCCTAGTTTGTCTTGAAAAAAACTATATATGTTTCATTTCTGTGTCATAAGTAGGGATAAAGTTATTTCTGATTAAATAAGGACATAGCTAAACTGTCAAAACTGCTCTGGTCAATAAGTGGGAAACAAGGTCTGGAAGTTGTACTAGATAACCTTAAACACACTGCCTCTAGGTATGAATATTGTATACTACCCCACCTCTTGTTCTCCCCCATTTATTTTAGATTGTAAGCTTACAAGGGCAGGGCTCTCTAACCCTTTTGTGTTTTGGATTTCGTAACACATTTATTCATATTAATTATGTCACTGTTCTTACCGATTCTGTACTTTGTACTGATTATGTATTTTGTACCAACTCTGTATTTTGTATATTAGTCTATGTCATTATCTGTATTATTTTGTACCCCATGTTTGTTTCTTATTCTGTACAGCACCACGGAATATGTTGGCGCTTTATAAATCAATGATAATGAGGTGATGGCCCAACTCTAAAAGACTTGAGCCATAGATCATCACTAGAAGATTTTCTGAAGAGTTTATATTTATTTGGTGGGTGGATGTAAAAGAGAGGATCGAGCATTCAAAACTCACGGCAACTTTATTTAAAACAACAAACAAACAACAAAACAGGACAAGGAATGGTTATGGATTTTTGCCATCTGTGAGTCGGCCAGATTCATCAAGATGCTCAAACTCCCTCCCACTTCATCGATTGTGTATTTGTACTTATAATATAACAGTGCATTGTGGGAGTGATTGTAATTCTATTGATCCTAGTGTAGTAAATAGATATTGTATATTGTGGATGACCTCGTCTTTTCCCTGGGGGGAGCCGGTTGCTCATAAGGGAAAGTGATTTGTTTATCTCACACAAATTACTGAAGACTAACACACAGACAGCGTAGTTAGCACCAAATATTAGACTCAATCCATGAGAAGATAATGAGTTAGTTTTACGAAATCCATTATATGTTCATCTTTGTCTACAACACGTGGGTCAGCCACTCAGAGTAATCCATATCTCCACAGCCAGTCGCATTTTTAATCTTGGTTAATTATCTGTTCACTAGAGATGTCTTGAAAATAAGTGTACGATCAATTAAAGTGGGCACAAATATTTTTTTTTCCTAGTCCCATTTTGGCACTTGATGGAAAAGCTTGTTTATAGCTATGTAATAGCTCCTTGATTCCCTGATGTCAAGTAATTCACTTAGAACTTGTAATGCCTGGGGGTTATACTTTGACCACCCAGAGCAACAAGGCTGGTAGCTGAATAATGGAAGAGGCTACACAGTTTGCCCAGACTAACTGCAGCTCTAGGCTTCTGATATCGCTACAAATAACACACAATGGCAGCGCAGCGCGATGTTGAGCTGCCTTAGCGATAGCAAGCATTCAGACAGGTAGAAGACAAGACTATAGATTAGAGCGTAACTAGTAGCAACCGCAGCTCACCGTCACGTCCACAGAAGCAGAGAAGGCAGGCCAACAACAGTCACCAGCAAGCATCCACACAGGCAAGACTACAGAAAAGAATGTAACTAATAGCAACCGCAGCCTGTAGTTACGTTCCCAGAAACTAGAGTAGCAGGAACACTACCAGTCACCAACGTGGTGATGGCAGAATCCAAGCTATCAGGATAATGGATTTCACTGACCCACCGCGGATGCAGCGAACGTCCATCAGGCATGGAAACAAGGCAATACACAATAATACAGAAAAATAACAGTCGACTCAACTAATGGATAAATATATATTAGCAAGTCTGCATATATATTTATCAAGAAACTAGCTAAAGCACAAGTAATAAGGTAACATTAAACTACATCAACAGATCTATAACAGAATGACAAAGTGCCCAGCTGACCAGCGTACTGACCGCTATGTCGAGGCAAAGTCTAAAATGTGAGGCAGACTTTTATGCCAGCATCAACCAATGGATGCAAGCATGCAAATTTCCACACAGCTGAATGGTTATCATCCAATCCTGAGCTGGCTTGATTACCATTTGCTAGCTGGCTGTGAATGCAAAGGACTTTCATAAGAAATACATGCAATATTATGTAACCACATACATGCAGGAAATCCAGGGCTATCCGGCCACAGCCCAGCTGCAGCAAGCAACTGGTGGAATGATGACAGCATCCTGAGCTGCCCAGAACTGCAGAGCGATTGCAAATGACAATGAGACCCATTGCAAATGCACAACGGAATGCAAGCAGATAAGCCAGAACTGTCCGTTTGCAGCACTGCAACGGACAGAACACGCTACAGGAGGGATCCTGACAGAACTATTTAAACTTTGAAACTATTTGGTTACAATCTCACTAGCAACAGACTTCCAAGGCTGTTAGCGGCAGCGGCGGTCTTCTCAGAGAGTTTAGTCTGTGTCCCGCCCCCTGCGTTCTGGACAGAATGATGATGTAAAACAAGCACCGATCCTGCTTACAGGTTACATCACCAATTTTTTAAAGATTTTTTAAGATTTTTTTTCTCTATGGAAAAAATGAACTTTTGGGTAGTCTGATTGCAATCAATAGTTATCTTTGGGTCTTTGAACCTTTGACCAGGGTTCGAATCCCAGCTCAAGCCAGTTCATAAGACAGTAAGGAGTCTTTGGTCAAGCTCCCCTAATGATTCTAGTCACCCGTGGAACACACCCCTAGTGGCTGTAGCCCTGAAGCTCTTTGAGTCTGCCAGGAGAAAATCGTAATATAAATGTTCTGTGTCTTGTCTTTAACCACCCCGGTTCCGCACTGCTCTGCCTCCCTAAGGAGTCACACGCACCTAGAGACTGGGTGTCCCATTTACCGCCACTAGAGAAATGCTGTGTGTAATACTCTTTTCTGTGTCAGGGTCGCCCTAAATGTTCCATCACTTCCTGTGACTCAGACTAATGGCTGGTGTCATTAGACAGCTGAGTGTAACAGTGAAGGTGGTAGCAGCGATGGGCTAATGAAAGGTGCAAAAATGGGCTAATGAAATCTACATCCTGGCAAAAATAACAGCATGTTTTAATTAAAATGGTTGTAAATTGGCTTGTGCAGACCATTTACTATCTTAGCAAAAAAATTAAATCTTTTCATCTTTATGTCACAAAAGGCTTTCACAACATCAACATTTTCCACAGGTGACATGAAGCAGCTTAAATGAAGGAACTGAGAGAAGGCTGTGTGTATGCGGCTACTGCTGATTGGCAGCTCCATACTGTTTGGTATGCAAGGGGAAAGAGCTAAGACACAGCTACCAGGCTGGGAAGATAACAGCCTGCAGCTCTGGTGTGTGCCGCTGGAAATGGTGCACCTGACCAGAAACTTTTGTTGGACATCAGCTAATCAATATACTTATACACAGAGAAAAACAAGCTATATTAATATAGGAGTGGTGAACAGGACTAAGAAAACGATGGTGCCAGGAGTTCAACCTTGCTTAAAGCTCCTTTGTAAGGTTCCTGGCTTGTGTAGGACACATTTTGTTAGTCAGGGTATTTTGCATGCACGATAGAAGAGATCACACAAGGAGTGGGCTGGATGATTAAGCAGCTTTTCTGCCTTTAAGGCAGCCATACACTGGTCGATGTGCCATCAGATCGACCAGCTGACAGATCCCTATCTGATCGAATCTGATCAGAGAGGGATCGTATGGCTGCCTTTCCTGCAAACAGATTGTGAATCGATTTCAGCCTGAAACCGATCACAATCTGTTGTGGTGGTGCTGCCGCCGCTCCCCCCGCCGGTATACATTACCTGAGGCTGGCTCCCGGGCGTGATGTCCCCGTCATGTGGCACCTCCGGCTCCGGCATCCGCATAGAACTTCCGCTATCACACCAGTGACAGCGGAAGTTCAAATAGAGCGCCCTCTAGTTGTACTTCCGCTGTCACTGGCATGACAGCGGAAGTTATACGAGGATGCCGGAGGCGCCATGACGGGAGCAGTGACGGACGGGATGCCCGGGAGCCAGCCTCAGGTAATGTATACCTGATCGGATCGGCCGCCGCTAGCGACGCGCTCCCTACCCGCGGGCGATCGAGGGTAATTTCCCGCACGGCGCGATCGACGGACCGATCCGATTTCGGGAGGAAATCGGATCGGCGGGTGCGTGTTGCGCGAACGATTGGCAGCAGATTCGATCCCAGTGATCGAATCTGCTGTCGAAACTGCCGCAAATCGGGCCAGTGTATGGCCACCTTTATGCCGGAGATGTAATATCACAGATGGTCTCTGAAGAGCCATTTCAATCTTCGACTGGGATTCTGACACAAGATTATAATTAAAACAACCCACGTTTTTTATTTTCCCTCTTCCTCGTCCGCTGTGGTCCAGATTCATCTATAATTGAACAACAGCCAATTCTTTGTAAGATAAAGGTTGGCTGTATCGGCTATGAGAACATGTTTGCACAATGGCAGGACAGGCCCCCGAGGGCCGAGTGAAGGTGGGGTAGGTTCAACAGGTTGATGGAACATTACTTCTCTGCTCGGTGAGATTTAATTAGACATTTTTTTAATTGAATAATGGTAAAAAAATTTACTACTTTTCTCAATCAACATCCTACATTTCCTTTGTTATTCTAAGTATGTTATCCTTGTTTTTATATAATTAACGTTTAGCAGAATTTTTGACTGAAAAGGATTTCACACAGTATCAGACTTGGTTAATTTGGAAGGAAAACAAAACAGACAATTGTTAGAACAAACTTACTGGGGCAAAACACCTCCAGTCACACCTTCATCACACCTCCAGTCACACCTTCATCACACCTCCAGTCTCACCTTCATCACACCTCCAATCACACCTTCATCTCACCTCCAGTCTCACCTTCATCACACCTCCAATCACACCTTCATCTCACCTCCAGTCACACCTTCATCACACCTCCAATCACACCTTCATCTCACCTCCAGTCACACCTTCATCACACCTCCAGTCACACCTTCATCACACCTCCAGTCACACCTTCAGCCATACCTTCATCACATCTTCAGTCACACCTTCATCACACCCCCAGCCACACCTTCATCACATTTCCAGTCACATCTTTAACACAGCTCCAGCCACACCTTCATCTCACCTTCATCACACCTCCAGTCACACCTTCATCACACTTCCAGTCACACCTTAATCACACCTTCATCACACCTGTAGTCACACCTTCATCTCTTACCTCCAGTCACACCTTTATTACACTTCCACCCACACCTTCATCACACCTCCAGCCACATCTTCAACACACCTCCAGCCACACCTTCAACACACCTCCAGCTACACCTTCATCACACCTCCAGCCACACCTTCATCGCATCTTCAGTCACACCTTCATCCCATTTCCAGCCACATCTTCATCACACCTCTAGCCACACCTTCTTCACACCTCCAGTCAAAACCTACATCACACCTCCAGCCACATCTTCATCGCACCCCCAGTCGCACCTCCAGTCACACCTTCACCACACTTTCAGCCACACCTTCATCACACCTTCATCGCACCCCCTGTCGCACCTCCAGTAACACCTTCATTACACCTCTAGCCACACTTTCTTCACACCTCCAGTCAAAACCTTCATCACATTTCCAGCCACACCTTTATCACATCTTCAGTTACACCTTCATCGCACCCCCAGTCGCACTTCCAGTCACACCTTCACCACACTTTCAGCCACACCTTCATCACACCTCTAGCCACACCTTTGTCACACATTCATCACACCTCTAGTCACACCCTAATCACCATCGCCAGTCTCACCTTCATCACACCTCTAATCACACCTTCATTGCACCCCCAGCCACACCTTTATCACATCTCCAGTCACACCTTCATCACACTTCCAACCACACCTTCATTACACCTCCAGCCACACCTTCACACCTCCGGCCACACCTTTATCACATATCCAGCCACACCTTCATCGCACGCCCCAGCCACACCTTCATCACACCTTCATCATGTGTCCAGCCACACCTCCAATCACACCTCTAGCCACACCTTTGCCACACATTCATTACACCTCCAGTCACACCCTAATCACACCGCCAGTATCACCTTCATCACACCTCTAATCACACCTTCATCTCACCCCCAGTCACACCTTCATCTCACCTCCAGTCACACCTTCATCTTATCTCCGGCAACACCTTCATCACACCTCCAGCCACACCTTTATCACATCTCCAGTCACACCTTCATCACACCCCCAGCCACACCTTCATCACACCTCCAGTCACACCTTCATCACACATTCATCACACCTCCAGTCACACGTTAATGACACCACCAGTCTCACCTTCATCACACCTCTAATCACACCTTCATCTCACCTCCAGTCACACCTTCATCACACCCCCGGCCACACCTTCATCACACCTCCAGCCACACCTTCATCACACCTCCAGCCACACCTTCATGTCACCTCCAGCCACACCTTCATCACACCTTCATCACACCTCCGGCCACACCTTCATCACACCTCCGGCCACACCTTTATCACATCTCCAGTCACACCTTCATCGCACCTCCAGTCACACCTTTATCATACTTCCAGCCATACCTTCATCACACCTCCAATCACACCTCTAGCCACCCCTTCATCACACATTCATCACACATTCATCACACCTCCAGTCACACCCTAATTACACCTCCAGTCATACCTTCATCACACCTCTGGCCACAACTTCATCACACCTCCGGCCACACCGTCATCTCACCTCCAGCCACACCTTCAACACACCTCCAGTCACACCTTCATCACATCTTCAGTCACATCTTCATTGCACCCCCAGCCACACCTTCATCGCGCCTCCACTTACACCTTCATCACACCTCCCGTCACACCTTCATCACACCTCCAGCCACACCTTCATCACACCTCCAGCCACACCTTCATCACACCTCCAGTTATGTCTTCATCACAGATCTAGATAATACCAAAGTCTGTCAAATATCAAAACAACAAAACAGTAGTCCAACCAACACCTGTCATTCAGAAACTGCAAAGTAATTTAAATGTTACGTAATAGCTTCTAGATGACACAGAGTGGTTTTGGGAAGGAAGTAGAGTATAATCTCATAAACTCTGATATAGTAAACACAATTAAGTGTCCAGGTCCCCGCCAAACATCATTATAAATATATAGAAGTAATGCCTGGTATAGTAAACCCGGATATAATAGAAGATCTGTTATGGAAAACCTAGTTTTTGGGCCCTACGGTATTCTGTATCCTGCTCTAGTGGAAAGTGGGTGAGTACATGCGTCATATTGGAGTCATATTGCCAGTTGGAGACCCATAAGCCATGGTCAGTGGGAAGAGTACATTTGAAATCGGCGCCGGTAGACTTGGGCGCAGGATACAGCGGTATATGGCTGATCCTGCTTCTGTACAAGTCCGGGCCGATTTAATTACTACTCCCCCTCCAGGCCGCCATGGATAGTGGGGGAATGAAATAATTCGACTTCCAGCGATTGCTGGAGGCCGAATTATTATGTTTTTAAGCAACCTCGGCTCCGTCTTCTGACGGAGCCGACGTTACTCACTGAGCGCTGCAATAGGAATGATTCCTATTGTAGTCTATGGAGGACCGGCTGCGCCCAAATCTAGCAGTGCTGAAGAGCACTGCTCCGAGGGGGAAGGCTGGCAGCCTCTTGTAGCCTGTTCGCTATCTGCACGCTACTTTGGGCCTGCGTGGATTACCTCAAAAGCACCAGCCAGTGACATCTCTGTTTCCTGTGTACGCTGCTACCTGATTACTGAGATTTCTGTGTAATAGCCTCTGAAGAAGCGGGCCTTTCTAGCCTGCGAAACAGCTGTCAGGCTTTCTTTCACTCGTGTGTATGGGGATGCAATAAAAGGTGTTTGTTCTAATGCAGAGCTGGGGCCCGGATCTTTTCTCCTTTTTTGTTTCTAACTGGTATCTGATATCTGGAGGCACAGCCTGTACACCTATACCCCCAGAGCCATCTGTCATCTAGTTCCATTTTACTTCTCTTTTGTTTTGGTGATTACTGAGGGAATTGCCTGTCATCTGTGACTTACTTGTGCATGGCTGCAACACTACAAGTATCATCCAGGCTGCACAGAAATGTGGACAGAGGAGCAAACTATCAGTACTTTACCTGCATTAACTAGTGAGACTTGTTTCCTGGGCAAGCTGTTGTATGATTATTGCATGCAAAGCCATGGATATTGAGCACTGTGCATTTTGATCAAGCTTACACGCTGTCTGTGCTCTCTAGCTGAAGCATTGAAAAGAAAAAAATGACTCCCAATTATTGACTGAATTAAGATACAGTACTATAATATACTATCACGCTGATACGTGATGAGGTAACATGCTAATGTAAACACAACAGTAATGCGTAAAGCTTAGTCAGGATCAGGCCATAGTTGTACAAAAAGTCAGAGGTATCGAAATACAGAGTAGTAAGGCAATATCGTAGTCAATAAATAGGCAGGGTCATACACATAAGTCAGATGTCAGTCGTATTGGAAGGATCAGACAAAAACTTAGTCAGGGACAGGCCGAGTCAAAACACGTGTATGAAATAGCTGAAGCACGGAAGGACAAGACAAGAGCAAGGTCAAGAGGCAGGCATAAGGTCGGTACACAGATAAATATACAATAAGATGTTACTTCAAAATATTACGATAATATATATACTATAATTACAAAATAACAAGACTGACTAACTAAGAGTACATATATATTGTGCGTCTATACAATATATTAATGTAGCTCTCGAAACTCACTGACTAGGCCAAGAACCAGCGAACTGATTAGTATCAAGGCCAGTGAGCAACTGACTCACTTGGCCTATAATACCTAGGATGCAGAGCAGACCCAGCCCCCAGGATGACAGCCCCTCCTGTCAGACACGCCTCCTCAGCTTGCAAAAGCTGCTCTGCCCTGCGTATGACCGACAGGAGGAACTGCGCCTGCGAGACACCCGATGCACCGCCGGAGGGATGCCTTCAGAAGACGTTGCAGTGATGCCGGGGATGTCCTCAGAAGACACCGGAGTGGAAGTCTCGATGCCGGAGACACCGCGGGACCCGCTGGTGAAATGTAAGCTTGTTACATTAAACCCCCCCCCTCCCCTGAGGAGTGGTCTCCGAACACTCTCTACCCGGTTTATAAGGGTATACGATATGAAATTTTTTCACCAACTGAACATGATGTGCGGGAACCCAGCATCTCTCCTCAGGACTATATCCCTTTCAATCCAACAAATATTGTAAGGAATTACGGATCTTTCAGGAGTCGAGAATTCTGTTCACTTCATACTCCGGTTCTCCATCAACCTCAACAGGAGGTGGAGGATTAGAAGTAGACACTATGTTAACAGCTAGTTTTAAGAGGGAGACATGAAACGAGTTACCTCCTTTAATGGATTGAGGCAAGGTCACCCGATACACAACATCATTAATTTTCTCTTGTATGGGGTAAGGAACAATAAATCTTGGTCCCAGCTTAGCAGATGGTTGTCGCAAAGGAATGTTACGGGTGGAAACCCAGACAAGATCTCCGGGAGAGAACTCAAATTCAGGTGAACGCCGGGCATCAGCATAGAATTGCTACTGAGATACTGCGTCTCGTAAATTCTGCTGTACCTGAGGCCAGATACATTGTACATGAGTACTCCATTCCTCCAAGGCCGGACAAACAGAGGGTGAGGGAGGAAAGCAATTGAATTTCGGATTCTGACTGATAACAATCCAAAAAGGTGACATTTTAGTGGAAGAGCTGGGAAGATTATTAAAAGCAAATTCAGCAAACGGAATAAAGTCAAGCCATGATTCTTGACAATTTGAGACAAAACAACGTAGAAATTGGATGGTATCCAGAAGAGTATGATAAAGTAATTCCCAGATCAGCGCTGAATTCACGCCAAAGCGACACAAATTGAACTCCATGGTCAGACACAATACTGTCAGGAATCCCATGTAACCGAAATATGTGAACCACAAATAATTTAGCCAATTCCTTGGCAGAAGGTAAGCCAGAGAGAGGCACAAAATGAGCCATCATGCTGAAACAATCGATGACAACCCAGATTACCCTTTTTCCTCCCGAAGGAGGCAAATCCACCACAAAATCCATAGATAAGTGGGACCAGGGTCTAGATGTAATGGGCAAGGGTATGAGATGACCTGGCGGAGCAATCCGAGAGGATTTATTCTTGGCACCGGTGGCACAGGCTGCCTCAAAAGCCTTGCAATCTTTCTTTAGAGAAGGCAACCACACATGACGAGACAATAGCTCCAAAGTTTTAGCCTCACCCGGATGGCCTGCCAATTTGGACTCATGAAATAATTGAAGAACCTGTAAACGTAATTGTAATGGAACAGAGTCCACATCTGATGGTTTATCAGGAGTACTGTCTGACTGAAACGGCTGTAACAAAGCATGTACATCAGGAAATTCAGCAGTCTGAACTGCGGCAAGGACTGGGCTAGGAGGTACGATTTTTTCTGGAACAACAGGTAGAGTGAATTCGATGTCAAAACTCGTGACAAAGCGTCAGCTTTAATATTCTTAGAACCTGGTTTATATGTAATTACAAAATTAAAACGGGAAAAAAACATTGCCCAACGTGCCTGCCTGGGGTTTAATCTCTTAGCCTCCTCTATGTACTCTAGATTTTTGTGGTCAGTGTAAACCGTGACCGGATGAACTGCCCCCTCCAACCAATGCCTCCATTCCTTGAACGCCATCTTAACAGCCAGTAATTCTCTATTGCCTATGTCATAATTTCGTTCAGCCGACAAAAAGTTTTTAGGAAAAAAAGCACAAGGATGCATACGTTCAGGATCACTCAAGAATTGAGAGTGGACTGCTCCCACCCCAACTTCGGAGGTGTCAACCTCGACAAAGAATTGCAAGGTAACATTAGGGTGATTTAGTATGGGAGCGGGACAAATTGCAGATTCTGTAGACCAATGGACAGGATCAGCATCTTTTTTCGTTAAATCAGTTATGGGAGCAACCAATGTAGAGAAGTTTCTGATAAATTTACGATAATAATTGTCGAACCCCAAGAATCGTTGTATAGCTTTGAGTCCCTTGGATTGTGGCCAATCCAAAACTGCCAAGAGTTTTTTCTGGTCCATAAAAAGCCCTGAATCAGAAATTATCTATCCCAGGAAGGGTACCTGAGAAACCTCATACAAACATTTCTCCACTTTGGCAAACAGAGAATTCTCCTTCAACTTGTGTAAGGCATATTTCACATGAACTCGATGTTCCAACAATGTGTTGGAATATATAAGAATGCCATCTAGGTAAATTACGACAAATTTACCTAGAATGTCTCTAAATACATAATTTACGAAGTCCTGGAAGACAGTCGGGGCATTACAAAGACCAAAGGACATGACAAGATATTCATAATGCCCGTCCTGGGTGTTAAAGGCTGTCTTCCATTCATCCTATCACTTATACGTATCAAGTTGTAGGCACCCCGTAAATCAAGTTTAGAAAAAATCCTGGCCCCTGAAACTTGGGCAAAAAAATCATCGATCAAAGGTAGCTGATAACGATTTTTTTACAGTAATTTTATTGAGTCCGCTGTAATCAATGCAGGGACGTAAACCCCTGTCTTTTTTCTCCACAAAGAAGAATTGTAAAGATTGTAAAGATGCCCTCGTGGTGGCATGATACCAGGCAGTAATTCAACAGGACAATCATAGGGTCTATGAGGTGGTAACTTATCTGCAGATTGTGGAGAAAAGACATCTGAGAAGTCAAGATAAGGTGGTGGAATCTCATTAGACTTCACCCCTAAACTTGAAAACGGCAAACTCTTCAAGCATAACCCTTGACAAAGAGGTGACCAACTAGTGAGTTGCCCGGTACACCAATCGATACAAGGGTTGTGAAGTTGAAGCCAGGGTAACCCCAACACCAAAGGGCTGGATGGCATCCTAAGTACAAAAATGCATGACCCCAACCTGCAGTGGGACTTTAGGATAGACGGAAATGGGAGTCTTGGACTGAAGAGGGGTGTCATCTATGGCAGTAACAAAAAGTTTGGTCAGCAAAGGTTCAACAGGAATACCCTGCTGAGTGGCAAAAACAATCAATAAAATTTTCGGCTGCCCCGGAATCAATGAAGGCTTGACAGTGTACAGACCTACTGTCCCTGGCTACAGTAGCTGGCAATAATATTTTTTTACTTTTAAGGGGAGAAGACTGCTCACCCAAGTGAAGTCACCTTACGTCACTTAGGTGCTGGAGTTTTCCGAAACCCTTTTTGCAGAGCAAGACTGAGCATAATGACCTTTTTTACCACAATATATACATACATTTTCTTTCTTCCTCCTAAGCTTCTCCGCTGGAGAGAGCTTGGAATAACCCAACTGCATAGGCTCTTCAGTCGAGATGGAAGAGGCATTACTTTGTCTACCAGAACTGGGATAAGTTTTCCCCTGTCGTCGGTTCCTGATACGCCTGTCTGCCCGTATGGCCAAGGAGATAGCATCCTCCAAGGTTTTAGGCTCAGGATGACTGAGAAGTACATTGTTCCCTGCATCAGATAATCCTAAAAGAAATTGATCTAGAAGTGCTGCCTCACCCCACTTAACTGACACAGACCATTTCCTAAATTATGCAGCATATTCCTCCACAGTATGAAGGCCCTGTCGGAGGTCTCTCAATTTACGAGCAGCAGTGGCTGAAATGTCAGGATCTGCATATATAGTGGCCATAGCTTTAAAAAAAAATTCAACAGAAGTGCCCCGTGGTCAGGATTTAGGCCATAGGCTTAAGTCTGAGAGTCACCATGAAGTAGTGTCTTAATAAGGGTGATTTTCTGGGATTCAGTTCAAGAAGATATAACCCTGACCTCAAAATAAGACATACAGAGATCCTGAAAATTACTGAAATCAGAACGTTGACCAGAAAATTTCTCAGGCAACGGCATTTTAGGTTTTTGAAGTTGTACATTAGGTATACTGGGTAGAGACTGCTGAGCGTTAGCACTAGCGGAGACATTCAATTGAGCAATTGTGTTAGTCAATTGAGTCAGCTGAGTCTGTTGAGTGGAAACCTGCTCGGTAAGCTGATTGACAGCTGCTGCTAGTGTCAGAATCTGGTTTTGCAGCTCATCCATTTTAATGGGCCTTGATAATATCACGCTGATACGTGATGAGGCAACGTACTAATGTAAACACAACAGTAGTGCATAAAGCTTAGTCAGGATCAGGCCGTAGTCGTACACAAAGTCAGAGGTATTGGAGTAAAGAGTAGCAAGGCAATATTGTAGTCAATAAACAGGCAGGGTCATACACATAAGTCAGATGTCAGTCATATTGGAAGGATCAGAAAAAAACGTAGTCAGGGACAGGCCGATCAAAACACGTGTATCAAATGGCTGAGGAACAGAAGGACAAGACAAGAGCAAGGTCAAGAGGCAGGAAAAAGGTTGGTACACAGATAAATGTACAATAAGATATTACTTCAAAATATTACGATAATATATAATATAATTACAAAATAACAAGACTTATATATAGACTGTATATATAGTGCGTCTACACAATATATTAATGTAGTTCTCGAAACTCACTAACTAGGCCAAGAACCAGTGAACTGATTAGTATCAAGGCCAGTGAGCATCTGACTCACTTGGCCTAATATACCCAGGATGCAGAGCAGACCCAGCCCCCAGGATGACAGCACCTCCTGTCAGACATGCCTCCTCAGCTTGCAAAAGCTGCTCTGCCCTGCGCGTGGCCGACAGGAGGAACTGCGCATGCGAGACCCCTGATGCACCGCCAGAGGGATGCCGGGGATGCCTTCAGAAGACGTCGGAAGAATGCCAGGGATGTCCTCAGAAGACGCCAGAGCGGAAGTCTCGCAACCGGAGACGCCACGGGACCCTCCGGTGAAAGGTAAGCTCATTACATATACTTTATGTGCATGACTATGACAATTTCTGATATAGTAAACTTCTGATATAGTAAACTACTTTGCCTGGTCCATTGGATTTTACTATAAAGGGATTCTACTGTATTGCAGAAAAAAAGCTTAAAAACTGCCCAAAGCAACTCATTGAGTTATAATGTGAATCTCATTGTATTGTGGAAAATAACAGCTTTTTCCAACTGCCAAGCAAGCAACATCTTCCTGTGTGCATATACTGTACTTTGGACAGTGGTAGGGGACGGGTGAGCAGGACGCGTCTGTGCGTGTGTTGCGGGGAGGGGTAGCGGCCGTGGCCTAGAGACCGTTATTTAACGGACGGGCCTTTTTACTAGTAGTATATAAATTCCACTGGGTTTGCACAGCTCATGCTCTATGTGATGGTTGCAAGTTGCAACTCATATTTCCAGCTGAACACAAGAAATGTGCAATTGCAGTGCCAGCAGTTTGCAAACACATCAAAAGTCCATAGATAAAAGACATCTTGTCCAGAGGCACTTTTAAACCATTAATCATGATGGAGCAATATGCATCCATATACCAGAAACAAGAAGTTTTGAATCAGGATGATACCATTTATTGGCTAACTTAGAGATGGATAAACAGTGAGCTTTCGACTTATAAAAAGCCTTCGTCGGACTGGTTCCTGACCAAAACTGAAAAACACAGCTTATATACACTGACATACAGAGGAGAAACATTCTTTAGCAAACATAAATGTAATTAGATGCCTTATCTGTTACTGAGGAGGCTTTCCCAGGCATCCTATCTAAATTGATAAGATCAATAGAATCCTCAACATGACATAAAGCAGACTCTGGTGATGGGGAGACATCCTAAATTCCGAATTCAAATGGTAACTGGCCTGGTTACATGCACCATTAATTCTAAGCTTAAGAGAATTTTGGCATTTAAAGCCAGCACCTGAAAGCAAATAAAATGAATAGTGACAGTGAATTCCATCTTACACAGCATATGGCACAAAAATGAATTAAAAGATAGAAAAATTAAAAGAATTGTGGCATTTAAAACCCATCGTACCAGCACAAGAAGTTAGAGTCCTTGTTTAAACCATCTTCTACCGTTTTGAACCAATGTATAAACTTAGTTTCTTGTGTTAGTCTCATGTTTCCCGATTTGAAGCCACCCATTAATACAGTGACGCAAAAATCGCTTAAACTGTGTCCAGGTAAACAAAAGTGTGTTGGTATTGGGAGATCAGTATAATTTGTAATATCCTTTTTCCTGCTGTTAATAGTGGATCTGTGGTGTGTCATGCGATCACGCAGTGGTTGACTCGTTTCTCCCACATAAATTCCTTTGGGGCATTTTGCACACATGATCACGTATACCACATTAGATGAGTATGAGTCGCAGGAAAAGGTGCCTTGTACTTTGTATTCCTGTTGTGTACCTGGTATTAGTATCCTGTCTGTGGAATGGATGTGTTTACAGGTCCCACACTTTTTCCCTCGGCAGGGGAATGTTCCATTCTGTTCTTGCCTATACCGGAAACAAACATGAACGTGAAGTCCATGCAAAGGTTGCTGGGTTGCCAGGTACCAGGCAAGTATGAGCTCATACTAGCCCCAGTTCCTATACCATTGCTGACATATGAACAACTCAACACACTTTTGGTAAATGTGCACAGAAATGTGTACCGTATATACTCGCAAGCAAGCCGAATTTTTCACCACCCAAAAGTTGGGGGGTCGGCTTGCTTGCGAGTCATGTGCCAGTATGGGTAGGTGGGTGGGTGGGTAGGTAGTGCCCCTCCCCACTCCCCCCGCGGCCGCCACTGCTATTACCTTAGGCGTTGTGCCCAGTATGGCTAGTATAGTTTCCTCTGTCATCACAGCAGCCGCTGAGGGGCACGCTGCTGTGAATTAGTTACCGGAGCAGGACGGGGATAGAGGAAGCGGCGCCGCCAAAGGTAATAGCAGCGGCGGCCGTGGGGGGAGGGGAACTACCTACCTACCCACCCACCTACCCATACTGGGACTATACTAGCCATACTGGGCACAATGCTAGCTATACTGGGGCACTATGCTAGCTATACTGGGGCACTATGCTAGCCATACTGGGCACTATACTAGCCATACTGGGACACTATACTAGCCATACTGGGACACTATACTAGCTATACTGGGCACTTTACTAGCTATACAGGGGGACTACCTACCTATACTGGGCACTTTACTAGCTATACTGGGCACTATACTAGCTATACTGGGTCGCTACCAACCCATACTGGGCACTATACTAGCTATACTGGGACACTATACTAGCTATACTGGGCACTTTACTAGCTATACTGGGGGACTACCTACCCATACTGGACACTTTACTAGCTATACTGGGCACTATACTAGCTATACTGGGTCGCTACCTACCCATACTGGGCACTATACTAGCTATACTGGGACACTATACTAGCTATACTGGGCACTTTACTAGCTATACTGGGGGACTACCTACCCATACTGGACACTTTACTAGCTATACTGGGCACTATACTAGCTATACTGGGTCGCTACCTACCCATACTGGGCACTATACTAGCTATACTGGGACACTATACTAGCTATACTGGGCACTTTACTAGCTATACTGGGGGACTACCTACCCATACTGGGCACTTTACTAGCTATACTGGGCACTATACTAGCTATACTGGGACACACTGGGGAGGATCACGCGGCCAGCATTTCCTACCCCCGGCTTATATGGGGGTCAATCATTTTTTCCTGGTAAAAGTTGGGGGGTCGGCTTACATGCGGGTCGGCTTGCTTGCGAGTATATACGGTATATGAAATAGAGTATGCAGGCTGCAAGCTAAAGTTACGTTTCTTAGACAGCAAAGGAAATTGTTCCAATTGAGAAAATGTCCCATCCATGCTTGTTCTATTATATGTTTGAAAATGCTATATTAAATTCTGAGCTAAATAAGAACTTTTATTACTAGCACTACTGGATACTTTGTTGTTGTTTTTTTTATTGTTTGGTTTACATAAAGTGTTCCTTACACAATATGATCTTTCTTATTTTACTTTATTTAATTTGTGTAACGTCTTAAAGTAAACTCTAAACTAAAATTTCAGTAACTATTAGTTAGCATAAAAGAACATTCAAAAGCTATCACACATATTCTCTGTGTATAAAATGTATACTTTTACTGCAGAGAGCAGTTCAATATAGGTCATCTATCCTTTGCAGGCTGAAGTTCTCTGAGGCATGTGCCTTCACAATGTTCCCCCTGAAGTGACTTAGCTGTTGCCAAGGCAATGTGTCTGTTCAGCAGAGGGAAGGAGAAGAATCAAATCAGAGACAGAGAGTGTCTTCTGCCTTTGCTGATGAGACCGAAATAAGGTATCATGTATTGCTCTTTGCAGTGAAATTATACGTTTTTACACACAAAGAATGTGTGGGATTGCTTTCAAATGTTCTTTTATATAATTAAGAATAGTTATTGAAATTTTTGTTTTGGGAGTATAATACCACTTTTAAAAGTGAGAAATGTGATAGGGACAAAGCAACAGGGTGGGGATGGAACCAAAATAAACAGGGACATAAATGGGGATGAGGACAAGAATATGTCCCCACTGCACATATCTAAATTGAGCGCAGCATTCCATGGAATTTGAAAAGGCAACCAGCAAATATGGCTCAGCAGGCATTCAGGTTGATGCAAATGAAGCTCATCTGGCAAAAAGCAGCAAATTAGCAGCAAATCTGTAGTGAATTTGGATGTTGACAAATTTGAGAGAACGTCTCCATGGGGAATGATTGTAGATGGGGAAGGATCACTAGAGCAGCGGGGATTTATTGCAGGGAATCTTTCATCATAAGAAACATCTGCCACTTTATAAATATGGTGACTACTGAGAAACCAGAATACAACGTTTCATTCCACATTCTTAAAAAATGATACCAAAGCCATTTTGTAATTTAAGGTTATTAAAAATTGCTCGCTGTAGACCAGGAGCTAACCAATTATGATGTGTCCCAATTTAGGCACCTCCTTTTTAAAGTTTTCAATCTATTGCTCTCCATGTTATGGACCTCACTATAGTCTTTCTGATTATAGTTCCCAGCCAACTTTAATGCCTTAATCATAGTGGTTGCTTTAGTACTTCCCACTGTTATGTCCGGATTTTAGTGATAATCTTATTATAGTTTAACCCATTATAATAGCCTTAGTATAGAGCTCCCTAATGCAATGGCAATCTTCCACGGAGAAATTCAAAGTGTACTAGAATACACTACAGAGGACCCTGGAAAGCTGAAATACATTACAGCAGCACTGGTAAGCTGGAATATACTGTGCTGTGCACTGCAGACTGCATGAGACAGAATTTCACTAATATAGATGGGGCAATATTGTACCCAGTACACTAGAGCAGTGATTCCCAACCTGTGTGCCGCGACACATTTATGTGTCGCGGCATCCCCGGCTAAGTGTCGCCACTCTCTCCTCCCCCCCTTGTCTCCCCAGCAGATCGTCCTCTTCCTACTCGTCTAATACTGCAGGGCTACAAGAAAATGGCCGCCGCCATCCGAATTTGCGGACATCGGTGGCCATTTTGTTGTAGCCTTACAGTAGAACAAGCAGAGGGCGGAGACAGAGCATCAGACAGAGCCACAGAGGGAACATTCAGGAGGAGGATAAGGGGCGGAGAGGAGGGGAGAGGAGGCTGTATGGGGGGTGATAAGGAAGTTCACACCCTTACATATAGGGTGCATCTTCCTCCTTGTACGTTCAGCATTATATTGTACCAGCAGCATATGAAGTTTGTCGCTGCAGCCGCCATTGTGCGTTCAGCATGATATTGCTTCTGAGCCCCTCTATTATTCCAGCAGCATAAGAAGTTTGTTGCTGCAGCCACCATTGTGCGTTCAGCTCTGAACACCATCAAGTCCAAAACTAGATTACGGCTCATTGATGTAGAAATGGAGTTACGGGTCTGTCTGTCAAAAATTAGGCCACGGACGGTTACAAAAATTGTGTTCTTCCCATCAGGCCCAGCTTTCCCACTGATTCCTTAACCATATTTATGAAAAGCTCTAGCCCTCATTTTAAAGTGTATTCTAAAAGATGCACTCTATTGATTTTCTGTTTATTGACCTTATTTTTCTATCAATATGTGACGTGTCACGTATATCTGAATATTTGGCGTGATGTGACGTGTCACGGAAATCTGAATGTTTGCCAAGATGTGTCACGACCTGGAAAAGGTTGGGAACCACTGCACTAGAGGATGCCCCCGGCCTTCGCCTGGATGGCCTGTGCACAGAAACAGTTGTGGCTATCCATAATCGTGCCACAAATTTTCTGCTGCGGCCGTCCCAGCACCCTCTCCCTGCAGGAATCAGCAAGGGGGAGAAAACTGTTCAAAGCTGCACTTCTGATCTCTAACTTCTCTTTCTTTGGGAACAACTGCCTTAGGCTCAACACACACCATACAGTCTAGGTTGTTCAATCTTACCACTTTCATGTATTATAAGAGCTTATCCAATCAATCATTCAAGGTATTTTCAATCTGTTGGCCCTTATACTACACAGATTTGGTAAATCTGTACAACCAAGATTGTATGGTGTGTGTTGAGCTTTAGTCACATGACCCTCAGGACAGAGCCGACAAGAGAATGTTCGTTACCATGCTGGAGGTTTCTGAGTAGGTAAATATTTACTTACCACTCTGCTCTTGCCTGTCAATCTCTACAGGGAGGTCGAGCAGCTTGCAAGGGTTATATTGTCCTATACTGCTGACCCATACACGCGGGCAACTTTCTCGGGGTTCCCATTGCATGGGCCCCGTATGTAAGATTTGCTTTTATGCTATTTTTTATGCTGTTTTTACTATGAAAACTCTATAGTAAACGTTTTACACTTAGAGTTGCAGTTTGTTTGTTTTTTATATTTACTGACATCCATTCATGAGATGAATCATTGCTGAGTTGGTGGATCCTGGATGGACTGTTGTTTCCTGATGTCCTACAAAATTGTTGATACAACCTTATTATGTGGGTTGTCAGTCACCAGCTGGTAAGCCTCTTTCCTTTTTCTGGGTATCCATGAATGCAGAGCTGTGCTGTGACCCCAATATTTATTGTTGTGGAAATTTGCCTGCTCTTATTCTTTGTTGAAGACTCATCTTCTGTTTTTGGATTCTGCGCTGATTATATATAATTTACCTGTTAGTGAACTCTGGACATTGTTCTTCTCTCAGCGGCGGCCACTTTGTTTCCTTAGCGCTGATACACATATGCAAACTTGCATGAAACTTAGTTGCACTATTCGTATACATTTGCATTCAGTAGCACTTATATAGGATGTTCGCTTCCAAAATGGTTTGCATGAAAAGCAGGCCTGGATTTACATCACAGGAGCCTATAGGCACAGATGTTTTAGCACCCTAGACTTTGCCTTCCATGAACCTACAAACCCTTGCCAAACCGCACTGCAGTTGTGCTGGTTGTCCCAGCTGTTACTTCTCCCTTACTTCCCTTGTATGTCATGGGTAGCTACAGGTGCCACTTAGCATTAGGCAATCAGAGGTATTCTCAGTGTTAAATAGCTAGAAGTGCCCCAGACTGAAGGGAGATCTCGTCAATGGAATGCCGAGATCAGGGTGAGTAACCTCTCATTTTCACTCTGCTCAGGACTCTGCATAGGGAAGAAGGGAGGTAGGCACTAGGGGAGGGGAGTGAGCCACCTTTCCATCATCAAGCGCCTGTAGGCACGTGCCTACAATGGTAAATCCGGCCCTGATGCAAAGGCATTCCTTAATATACCCTTTCACCATGATTAGGCACCTCCAGATTCCAAAGGGCCCCTACCACTAATGTGTGACTTGGAAGCCAACTTACCTGTAGGATTTAAAAAATACAAATATACAAAACAGAGTTGTATAACAGTTTTGTATGTTCTATATAACCTTAGTTCTAATAAAAATAAACTCTGTTTTCAATTTGTTGTGCATTGATTCAGAAAAGATTAGTGTGGATGAAGGAAGTAATATAGTGCAAAACATAGAATTATTGAATCAGCCATGCTGCATCTCACATACGGGAACCCACCAACCCCCAACTGCATCATAACATTTATTTTAAGCCCAGACCAACCTTTCCTATAACTTCATTGATTCATGCTTCATTTTTTTACTTAGATTTTTTACCTCTTCACATTTATTGAATCGTATGGTATGGACTATAATAGAGTTCTTACAGTTCCCTCCAGGATAAATACAATATTATCTACTAGAGGGGGAGCCATCAAGCAAGCCTTCAGCCTTAGGTCATGCTTGTCGGGAGTTAACCAGTCATCTGACATCAATTTGGCGACCCCAGGAGGTCCACAAAGTCAACTGAGTAATGGAAAAATAGAAAAAAGACATGGAGATGGAAAGTGAAAGAGAAGAAAAATAAGAAGTAAACGTAGCAGAACCACATCTGTCAGCTCTCTGTCTGGTCCGGTAGCTGTCAGAGAGGACTCTGGGAAATAAGAAGCTGGTACAAAAGAGAGATAAGGTACAAGATGGCAGCTGTCTATCACAGGAACAAAGGCAGTAAAGAGATGCATTATTCAACATGTATCGGCAGATTTTCATAAGCTTTCTTCTCTTTTTTTTGTCTTTTTGTATGATCTTCTTCTGAAAGAGCTTCCTGTCAGATTTCTGCGCTTTCCTCTAATGGAGGTATAAGATTATTTTAGGATAAAACTGGTAGACAGTTGTTGCAAGAGTATTTCAATTGTGTTTTGCTTTGCGACGGAAACCACGTAGGTCACAGGTGACAGTGGAGAAAGTGTTTTGCCAGCCAGGAAATGAGCTTATCTGAGGGAATATTTTTTGCAGATGACGTGAGGCCTTATCTGGAGAAATGAGGTTCTTTTAAATTCCAGGTTAAGACAGTTTTCTCATTTGCATTTAATAGGACATTACCTTTAATTATACGTGTACACGTTTAGTATTTTAAAATAGAAACAAATACCCACTGAACTAATTCATTGATTGCCATGCCCATGACCTTTTCAATAACCTACAGCTGCATGTTCACCCCCAGTCAGTCTGAAACACAATTTTCACCACACAGGCATGTAGAGAAGGAAATAAATTAAAGAAGAATACTGCTTAACCGAAACTTAGGCATCCGGGATTGTCAACCACTGTCTCTCTCCCACTAATGCAGAGCAGCACACAGCAGAAAACATTTTTATGAAACTGCCCCCCCCCCATCTCCTGGCCCGCTACCAGGGGTGTAACAATAGACTCTGCAAGGGATGCAGCCGCAGGGGGGCCCAGAAGCCACTTTCTGCTCTCTGCACAATTGTTCTAATTGCTGCATCTGCTCAGTCACTGATAAGGAACCATACAAAGTTTTGCAGACAAAGATTTGTAGACAGTCCCTATTCAGTGTGCAGCAGGCTGTTCTGTACAGCGCCCAGCCCTCAACCTCTCTACCCCTCCCCAAGTGCTGTGTACTGTAGTGGTGATGAAGAAGAAGACTGCAAAGCCAGTTCTGCTTCATCAAAGATGGACAGAGTGAGTGTAATAAGCGGAGGATGGGTGCACACTCGTCTGTCGTTTTTTTGTATGCATTTTCTGCACACCATGTGTGTATGTGTGAAAACATGCACGTTTTATTACAGAAACTAATGTAATTGATAGAGAAAATGCGTACAGTGCTTTACTGCTGTCTGTTTTTATCTGCATGGGGGGGTAGGGGGGGGGGGGGGGTTGGCGAGAGGGGGCCCATCCAAAGTTTTGCAGGGGGGGCCAGTGATTTCTAGTTACGCCCCTGCCCGCTACCCCTCTTACCTGTGATTGGGGGGGCGCGCCTGACTGATCTCTGCAGGGGACCCGGCCCAATGTAGTTAACACCCCTGGTTAAAATGCACTACTTGTAATGGTTTTCATCTACACCTTGAGACTGCATGGATTTCTGAAAACATTGCACCCTATAACCGAGGCAAGAGGCCAGGCACTACTCCCTGCACCAATGACTAAGTACGTTTAACACTGATTTATCTGAAATCAGCTAATTGAGCTTCTACACAAAGAGCATGCTCTCCCAGTGATTGCTGTACAGAAATGTCCATGGAGATTTTATAATCCTTCTCTAGCATGGTATTACATCCTATGAATTGCTTATTCCCTCCATGATACCCGATAAGACGCAGCACATGTTCTGTGTTGGTGTGAGAAGCCCTTTTGAAAGTAAGAAAGACAGAAGAAAAGTTAGGCAGTCATTATGTTTAGGGGGAAACAGGCATAAAGAACAACTATGAAAACAAGTGAAAAGCTCACTTCTTTACAAATCCAATTTACCGGTATCTGAAACCAAAGTAAGAATATCAGATTCCAGGAAAGTCTAGAATTATTACTATATATGTATGTTTAGTTCAGCCTGCTATGTTTCACTTCAAACTCACTTTAATTATTTTTTTTAGGTTGATGAATCAAAACTAATAAAAAGAAGCCTGGAGCAAAAGTTCAATTGCTACAAGCAACTGATAACGAGAGAAATATCTCAAGGATGTAGGCCTCGGGTCTCACCTGGAATCAAAACAGATTACGGTATGCATGCATATTTGAGAGTCTCACACCAAACGTCAATAGTATAATTCTCTTCCCCCAGAGAGCTTGGGGAGAGGTTTTTATTAAGCTTATGGCGTAACGTAATGACATGTTAATATGACGTATGAAATGGGTTGTATTAAGGATATACATAGTCCATATAAAAGAACAATTGCTGAACATGCTAGATTAATGTTAGATTGTCCATTGGTCAGTGAAATCTGCTGGTATAAGCATTCTTCTAGTTGAGTAATGTCTGTTTGCTGTCTTCTCATAATCTTGTGATTGTCTCGTTCCAACAAACTGCAAGCTAAGCATCCTGTTACTGTCTTGTGACCCGTCTGTACAAGTTTCTCCTTTCAATCATAGGAATATAAGTATAGATTGATCTGATACACATTTGAAGGAAAATCACTTATTTGATAAACATCAAATTAACAAGCATTATTGATATATCTGGTTAAACATGTGAATAAGAGATTTTAGGTTACATACAGGGTGAGTGAGTGTGCATAAGAAATGACAGCAAATAATAAAACCTAAGGGTCTCTCGACAACACAACCAACCAGGTTGATGCTATTGACAAGGCCGTATTTATACTTTTATCGCCCCTAGGCCAAGTATGTTGGGGCTCTCCTTTCATGTGCAGAAGCGCCCCTCCCATTCCATGTGTAGCACCCTCTTCCATGAGTATAGCTTCTTTTTTTTCATGTCTTGCTCCCCATTTGCAGCCTTCTCTTCCTTATGTAGCAACCCCTCTTTCCTGTTGAGGTGGCCCCTTGGGCTGTAGCCGTCCAAGGCCTGTGCCTTTTTGGCCTTTCTGGAAATCTGGCCCTGGCTATTGAACGAAGTCTATGTTTTAATAGGTTCCCCTGGACAACTGCTGTTATCTTGTTTCCAACTACCGTGGGAAAAAAAATCATCTCTGCAGTCTAACTTGTGCTGAGAAAAAAAAAATCCCTCTCTTAGTATTGCTGAATGGCATTTTGCTGCTGGTAGACAGAGCCAAACTGTCATCCGCACAATTAAAAATGGAAGCTGAGGTGCTCCCTAGTGAAGCACATTAATAAATAGCTTTACAGCCACTTTGCCCCTTCGTGAATGAGTAAAGCAAACACCGTCCATCATGTGCAGGAAAACAGAGGGAAGGTGGACAGCTACAGGTAGCAAGTGGTGCCAAGAGGCTCCATAAAGCATTTTATAAATGACTGGTCTGCATCACTGACGTCTGCAGTGTGTTGATTTATCCCCTTCAACAGGTAGAGAAGCCAAAGAAGTCTGGAATACCGCCAGAGGCCTGGGTGAGAGCCTGATTCATTGCCAGCTAAGGGAAGTTTTTCAGCTGGTTATTTAAATAGGTCAACCTCCACTTCTCGGTTACCTGTTTCAAGTTGTTAAATTCTAAAAGGCAGATGAGCTTCAGCTTTTTTAAGGAAAATAATTTATACTATTTTGAAACTACTGCTGGGCCATGCTGTTATCTGATAGTTAAAGTGGAATTACAGTCAAAATTTCTCCTGTGCTCCAATAGATAAGCTGCATGATTACATGTAAGTTACATAATTCATAGCTCATAGTTTTTTTTTTCATTTTTTCTAGCAGAGATATGAACCACTGAGCTGTGCAGTAACATGGAGCTCTCCAATACCTACATTGTTCTTTTAACTCTGGATGCAGGAGATAAGAGCTTGTTTCTCCAAAGAAGGAAGATAGAAAAATGTGTTGTAGCTGTATAGGGTGTTGCTGCTGCTTACTTACTGGACTGGATGCTACGGTATTATGCAAGAGTGCAGCTTCCACCTTAGCTGAAGGCGATCAGGGGCAATTAAAGTGGACCTAAACTCTTGCACAGGGCAGAAGGAAAACATAGAGAAATCCACCCTGTATGTATTTAGAGACACGCTAGCTAGTATGGTCTGCTTACTTCCTCATTTGCGAAATCAGGACATTCATGAGGAATTAAGCCAGCTGTTCCAGGTAGCATGGGGATTTGCGCCATCAGCGGGACTAGGCAACACAGCCGGACACCACAGTATTTCTCCATCAAGTGCCCAGTTGGACAGTGTAGACTTTACATCTACATGCTGTTTATCTCATTGGAAGCGTGCATGCAATTTATTGCACATTGTGGGGGAGAACTCTGATTAAAGCCAATGGGTACCGGTAAAAAAAAGAAAAAGTCAGATACTCACCTAAGGAGAGGGAAGGCTCGGTCCTAATGAGCCTTCCCTCTCCTCTCCCGGTGCCCTCGGTGCTGCGCTGGCTCCCCCGTTCGCGTCCGCTGCCGCAGGGACTTAGGAGGTCTTCGGGAGCACTCGGGCTTTCGAAGACGGGCCGATCCATACTACGTACGCGCGAGCGCGTCATAGAGGGCGCTCGCGCATGCGTAGTATGGATCGGCCGCGTCATTGGGAGCCCGAGTGCTCCCGAAAGCTTCCGAAAGCTCCCGAAGGCATGCGGAAGTGGCAGTATTTGACCGAACTGGTCGAATACTGCCACGGGGGATCCTGCGCGGGACCGGGCACCGGGAGAGGAGAGGGAAGGCTCATTAGGGCCGAGCCTTCCCTCTCCTTAGGTGAGTATCTGACTTTTCCTTTTTTTTTACCGGTAAACATTCACTTTAAAGCATTACACTATGGTGTATTTCTATATTTTTTTCATATGAGCTAGAAATAAAACTTTATTATAGAGCGAAGGAGGAGAAGCATTAACCATTATTCATCCGAAGGGAACACAGTGGTATTCATATGCAAGATCCATCTGTTGTCTGAGGTGGCAACTATCTGAAATCTTGACTCAGTGGTGAGCGCAGTATCAAAAATGTATAGGTGAAGTCTTCCTTCTGGAACATCTATCGCTGCAAACGTACTTCAACGTGGACCCTTTGTAAATTTGGATCCATCTAATTGACTAGCGCAGTGTATGTTCCTTTCTCTAGTCACTACTACACAAAAGGATGAGGTCATGACCAAAGTATGTGCACTTACTGACCTTGAGTTTGATGGATCCAAACTACAAGTTTTTCTGATCTGACCTTTGAAACACTACAGCAACACAGAACCCTACAGCTACTCTTGGAGCTTCTGAGAGCTACCAGAGCAAAGGGCCTTTCTCTTTGCTCTGATAGTCAGTCATAATGGTAAAAATCATACACTGAAGTTCCCAGAAGAACTGGAGAATTTCTGTGCTGCACTGAGCATTGATAAACCAAAGCCCCGAGTTGATGCTGAAACATCACTACTATCCTTTTCACTCCTATGGAACAATGGTCTTCAGTGACTCCAAGACGCAAGAATAGAGGTCCTTGCTCTTCAAATTCTCTTTCATTCTAGACTCTTGACTTAGCCTAGAAAGATGACTTTCCCCTAAAGACCCTTTCACAAACAGGTGTTGTATTGCAATTTAAAGCTATTTGCAGTAAATGCTCAATGCATTACCCATCCTGTGCTATGCACATGTCCCTTTTTGCAATGGTGTAGAATGGTTCTCAAAGTTTTTGCAACGTGATAAAAAAATGAAGTTTGCAGCTATTGGCTTCAATTTATCAAAGGCTGTTCGATAACCATAACAAAGTCGTTAAAATAGTGCCTTCTGTATTTTAGACGTGTGTGTTCTAATTCATGAATATTTTCACACGTGGTAGATGTTCGGTAATTTACCGAAGCGGTAACAGAAGTTCTGTGTTGTTACCGCTGTTCTCCATGCAGTGAGGGCATTACAATAGAAAAGAGGCATCCCAGACATCCTGCTAGATGTGCATGTTATACTGCCTCTTTTTGCTCTGAATCTGTCTCATTAGTCTTAACATTCTATTTACTTAGCAGAAAGAGGGATACAGGGAGCACTAGGCTGGTTACAAAATTAAGTACAAATTTATTGAAAAAAGCCAAATACAGTAACACACACATGCAAACTCCCCTTTAAAAACAAGCAAAAAGCCTGGCCATAAGCCTGATATAACAAGAAGCCCACCAGTCCTCTCAGGAGTGCACTCCTATAGACAAAAAAGGACTGACATGTCAAAAAATCATGATCTTCGGGCCCAATTGCTGCATAGCCAGGTTATAGGCAGTTCCCAGGAGTAGCACTCTTACGCATATAAATGCAAGTCCACCCGTGTGCTGTATGCTGAATGCACGTCTCTGTGTATCACAACACATACACCCTCATTACAGACACTTACGCGTGTCTAACCTCTACTCCTACTGCACATGACCCCTTTTAGGGACGGGGTACCAGAGACTCACGTGACCTAGTGATCCGGCAATGGTCCGCCAGGAGATCCAGGTCGCTCTATCCCTGCGGCGTATATGCAATGACAAGGCCGGTCAAATCAATCATGGTGGAGCGAGTCGATCCTAATGTGCAAAGCGGGAGGAGGAAGAGAGGCGGAGGCACGGGGGACACTTGCGCGGCGTGCGCTTCTGGGTAGAACACACGTGACGCGTTTCGTCACTAATCACGTGACTTCATCAGACGTTCTATTTCTACTTACTTGCCACAGCTTAGATGAACTGCCAAGAAACCATACACATGCCCTACTTACCGTAGGTAATTTTCCCCACCAGGTCCGACTAGCATCTCTGCATATTCAAACAGGCACTCAAGGGGTTACACTACTGAAGGGTGCCAGGAAAACCTCTTTTGTTCTTTCCTCTCTGCTCAGTGCCTGGGGGGGGGGGGGGGGGGGGGTCTAAAAGCTCATTCCAACCGAGAAGCCTGCACAACCTATCAGCAGCACTTGCAGTAGACAGGGGCTCTTTCTATTGGCTGCCTGCTCCTGTGAATCATGGGGACATCCACATGGAAAGCATTCGAAGCTGGTTACCGACAGAGGAAAGCTGGAGGTAATCACCGCACATGATTCTGTATTTTACTGATTGCTGTAACCTTGATGAATTGACATTTAGGGCTCGTTCCCACTATCGCGAATCCGCATGCGTCCAACGCATGCGGATTCGCACATGTAATGGGAGTGGATGGGGCTGTTTCCACTCCTGCGGTGGCGTTGTGCGTTTTTTGTTGCGGAGAAAAAACGCACAAAAGAGGCAACGATTTCGCCTGCGTCGGGAATCCGTGCGAATCGCCGCTAATGTATTTAATAGTAAAAACGCATGCGTTTGTTACATGCGTTTTTACCCGCGATTTCGCGTGCGATTTCGCACCTTTTTCAATTTTTATTTTGCCCTGGCAGTGTCATGGTTAATTTCGCATGGCACCCTGCCATGCGAAATCGCACGCGAAATCGCGGGTAAAAACGCATGCAGAAACGCATCCGCATGCGTTTTTACAAGCGTCGGAATGCCGGCGAATCGCGTCGCAACAGTGGAAACAAGCCCTAACTGACATGTGTTGAGGTATTTACCTCTCAAGTCGGTAATTTACCTCACTGCTCAGTAATTTCTGCTTTTCATGCGGTAACAGCTTTGATGAATTGACATTTTCCCAAGTGCTCGAGAAAATTGGCTGTTTTCAGCATTACCAAATGCAGTTAAGCTTAATTAATTAAAGCCATTGTCTCTGAAACTACTACTTATATTGACATGCATTTTCTCAATGCTGGTAGCCCCTAGTCGTGTACTTTTCATAATATGTTCAGTCTGGATATCCCAGGTGCTGATCATTACCATTAATGTGTCAAAGCATTTTTAAAGAGTTTAGATTCCATTTCATCGTCAAGGAAAAATCAGGTGAAAAGTCCCGCATTTCCTATTATATATGATAGTTTCTTTCTCTAAAGCGGTAATTTTAAATTACTTTAATTTAAAACATATTTCTTTTTCAATGTGATTTTGGGCTTTTCAGCACTGAATTAAAATGAGCTCTCAGGAGAGGTTCCAGGTTTGCTTAAATTAAATTCTATGTGTTTTCTTCTATGATATTGCAGGACAGCACTACTGAGAAAAGCTGGCGATTGAGGTTTTTTTGTTCTTTTTCTTTAATAGATTAACTAATCTAATTGAATTGCTGAAGCAGGTCATTTCAACGCATGCACTAACCCCTGTTGAGCCTGATCTGGGTGCTGCCCTAGATATAATGTTATTATGTCTATGGCCGTGCAAGGTTAATTCGGGGTTCCGGCGATCGCTGGACCCCAAATTATTTCTCCCCGAGTTGCTATGACTCAGAGGGAGAATAGTAATTAACACCCTCTAAAATCTTTGCAGCGGCAGGCTGAGACGTCATTCGGCTCACCCTGCACCAAAATGATGGGCAGCGGTTGTCCATGAACGCTGAATTGCACCCTGAAGGGGCTTATAAGGGTGCAACATTAACATTCTTGGCGGTAATCCCAAGCTGAGCTCGGGGTATGCCGCCGCGGAGGATTACTCAGGCCCTGGTGGACCGATTTGGCTAATTTTTTTTTTAAACACGCAGCTAGCACTTTGCTAGCTGCGTGTCTTACCTAATCGCCACCGCTCACCGCCGATGCGCCGCTACCCACCGCGATACAGGCCCCCCCTCATACCCCTTGCACAGCCTGGCCAATCGGCGCCAGGCTGCGCTATGGGGTGGATCGGGACTCTGTGTGACGTCACAACGTCGATGACATCACTCCGTTCATCACCATGGTGACGGGAGAAGCCCTAAAGGAAATCCTGTTCAGAACGGGATTTCCTAATGGGCAGGCTCGCCGGCGGCGATCGGAGGGGTGGGAGGGACGCTGCAGGGAGGGGGGAATCATGTAGCTAGTGATAGGCTAGCTACATGAAAAAAAAATTAGGCTAAAAAAACTCCCGTTGCCGTGCGGTCGCAAATCAATTGACCGCCAGGGAGGTTAAATGCATGAGGGGAAACCTATATTTTCATTTGAAAAATTGTTATATCTGAGTTAGGCCCCTTTTACACTTAATCAGTTGGTATGCGTTAATGTGCGTTAGTATGCGTTAGTAGTACGAGTTAGTGCGTGTTGGTACGCGCTTTTTCTATAGCAGTGCATTGGGAAAAAGATTTCAGTTAAAACACGTTAAGTGTGAAAGGTGCCATAGGAAAACATGGGACTTACTTTGAAAATCAGTTTTCTTTCCGTTTTAACTGAGAGCAACTGATGATGGCCTCAATTCACTAAGCTTAACTCCTGTCTTTAATAACTCTTCTGAGCTGTTTTACAGTTATCACCATGGTGATATAATTGTGATAACTGAAAAACAGCTCAGAAGAGTTATTAAAGACAGGAGTTAAGCTTAGTGAATTGAGGCCTTAATTAAGTGTAAAAGGACCCTAACACAAGCTATTCTGGACTTAAACCACTTAATGTGTACAGTGCAGTATAACTACGCCCCTGGAGACTTCATCTTTGTTCCAGGGGTGTAGATATATACATCTCACCCGTGTACTCGCCCGTTAGCCCAGAGATTAATGAATGTGAACACAGTTCATCATTCCCCCCAACTATCATCTAAACTTGGTCTGTTGGACAATAGTTGGACATGTGTACATGTAAGCAAGCGATGAGACAAGTGACTGATAACAGGCAGTTTGCCCAAACCAACCAGCGGTTCAACTGACACAACTATTGGGCTGATATCGGGCAGTTGGCCATGTTTTGAAACATAAGCCATTTTGAATATGGCCATATTGTACAGGCCGCCATTCCACTTGCGCGTGCAGTATAAAAATGAGTTGGTTGTTCAGTTGGTTGGTGCGTGAATATTACAAGTAGTGTAATCACTTGGTTGTTGTTAAGCTTGGAGGTGTAATCTCCACAGTCAGCATACAACACATAAGCTGACGTGAAGGAGGTACACACACCAGCACAAGGGATCAGGATATCCCCAGTTTAGTGGAGGAGAGGACTGACTCCAATAGGAGATTGTGGTGCACAGAGCCGGTGCAGATCCGAACAGCCACAAACAACACTTTCGTAATAACGTCTCAGCGCAAAGTAGCGCTGAGCGCATAAACCAGGACTGAGGAGATCAGGACAGGTAGACAGAATGAACGCTTGCTAGCTAGCGACTACTTAGCGACAGCAAGCGTCCAAAACCAGACAGACTGGAATGAGGCAGCCAATGCGTTGCGGCGATGGCGTGCCTCACAAAGACAGGACAGGATAGCCAGAAAATAGCAGGATCGAGATAGATGAACGTAACACAGATAAATATACAATAAGTATGTTTTCCTAGCGTATTACAATTACAGCTATCAATGAAAACTATTTGTAAGGTCTGACTAACATATGTATATATCGGCAATGAACCGATATATGACATAAGCAGGAACGCTGACTAGGACTGGAGTAATACAGGGAACAGGACTCAGAAGGATTCGCTATCTCTTCGCAGAGATGAACGCAATCCACAAACAGTAACAGAACAGGATTCAGAAGGATTCGTTATCTCTTCGCAGAGATGAACGCAATCCACAAACAGGACCAGGAACAGGATAACTAGCTCAGCACGGGTGTTCACGGTACGCGCAAACTACCAAAACGTGCTGGAAAACTGACTAACTGAACACAGGAAATAAACAGTTCGTGTACGTATATATCAGCGACACTGATGTATCAACGTAACACGAATACAAGGAAAATAACAAAATGCGCAAGTATGCGTATATATTGGCGATGAACCAATATATGACACAAGACAAGCAAGTAACAACTTCTAGAACAAGAGCAGAACTAGGAGGACTCGCTGACCCCTTCGCAGGAGTCAGCGCAGTCCACACGGACCAGGAACGAGGTGGGGCACGAGCAGAGTAACAGAAAGAATCTGAGACTATGGTAGCCCATGAGACATTGCAGGAAGCAGTTCTTTATACTGAGGTCATCCAATGGGAGCAGACCTGCAGATTCCCACACAAGTGAATGGTAATTAATCACAGGCTGATAGCAGGAAAAGGCAGACAATGATATGCAGCCTGCAGGAAAGGGACAGCCCCTCCACTGCAGCAGACAATGTTTGTTTACACAAGAGCATGTTAAACTGTCATTAATTTCAGAGTGACTGCAGATGGAATCAGCAACTAGTTTAAGTGCAAACCAAACTATGCAAGAAAATGCATGTAATGACATCAGAACTGCTTGGGTTACAATACCACTGCAGCCAGCAGTAAACGCTGCAGACATGATCATAACAGTTGTGCGATATGTCATGTCATTGGGTTGGTTGTGTGCTTTGTTGAAGATGTGTACGCGCCTTAACATAATCCACCCCACCAATTTCTGGTCTGAAACTACTCATGTGCTTTGTGTCCTACTGGAAACAAATGTTTTACAAATGCTGTGTTTTTTAAAACAGGAGGCAGAAGTAAGATAAGAATACACAATTGCAACTAGCCAATCAGATACTTACAAGGCAGTGACCCAATCAAACAATTACATGATTCTTCATGTGTTCTCCTTGAGCTGAATTTATTTGTAGGGCCTAACTCTAAACTTTAACCCTTCAGCTAAGCTAACTCTGACACTAATATAGTTGATCTTGGAGCAGATCCTCTGCCTCCCCTTCATTTTCATGGAGCCTCAGTGCTAAGTGATAAAGAAGCAAAATTAACTGGTTTCATCTATAAAGTATCTCAGTTATAATAAATAGCCACATGACTATACTGATCAATTATCAGTCTGGTCACATCCTTACAATTTCTCTGTTCTTCTTTCAGATTATGACATTTTGGACAAGGGACTGTGTTTGAAGTCAACAGGCAGGTCCTACATCTGCAGCAGGTTGGGAATAGGGCAGGCTTTTCAGGCTGCTAAGCTCTGGCTCACACAAAAACATTTATGGCTCTTCTGAAATTTGCCACCGATCAAGCTTTGCAAGGTAATAAAAACAAATTTAACATTGCTGTAAAAAATTCAGCTGTTAATTATTTGTGTCAGAGATGTCCAAGTCTGGCCAGATGTAAACACTGGGGGAACAATAATGACATTACTGAGATGTTATAAGTTAAAAAAAGCAAGTTGCAGTGCTAGCAACAAGAGATGTACATTTCATTGTTTATCTAAACCACAAAACAAGGTCAATTTTAACAGCCATCCTGGTTTATATTAAGTAATGACATTTAACAGAAGTAAAGTGGTGGACTGAATACATGTTTCATGGTCCGCTAAAGCGTGTATCCTCTCCTCTCTGGATCCAGCGGCAGGGTGGGTCAATTTGATGTGACCCTCAAAGTAAAAAGAACAATATACGTCAGATTAAATTTCTCACCATAACTGCTTTGCAGTAGAGAATGTGTGTCCTCTGTGTGAGGTTGTCACAGGTGACAACCGTAAGACAGTGATCTGCTCACATGAAACCACTCAGACACTTGTGCGTATAAGTCTATGTAGTGAGATGCACAACTACTAGGGCTTCCTCCACCCTCCTTCGGCCTGATCGCTTCCTCGCAACCATCCTCCACCTCTTGGATCCTCCGCAATCCTCCCAGTAACTTCAGCCAGTCGGGCCAGCTGGCACAGGGCGGCTGAGCATACTCTCCAGTATTACTGCGCAGGCACAGAATGCTCCCAGCCACGCGCAGTAAGCCCTGACTCCTAAAGTTACTGGGAATCATAATGAGGGATCCAGAAAGCGGAGGCCAGTGGCGAGGGAGCGATCAGGCCAAAGAGGGCTGGAGAAAGCCCCAAGTATGCATGAATTCTTCCTTTTAGTTAATCTCAGGCTTACTTTAAATTTGCTCCTTTGCAAAGCAAAAAATGCTGCGATTTGGTAAGCCCTGGTTCTTTTGGTCAGATTGCCCGATCTGCTACAAGACTCCCTTATTCAATACTAATTAATATTGCCTCACATTGGCAAGATCTGCTGCAAATCCTGCAGATAGTTTAAAAAATCAGTAGACTGTGTAAAGTCAGCGTAGAAGGTAAAATGGTTATGGCTTGGCGGTAACACCAAATCCCTTTGTAAGTTTGTGCTCTATCGTTATTCTTGTTGACAACCTTCCACTAATGAGCAAGAGCCAAGAAAGAAAAATGTCTTTACTGTTCAAGTGTTAGAAGACTTGTTACAGCCAAGTTCTACCTCGCGGGTCGCTCTCCTGGAAGAATGGACTCACATTACGGGAATGATCTTCTCAGCGAGAGTCTGCCCTTTCTGCTATAATCTCCTCTAAACGCCTTTCTCGTGCCGGCTGCAGCCACACAGCCAGTGTGTCATCAGGACAGCCGTGATGCCGAACAGTAATGAACTCGCTCTGGACAGCATAACGAGCTACTGGGTGCCCTAATTCTTTCCGCTTGTTACACTTAATGGCAGGAAATATAATCCATAAAACTTCAAATCATTAAAGAAAAGAAAACCTGAACTCTCTGGCTTTTTTCTACATTTTAATAAGATTTATTCAGGGTATTATGAAGTTGTTTAAAAAGTAAAGGAGTACTCAGGACAATGGTTAAAACCTCTGTTCAGGCTGAACATTCATAAGGAGTCTGAAACCTACATGGGTGGTGATCCATTGGGGATGACTTTGGAATGGAATGGAATGGAATTGCATGCCTAAATATGCAGGGTCAAAAACCAAAAACCGCAAAACAATCGCCCTGCGGGAATTAGTTCATGCTACATAGCACTATCCAGGGTGCCACGAGGAGGCTTCCCATTGCCCCCATACAACCGGGTGGCCGCGGGGGTCCCAGGCTCTCTCACCGCCTGGAACCCACACAGCGGCACCCCGGAGGGGGAGGCTGGGGCGCAATGGGAAGCCTCCTTGTGGCGCCCCTGGATAGTGCTATGTAGCATGAACTAATTCCCGCAGGGCGATTGTTTTGCGGTTTTGGTTTTTGACCCTGCATATTTAGGCATGCAAAAGCAAATGCATATTTGCATGAGCAATGTCTCGTGATTAGCCAATAGGCCAAATTTGCAAAGCCAGATTTGTCAGGTTCACTTGGTTGATGCACACATTTTCTCTCTGTTGTAATTAGTTGCATGGCTCTGCCCAATTAAAGGGGCTCTACAGCGAAAAACTGTAAAATTTAAAATATGTGCAAACATATACGAATAAGAAGTACAGAGTAAAATGAGCCATAAATTACTTTTCTCTTTCTTACTTTGCTGTCACTTACAGTAGGTAGTAGAAATCTGACTGAAGTGACAGGTTTTGGGCTAGTCCATCTCTTTATAGGGGATTCTGTGGGATATATTTATTTTCAAAAGCACTTAGTGAATGGCAGTTGCTCGGTCCAACTGCCAAAAAACTGTGTAGCGAGCAGGGAAGCTGGCCAGCATCATTGTTTAAATCATTTTTAGGGAATATATTTATAAAGAATAAAAGCCTTGCTGAGAAACCCCTATAAAGAGATGGACTAGTCCAAAACCTGTCACAGATTTCTACTGCCTACTGTTAGTGACAGCATTATAGGAGAAAAGTAATTTATGGCTCATTTTACTCTGGAAAAATGTACTTCTTATTTGTATATGTTTTCACATATTTTACATGTTACAGTTTTTCGCTGTAGTGCCCCTTTAATATTATTTTTGCAGTGCCAGTGTTCACACATCCATGCAAATTCCGGAAATACTTACCTAAAAATAGGGGAGTCTCTGGATCCTTTAGAGAGTTTCCAACTGTGTAATCCAGTCCCACACTGCTGCTCATGGACTCCCCTAAGATTTCCAACAAGAGCTTATTAACAATCTGATCGGGGCTCTTCTCCAGGCATGAGCACAGCCGTACTGTGCCTGTGTAAGTGCGGCCACGCATGCGTGTTATAAGCTGGAGCCGCTCGTGCACAAGCTTGGAGCTCGTGCTCTGCATTACTGTGCTGGCACTGTGGGGAGGACCCAGGGAGCCTCTATAGCACAGGTGTCGAACTCCAGGCCTGGAGGGCCAGATCCATGCTCGTGTTTAGGATGGACTGAGAAAGAGAGGCATGTGTTCTACCTGATGGACCACACCTTTCTTGATTCAGACCCATCAATTCATTTGAGCTGTGTCAAAAATGTGTGAGGACCTCAGCCCTCGAAGGACTGGTTTCACATCCTTGCTCTATAGGATTAGGAGGCTAGACTCTTCTCAGGTACATATTTCGTTTTTGTCTCGAGCTCTGGCCTAGGTACCCTTTTAATTTGATTTTGTGCTGTTGTGGGCATTTTCAATGCAATTTTTTGGGATTACCGTATTTTTCGGACTATAAGACGCACTTTTTCTCCCCCAAATGTGGGGAGAAAAAGTCCCTGCGTCTTATAGTCTGAATGTGTCACCTAACGATGCAGAACTGATCCATGTGGCTGTCATTCATCCCCTTGTACTGGCCGCGGTGGGGCAGAGGAGCATTGATCCACGTGGTGGCTGCAGCAGCTGTCAATCATCCCCCTTGTACTGGCGGCAGTGGGCCAGAGAAGCGGCGATCCACGTGGTTCCAGCGGCTGCCAATCATCCCCCTTGTATTGGTTGCGGTGGGCCAGAGGAGCGGCGATCCACGTGGTGCCAGCGGCTGCCAATCATCCCCCTTGTACTGGCGGCGGTGGGGCAGAGGAACGGCGATCCACGTGGTGGCTGCAGCTGTCAATCATCCCCCTTGTACTGGCCGCGGCAGGGCAGAGGAACGGCGATCCACGTGGTGGCTGCAGCTGTCAATCATCCCCCTTGTACTGGCCGCAGCGGGGCAGAGGAACGGCGATCCACGTGGTGGCTGCAGCTGTCAATCATCCCCCTTGTACTGGCCGCGGCGGGGCAGAGGAACGGCGATCCACGTGGTGGCTGCAGCTGTCAATCATCCCCCTTGTACTGGCGGCGGTGGGGCAGAGGAGCGGCGATCCACGTGGCCGCAGAGGCTGTAATGAGTACTGATGCCTTTATATTTCCTTGTTTACCGGCGCCCCCTCATGACGTTTGACGCACATGGTCATGAGGGGGCGCCGGTAAACAAAGAAGTACAAGGGCATCAGTACGCGTTACAGCCTCTGCAGCCACATGGATCGCCGCTCCTCTGTCCCACCGCCGCCAGTACAAGGGGGATGATTGGTAGCCGCTGGAACCACGTGGATTGCCGCTCCTTTGTCCCACTGCGACCAGTACAAGGGGGATTATTGGCAGCCGCTGGAACCACGTGGATCGCTGCTCCTCTGCCCTGCCGCGGCCAGTACAAGGGGGGTGATTGACAGCTGCAGCCACCACGTGGATCGCCATTCCTCTGCCCCACCGCCGCCAGTACAAGGGGGATGATTGACAGCTGCAGCCACCACGTGGATCGCCGCTCCTCTGCCCCACCGCCGCCAGTACAAGGGGGATGATTGACAGCTGCACCACCACGTAGATCACTGCTCCTCTGCCCCACCGCGGCCAGTACAAGGGGATGAATGACAGCCACTGAAACCACATGGATCACCGCTCTTCTGCCCCACCACCGCCAATACAGGGGGATTAATGACGGGCACTGCTTGCATTGCCCCTCTTCAGCTCCAACCACCGCCAGTACAGGGAGATTGGAAGACAGCAGCCAGTAAGCAGAGATGCTTGGATCGTGCTGTTGGGAAAGGACAGAGTGTGTGGATGGACACCTGGATAGGTAAGATCATCCACTTTGCATTTGTAATGTTAAGTTGGTGTAGCAGGTAGGGGAGGCAGGGGTTAGTTTGATGTAGTGTAGTGTTACTGATAAGGCAGCAGAGGTGGTGTAGTGTAGTAACTTGTGGTGACATGGGACTAGTGTCATGTAGTGTAGTGTAGCGCAAGGTTACTGGCAGGGCCGCAGGGGTGGGTTAGTGCAGTGTAGTAACTGGTGTGGTGCATCAGGAATAAATGTAACGTAGTGTAGTGCAATGTTACTCCTGGGGCATCAGAGGTTAATGTAGGGTACTTAGTCTGGCTGGTGGGGGCAGGAGGGGTGAGTGGAGCTGGGCACTGAAGCTTAGACAGGGACAGCTTTCGGGAAAAAGGTCTACAAGACACCCCTGCACTATAAATGCAGCAGGTTTAGTATATATATTTTTTTTCCCTGGTTTTTGTCATCTAAACCTGGGTGCGTCTTATAGTCCGGAGCGTCTTATAGTCCGAAAAATACGGTATGTTTTTCTGTGCATACCAATGCAGTTTATCTACATTAGAATATATCTAATTAACTTCTAAATCAGATGCTATTTTCAAAAAAATAAATGTGTTTTTTTCTGTGTTTCTTTTGACTTACATTAAATGCAAGTTGCATATGGATAAATGCATCACTGTAAATGCATGAAAAATTGCACAACGCATGAAAAATAAATGTAGGTCAAAAGAGATGCCACAGAAATACATTAGATGTGTAAAAACACAAGATTGCATTTCCACACGACACACATACATTTTAATAAGTGTGAACGGCCTTAGGCCTCGTTCACATTAGGCAACGCGTATGGCTGTGCGTTCGGGACGCAAGCGCACATGATCAATTTTGGTTGTTTTTAGCCCCTTGCACACTCCTAGGAATTCTGGTTCACCATGAGCTTGCTGGGCAGTCTGTAACTGAGCAGACTTTTGGTTATTATAGTGCTGGATCAGTGCTTCCCAGTACTTTACTGTTATATGCAGGGTCTTATGATCGAGCAAAGATTTATCTGGAATTGGAGCTCAGAGGATATTTTACCTCACATATCAGCCCAGGGATCACCTGCTGCGTGAAACACGGCTTTTGTAACTCAAAGGGGAAGATGGGAATTTAATATAGAAGAAGGATGTAAGGCAATTAAATCTTACTTTAAAACACATTTGGCAATCTTTTTCTCTGTGTAAATCTGTGATGCGTCTGCTGGATGACTCAGAATTTGCAGCTAGTAGACTCTTTGTTTAATGTCGGCAGCTTGATTTACCGAGCCCCAGAAAGCCTAATTCTTCAGTTGTCTGTTGCTGGGCGACTGTGTTTGCCTGTGTTGGCCACAATCAGTATGTGGACAGTGATCAGAAGGGATCTTTGACTTTCACTGGTGGCCTTAGAATGACTATATGAGGTGTCCCACAATGCATCACTGCTGAATATGCAAATCATCCCTTTGATGTACACCTCCAGAACCGCTGGATTGCAATCATGTGTCAGCTTATTAGTATTCGTACATGAAAAACAGTGGAATGGAGTAACACTCACAGAAATTAGGGACTGGTGTGCCCAAGCCCAAAAGACCCTCGTACTCCAGGGTCCACGATCCAGAAAAAGGATGAAGGCTGGCACCACCAATTAGTATTTATGCTCTTTTATTGTATTAGCAAGATGTCAAAAAAGCTTTGCTAGGCTAGTGGCGACAGTGTAGCAGCCGGCATGATGACGCGGAGCGCCACCGTTCAGGAAGTCTTGCCGCCGTGGATCTTCACGGCCTACGGTGAGCTGGAGGAAGCCCCAGGTAAGTACCGATTTAATTTGTATCTACTGCTCAGGGTCCCTTTAAAGCATCTCTCTTTCTTAACTGAAAAGGTTGTGAAGTATGCTAAAGCAGGTAAATATCACACTGTTCCCAGCGCTTACTCTGTGGGGGTTAAGGAATGATGTACGTGACTTCATTCCCTATCTCCCCCCCCCCCCCCCCCATGTGCACTATGACAATTTCACTTGGTGGCTTCTTCTTATGCCCCTGCAGTATTAGGTAGCCTTTCTCTTACCACCCACCCTCAGATAGCAGTAAAAGGTAGACTCTGTCCAACACCCCACCACTAACACCCCAAATAGCAGTTAGTATGCAAATTTAATATCAATACAGGCGTAATTAGTGCAATTAAGGGGCCCTTTCCATTGCTGCTTGCGCCTGTGGTCGTGCCGCGCTGTGCCGTAGCTTTAGGGAACACCGCGATGGGAAGAGATAAGCACACAGTGCAGCAAGTTTACTATTAACCTCCTTGCCGGTCTAAAAAATCCGGCAAGGAGGCAGCGCCGCACTTTTTTTAAATTTATTTTTTTATAACACGCAGAGACCCAGTGTTGTAATATTACAACATCACATTTAAGGCTAAAAAAAAACCCCTCCCCCATTCTCTTCTTTTTAAAACCTCATGTACATTACTAATAGGACCTATTGTTCAGTTCTTCAGTGGGTCATAGTGGTAGCAAGATTTTGTCTGCATAGTAAACTTGAGAAGGTGATAGTTTTCTTTGAGGCAAGGATGAAGGGGTTTGCATGACTAATTGAATAATTTGTCTACCTGATAAGAGTTGTGGAATGGAAAGTGTGAAGTTGAAACATGAAACATGGACTAATGCTGGGAATACACGGGTCAATCTGGCGGCCGATTAGCCGCCGGATCGACTCCCGCTGCGTCCCCGCTTGTCCGCGCGTGCACCCGGATCGATTCCCACTCGTCCCCACCGGCGCTTCTTATCTCCCGCTCGATTCGCTGTTATTGTCCGGCCGCGGGTTTCGAGCACGGAATCAATCCCCGCGGTGATCGGACACGTCGGATATTATCAATCGAGCCATCAGCGGCTCGATTGATAAGGGGGCATCGAGCCGTGTATGCCCAGCATTAGGGCTGGTGCACACCGAGCAGGTTTTCTCGCGTTTTTACAGCCGCTTGCGGCTGTGAAAACGCGTGGGTAATGTATTTCAATGGGGTGGATCACAGAGCGGGAGGCATTATGCTGAAACGCATACTCCCGGGGTGAGGAATTTTTTGGATTGCGGAGGCGTTGCTGCCTCCAATGTTAAGTATAGGAAACACGCAAACCGCTTTGAAAAACGCCAGTTCAGAGCGGTTTTGCAGGTGTTTTTGTTACAGAAGCTGTTCAGTAACAGCTTTACTGTAACATTATATGAAATCTACTACACCAAAAACGCTACCCAAAAACGCAAAACACTAGGTGAAACGCTTCCTAAAAATAAGAAAAAGCGTTTCAAAAACCGCTAGCGTTTTGCGGATCTGCTATCGGTTTTTGGTGTGCACCAGGCCTTAATATCAAACCTGGCTGTTCCTGCCTGACAGGAAAGTCATTGGAACTTCCACAAATGCCTATCTCCTGCAGCCCTCAGACCTGCCAATACATATGGTAATTGATGACATTTTTCATTGTTTGATGCATCCACTGTAAACAGGCACCCAATTTGTACATCACAGGGTCCTGCTTGCAGACTTCCTAACCTTTTTTTTTGCCCTGTTGTATCAACTGTTATCCCCTGTTACCACCTGTTCTTTAACAGCTAATTTAATTCGAGTTTTTGTATACCTGTGGTTAGGTGCTGGCAATTAGCTAATTTGTTTAATTTATGTATGTCTCTACCTACTGTATAGAGCCTTTGGAGTAAATTCATGGGCCAAAAGGCCATTACCCCATAACAGCTTCCTGGTCAGCACACTATTAAACTGTAATATTGCCCACTTGAGCCATAGAGAAACATGGACATTACCTTGCACATTCAGTTGTAACTGACAGCAGCTGATATATAACTGATATATAACTGACAGCAACTGGTATATTTCAGTCCTGACAATCTTGTTAGAACTGGAAGGGATCACTATAAGAAGAAAACGGTGAGCTTCTGAGAGGAAAGGTAAGGATGTAATATTCATTTGCAGCTACATCATGTGCTTATTTTAAATAATTTTACTCAGTACAGGTTTCGGTTAAATACACCGACAGCAGAAACATAAATAACGACAGGGCAGTGCAGGCGATACTGCACTTGGAATTTACCGCCCTGACATGCCCCCTTTCTGCTTCTTGAATACTAGTTTCGGAAAATTTACCGCACAATTACCGCACGCACGATATTGACCTGCGATGTCATTCATGAATACTAACTTCCGCTACATGCTTGCGCTAAATTACCGAACGCTCGATAAAGCATTCGGAAAGCGTTCGGTAACACTTGATGAATCGAGGCCATAGTCTGGATCCAGTGGGTTTTTTTTATATGATACTCATTTTTTGTATTAAATTGATAATACAAATTAATTTTTTTCTTTATTATACTGTTGTTATTGTGCATATACATGAACTTATGTGGGTCTTTATAAACTGTAAAGTAAAAAATAACTTAATTGTTCCTTAGGCCCGGTTCACACTTGCGGTGGCCCTCCGGAATCGCCGTGCCGGAGCCGCACCGCCTGCAGAACGGACGGAACGGACGCACGGCATAGCAATTAAAGCCTATGCGTCCGTTCACATGGGTCCGTTCTGCAGAACCGGAGCCGGACCGGATCCGGGCCGGATCCGGACTCCGGCCTCCGTTCCAACATGCGCTATTTTTTCATCCGGCCCCTCCGGCAGCCGTATCCGGGGCGGAGCCGGACTGCACCATCCGGCCAATACAAACAAATGGGAACCGGAGGCCGCACAACACACTAACTGAGAAATCCGGATGTTCTACCCCACCTCCTATGCGGATTTTTGCGGCGATATTGGCTGGGGACACATGGGCAAGCATTTTGGAGTGGAGCAGCACGAGCTGGAGGTGTTGGCAGGATGTTGGCAGCATGTCGGAGGTGGAGGTGAGTGCTAACAGCAGAGGGCCTGATTCCACAGGTCCCCCTTCTGCTGACCTCCCAGACCCCAACATTTTTTTTTTTTTTACGTTAACTTTGCCAAACGGATCCGGATCGCATCCTGATTACTACCTGATGCAACCTGACCGGATCCGGATCGGATCCGGATCAGAACCGTACGGTTCCGATCCGGATTCGGTCCGGATCCGGTCAGGTCATCCGGTCCGTTTGGCAAACAACCGCTAATGTGAACCGGGCCTTACATGTGTTCAGAGTGTGAGTAATACTATTGAACTTCTGCTACTCTACAAGCCCAGCGTTGCAATTTTACAACATCCTCCCAAAAAGTTACTAAAATGTCAAAATAAAAAAAAAAACACTGATTTAGGCATCACAAGCCTCCTATAACAACATGTGAAAGGTTGAAACATTTTTTTGAAGTTTTTTTCTATATTTGGGTCTCTGGGGGTTAAATCATGTAGCGAGCCCAGGCGACGGGGCGGGATGACGTCACCGACGTCATAGACGTCGGGACGTCACAGGGAATCCCGAACTCCCCCTTCAGCGCTGCCTGGCACTGATTGGCCAGGCTGCGAAGGGGTCTGGGGCAGGGGGGCGGCTCGGCGCGGCGGGTAGCAGCGAATCGGCGGCGAGCGGCGGCGATCGCGTACGCAAAGTGCTAGCTGCGTGTAGGAAAAAAAATTATGCAAATCGGCCCAGCGGGGCCTGAGAAATCCTCCTGTGCAGGTTACCCCGAGCTGAGCTCGGGATAACCGGCAAGGAGGTTAATACAAGCACTCAGCTTAGACCAGGAGTGTCCAAACTTTTTAAGGGTCATATAGCTGTTCTTGAGAGTGCTAAACACAATTTTTGCTGATTGCCCTAGGTACACTATGCTTGTGAAATTTTGCCAAATAAAACATTTCCATGGCAAATAACCCATATACCGTGTGCCGTAAGCACAGTGGCAGCTGGCCAGCTGCTAACCAAACGTACATACAAAAAAGGCGCTTGGAAAAAAGGGCGCTGGATATAGCCCAAATTATACATTTTTATGTAAAACAATATTTTTCGTTTATAGCTTATAAACAAAAATCAAGTGCTAAATATGTTGAATACACAGAAATGAAACGGCAAAATACCGTCTATAACAAAAAACTATATTTACACTTGTATTAAGCATTGTAATACAATTGTAGATATTGCAGGTATTTTACTGCGACTATACCTAACTGTACTCTCACACAGATCTCTCCCTATCCCTAACCTCTAGCCCCCCCCCCCCCCCCCCCCCCTTGTGTAAATATACATAATTTAATAAATTGTATATCCTACTAATATAATAAATGGGAAAGTTCGGATGTTTGGATGTTTGGATGTTTGTTACTCGATCACGCAAAAATGGCTGAACGGATTTGAATGAAATTTGGCACACACATAGTACATTACCTGGAATAAAGTATAGGATACTTTTTATTCCCATAACCAAAAAGGGGGCGGAGACAAATACAAATTTCACCGGAAAATGTAAACTGCAGCCATTCTTACACTGTTAATGGTAGGGTTCTCAAACTTTGCACAGTTGGTCGTTGGGTGACTGGGATTAATATTCAGAAAGGTGGGTGGAGTCTATAAAAGCCAATCAAAATTAACCTATTGATTTTCAAGGGGAATATTTACATTGCTGCCATTCTTGCACTGTTAATGGCACAAGCCTCAAACCTGGTACAGTTGATCATTGGGTGACTAGGGTTCAATTTCAGAAAGGGGGTGGAGCCACAAACAGCCAATTAAATTTGTTTCATTTCAATGCACATTATTGATGCCAAACACCACAAAGATCACAAACTTGGTAATTGATTAATTGTGTGTTAGGGTTAAAAAAGTGGGCACAGCCAACACCAGCCAAATACATAAAAGGGCAACGCCGGGTCATAAGTGGGTGGAGACAAATACAAATTTTGCAGGGAAAATGTAAACAGCAGCCATTCTTACACTGTTAATGGTAGGGTTCTCAAACTTTGCACAGTTGGTTACTGGGTGACTGGGATTAATATTCAGAAAAGTGGGTGGAGTCTATAAAAGCCAATAAGAATTAACCTATTGATTTTCAAGGGGAATATTTACATTGCTGCCATTCTTGCACTGTTAATGGCACAAGCCTCAAACCTGGTACAGTTGATCATTGGGTGACTAGGGTTCAATTTCAGAAAGGGGGTGGGGCCACAAACAGCCAATTAGATTTGTTTCATTCCAATGCAAATTATTGATGCCAAACACTGCAAAGCTCACAAACTTGGTAATTGAGTAATTGATTCATTGTGTGTGAGGATTAGAAAAGTGGGCACAGCCAACACCAGCCAAATACATAAGCGGGCAACGCCGGGTCATAAGTGGGCAGAGACAAATACAAATTTCACTGGGAAAATGTAAACAGCAGCCATTCTTACACTGTTAATGGTAGGGTTCTCAAACTTTGCACAGTTGGTTACTGGGTGACTGGGATTAATATTCAGAAAGGTGGGTGGAGTCTATAAAAGCCAATCAAAATTAACCTATTGATTTTCAAGGGGAATATTTACACTGCTGCCATTCTTGCACTGTTACTGGGTGACTGGGATTATTATTCAGAAAAGTGGGTGGAGCCTACAAAAGGCAATAAAAGTACCTACTGATTTTTCAGGGGAATATTTAATTGCTGCCATTCTTGCACTGTTAATGGCACAAGCCTCAAACCTGGTACAGTTGATCATTGGGTGACTGGGGTCTACATTTATAAAAGGGGGTGGAGCCACAAACAGCCAATATGATTGGTTTCATTTTAATGCAGGTCATTGATGCCAAAGACCGCAAAGCTCACAAACTTGGTCATTGAGTAATTGTGTGTTAGGGTTAGGAAAAGTGGGCAGAGCCAACACTAGCCAAATACATACCCGGGCAACGCCGGGCGTCCAGCTAGTATTTCATATATTGTACTGTAACTATACCTAACCCTACTCTTTCTGAGTTCTGTAGGTGTTCATTCAGCTCTGCAGTGATTTTAGGAGCCGTGGTCTTGCGAGGTTTTCTAACAATTTAAATCTGATGGTCTCTCGCAGACAACTTCGACTTTCGGCCACAACTGTGCTTAGCTGAGGATGTTTTTCCTTCTCTTTCATAGGCAGTCATTACTTTTGAGATAGTACCTCTTGAAATGCCAAGCATTTGGGCAGTTTCTGTTACAGTAGCGCCTGCCATACAAGCACCAACAATTTGGCCTCTTTGAAAGTCTGAGAGATCTGCCATTTTTACAAATTATAACCAACTTTGGTTTAAATATCTGTAAAAAGACAATAATTTTAATTAAACATATCAAATAGCAAAAATAATAAACAAAAAAATGTAACATATGTCAAGTTTTGATTGCTTAAAACATGTTCAAAAATAATGATGCCAAAATGTTTGGTGTTTCCATTATTTTGTCCAACCCCTGCACTTCACTACAAATAACATGAATAGAATAATTTATATATTTTTAATAGAATAAATAGCCTTAAAATCACATACACATTAAAAACATTATAAATAGAAAAAGATATATATGTATAATAGAATAAATAGCCTTACAATCATGTACACATTAAAAATCTTAAAATAACGGTAATATTAAAAGCGATATATTAGTAAGATAATAAATCTGAAAACTATAATCGGCGCATTATAATTCTGAAAACAAGGTTATTACCAAAAGCGATGTATTTCCAATACAATAAGGTTGAAAATTAGATTTAAGCATTATACGTATGAAAATGAATTTTAAAACCATAAAATAAGTGTGAACAAAAATGTACTTGTTACAGTCCTGAAAGCGAAATTTAAAAACCGAAAAAGTAAGTAAAACCAAAAGTCAAAAATGAATTTGTAAACGATATTTGTAATAAACTTTATTCTATAAACAAAAACTTTTGTTAACACAATCCCTGTAACCGCTATTTCTCGGGCGCCCTAATTTTGCATTGCAGCCTATGGCGGCGCCCTTTTTGTCCATTAGCCATATGCGCCCTTTTTCCTGCTTCCGCTAACCAGTGGCTGCTGCTGGCCCCTGCATGACGCACCACAGCTATGGCCTGCGCACTGCATGGAATTAAAAACTGTGGGGGCCACCAGAAATGGCTTAGCGGACCACATTTGTCCCTCGGGCCGGACTTTGGAGATATCTGGCTTAGGCTCAACACACACCATACAATCTTGATTGTTCAATCTTACCACTTTCATGTAGTATAAGAGCTTATCCAATCAATCATTCCAGGTATTTTCAATCTGTTGGCCCTTATACTACATAGATTTGGTAAATCTGTACAACCAAGATTGTATGGTGTGTGTTGAGCTTTAGATTGTACTGTGTTAGGTAGCAGAGATCTGCACACACTGCGGCTAGTTTAGTATCAGTATAGGTACAGAGTAAAATTATACTATACATAGTAGAGGTAGCAGGCACTGCAGCTAGTTTACTATCAGTGCAGGCTCAGAGTAAAAGCTTATACTGCATATACAGAAATTCAGATCAAAGTTTTCCAGCTAGTCAGTCCAGTGAAATGAACAATTTTCACACAATAAAAGCAATGGCGTGACTTAGGAGTTTGGGGCTCGGATGTGAGTTTTACATGGGGCCCCAAGCACTCTATTGATATGGAGCCCCAAAACCTACCAAGGACAGCTGCAGTGTAGTCAATCAGAGGTGTAATCAGAGTAATAAAATAGCTTGTTAAGGATTACCAATATTAAATGCACATATAGAGGTGTTCAATTTCAGCAAAGCACCAATAAAAAGCTGATAAAATAGATGAAGGAGGGCAGCCTCTGCATCCCCTATTGCTATGCAGCTAAATAAATGTTATCTTATTCTGTGCAATCTATTTTTATCAATTGATTCTTTTAACTTTACAATTCTTTTGCCCTCTGTGGGAAACAAAAAAAAAAAACCTTCATACACACCTTAACCTGACCTTCCCCCAGGGATTGGTGCTCCCCTCCGCTCTGGCCGGCATCCCCGCATGCTCTGACGTAAGTGTCGGGTCCTGGCTTGATGACGTCATCAAGCCGCGACCCAGGACTTTAGCAGCAGTACAAGCAGGGATGCCGGCCAGAGCAGATAGGTCCACAGCTGCTCATTGCTGGAGCCTGGGAGGTGACTAAAGGCTGCTTGCAGTAAGGGGGACACCTGGCCACACTGGGGACACCATGCTTAGCCGTACCAGGGATCCGGCTGCCTGACCCCACCCAAACGCACCCCCCCATGCAAAATCACCTGATCCTTAAGGGGAGTTAGGCAGCCGCCAGCCGGTCCCGAAAGGGCTAAATAATTGTTGCTTGAAACCAGGCTCAGATTTACCTTCCAAGAGCCTATGGGCACAGATATTCTGGCACCTTAGACTTTGCCCTCCATGAACCTACAACCCCCAACAAAGTGCGCCGCGAGTGTGCTAGCTTTCACGTCTCACTTACTTCACTTGCCCGTCAGGTAGCTACCCCTTATTATTAGGTAGCCAGAGGTACCATCAATTTTAACCATTTCCCCTCCCCCGGGACGAGTAACTACGTCCCTGCAAACTGCCATAACTCTGTGCAGGGACGTAGGTACTACGTCCCTCCCGGCACCCCCCCCCCCCCCCCGCGCTCGGTACCGCCGATCGCCCGTCGCTAGATCAATGAATGGGAAAACAAATCCCATTCATTGATCTAATTCCCTGTGTGAATGGCTGCAGCCGTCTATACAGACGGCTCGGCCATTCATTCATTCCGTATGCGTAGTGCTTCCGTTTCCGTACAAACAGTACGGAGCTGAAGTCACTACTGAGGACATCTTGTGGCCAAATTGTAATATTACATCCCCCTTTTTTTTTTTCAGTTTATTATCCCTAGTTACCTTTTTTATTATTATTATTAACCCCTGACCTCCCACACTCCCCTAAAGTTACCTTTTTTTTTTTTTTTTTTTAATAAAAAAAAAATTACAAAATTAAAAAAAAATACATAAATAGTTACCTTAGGGACTGAACTTTTTTAATATGTATACAAAAACTGTATACTACAATTACTTTATAAATTATGGGCCTGTAATTGGGGATAGACGCAAAACTTAAAAAATGCACCTTTATTTCCAAATGAAATATTGGCGCCATACATTGTACTAGGGAAAAAGTTTAAACGTTGCAATAAACGATACAAACAGGAAAATAAAATGTGTGGGTTTTAATTACGGTAGCATGTTTCATTTTGAAAATATAATGGCTGAAAACTGAGAAATAATGTTTTTTTTCAATTTTTTTCTTATTCTTCTTATTAAAACTGAGTTAGAAGAAAATAATTTTTAGCAAAAAGTACCCCCCAAAGAAAGCCTATACAGTGGCCAAAAAAAACAAGATATAGATTGTTTCGCTGTAATAAGTAGTAATAAAGTTATAGGTGAATGAATGGAAGGAGCGCTGACGGGTGAAAACTGCTCTGGTTTTTTGAGCAGAAAAACCCTTTGAGGTGAAGAGGTTAAGTAGCTAGAGGTTCCCCAAAGTATTGGGTAGCTAGAGGAACCTCAGTATTAAGTAGCTAGAGGGAAATCTCATCAGTGGAATACTGAGAGCAGGGTGAGTAACCTCTCATTTACACTCTCATCAGGGCTCTGCATGGAGGGAGGCACTTGGGGAGGGGAGTGAGCCGCCTTTCCATCATCAGGCGCCTGTAGGCACATGCCTACAATGCCTTATGGTAAAGCAGGCCCTGCTTGAAATAATAGTCATTGATCATTTTAGGAACAGGTTAGGAATGAACCCTGTACAATTCTGTTGTTTGGAGGGGTGGGACAATCAAAAACCACACAACATGGAATAATACAGTAAAATAATAGTCCAGCACAAGTGCCCAGTTGTTGGAGGAGAGGTCAGGGTACACCTGTACACACTAGTTTTTCACCCAACGCCATCAACCAAAAATGGTTTGAGATGAGAAAAATCAAAACCACATGCAGTTTTAGCACGTACTATATCACTACTTTCCAAGGAGAAAATCAGATACAGAAAGGTAATAATTACCGGTACATACATGATTTGATTGCCTTTATTACTCAACCATTATAATGGCAGGCTGGTAGTGATTGGTTGATACTAGTGGTAAACTGGCAGTGATTGGTCAATGCTAGTGATAGGCTGGCAGTGATGGGTTGATGCTAGTGGCAGGCTGGTAGTGATTAGTAGATTCTAGTGGTCAGCTGGTAGTGATTGGTCAATTCTAGTGCAAGACTGGTAGTGATCGGACGATTATAGAGGCAAGCTGGTGGACTCACTCTTGGGCTTTTTGATCTTCCTCCCAGTCAGCCCCAGTGGCACCATGCGCTCATTCACACACAGCTAGGGGTGGAGCTAAAGCACAGGTGCCGTGACGTCAGAATTGAGGTGGGTGGAGGTTGGGAGGAACAGCGACCCTCCTGAGGAGCACAGAATTGCTGCGATTGCTGCCCCTATGTCAATGGCCACCACCACTGCAGAGGCTGGAGCATCAATCACTTCAAACCAGGTGTCACTCCTTCAATGGTGACACCCGGTGCTGCTTGCAGGGCTCACGCCACCCTTACAACGCCCCTAAATAGGGGATGCATGTAGAATGGTGCACATGGAGGCTGCATGTAGATCGGGGGGACAAAGGTAGAATAGTGGCTGATGCACTTGGACGCTGTTTGTGGAAGAGGGGGATACAGGTGGAAGTGGGGTTTTTGCTGCACATGGACTCTGTACACAGAAGAGGAGGATGCACATTGAACAGGGGCTGCTGTCGCACATGGAGGCTGAACATGAAAGAGTGGGATGCACATGGGGTGCGCACTGCTGCTGCACGTGGAGGCTGTACACCAAAGAGGGGGATGCACATAGAATGAGGGCTGCTTTTGCACATGGAGGCCATACACAAAGAAGAGGTTCCACATAGAATGAGGGCTGCTTCTGCACATGGAGGCCATACATGAACAGGGGGTTACACATAGAATGGGGGCTGCTTCTGCACATGGAGGCCATACATGAACAGGGAGTTACACATACAATGGGGGCTGCTTCTGCGCATGGAGGCCATACATGAACAGGGAGTTACACATACAATGGGGGCTGCTTCTGCACATGGAGGCCATACATGAACAAGGAGTTACACATACAATGGGGGCTGCTTCTGCACATGGAGGCCATACATGAACAGGGGGTTACACATACAGTGGGGGCTGCTTCTGCACATGGAGGCCATACATGAACACGGGGTTACACATACAATGGGGGCTTTTTCTGCACATGGAGGCCATACATGAACAGGGGGTTACACATACAATGGGGGCTGCTTCTGCACATGGAGGCCATACACAAAGAGGAGGTTACACATACAATGGGGGCTGCTTCTGCACATGGAGGCCATACACAAAGAGGAGGTTACACATACAATGGGGGCTACTTCTGCACATGGAGGCCATACATGAACAGGGAGTTACACATACAATGGGGGCTGCTTCTGCAGTTGGAGGCTGTAAACGCAAGAGCAGGTTCCACAAAGTATGATGTCTGCTGCTGCACATGGAGGCCGTGCATGGAAGAGAGGGATACACATGGAATAGGGGCTGCTGCACATGGAAAGGTGGCTTGCTATAAATGAAAGGGAGTTACATTTAAGACAGGGAAATAAGAAAACTGCTATAAACTATAAAATCTGTTCCTTTCATAGTAGTAGACTTTCTTCATACAATAAAAAATAGTTTTATATTTTTCATTGTAAAATAGGGAGCTTAGTTGAATTTGTATTGTGGATGTACTAAGGGTATATTAAGGCAGCCAAGCTCTCTCTGCTCCACCTGCTCTTTAAAAGCAGCTTTGGAAGCATTCCAGGGAGCTTTTGTTTGTTTGCTCAGAATTTCATTAGAATAAGCACATAACATAAAGGACAGGGAGGATTACACATTAACAGCACTGTAGACCTTTAACACCACAAAGCCCTCTGCGAGAAACCCAATGCAGATACGGTAGAACACCAGTGATAACGACGTGCGCAACTTGGCCCTCTGCAGATTCCTTAAAGTTGAATAAAACTTTGCAGGCTTAAATCCCCTTACTAAAAAGTCAATCTGACTCTCTACTTAAAACAAACAATAAATGTTAGGACAGCACATATAGATGTAATCATTTCCTCTAAAGTGTTAGAGTTTTAACAGCATTTTTACCTTAAACTGCACTATAGTAAAACAACCAGAAGATGTCACTGTATGTAAGATGTGATCATCTTTATGGACTTGTTGTTTCCTGCATTCTCTGTGCTCCTCTCTGTTCTAAGTAAGCTGCATTTCCTGATGGTTGTGTATGATTTAAGACTGCATGTTTTCTTTAGTAAAGAGTTCTAACTTGTTATACTGAGTGCCTATTTGCGTGAGCAGAGCACTCTGCTCCATCATGCAGCACCAATAAAGAGTTAATGCACTGACTGGAAAGGATCCGCATGCGGGCCCCTCGCGTCTGTGGGACCTGGCATTGGCGCAGTAATAGCCGCCCCGACCCCCGCTATCGCTCCCGTCTCTGAATGGTCATGTGACATGCAGGGGCGAGTGGCATGGTGCTGTATGGTGCTTGTACAGTGAAGAGGGATGCGGTGATACTGCAACCCCGTCCCCCCCTCAAAAGCTGGTAATGTATACGGAGGAGCTGCCACCCCTCCCCTCGCCTCCCCCTCTCCTTTCCAGAAGCTGGTAGTGTACAGCTCCACAGCTGTTTTGCATTCACACGGGACTGTGCCCCTACAGCCCCCGGCCCCATGATGGAGGGGTTGGGGGGCTTGGTTGACCAATATCTGAAGGGGGGAGGTGGCTTGATGTTGTTATGACTCTTAGCTCTGGTTTCATGGTCATAATGTCTGCATCCCCTGTTGTTATGTCACTGCACCCACCCAAAAAAATGAGAGACACTCCGCAACATGCTGCCTGGCTAGCCTGGTCCACCCCAACCTGTGTCCATTTCAATAATAGGTATATTGCATTAGACATATTAAATCCACTTCACCTCCCAGCTACATTATATTCAGGTTGTTGCAAAGTCCCTGTAAAAGCCCAACAACGTGTATATTAATCTGTAGCTGTGCACTTGCTAGCAGGTGTCTGTGCTCATTAACCCCCCTCCCACTAACTACACCAACTAGTGATCCCCTCCCTAGGTTCCAATACCCATCCCGATCACCCCCAATTAACTCCCCTCACCCCATTGCTGTGATCAGGCAACATGTAGCATTAATAAATAAGTATTTCTCTCCTTTCTTGTTCCAGTGGCAATCACTATGCCAAATGGATCGGGTCACAGCATAATGAAGGGGGGGGGGGGGGGGACAATTAAAGGGGTACATCTGGCTATCTATGAAGGGGGTGGGGCTAATAAAGCTGCAAATCTGGCTATCTATGGTGGGGATTGGGGCTTATAATGGGACTCATCTGGCTAGGGGTGCCTCTACCCATTTTGTCACTCCAGGCGAGAAACCCTGTGGCGCCCCCATGAAAATAATTATAATGCGGCAGCGTTTCACCAACAAATAATCGTAATGCAGCAGCATTTCACTAGAAAATAATCGTAATGCAGCAAAGTTTCACCAGAAAATAATCGTAATGCAGCGGTGTTTCACCACAAAATACACGGATTGTGGAAGCATTTCACCAGAAAACAATCGTAATGCGGCAGCGTTTCACCAGAAAATAATTCGTAATGCAGCAGCGTCACACCAGAAAATAATCGTAATACGGCAATGTTTCACCAGAAAATAATCTTAATGCGGCAGCATTTCACCAGAAATTACACTAATCGCGGCAGCGTTTCACCAGAAAAAAACACCTAAATGCAGCAGTGTTTCACCAGAAAATACGCAATGCGGGCAGCGTTTCACCAGAAAATACAACTAATGTGTGCAGCGTTTCACCAGAAAATACATATAGGCAGGGCTCCACTTTCATGAGGCATAAAGGGGACAGAAGGAGGGACTGAAGAAGGTACACAGGGGGACATAGGGAGGCACAGGGGGACAGAAGGAGGCACAAGGGTCAGAAGAAGTCAAAGGAGGACAGAAGGAGGCACACGAAGACAGAAGGAGGCACACGGGGACAAAAGGAGGCACAATGGGGGACAAAACGAGGCACAATGGGGGACAGAATGAGACACAAAGGACAAAATGAGGCACAGGAGGACAGAAGGAGGTACACAGAGGGGCAGCGGGAGGTACAGGGGAACAAAAGCAGGCATGAGGGCCAGAAGGAGGCACAAAAGAGGAGAGAAGGAGGCACAGGGGAAAAGAAGAAGACACACAGGGGGAAAGAAGGAAGCACAAAGTGGGGCAGAAGAAGGCACAAAGGGGGCAGAAGGGGGCACAATAGGGGAAAGATTGAGGCACAAAGGGGGCAAAAGGAGGCACAGGAGGAAAGAAGGAGGCACAGTGGGACAGAAGAAGGCATGAGGGCCTGAAGGAGGCACAAAAGAGGACAAAAGGAGGTAGAGGGGGACAGAATGAGGCACACAGGGGACAGAAGGAGGCACACGGGGCAGAAGGAGGCATAATGGGACAGCAAAAAAGCACAAAGAGGGGCAGAAGGAGGCACAGCGAGACAGTAAGAGGCACAAAGGGGAACAGAAGGATGCACAAGGGGACAGAAGGAGGCACAAAAGTGGGACAGAAAAAGGCAGAGGGGGGTGTAAGGAGGCACAGGGAGACAGAAGGAGGAAGAGGGAGAGAGACAGAGCCACAGGGAGACAGAAGAAGGCACAAAGGGGCACAGAAGGAGGCACATGGGGACAGAGGAAGGCACAGGGGACAGAGGTGGCACATGGGGACTGGTAGCACATGAAGACAGAATAAAGCACAAAGGGAGACAGAAGGAGGCACAGGAGGGCAGAAGGAGGCAGAGTGGGATTGAAAGAGGAACAGAGGGGCAGAGGTAGCACAAGGGGACAAAGAAACAGAGGGGCAGAGGTAGCACAAGGGGACAAAGAAAGGCACAAGAGGACATAAGGAGGCATGGGGGGGGGGGACAGAATGAGGCAGTGGTGGCACAGAGGGACTGAAGGGGGCAGAAAGGGAGACAGAAGGAGGCATAAAGGGAAACAGAAGGACAAAGGGGGGGGGGGTCAGACATGGCACAAGGGACTGAAGGAGGCACAAGGAGACAGAAGGAGGCACAAGTGGGACAGAAGGAGGCATAAAGGGGAAAAAAGGATGCACAAGGCACAGAGGGACACAGTGACAGCTGCCTGCAACTTACGCTAAGCAGATGCAGCAGAAGCAAGTAATAGAACACCCATGGGGCAGGGCTTAGTCAGGATGGGGCTTTGTTCTGGGTGTGAGGCTTAATCCCACAACATGGTGCCCCCAGGACAAATGGCACTCCAGGCAATGGCCTGTACTGCCTATACCTAAAAGCGCCCCTGCATCTGGCTGTCTATACTGGGGGGGGGGGGGGTTTAAAGGGGCACATCTGGTTATCTATACTTGGGGAGGGGGTAATAAAGGGGCACATCTGGCTATCTATATGGGGTGGAGGGCTAATATAGGGGCACATCTGGCTATCTTTGGGGGGGGGGGGCTTGTAAAGGAGATTATCTGCCTAACCAGGGTGGCTAATAAAGGGGTACATCTGGGTATCTATACTAGGGGGGGGTGGGGGCTAATATAAGGGCACATCTGACTATCTATATGGGGTGGGGGGTTAATAGAGGGGCACATCTGTCTATCTTTGGGGGGCTTGTTAATGAGATTATTTTGTTATCTGGGGGGGGGGGGCTAATAAGGGGGTACATCTGGGTATCTATACTTGGGGGGTTGGGGGCTAACAAAGGGACACATCTTGCTATCTATCAGGGAAGGGGTGGCTGATAAAGTGGCATATCTGGCTATCTATGGTGGGGGCTTATAAAGTGGTTCATTTGGATACCTATACTGGAGGGATTAAGAAACACAAATCTGGCTATCTACTGTATACTGGGGGAGGGTAAAAAAGGGGCACATCTGGCTATCTATTTGGGATTGGGGGCTAATAAAGGGGCACATCTGGCTATCTATTGAGGTGTGCTAATAGAGTGGCACATTTGGCTATGTATGTGGGGGAGGAAGGGGGGGTTTATTAACCTGTTAGGATCTCAGAACGTGAATTTCATGCATTTCAGCCCTTCTGTGCATTCCAGGACATGAAATTCACACCCTGCAGTTAAAACTCCGTCTAGCTCTCCCGTGCGTGCACATGCGCGCCCTTGTGGTAAATGGGAGGAATAGCCAAATGAAATTTGAGGTTTTTATCTACAGTAGCACTACTTATTCTTGACTGTAATGGGTAAAAACTGTTACTGTATTTTTTAGTGCTTCTCTTATTTCTCCCATTAAAATGCAATAAAAAAAATGTGCTTGGGAAAAATAACAGTGACCAATGAAAGTCTAATTTGTCTTAAAAAAATACTTTATCATAAAGTACCTTTTGGGGACTGACATTAGCACCAGAGTCGCCAATCTCTAACCCCGCCCTGGATTCCAGGTCAAGCCATACTTGCCCCAGCTGAGCTTTGACGCTGTTGGCTCTCCTCGTCCCATACCTCAACCCCTTCTCCATACTTTTCCCCTTACTTATCTCTCTCTGCTCCCTCTTTCGGTTTAATCCTACCTGTATTTCCCTCGTTCTGGAAGCACCTTTTAATTATTTGTACTTTATCGTATTAAGCACAAGAGGCGGACTATATCCGCAGCCCATCCCTGCCTCCACTGGGAGTCAGGTAACATTAGCTTCCCACTATACCTTAACGAAATAAGCTCCCACCCAGCCAGAATTCTGGTTTAATGAATGGGTGAGAGATATTTTGTTTACACTATATACACATCAGCTAGCCTTTTCATGCAAGAACACTAGATAAATTACGCTATAATTATGGTCCTTTGGTACATTTAGTGTTTCTGATCATAAATGTTCTGTACTACAGGTGCTCAATGGATATACCTCCCCCTTTGTACTTGCTCACTCTAGTCTAATTCTAATTTAGACACTAAATTTGTCTGATTATTATTCTTCATGAATGTTACTGAAGTTCTGTTTATAATTGTTGTACACATCCTGCTTTATAAAACCCAATAAAAATTATTGAAACAAAAAAAATACTTTATATCATTTAGGTGTAATAGGTAGGAATAAAGTTATTGCTGATGTAAACAGGGACATACCGGTACTTAAAATGTCATAACTGCTCTGGTCCATAAGGAGGAAATGAGGTATTGTACCATTTTCACTGTGACAAGTGGTAGAATAGATTTTGGGGTGCTGCTGAGGCTGCTGCCATTCAAAAAAAATTGTGACAAATTAAATATATAACTGGAAAAAAAAATCATTTTTAAAATTATGCTTAAATTTGGAAAATTTTCAGTAAAAAAAAGCACATAAAGAAAGTTTAGTTTGTCTCCAAAAAATGATGTACAGTGGGATGCGAACATTTGGGCAACTTTGTTAATCGTCATGAATTTCCTGTATAAATCGGTTGTTACGATCAAAAACGTCCGTTAAATATATCATATAGACACACACACAGTGATATTTGAGAAGTGAAATGAAGTTTATTGGATTTGTAGAAAGTGTGCAATAATTGTTTAAACAAAATTAGGCAGGTGCATAAATTTGGGCACCACAATAAAGAAATGAAATCAATATTTAGTAGATCCTCCTTTTGCAGAAACTACAGCCTCTAAACGCTTCCTGTAGGTTCCAATGAGAGTCTGGATTGTGGTTGAAGGTATTTTGGACCTTTCCTCTTTACAAAACATCTGTAGTTAATTTAGGTTTGATGGCTTCCGAGCATGGACAGCTCTCTTTAAATCACACCACAGATTTTCAATTATATTCAGGTCTGGGAACTTGAATGGCCATTCCAGAATGTTGTACTTGTTCTTCTGCATGAATGCCTTAGTGGATTTTGAGCAGTATTTAGGGTTGTTGTCTTGTTGAAATATCCAGCCCCAGTGCAGCTTCAGCTCTGTCACTAATTCCTGGACATGGGTCTCCAAAATCTGCTGATACTGAGTGGAATCCATGTGTCCCTCAACTTTGACAGGGGGAAAATGAGTTGAACTTACCTGGGGCTTCTAATAGTCCCCCGCAGACATCCTGTGCCCGCGCAACCACTTACCGATGCTCCAACCACGCCTCCGGTTCACTTCTGGAATTTCAGACTTTAAAGTCTGAAAACCACTGTGCCTGCGTTGCCGTGTCCTCACTGTCGCTGATGTCAGCAGGAGCGTACTGCACAGGGACAGACCATACTGGGCCTGCGCAGTACGCTCCTGGTGATGTCAGCAGGAGCGAGGACACGGCAACACAGGCGCAGTGGTTTTTAGACTTTAAAGTCTGAAATTCCAGAAATTAACTGGGGGCGGGGCTGGAGCATCAATGACTGGCAGTGCGGGCACAGGATGTCTGTGGGGGATCATTAGAAGCCCCTTGTAAGTTCAACTAATTTTCCCCCGACCCCCCTACAGTATTCCTTTAACTTAAGCTGAGCCTGTGGTCTTCCATTTCCTTAGTATGTTCTTAACTGGGGAAATAGACAGCTGAAATCTCTGAGCCAGCTTTCTGTATCCTTCCCCTAAACCATGATGGTGAACAATCTTTGTCTTAAGATCATTTGAGAGTTGTTTTGAGACCCCCATGTTGCTACTCTTAAGAGAACATTAAAAGAGGAGGGAAGCTTATAATTGACCCTCTTAAATACTCTTTCTCATAATTGGATTCCCCTGTGTATGTAGGTCAGGGGTCACTGAGCTTACCAAGCCAATTTGAGTTCCAATAATTCGTTCTACAGGTTTTGGAATCAATAAAATGCTCAAATTTATGCACCTTCCTAATTTTATTCAAACAATTATTGCGTACTTTCTGTAAATCCAATAAACTTTATTTCACTTCCCAAATATCACTGTGTTTGTCTCCTATATGATATATTTAAAAAATATTTTTTATCCCAACAACCAACAATTTATTCAGGAAAATTAAGACGATTAACAAGGTTGCCCAAACTTTCGCATCCCACTGTATATAAGTATATAAGTCTTATAAGTAGTGAAAAAGTTATTGCTGATTAAATAAGGGCATAGCTAAAACATCAAAACTGCTTTAGTTTTGGAAAACGGGGTGGGATACAGAGTTGTTAAATATATGCAATCCTGTATCAGAAAAGTGAACTACCGTAAATCAGTATGTAATAGACAAAAGGCAAAATCTCATCCAGTTAAATGCGGCAAAAGGAAAAACCTCCCAGAAAAGGGAGACATTTTTACAAAATCATTTTCTTAATCTTACACATGAAAACTAAAACGTGATTCACTAGCAACCTGCATGGAATAATTTCCAAAAGACACACAAACAGTAGAAGTCAGCTACTGATGCAAATCCTCCTTCAACCTAAAGATTAGAGATGGCCCGAACCTCCGATTTTCGGTTTGAGAACTGCGAACGCGAACCTCCGCAAACGTTTGCGAACATGCAACCTTTTGCGAACCGCAATAGACTTCAATAGGGAGGCAAACTTCGAAAATTAGAAACATTTATGCTGGCCAGTGGCCACAAAAGGGATGGAAAAGATGTTACAAGGGGTCTAACATCTGAGTTTTTGCATGGGGGAGTGGGATACACGCCAAAAGTCCAGGGGGAAAAATCTGGACTTGACGCACAGCAGCGTTTTAAGGGCAGAAATCACATTGCATGCTAAATTGGAGGCCTAAAGTGCTTTAAAACATCTTGCATGTGTATACATCAATCAGGTAGTGTAATTAGTGTACTGCTTCATACTGACACACCAAACTCACTGTGTAACGCACCGCACACAGCTGTTTGTGTAGTGACGGCCGTGCTGGACTACTGCGCACCATGGTGAGATTCCTCTTCCTCACTCAATGATGTCAGGTTATGTCTGACTGCCTTATCAACTTTCGATGGTTCTTTCTCTACCATAGTTAAAGCTTACATCTATTTTTTAAATTACTTTTTTTGCTGGCTGTTCAGTACCTGTAACGAGAATCTGTTATGGAGGGCAAGTCTGCCATTCATTCAACTTTGTGAAACCTTCAATGGTACTTTCTCAGTACCATGGTGACCACGGGTAATGGCCGGGGAATCAGGGTTCGATCCCGATCTGGATTTGGAGCTACTACCACACATCCAAGGAAGGCAGCAGGAATGGAATGCAAGTCCCGAGGTAGTGACAACAAATAACAATACAGGAGGACTTTCGAGGCCCTGCTGCATATGAGACAAATCAACTTTAAAGAGAACCCGAGACGGGGTTCTCACAACAAAATCCCCATACAGAGGCTGGCTCTGCCTATCGAGCCCAGCTTCTGTTGCTAATCAGATCCCCCCTAAATCCCCCCTGCACTCAGCCAGAGAGACTGACGTTAGGAAGGTAAACACAGCCGCACAGCGTGGCTGTGAGTTATGGGGTCTGGCTGAGTGCAGGGGGGATTTAGGGGAAATCTGATTAGCAACAGAGGCTGGGCTCTATAGGCAGAGCCAGCCTCTGTATGGTGATTTTGTTGTGAGAACCCCGCCTCGGGTTCTCTTTAAATCCTTAAACGACAATCTGTTATAGAGGGCAAGTTTGCCATCCATTCATTCAAGTGAAAGCTATGCCAGGTATAATGCAATGTGCAGTCACAGATGCAGTGAAAGGTATGCAGTGACTGCAAACAGCTGTTTGTGTAGTGACGGCCGTGCTGGACTGGTGCGCACCATGACGAGAGTGCAGGTGATGGCGGCTTTCCAGCCCATATGGTCGGGCTGAGGTAGCTCAATGACAGAACAACAGTGACTGTCCAGCTGATCGAATTTGGTCTGTCCACAATAAAGCAATGACCTTATTATCTAAAGACGTATTAAGAGTGCATTGGACTTGACTGAGCCCACAGAAAAACCCCAAACATGAATGAATGGCCTAAGAGCCACACAATATATTGATGACCTACAAAAGGTTTTAAAAAAAAACCTTCAAACAGACAAGAAGAGTGAACATAAATCTTACACTCTTACAACACTCTGCACATAACATCAGGCTCTAAGCCAGCACCTATTTAATAAGGAGTCCTTGGGCTAGACTCCCTAACACTGCTTCTGCTTACTAAGCGCATCCTAATGGCTGGAGCTCAATTATTTTGAGTCCGCCAGGAGAAAGGCCAATATAAATGTTATTTGTCTTGTCTTGTGTTACCTATGCAAAACAGAATAAAATGAAAATGGGCACCAATTAGGCACTCCTATGACTAACAAATATTTATGAAACATGGACGTAAACTAACATTTTTAAAGAGCATAGCCATCTATGTGAGACAGAAAAAAAGACAGAGCACAAAGAGAAGGAGTCAGGCAAATGAGAAGGAGATAGTCATACATCTTGAGAAGATTGGTCTGTCCTGGATCAACCTATAAACATGTTGTACCAACTGTAATTTGCACATCTGACAACCACAAGCCTGAATGTACTTTAATAGATAAAGACACCAATTCTGATACTCTTGAAGCCCCAAGAATGTCAGAACAATTCTGTCTGAAACAGCAAAGCCTTATATGCAGAAGAGCGAATCCCCATCCACCGCCAGGAGCAAACTGCACAGAATATTAAATGGAAAGAGCTGGTGACCATCTTCTGTATGAGTAGCTTTATAAACTGAAGCAGGTGAACGATGGGTGCTGAAACCAAGTGCCCCATAGCAGCAATGTAATGCTGCGTGGGGTGCGTAAGGGTAATTTGGGGCTCTGGCGGTTGCTGGACAATGAGTTACATCTCCTTTCGAGTTGCGACAACTCGTAGGGGGAATAGGTGCCCAACTCACGGGTACATAACTACGCTTATCAACCCCTTTTAGACTGTTTGACCACTAAAGTATTACAAGTTAGTACCCAGTACAGTTTACTAAAAAAAAAAAACACTAACATTTTGCAAAGCCGAGAATAACTAGCACCCTCATTAATTGTCACACAAAAAGTATAAAGACAATTTAGTTAGATTTGCAAGAACGTTTAGCCCAAAATACCTGTAAAATAACACCTTAACTCCTTCTAGACCACCCATAGTAAAATGTAAGCTGCACTTGTGGGTGTTTAACCTTGATGCGGTGTAGATTTTACTACACCGGTTCTGTCATACAGGACACAAGAAGAAATATACACAAAAACATCAGTGTTGAGAACGGTTTAGCATCTTTATTCTTGGTAACTCATATCCATTTACTAATTTACTACTAATAAAGTATAGAGTGGGGCCGAACCTCCGATTTTAGGTTCGCAAACCGGGTTCGCGAACTTACGCGTAAGGTTCGGTTCGCGTAAAAGTTCGCGAACCGCAATAGACTTCAATGGGGATGCGAACTTTGAAAAAAAAAAATTATGCAGGCCACAAAAGTGATGGAAAAGATGTTTCAAGGGGTCTAACACCTGGACCCCCAGGTGGAGGAGTGGGATACATGCCAAAAGTCCCCGGGAAAAATCTGGATTTGACGCAAAGTAGCGTTTTAAGGGCAGAAATCACATTGAATGCTAAATGACAGGCCTAAAGTGCTTTAAAACATCTTGCATGTGTATACATCAATCAGGTAGTGTAATTAAGGTACTGCTTCACACTGACACACCAAACTCACCGTGTAACGCACCGCAAACAGGTATACAGTGGTGGGTTCACTGAACAGAACAGGTATGCAGTGGCGGGTTCACTGAACAGAACAGGTATACAGTGGCGGGTTCACAGAACAGGTATGCAGTGGCAGGTTCACTGAACAGGTATACAGTGGCGGGTTCACTGAACACAACAGGTATGCAGTGGCGGGTTCACTGAACAGGAATACAGTGGCGGGTTCACTGAACAGAAGAGGTATGCAGTGGCGGGTTCACTGAACAGTACAGGTATGCAGTGGCAGGTTCACTGAACAGGTATGCAGTGGTGGGTTCACTGAACAGGTATGCAGTGGTGGGTTCACTGAACAGGTATGCAGTGGTGGGTTCACAGAACAGGTATGCAGTGGTGGGTTCACAGAACAGGTATGCAGTGGCAGGTTCACTGAACAGGTATGCAGTGGTGGGTTCACTGAACAGAACAGGTATACAGTGGCAGGTTCACTGAACAGAACAGGTATGCAGTGGCGGGTTCACTGAACAGAACAGGTATGCAGTGGTGGGTTCACAGAACAGGTATGCAGTGGCAGGTTCACTGAACAGAACAGGTATGCAGTGGCAGGTTCACTGAACAGGTATGCAGTGGTGGGTTCACTGAACAGGTATGCAGTGGTGGGTTTACAGAACAGGTATGCAGTGGTGGGTTCACAGAACATGTATGCAGTGGTGGGTTCACAGAACAGGTATGCAGTGGCAGGTTCACTGAACAGGTATGCAGTGGTGGGTTCACTGAACAGAACAGGTATACAGTGGCAGGTTCGCTGAACAGAACAGGTATGCAGTGGCGGGTTCACTAAACAGAACAGGTATGCAGTGGCGGGTTCACAGAACAGGTATGCAGTGGCAGGTTCACTGAACAGAACAGGTATACAGTGGCGGGTTCATTGAACACAACAGGTATGCAGTGGCGGGTTAACTGAACAGGTATACAGTGGCGGGTTCACTGAACAGAACAGGTATGCAGTGGCGGGTTCACTGAACAGAACAGGTATACAGTGGCGGGTTCACAGAACAGGTATGCAGTGGCAGGTTCACTGAACAGGTATACAGTGGCGGGTTCACTGAACACAACAGGTATGCAGTGGTGGGTTCACAGAACAGGTATGCAGTGGCAGGTTCACTGAACAGGTATGCAGTGGTGGGTTCACTGAACAGGTATGCAGTGGTGGGTTCACTGAACAGGTATGCAGTGGTGGGTTCACAGTACAGGTATGCAGTGGTGGGTTCACAGAACAGGTATGCAGTGGCAGGTTCACTGAACAGGTATGCAGGTATCCAGTGGGCTCACTGAACAGAACAGGTATGGTGAGCTCACTGAACAGAACAGGTATGCAGCCAGGAACAAGCTAAGCCTAACTAATCTTTCCCTATGAGAGACAGTCTGCAGCAGCTCGCCCTACTCTCACTAACGCAGGCACACGAGTGAGCGTAATGGCCGCCGCTGCCTGCCTTTTATTAGGGGGGGAGTGGCTCCAGGGGCTAGTGTAGCCTAATTGGCTACACTGGGCCTGCTGACTGTGATGTAGAGGGTCAAAGTTGACCCTCATGGTGCATTATGGGGCGAACCGAACTTCCGCAAAAGTTCGCCTGCGGGACCCGAACGCGAACCACTGAAGTTCGCATGGAACCGTTCGCAGGCGAACCGTTCGGCCCAACTCTAATAAGTAGTATAACTAGTAATAATAATCTCTGAAAATCTTTAAAATTATCATAAAATATCTCATATTGAATCATCTTTAAAGATTGTTATGAATATGAATTATCAGGAACATAGTTGCCACACCCATTTGGGGTCCTCTACTAAGCTGTTGTTCTAGTACTTGTTTCTTTTTGTAATTCTTGCATGTGTATAGTTAACCATTTAAGCCGCCCAGACGTGATCCTCACGTCCAGGCGGCTGCTCTTCTGCAGTGTTGCGCTTCGGCGCGCGATCGCGGACGTGCCCCCCCTTCCCCCGTGCTGTTCCCGGGTAGCCCTGAGATCAGTGAACGGGAACATGGGTCCCGTTCACTGATCTAAGTCCCCAGCAGAAAAACCGACGTTCTCTTATCAGAGTGTAAGGAATAGCGGGACCGCTGCCGCGCAGGGCAGCATGGCGGCGGTCTCCGCTTCCCAGCCGGCTGACTCCGTTGCTCATGCGGAGCAGCCGGCACACTCTGCTAGGGACACCGCCGCCGCGACTGGCGACACGGTGGCGGGTCTCGCATGGCGGCAGGCGGATTTCAGTCCGCAGGCGGATGCAGACCCGGGGCCTGGCCTCTCCATTACCCAGAGGCAAAGGGTCGCACGCGCGCGCGCAAAGAGGCAGGACTTTTACCTCCTACGTAGGAGGCTCAGCTGACTCACTAGTCAGCTGACCTCAGGAGGTGTCTGGATTGGTTGGGGCTCTGGGGCGGCACTGAGTAGCTCTCTAGCTACAAATACAACTTGCCTGTCAGTAGCAAGTTGTCTGCTGTCGTGAATACACTGTTGTGTTAGCGCTCAGACCTTAGTGCAATGCCCTGGTGTTGATACTAAGGATTTCACACCTTAGCTTAGGAATATTATTGTATATTGATCTGTGTTTCGACTCTGGCTATCCCTGACTACTCTATCTCTTGCTGATCTTGTACCTTTGCCTATCTGATCCTTGTTGCCGACCTCTGCCCGTTTACCGATTACTCTTCTGTCTTCCGCTCCTGTACCGCTGCCGTCATCTCTGTTGCCGAACCCTTGCCTGTCTGACCTTTCTCCCTTCAGTGGAACGTCTCCCAGACAATTAATGCTAGGGGTCGAGATTCCTCACTTAGCCCATTCAGAGGTAACCACACCTCTGAGGAATTACCGTGAGGTGGATATTTCCACACTTGTGTGATTTTACTGTCTTTATTGTGTTACTTTGCTGAGGTGCCCAGAGGTTAGCAATATATCTGTATATATCTGTATTATCGGTGATTTTGCAGATCACCAATAATCGGGTATATATCTGCATTCTTGGTGATACTGCAGATCGCCAATAATCAGATTCTCTCTGTGTGCTAACATCGATCATGACACAGAGGCTGCGGTCTTTCTAAAAAAAAAAAAAAAAAAAGTTTTCCTTCCTCCTTATGCTGCCGGTGAGCGAGGAGGACATTAAAAAAAACTCAATCTTGTGGCCAAATAGTAAAGCTACATCTACATATATTTTTCAAGGCAATTTACACACATTATAACATTTAAAATTAACTGTTTATTTCCCACACCAAAAAATTACCCAAATAAAGTATTTAATCGAAAAAAAAAATTACAATAAAAAAAAAACAAAAAACACAAATAGTTACCTAAGGGTCTGAACTTTTTAAATTATAAGCTTGTAAATAGTGATGGACGCAAAACTGAAAAAATGCACCTTTATTTCCAAATAAATTATTGGCGCCATACATTGTGATTGGGACAAAATTTAAATGGTGTAATAACCGAGACAAATGGGCAAACCAAATACATAGGTTTTAATTATGGTAGAATGTATTATTTTAAAGCTATAATGGCTGAAAACTGAGAAATAATGCATTTTTCCAATTTTTTTCTTAATCTTCCTGTTAAAATGCATTTATAAAAAAAAATAATACCACCCAAAGAAAGCCTAATTAGTGGCAGAAAAAACAAGATATAGATAAATAAATTGTGATAAGTAGTGATAAAGTTATTAGCGAATAAATGGGAGGTGAAAATTACTCTGATGCATAAGGTGAAAAATCCCCGAGAGCTGAAATGGTTAAGGTGATCTCTTCGTCTGAAAAACATGCTATTATATTTACTTAGATATTGTACAATTATGTTGATTAACAGGCATATTTTGGTACTACCCTCTTTCCCTGAAAATAAGACCTACCCTGAAAATAAGCCCAAATTAGAATTTTGAGCATGCTTGCAATATAAGCCCTACCTCGAATATAAGCCCTAGCGGAAGTGAAAGAGGAGGTAGAGGCGGCCAGCAAGCGGGGACACAGCGGTGCAGTGCCAATCGGGCATTGGTCCTGTCATCCCAGCACACGGCGAGGTTATCAGCTGGTGCAGGGATAACAGGGCAGGTGCCTGATCGGAACAGTAGCAAACCTTCAAATCCTAGAACAGTGCAGTACAAAGGAACAGGAAATGTTCTGCTGAGAGTCACTTCCTGATAGAAATATAAGACATCCCCTGAAAAGAAGCCCTAACACATCTTTTAGAGCAAAAATTAATATAAGACACTGTCTTATTTTTGGGGAAACACGATATTGACCTTTTGAAGCTGGGAATGCCTGCAAAACGTACTATCTGTTCATGTTTATTTTATGCAATCAATATTAAATTTTACAGTAAGTCGGGTTTGGGTATTATGCGTTACTGGAGATGTAAGCCAACAACCATACTACCTCTTCTTTTTAAACTGTTTTTAATTATTATATTATTTTTGGGTGCCTCCATTCTTCGGTTTGTTTACTGCTGCATCTCTGTTGGAAAGTTGTATTTTAGTACGTCCCAATCAGGAGCTAAGTATCTCACCAGCAAGGACCCTTCCTCTCCCTAGGCCTCAGTAGTGGTAGCATTTCTATTGCAATCTGAATATTGTGAGTAATCCTCTTATTCTAGAATTTATCTGGTGTATTGGCATATTAAACTATTGGCTCATGGTTTTTATGTTTTCTTTGTGTTTTTCCAGTTTTCCCAGTTCTTGAGTTTCCCGTTGTTCTACTACCTTGCATGCAGTCCTGAAAGTCTGTGCTGCAGAAAACAGCTGTTGGGGAGCCTCCTGACCAGGGCCACTAAGGTCTAGTTCACAGTGCTCAATTGCGTTGCAGAATAATTCTGCATGTCAACTCACTGCCCATACAACTCTATGAGCCTGTTCACAGTGACTGATTACATTATTTTAACTGGGTGCATGCAAGCTTTGTATTAAAGTCTATGGCCAGTTTTCAGTTCACACGCATTATAACATGTGCATCATGCAACTGATTTATCTGACATCAAGTAATCAAGAGGCTTCTACACAGGCTAAAGCAGGGGTGTCAAACTCAATCATGTAAGGTGCCAAAATCCAAAACATAGTGTAAGGCACGGGTCAAATTGTTTATTACAATTTAAAATTTGTTGAACAGTCTCAACCTGTAGTGACCGTGTGTGTGTGTGGGGGGGGGGGGGGGGCTGCTCCTCTCTCTTCTGAAAAGTAGCCCAGTGGAGCAGTTTAATAGTTTAATATTTGCCTGCTCCAGTGCTGCTTCATGTCTCCTCTGATCTTCCTGACAGCCACATGCTCTATGCGGTATACCTCTGGCTCCTGTGGTAGGTGACGATGTCAGGAGGAGGCATGGAAGCACAGAGCGTGCGACTGCCAGGAAGACCAGAAAAGACACAATGCGACATTGGAGCAAGTAAATATTGCACTGCTCTGCTGCACTACTCTATGTGGGGAGATGGTGGTGGTGGGGGATGGGGGGGTCAGAGTGTGTAGGTGTGTGTGGCTTACCAGTTCCCAGGGTGAGTAGGCTTGGACATGGTTTGGATCCAAGCAGGGAGCTCATTGCCAATTTTGTTTGTGTGGTGTCCCATGACTTATTGCTGCACCCTGGTTCAAACTAACAATGTTTCAATTAGAAACACTGTCCACCCAGACAGGAAGGCAGTGTGCTGTCTTTCTTATGTTGCTAACAATTATGGTCAATGGAAGCTCTCAAAAGGCCACATAAAATGGCAAGGAGGGCTGCTTTCGGGCCTCTGGCCTTGTGTTTGACGCCTGTAGACTAAAGCAAGCTTTGCCAAGCAGTGTTGAACATCAGGAAAACATTTGTGCTGGGAGTTATGTTTTAAACTTCTACATTTTATTTAAATGAGACTTTTTTTTTTAAATGAAATAATAGATTTAAATTTATTCAGGCAAAACTATTAACAGAGATGTTCAATGGGAGTTAAAATGATCCTTTCCTTTAATCCGCCCTGATCCCGCTAGAAGCCCGGTGATTTTGTCTTGGCGAGCGGATAGTGGAAGTTGTTATTTGCGAAGCCGGCTGAGGTTTTCTGCAGATTGCTGCTAACTGCTTAATTAAATATTCATTGGTGAAAATGTATTCAAATGAGCAAATATTGGCTTATTAGAAGGTCACCAAAGTATTTATAAAAGAGAGAAAAAGCTTTCCTAGGCAAACAGGGAAAAGGTCACAGAAGACAGCCGTGTGCTGCAAAATGATCTATAAAATTCATCGACAACAAGACTATAAAATGAAGTCTGGGAAATAGACAAAGTAAAATATATATTGTAGAATGCAGTGATGTGGGGAAGTTTGTTAACCGTTTTCAATCTCTCTGCATAAATATTACTGTATATACTTGTGTATAAGTCAAGGTGTACAAGCCGACCCTCCAACTTTTACCTTAGAAATCAGGAAAAAGTGATTGACTCACGTATAAGCCGAGTGTAGGACATGCAGCGGCTCCCGAGTTTCAATAATCAAAGTGTCCCCTCCAAGCAGCAATAACCCTATTAAATGCAACAACCACCCTTATATGAAATGCATCAACTACCCCTATGTGACGTGCAAGACACACCCCCTTATGCAACCGATAGTCTGCAGGAGCCAACACCATACTACCAGTGATCATAGTATAATTATTACAAGCCATTTACGTGGCAAGCAAAATCTCACTGTATTGAGGCAGAACTGACATGCTGCTGTGAATGTTGAGGAGTGCTCACACATATGCACAGTCACACATTCACAGGCTAGTTGTCCCACCTACTTGGTTCACCCAGCCAATCGGTGTTCACCTAGCCGACTGCCAGGTCTTCCTATACAGCCATAAAGCATTAATCACACGCTGATGTGAATGGGGGCGTGCTCCTGTTGTGCTCTCTCCTCTAGGCCGATCCCAGTGTTGCCAACCTTAAAATATATTTTTTTCCTGACAGATATAAAAATTTACTAAAAAAGGATATTTTTTTTTACTGACCATAAATCCTGCTGAAAACTGGGTGTGGCCATGCAACAGAACATGGGCATGATCAAAAGTGGAGCCAAATTGACATGAATTTAGCAGTGGTGTAAGAGGGCCAGCCCAGCAAAACGTTGGATTAAAACTCCCTCTTATATAAAAAATAATGCCCATGAGAAAAATGTTCCTGGTGCATTCTGCTCTTGCGCAGTTCTCAAAAAAATGGTACTGTGCATGTGCAGGAAGCTCCCAGAGGCGGGAGCACAACTGAGGAGGTGCATGGACTCCGGGACCAGGCATGTGCAGTAGCACACTAAAGCTCTAGTCGCGGATCTTTCAGAGTGCGCAGCAACACAATCGAGGGAGGGGATCAGGTGATGCTGAAGGACCTGACTGTAAAAATCCACTTCTTTTTATTTTTTTTATTTTTTGGGGGGTGGGGGGCAATTCAACGGTACCTTATTACAGATAGGTGAGTTTTTGTGGGAGGATGCACCAGATAACCACTATGGAAAATGGCAGTAAGCAACTTATAATATATATAATTTCTCACCTCCCCCCACTATGACATGGTATGACCCACGCAGCAATAACATTGTTAAAAAGGCCATTCTCAGGTAGTTGCTAAAATAAATATTCTTTATGAAAAGACCAGAGAACCCAGCAGCACATTGTTGTAGCTGAATACTTTTTTGTAGCCCCCCTCCCCCAGTATACATAAAATTCCATCATTTTTCCATACTGGTAGTGAAGTCTCTGGTCTGAGACCGAGTGTACTCACTGTGCAGTTTGTTGGTGCTGGTGCCAGGTGGTGACCCTAGTGGGGGCTGCTGGCAACAGAGCTGGCCTGGGCTCAGTGGGCTCTCTTCGGTTTCTGACTAAGACACACTGGGTCGGTCTCGTCTACATGGAGAAGTGCAGTGAGAAAGGAAGGGGGTGGGGATGGCCCGTGGTGGGAAAAAAAGAGGAATGTGTGGCTACCTGGTTAACCACTGGCTGGGTGGCTGCTGATGTGACATGAGGGGCGGAGCTAATGGCTAGCTAGAGCCCGGAAAGTTACTAATTTGCTAAACTCGCAAATGTTCATGCTCGCAAACGTATTCACGCCTACACAGCAGCCTACACAGCGACTGACCAAACAAGTGTGCAAAGTTTCATAATTGTACTACTGTAGAATTGTAAGAGAAGCATAAAGAAAATAGCAACATTTTTATTGGCTGTTTCTGGGCATCCAAAAAAAGTGAACTTTGTGTTTGAGTTGACCTCAAAAATACTTGGTCCAAGTTTGGTGAGTGTAGTTTCAAAATTGTACGAGTGACAGCAATCTGAGAATTTCCCTGTCAAATCAATGGTGAAAAAGGGGTGTTCAGTGCTTCGCCCCAGGGGCACAGAGAGTGGGGTCGCTTATAAAAGCACAAGCAACTTAGTCTGTTATGAAGCAAAGAAGGGTGGTGGAACAGAATGTTGGCTCTTACAAGACAACATAATAAGCCACGGTTGATAACTTTAACAGGTTTTCCGCATCAGATACAGTTTAACAAATCTGGATCATACTGATTGCCAGTACTGAAAGGACGACACAGCACTTAAAAGGCTGTAAGCAGCAACAAGCTTGGTGGACACCCACTACATGTTTCGGATGGAGCTCTTCTTCAGGTGATTGCCCCCGTGATAACACAGATCTCTCTCTCTCTCTCTCTCCCTCCCTCTCTATGGCCCTTATTCAATTAACTTTAATTCAGCGTTTTCTCCCAGGAGATAATTTTACCTCATCAACTTTTTAATACTTTGAATATGAAAAACAACCAACAATTAGGTAAAACAAAATAATATCAAATCTATCTTGAGTATTTTCTTGCTTGCTGATGGCTTAAAATACACAATGTCAATTTGTATCGAATCTACACAATCAATGCCACTTATAGGAGGATAGAGTTATTAACACCAAGCTAACACCGAGCTGTTATATGCTGTATACAGTTGCCATGGTTTCCTTTCCTCCAAGTTTCCCCAAAACTCATTGAAGCAAGTTCTGCAAACTGAAATTGCAAGTTAATATTTAATGGTGTCTTGTTGAAAAATCATTTGTATATCGTACTAAAGTTGAGTAGCCCTTTAAGCTTCGTCAGAAGTTTTGCTTTAAGAACAAAACTGCGGCGCAGCAATGTCGGCACAAAGTGACATTAACTTCAATCCTCTCTATCCCTCCCACTGTGCTGCTCCTTACAATTCAGGTAAAGTACCTAATGCACATTTTACAGTCTGGATGTTCCATAATTGATGTACGTGTAATGGACGGTAAATATTTAATACCCTGTTATCCTGTACATTCCCACAGGGGACTGAGTCAGCCTGTTCTGTCAACAGCAGAAAGTTTTATTCTTCTAAGTATGTATATATTTATGTTACCCGGCTATGGATTTCAGTCCCTCAGCTCCTAAATAATGCTAAGGCCATCAATAACTGGCTCCGTGATATGTTGTTATATCATTGCACTGTCTAATGCTTTCCAACTCTGCGCTCAGCTCGTAAGGCTCCCTCAACACTTCCAAATTCAGAAATTTATAGAATTGCAAATTTCCATGCACTTTTTTTTTTGGCTGTACAAGGGCAAATATTTTTATTAGGAAAATGTGAATTTACACATAGATCAGGTAGCACGGTAAGTAAGTGGTTATCCCTCAGCTTGCATTATTTAGGTAGCGGTCAGGAAGGATAATATCTGCATGGAATTTGTATGTGTTCCCTGTGTTAGCGCGGGTGTCCTCTAGCATCCTCCAGCATCCTCCCACAACCTCAAACCATACCAGTAAGTTAATTGGATTGCTCCTACAAATGGGTCTAGAATGCTAAGTTACACAGATTAATGTATTCTGCAAATATATATATATATATATATATATATATATATATATATATATAGGGGTCTAGTCCTGGAAAAAGAAGTGAGTGGACTCGCCCTAAAAACCTCTGCGCCGCGCTATGCGCGGCGTGCCCAAAAATGGGCGTGGTTAAGCATAGCGTGGGCGTGGTCATGGGTGGGGCCAAATATACATGGCCTTAGCAGTGGTATAAAAGGTCTGCCAGGGGAAGTTTGAGCTCTGTCGTAGAGTATCCCCAAAAAGTAGATGTAATCTGACAGCATTTCACCAAAAATACACAATCTGGCAGAGGTTCCTCCAAAATACAGATAATATGGCAGTGGTTCCCCCAAAATAGACAATCTGGCAGCAGCAGTTCCCCCAACATACACATAATCTGGAAGCAGTTCCCCCAAATACGTGAAACCTGGTAGTGGATCACCCAAAATACATGTAACACCCAAAATACATGTAATCTGGCAGTAGTGGTCCCCAACATACACAATCTGGCAGTGGTTCCCCAAAATACACGTAATCTGGCATCAGCGGTTCCCCAAAAATACAGATCTGACAGCAGTTCTCCCAAAATAGGTACCCCCAGTATAGCTAGCCAGGTCTATATGTGTCCCCAGTATAAGTAGCCATGTGTATAGTTGTCCCCAGAATAGGTGGCCAGATGTAGAGATGTCACCAGAATAGGTAGCCAGGTGTATAGATGTCCTTAGAATAGGTGGTCAGGTGTAAAGATATTCCCAGAATAGGTGGCCAAGTGTATAGATGTCCCCAGAATAGGTAGCCAGGTCTATAGGTGTCCCCAGTATAGCCAGGTGTCCCCAGTATATCTAACCAGGTGTTCAGGTGTCCCCAGTATAGCCAGGTGTATAGGTGCCCCCAGTATAGCCAGGTGTATAGGTGTCCCCAGTATAGCCAGGTGTATAGGTGTCCCCAGTATAGCCAGGTGTGTAGGTGTCCGCAGTGTATGTAGCCAGGTGTATAGGTGCCCCCAGTATATGTAGCCAGGTGTATATGTGCCCAGTATATGTAGCCAGGGGTATATGTGCCCACTATATGTAGCCAGGTGTATAGTGGCCCCCAGTATATGTAGCCAGGTGTATAGTGGCCCCCAGTATATGTAGCCAGGTGTTTAGTGGCCCCCAGTATATGTAGCCAGGTATATAGTGTCACCCAGTATATGTAGCCAGGTGTATAGTGGCCCCCAGTATATGTAGCCAGGTGTATAGTGGCCCCCAGTATATGTAGCCAGGTGTATAGTGGCCCCCAGTATATGTAGCCAGGTGTATAGTGGCCCCCAGTATATGTAGCCAGGTGCTTAGTGGCCCCCAGTATATGTAGCCAGGTATATAGTGGCCCCCAGTATATGTAGCCAGGTGTATAGTGGCCCCCAGTATATGTAGCCAGTTGCCCCCCCCCCCCCCCCCCCGGCTGGAGGGGAGCAGCGCAGCAGAGAGGAGCATTGTGCGCAGCGTGAGGAAGGGCGGACGTTTCCCCCCCCCCATCCCTCACCTTGGGGCTCCTCTCCCTGGCTCCCCCCTCCATAAAGATGCGGCGGCGGAGGTGACTGGCAGCGGCATCGGTGGGCGGGACTTACCTCCTCCAGTGTTCCGGGTGGACGCTGTGCGTGCCGCTGCTCTGGTCTAGTGAAGACCAGAGCAGCGGCACGCACAGCGTCCACCCGGAACACTGGAGGAGGTAAGTCCCGCCCATCGATGCCGCTGCCAGTCACCGCTGCCAGCCACCGCCGCCGCCGCATCTTTATGGAGGGGAGAGCCAGGGAGAGGAGCCCCAAGGTGAGGGATGGGGGGGAAACGTCCGCCCTTCCCCACGCTGCGCACAATGCTCCTCTCTGCTGCGCTGCTCCCCTCCAGGGTGCTAGGGGGGACGGCGTTCACTGTCCAAAAAAAGTAAGTGGACGCCGTCCCCCCACGTTCACGCAGGACTCTACCCCTGTATATATATATATATATATATATATATATATATATATATATATATATATATATATATATATATATATATGTATATATATATATATTTATATATATAATTAAAATCTCTGTCCTAGCTTTGTTATGTGCATTGTGCAGTACGACCTGCTTCCAGGGCCACGACTGCTCATTGGCTGACTGAGCAGATGGGGCACACACACGCTTAACCTCCCTGGCGGTAAGCCCGTGCTGAGCACAGGCTATGCCGCCGGAAGGCACCGCTCAGGCCCCGCTGGGCCGATTTGCATAATTTATTTTTTTGCTACACGCAGCTAGCACTTTGCTAGCTGCGTGTGCAATGCGAACGCCGCCGCTACCCGCCGATCTGCCGCTATTTGTCGCGCCGTGGCCGCCCCCCCCCCAGATCCCATGCACTGCCTGGCCAATCAGTGCCAGGCAGCGCTGTGGGGTGGATCAGAGTCCCCTATGACGTCACGACGTCGATGACGTCGGTGACATCATCCCACCCGGTTGTTATGGTGACGGGGAAGCCCTCCAGGAGTTCCCGTTCTTTGGGGGGATGCCGCTGAGCGGCTATCATGTAGCGAGACCTTGTCTCGCTACATGAAAAAGAAAATTAAAAAAAAAACAAAAAACGGATTTGCTGCCCCCTGGCGGATTTTTAGCAAACTGCCAGGAGTTACATAGTTACATAGTTACATAGTTATTTTGGTTGAAAAAAGACATACGTCCATCGAGTTCAACCAGTACAAAGTACAACTCCAGCCCATCCCCCACATACCCCTGTTGATCCAGAGGAAGGCGAAAAAAACCCCACAAGGCATGGTCCAATTAGCCCCAAAAGGGAAAAATTCCTTCCTGACTCCAGATGGCAATCAGATAAAATCCCTGGATCAACATCATTAGGCATAACCTAGTAATTGTAGCCATGGATGTCTTTCAATGCAAGGAAAGCATCTAAGCCCCCTTTAAATGCAGGTATAGAGTTTGCCATAACGACTTCCTGTGGCAATGCATTCCACATCTTAATCACTCTTACTGTTACATAGTTACATAGTTATTTTGGTTGAAAAAAGACATACGTCCATCGAGTTCAACCAGTACAAAGTACAACTCCAGCCCGTCCCCCACATACCCCTGTTGATCCAAAGGAAGGCGAAAAAACCCCCACCAGGCATGGTCCAATTAGCCCCAAATGGGAAAAATTCCTTCCTGACTCCAGATGGCAATCAGATAAAATCCCTGGATCAACATCATTAGGCATAACCTAGTAATTGTAGCCATGGATGTCTTCCAACGCAAGGAAAGCATCTAAGCCCCCTTTAAATGCAGGTATAGAGTTTGCCATAACGACTTCCTGTGGCAATGCATTCCACATCTTAACCACTCTTACTGTAAAGAACCCTTTCCTAAATAAATGGCTAAAACGTTTTTCCTCCATGCGCAGCTCATGTCCTCTAGTCCTTTGAGAAGGCCTAGGGACAAAAAGCTCATCCGCCAAGCTATTATATTGCCCTCTAATGTATTTATACATGTTAATTAGATCTCCTCTAAGGCGTCTTTTCTCTAGACTAAATAAACCCAGTTTATCTAACCTTTCTTGGTAAGCGAGACCTTCCATCCCACGTATCAATTTTGTAGCTCGTCTCTGCACCTGCTCTAAAACTGCAATATCTTTTTTGTAATGTGGTGCCCAGAACTGAATTCCATATTCCAGATGTGGCCTTACTAGAGAGTTAAACAGGGGCAATATTATGCTAGCATCTCGAGTTTTTATTTCCCTTTTAATGCATCCCAAAATTTTGTTCGCTTTAGCTGCAGCGGCTTGGCATTGAGTACGATTATTTAACTTGTTGTCGATGAGTACTCCTAAGTCCTTCTCCAAGTTTGATGTTCCCAACTGTATCCCATTTATTTTGTATGGTGCTAGACCATTGGTACGACCAAAATGCATGACTTTACATTTGTCAACATTGAATTTCATCTGCCATGTATGTGCCCATATAGCCATCCTATCCAGATCCTGTTGCAATATGACACTATCTTCCTGAGAGTTGATGATTCTGCACAATTTTGTATCATCTGCAAAAATAGCAACATTGCTCACTACTGCATCTACTAGGTCATTAATAAATAAATTGAAGAGCACTGGACCCAGTACAGACCCCTGTGGGACCCCACTGCTAACAGTCTCCCATTTTGAGTACGATCCATTGACCACAACTCTTTGTTTTCTGTCCATTAGCCAGTTCCTTATCCATGCACACAAACTCTTCCCCAGTCCTTGCATCCTCAACTTTTGCACCAGACTTCTGTGGGGAACAGTGTCGAAGGCCTTTGCAAAGTCCAAGTATATCACATCTACAGCATTCCCAATATCCATATTAGCATTCACTACCTCATAAAAGCTGAGCATGTTAGTCAAACAGGACCTGTCTTTAGTAAACCCATGTTGATGCTGAGAAATAAGATTATTTTCTACTATGAAGTCATGTATAGTATCTCTTAGTAACCCCTCAAATAGTTTGCATACAACTGATGTTAAGCTTACAGGTCTATAATTTCCTGGATCAGATTTTTTGCCCTTCTTAAATAATGGGAAAACGTGGGCTGTACGCCAACCCACTGGGACTCTGCTAGTTGCAAGAGAGTCACAAAAGATAAGATAAAGGGGCTTAGCTATAACTGTAAAGAACCCTTTCCTAAATAAATGGCTAAAACGTTTTTCCTCGATGCGCAGATCATGTCCTCTAGTCCTTTGAGAAGGCCTAGGGACAAAAAGCTCATCCGCCAAGCTATTATATTGCCCTCTGATGTATTTATACATGTTAATTAGATCCCCTCTAAGGCGTCTTTTCTCTAGACTAAATAAACCCAGTTTATCTAACCTTTCTTGGTAAGCGAGACCTTCCATCCCACGTATCAATTTTGTAGCTCGTCTCTGCGCCTGCTCTAAAACTGCAATATCTTTTTTGTAATGTGGTGCCCAGAACTGAATTCCATATTCCAGATGTGGCCTTACTAGAGAGTTAAACAGGGGCAATATTATGCTAGCATCTCGAGTTTTTATTTCCCTTTTAATGCATCCCAACATTTTGTTCGCTTTAGCTGCAGCGGCTTGGCATGGAGTACGATTATTTAACTTGTTGTTGATGAGTACTCCTAAGTCCTTCTCCAAGTTTGATGTCCCCAACTGTATCCCATTTATTTTGTATGGTGCTAGACCATTGGTACGACCAAAATGCATGACTTTACATTTGTCAACATTGAACTTCATCTGCCATGTATGTGCCCATATAGCCATCCTATCCAAATCCTGTTGCAATATGACACTATCTTCCTGAGAGTTGATGATTCTGCACAATTTTGTATCATCTGCAAAAATAGCAACATTGCTCACTACTGCATCTACTAGGTCATTAATAAATAAATTGAAGAGCACTGGACCCAGTACAGACCCCTGTGGGACCCCACTGCTAACAGTCTCCCATTTTGAGTACGATCCATTGACCACAACTCTTTGTTTTCTGTCCATTAGCCAGTTCCCTATCCATGCACACAAACTATTCCACAGTCCTTGCATCCTCAACTTTTGCACCAGACTTCTGTGGGGAACAGTGTCAAAGGCCTTTGCAAAGTCCAAGTATATCACATCTACAGCATTCCCAATATCCATATTAGCATTCACTACCTCATAAAAGCTGAGCATGTTAGTCAAACAGGACCTGTCTTTAGTAAACCCATGTTGATGCTAAGAAATAAGATTATTTTCTACTATGAAGTCATGTATAGTATCTCTTAGTAACCCCTCAAATAGTTTGCATACAACTGATGTTAAGCTTACAGGTCTATAATTTCCTGGATCTGATTTTTTGCCCTTCTTAAATAATGGGAAAACGTGGGCTGTACGCCAATCCACTGGGACTCTGCCAGTTTCAAGGGAGTCACAAAAGATAAGATAAAGGGGCTTAGCTATAACTGAACTTAATTCCTTTAGGACCCGAGGATGCATGCCATCCGGGCCAGGTGCCTTGTCTATTTTTAATTTATTTAGTCTTGCCTTTACTTCTTCCTGCGTTAAGTATTTATATTACAGTTAGAAGATTGAGACTCTTCTGCCTCTGTAATTTGCAACAGTGCTGTTTCCTTTGTGAAGACAGAAGCAAAGAAAGCATTTAATAACTCTGCCTTACCTTGGTCAGCCACCATTGAGTTCCCACCCTCATCCTTTAGGAGTCCTAAACAGTCAACCTTTCTTTTTTTAGAGTCGATGTACTTGTAAACGTTTTTTGGGTTAGATTTGATATCCCTAGCGATTTGATTTTCAGCTTCGATCTTTGCCAGCCTAATTTCTTTTTTACAATTTTTATTGCACTCCTTATAATTGCTTAGTGTAGCCTCGGTCCCCTCCTGTTTTAGGACCTAGGCATTCCTTTTCCTCTTCATTTTATCACTAACCTTTCTATTCATCCATAGAGGCCTTTTTTTTATTCCTAGACATTTTGTTTCCATATGGGATATACATGCTACAATATTGATTGAGAATAAGTTTAAAAGCTTGCCACTTCCCTTCAGTGTCCTCCCCTTGTAGTACATTATCCCAGTTCACCAAACTTAGTGCCTGCCTAATTTGATTGAACTTTGCTTTTCTAAAATTCATAGTTTTAGTGGTCCCGCTGCCCCGCGGCGAAAAATGGGCGTGGCCACAGAATGCAGTGGGCGTGTCCATAACGCAGTGGGTGTGGCTAATTAAAATATCCTAGTAAGAGTGCAGCCCAAAGTCAGTGGGGCCATGGTTTCTCCCTGGGTATGAGTAAAGTGACCTTAAAAAAGCTAGTAGGAAATGTCCCCCCCCAAACCCCCCCCCCCCCCTCCACACATTAGCCAGTGTTCTCTCGCACAAAATAGTGGTAGGTATTAGAGTGTGAGCTCCCCTGAGAAAAGTCAGTAACATGACTGTTCTCTGCAAAGTGCTGCAGAATATGCCTGTGCTATATAAATACATAATAATATGGTAGGACATTAGACTATGGGAGAATTAGATTGTAAGCTCCTCAGAGGATAGTCAGTGACATGACTACGTACTCCGTGAAGCACTGCTGAAGATGTAAGTACAATATAGTACAGTTGTATGGCAGCATGATGGAGTAGTGGTTAGCACTCTCGCCTTGCAGCGCTGGGTTCCTGGTTCGAATCCTAGCCAGGTCAACATCTGCAAGGAGTTTGTATGTTCTCTCTTTGTCTGTGTGTGTTTCCTTAAGACACTCTGGTTTCCTCCCACATCCCAACAACATACGATACAGATAAGCATAATGTTAATTGGCTTCCCCTAAAAATTCGCCCCAGACTAGGATACATACATAGACATATGACTATGGTAGGGATTAGATTGTGAGCCCCTCTGTGGGACAGTTATGTGACAAAACAATACATACTCTGTACAGCGCTGCATAATATGTTGGCGCTATATGAATAATTAGTATAAGTACAGTAGCCAGGTCTATAGGTGTCCAAATGTAGACATACTATAGGTGTCCCCAGTATAGATATCCAGGTCTATAGGTATCCCCAGTTTAGGTAGTAGTCAGGGGCGTAACTAGAAATCACTGGGCCCTCTTGCGAGAATTTGGATGGGCCCCCCCCCATAGGTGCCAAATAATCATAATGTGGCAGTGTTTCACCATAAAATAATGGCAATGTGTGCAGCATTTCAGCAGAGAATAATCACGAGTGTAACATTTCAGCAAAGAATAATCGCAATGTGGGCAACATTTCACCAGAAAATAATCGCAATGTGGGCAGCATTTCACCAGAAAATAATTGCAATGAGTGCAACATTTCAGCAAAGAATAATCGCAATGTGGGCAACATTTCAGCAGAGAATAATTGCAATGTGGACAACATTTCACCAGAAAATAATCACAAGGTGGGCAACATTTCACCAGAAAATAATCGCAATGAGTGCAACATTTCAGCAAAGAATAATCGCAATGTGGGCAACATTTCACCAGAAAATAATCGCAATGTGGGCAACATTTCACCAGAAAATAATCGCAATGTGGGCAACATTTCACCAGAAAATAATCACAATGTGGGCAACATTTCACCAGAAAATTATCGCAATGAGTGCAACATTTCAGCAAAGAATAATCGCAATGTGGGCAACATTTCACCAGAAAATAATCGCAATGTGGGCAACATTTCACCAGAAAATAATCGCAATGTGGGCAACATTTTGACAGAAAATAATCGCAATGTGGGCAACATTTCACCAGAAAATAATTGCAATGTGGGCAACATTTCACCAGAAAATAATCACAATGTGGGCAACATTTCAGCAAAGAATAATCGCAATGTGGGCAACATTTTAGCAGAGAATAATTGCAATGTGGGCAACATTTCACCAGAAAATAATCACAACGTGGGCAGCATTTCAGCAGTAAATCACACAGTGGGCAGCATAACACCAGTGGGCTGGCTGAGTACCTGGCTGGGTGAGCGGGTAGTGGGCTGGCTGGGTAGCTGGGTGAGCAAGCAGTGGGCAGGCTGAGTAATTAATTCAAGTATTTGTATAGCGCCTTTCTCCTGTCTGACTCAAAGCACTTGCGAGGCAGCCACTAGAGAGCACTCAGTAGGCAGTAGCAATGTTAAGGAGACTTGCCCAAGAAACTCCTTACTGAATAGGTGCTGGCTTACTGAACAGGCAGAGCCGAGATTTGAACCCAGGTCTCCTGTGTCAGAGGCAGAGCCCTTAACCATTACACTATCCAGCCACTGCCTGGCTAAGCGAGCGGGCAGTGGGCTGGGTGGCTGGGCGAGTGGGCAGGCTGGGTGGCTGGGCGAGCGGGCAGTGGGTTGGCTGGGTACCTGGCTGGGCGAGCGGGCAGTGGACTGGCTTGGTACCTGGCTGGGCGAGCGGGCAGTGGGCTGGCTGGCGAAGCGGGCAGTGGGCTGGCTGGGAAAGCGGGCAGTGGGCTGGCTGGGTACCTGGCTGGGCATGCGGGCTGGCTGGATACCTGGCTGGGCATGCGGGCAGTGGGCTGGCTGGGTACCTGGCTGGGCATGCGAGCTGGCTGGGCATGCGGGCTGGCTGGGTACCTGGCTGGGCATGCAGGCTGGCTGGGTACCTGGCTGGGCAGCGGGCTGGCTGGGTACCTGGCTGGGCATGCGGGCTGGCTGGGTACCTGGCTGGGCATGCGGGCTGGCTGGGTACCTGGCTGGGCAGCGGGCTGGCTGGGTACCTGGCTGGGCATGCGGGCTGGCTGGGTACCTGGCTGGGCATGCGGGCTGGGTACCTGGCTGGGCATGCGGGCTGGCTGGGTACCTGGCTGGGCAGTGGGCTGGCTGGGTACCTGGCTGGGCATGCAGGCTGGCTGGGTACCTGGCTGGGTACCTGGCTGGGCAGCGGGCTGGCTGGGTACCTGGCTGGGCAGCGGGCTGGCTGGGTACCTGGCTGGGCATGCGGGCTGGCTGGGTACCTGGCTGGGCAGCAGGCTGGCTGGGTACCTGGCTGGGCATGTGGGCTGGCTGGGTACCTGGCTGGGCATGCGGGCTGGCTGGGTACCTGGCTGGGCATGCGGGCTGGCTGGGTACCTGGCTGGGCAGCGGGCTGGCTGGGTACCTGGCTGGGCAGCGGGCTGGCTGGGTACCTGGCTGGGCATGCGGGCTGGCTGGGCATGCGGGCTGGCTGGGTACCTGGCTGGGCAGCGGGCTGGCTGGGTACCTGGCTGGGCATGCGGGCTGGCTGGGTACCTGGCTGGGCATGCGGGCTGGCTGGGTACCTGGCTGGGCAGCGGGCTGGCTGGGCATGCGGGCTGGCTGGGCATGCGGGCTGGCTGGGTACCTGGCTGGGCATGCGGGCTGGCTGGGTACCTGGCTGGGCAGCGGGCTGGCTGGGTACCTGGCTGGGCATGCAGGCTGGCTGGGTACCTGGCTGGGTACCAGGCTGGCTGGGTACCTGGCTGGGCAGCGGGCTGGCTGGGTACCTGGCTGGGCAGCGGGCTGGCTGGGTACCTGGCTGGGCAGCGGGCTGGCTGGGTACCTGGCTGGGCATGCGGGCTGGCTGGGTACCTGGCTGGGCAGCGGGCTGGCTGGGTACCTGGCTGGGCATGCGGGATGGCTGGGTACCTGGCTGGGCAGCGGGCTGGCTGGGTACCTGGCTGGGCAGCGGGCTGGCTGGGTACCTGGCTGGGCATGCGGGCTGGCTGGGTACCTGGCTGGGCATGCGGGCTGGCTGGGTACCTGGCTGGGCAACGGGCTGGCTGGGTACCTGGCTGGGCATGCAGGCTGGCTGGGTACCTGGCTGGCTGGGTACCTGGCTGGGCATGCGGGCTGGCTGGGTACCTGGCTGGGCAGCGGGCTGGCTGGGTACCTGGCTGGGCATGCGGGATGGCTGGGTACCTGGCTGGGCAGCGGGCTGGCTGGGTACCTGGCTGGGCAGCGGGCTGGCTGGGTACCTGGCTGGGCATGCGGGCTGGCTGGGTACCTGGCTGGGCATGCGGGCTGGCTGGGTACCTGGCTGGGCAACGGGCTGGCTGGGTACCTGGCTGGGCATGCAGGCTGGCTGGGTACCTGGCTGGCTGGGTACCTGGCTGGGCATGCGGGCTGGCTGGGTACCTGGCTGGGCATGCGGGCTGGCTGGGCATGCGGGCTGGCTGGGTACCTGGCTGGGCAGCGGGCTGGCTGGGTACCTGGCTGGGCATGCGGGCTGGCTGGGTACCTGGCTGGGCATGCGGGCTGGCTGGGTACCTGGCTGGGCATGCGGGCTGGCTGGGTACCTGGCTGGGCAACGGGCTGGCTGGGTACCTGGCTGGGCATGCAGGCTGGCTGGGTACCTGGCTGGCTGGGTACCTGGCTGGGCATGCGGGCTGGCTGGGTACCTGGCTGGGCATGCGGGCTGGCTGGGCATGCGGGCTGGCTGGGTACCTGGCTGGGCAGCGGGCTGGCTGGGTACCTGGCTGGGCATGCGGGCTGGCTGGGTACCTGGCTGGGCAACGGGCTGGCTGGGTACCTGGCTGGGCATGCAGGCTGGCTGGGTACCTGGCTGGCTGGGTACCTGGCTGGGCATGCGGGCTGGCTGGGTACCTGGCTGGGCATGCGGGCTGGCTGGGCATGCGGGCTGGCTGGGTACCTGGCTGGGCAGCGGGCTGGCTGGGTACCTGGCTGGGCATGCGGGCTGGCTGGGTACCTGGCTGGGCATGCGGGCTGGCTGGGTACCTGGCTGGGCAGCGGGCTGGCTGGGCATGCGGGCTGGCTGGGCATGCGGGCTGGCTGGGTACCTGGCTGGGCATGCGGGCTGGCTGGGTACCTGGCTGGGCAGCGGGCTGGCTGGGTACCTGGCTGGGCATGCAGGCTGGCTGGGTACCTGGCTGGGTACCAGGCTGGCTGGGTACCTGGCTGGGCAGCGGGCTGGCTGGGTACCTGGCTGGGCAGCGGGCTGGCTGGGTACCTGGCTGGGCAGCGGGCTGGCTGGGTACCTGGCTGGGCATGCGGGCTGGCTGGGCATGCGGGCTGGCTGGGTACCTGGCTGGGCAGCGGGCTGGCTGGGTACCTGGCTGGGCATGCGGGATGGCTGGGTACCTGGCTGGGCAGCGGGCTGGCTGGGTACCTGGCTGGGCAGCGGGCTGGCTGGGTACCTGGCTGGGCATGCGGGCTGGCTGGGTACCTGGCTGGGCATGCGGGCTGGCTGGGTACCTGGCTGGGCAACGGGCTGGCTGGGTACCTGGCTGGGCATGCAGGCTGGCTGGGTACCTGGCTGGCTGGGTACCTGGCTGGGCATGCGGGCTGGCTGGGTACCTGGCTGGGCAGCGGGCTGGCTGGGTACCTGGCTGGGCAGCGGGCTGGCTGGGTACCTGGCTGGGCATGCGAGCTGGCTGGGTACCTGGCTGGGCAGCGGGCTGGCTAGGTACCTGGCTGGGCATGCGGGCTGGCTGGGTACCTGGCTGGGCATGCGGGCTGGGTACCTGGCTGGGCAGCGGGCTGGCTGGGTACCTGGCTGGGCATGCGGGCTGGCTGGGTACCTGGCTGGGCAGCGGGCTGGCTGGGTACCTGGCTGGGCAGCGGGCTGGCTGGGTACCTGGCTGGGCATGCGGGCTGGCTGGGCATGCGGGCTGGCTGGGTACCTGGCTGGGCATGCGGGCTGGCTGGGCATGCGGGCTGGCTGGGTACCTGGCTGGGCATGCGGGCTGGCTGGGTACCTGGCTGGGCAGCGGGCTGGCTGGGTACCTGGCTGGGCAGCGGGCTGGCTGGGTACCTAGCTGGGCAGCGGGCTGGCTGGGTACCTACCTGGCTGAGCGAGCTGGCTCCTGGCTGGGTAGCTGGGCTGCAGTTGCCAGCGCGTCCTTCGCGCTTCTCCCGACTCGCTCCCGCCCTCCAGCAGAGTGGCAGACATGATCCTGAACTCTGCATGCCGCCTCCTGGTCTAGTGACGTCACTAGACCAGGAGGCGGCATGCAGAGTTCAGGATCATGTCCTGACTCCTGTCCGGCCGCTGCCACTGTGCTGGAGGGCGGGGGTGAGAGCTCTCCTCTCCGTCTGTAGGTGCGCTCTCCGCCGCTCCCCCCGCTCCCCCCACCCCACCCAGTCCCCCCCTAACCAAGACCCCCCCCACCCCCCCCCCCCACCCCCCCCCCCCCCCCCCCCCCCCCCGCCCAACTAACAAAATTTTTTTTTTTACAATTATGAATAAAAAAAAATATTATTGAACTATAGGTGGCCGCCCCCCCCCCCCCCCGAGGACACGCCCATGGCACCGGCCCACGGGTGCCTCTTAATAGATACGGCCCTGGTTGTGATCACTATTTCCCAAATGTTCTTGAAACTGCACATTTGATACATTATCTGGTCTATTAGAAATGAGCAGATCCAGTAACGCATTCCCCCTAGTTGGTTCCGTTAAGTAATTGTCCTGTAGTGCTGCCAGAAATCTGCTGCTTTTACCAGAATGGGTAGCCTCAATAACCCAGTCAATGTCTGGAAAGTTGAAGTCGCCCATAATAATGACCTCATTTTTACTTGCAGCTTTTTCAATCTGCTGTAGTAATCGCAGTTCTGCAGCTTCATTAATATGAGGTGGTCTGTAGCATACCCCAATAAGCAATTGGCAACTTTTATTTCCACCATGAATATTTACCCAAACGGACTCGGCATCTTAGCAATCTTCTTCCATCTCATCGCTGAGGACAGCTGTAAAAGCATTCTTAACAAAGAGACAAACCCCTCCACCTTTTTTCCCTGTTCTATCCCTCCTAAACACATTGTATCCTTTTAAATTAGCTATCCAGTCATGGCTTTCATCCATCCATGTCTCGGTTATTCCCACAATGTCATAGCCTTTGTCATTCAGAATGAACTCTAGTTCGTCTATTTTATTTGCAAGGCTCTGAGCATTGGTTACCATGCACTTTATATTTTTACCACCACATTTACCAATTTTGTTTACACGAAATGGGCTACTTGAAGTTTTACCAACCTCCTTAATCTTTACACTGTCCCCACCCCCCTCTCCACCCCCATAATGTTAGGCTCCCACTGCCTTTTTACCTTATCTTGTCTACATATTAAGACTTTATCCTCCCGCCTCCCCACCCAGATCCTAGTTTGAAATCTCCTCCAACCGTTTAGCCATCTTCTCCCGCAATGCAGCTGCACCCTCCCCATTAAGGTGCAGTCCATACCTGCTGTAGAACCTGTAGCCAACTGCAAAGTCTGCCCAGTTCTCCAGGAACCCAAACCCTTCCTTCCTACACCAATTTCTCAGCCCTAACTCCCTAAGCTCCCTCTTTCTCTCAGATGTAGCACGTGGCACTGGCAGTATTTCAGAGAACACCACCTTGGAGGTCCTTGCTTTAAGTTTATCTCCAAGTACCTGAAAATCTTTTTTGAGGACCTTCCATCTCCCACTAACTTTGTCATTGGTGCCAATGTGTACCATGACAGCTGGGTCTTCCCCAGCCCCACCCAATAATCTGTCAATTCTTTCCACTACATGCCGAACCCGAGCACCCGGGAGGCAACAGACTGTACGGCATTTACGGTTTCTTTGACAGGTTACCCTATCTATCCCCTACCACCAGTACCTGTCTAGCCTTAGCTGCACTCCTATTCCCTTTCTCGTTACAGCAGTCTGCCCCTTGGTTGCTAAGGAGCACATCCTGCTGCAGCATTGCTACTCCTGAATCATCCTCCCCAATATTACGCAAACAAGCATACATATTAGTGAGGGACAACTTGGGACTAGCCTCCCTGCCACTTTTTCCCCTACCCCTTCTAACTGTGACCCAACTAGCGGCTACCTCTGCTTCTTGCTCCGGCTTTACTCCACCCACCTCATCTTCACCGATTCCATCCAGTGTCTGGATCGTGAGATCCAAGCTCATCTCCATGTTGTGTATGCGTCTCAGTGTTGCGAGATGCTTATTTAGCTCTGCGACTTCCGCCTCTAACTGAGCAACACGCACACACCCAGGGCAGCAGTAAACACCCTCAACCCGCTGATCAAGGCATGCATACATGTCACAGGATGTACACTGTACAGCATAGTCCAACATGATGACTATTGTGTGGGGACATTTTATTTAAAGTAAACTGTGGCGGTAAAAGTTGAAACGGGAGAGGGAGTGAAGTTCGGGAGTGAGTGCAGCTGGGGTGGAAGAGGGGGAGGGGTGGAGGAGGGGGGAGTGAGTGAAGTTGGGGTGGAGGAGGGGGGGGGGGGGGGAGTGAGTGAAGTTGGAGTGGAGGAGGGGGAGTGAGTAAAGTTGGGGTGGAGGAGGGGGAGTGAGTAAAGTTGGGGTGGAGGAGGGGGAGGGGAGGAGGGGGAGTGAGTGAAGCTGGGGTGGAGTCCTCAAAACTTAAAGACTACACCACAACGTGTTAGCACATCCTAACCAATGCAAAGAACCGCAATATTGTTTAAAAAATTGTTTTATTTTTTCAAATTTTTTTTTAAGTCCTTACCTGCTTCCTCTCACCTCTCTTTTTGTGCCTGTGTTGTAACGCCTGTTTTTAACGCCTGTGCCACTTGTGTCGAAGCCACTTAGTGAGCAAGCCACAGACTGAGCAAGCTCAGTACTGAGTCCTGAAGCTGACCAAATACCTCGTGTTACAGCTAATCCCTCCCCCTAGCTAATTACCTGCCTGTTGCAAGCACACTAGAGAAAAAAAAATGTACTTTTAAAAAAACTTTTAAAACTAACACTTGCTGCTAGATATCTGATGCACAAGCCTACCAGATATCAAAGCAGCAAAACACAAATTTACTAACAACAGCAATATAATATAATCAGAGCTCACAATTCCCAGCAGTGAAGTGAAGTGAAACAGCCCTCCACCAAGGAGGGTTAAAGGACAACTGTAGTGAGAAGAATATAGACATTTACATATTTATTTCTTTTTAATGCCAACTGCCTAGCAGTTCTCCTGATCTATTTGGCTGCAGTAGTGTCTAAATAACACCGGAAACAAGCATGCAGCTAATCTTAGTCAGATCTGACATCCTGCTTGTATAATAAACTGGCCAAAGGAAGACCGGGAGCTTACTGATATGAAGACTTGGAGGCTTCTCACACTGAATGGTGATTTCAACTCCAGGTCTCACACCGGAAAATTGTACACCAGCTTGAATCGGGATGAGCACAGTCTACACTCTAGTTGGAATGACAGTCACAGTCCTGGATGAAACTCTTAGCACTCAACAGTACATCAGCAAGATGGCACCTAATGGTAAGATTCAGAGAGAATGCCTTAAGTAGCAGCAGGCATGGATGGAAGACCAGGTAGAGGAAGTGACGCGGCAAGACAAGACCCTTCATGGGATCTACCAACAACAGACAACTAAGGTGCCTAACACAGTGAAATACCACTTGCAGCTGAAAAGACTGAATTCAATTACGGCATGGAGGTACTGATCATAGATTGATCCAATCTTTTACATGCAATCTTACCAAATCTATATAGTTGAAGAGTAAACTGAGTGAATATATTGAATAGATACGATTGGCAGTCCCTTATATTACATAGAAATAGTAAGATCGGATGAAAAAGATTGGATCGTTAGTGGCCAGCTTGAAGTGGATCCGAGATAAGATATATAGACAAGTTACTTGTTATAGTTAGTTTTTCATCTCGGATCCACTTTAAGCAGGAGATCCAGAGGAATTTATATCTACCACACAAGACAATACTTCAGAAGCAGGATGCATAGAAAGGCCTTAGAAACAGTCCAACATTTAGTAGAAGCATCTCCAAGTCCGTATGGGACATTCCACAGAAAATCTTAGCGAATAAAAGGACTATCCTTCTGTGCAACAGGTACTGGCCAATTAACCAAACACCACTGCAGTAGAAAAGATCTGAAAACAGCAATGGTTATACTATATATGTGTATAAAAGTAACAGAAACATCAGGAAAGCATTATGAGAAGCATCAAAAGTAACAGTCCCTGAAAGGCAAACCAGGCAGAATGATGAAAATTACGGTCAAAGTGGTCCCAGCTTTGATAGGAGCACCGAGTGCTATGCTTTCTTAGCTAGGAGAGTGGCTCCAACCAGATACCCACAACAACATCAGAACTCTCTTCAGCGCTAGGAAGTGCTAAGATGCTCCACAGAACCCTCTACCCCTCTGGCAAGGTCCTCAAGGTTTAGGAAGACAAATACCACCCATAGTGGTCGAGAAGGAAAAATATTGTATGAAACATATAATAAATATGTACATGAACACATACACAAACTGCACAAAAAAAAATTAAAAGAACACTTTGAAAACACATCAGATCCCAGTGGGAAAAAAATATGTTGGATATGTATACTTATATGAACTGAGTAATGTGTCAGGAACGAATAAGTGCCGCATTTTTTGTTAAAACTGAAAAATATCAGCCTACAGAGAACTGATTCGCCCTGACAAAGTGAAAATAGTTTTGTTAGTCCATTTTGTCAAAATTTCATTGCATCTAATCAGTATTTTACTGAGTTGTTTGGCAATGCCATTCTGTGTGTTACCTTGACAAAGGGGACCCCTTGGGGCCCCAAAACGGTTGTTGGTCTGTAAATGGACTACTGTCATGAATGGTGAAGAAAGAAGGCTTTATTTTTACTTTGAGTGTGCAGACCCCTTGGATTTTTGGACTTATGCACTTTGGTCCAGCACCTTAGGAATGGTGTGCGACTCTCTTTCTGCTATACCCTGACAACATTGTGACATACTCTTAATGAGATGACTGATCCTGGGGGATCTCCTCCCAGATCTTGACCAGGACATCACTAAGCTCCTGGACCATCTGAGGTGCAACCTGGCAGCATTGGATAGACTGAGACTGTCCCAGAGGTTTTCAAATGGATTTCAGATAGGTGAGCATAGGCGCCAGTAAGTGGTATCAATTCTTTCGTACTAGAGGAAATGCCTGCATACTTTTGCCATGAGACATGGCATTGTTTTGCACGAAGAGGAACCCAGGACCCACTACACCAGCTTAGGATCTAACAATGGATCCAAAGATTTCATTCTAATAGGTAATGGCAGAAAGCCTGCTCTGCTCTGTTTCATTACAAGCTCCATTAAAATCTAACCAGGCTGCAAGGATGCGCCCTGAGTAGTGCTTCTGCTGCACACTGAGTGACTCACTATTTGGAAACTGTAAATCAGCATTAAGACTCCTGTCCCTTATCCTGTTCATCTTCCAAACAGAAAAAGAAGCTCTGACTGACATGAATGTAATTAAACGCATCCCTGTCTTTATAAAACATAAGTCACTCACTTCTATCCTCCCGCAGTCCACCATCATATTTGACACTTTTAAGAATAAGTTCTGTTGCGCCTTATGTCCGTGAATCTCGTTGATATGCGCAGAGCGAATCTCTTAGCCTGATCGAGCATTAACCTAATCTGCTTGCCTAGCAGAAGCGCAGCATCAAATGGATCAGAACTGACACTTTTCTCACCGCTTAATGCAATGATAAAACCCCAAATATGAACTAATTTTTACAGCGCGCTGTATTGGATTCTCCACAAATCCTGGTCGGCTCAGTGTCTGCAGCCTCCCTGCCAAAGACAAAGAACAATAAAGTAAAACTTCAGGAAACTGAGTACATCGGCAGGAGGGAGAATTGACACAGGAGTTGAATCAAAAAAGGAAGTTTTGAGTAGCCAAGTTTTATTAAGTCTTTATGCGATCACAGAAATAGGTCAGTATTGATTTCCATGTGAAATCAAGTAGCCTATTATTGTTAGATAATGTTTTTAGTATGAATAATACAAATGACCAGTAAAAGTTGACCAAGAGGTGGGCCAAGAGGAATTCCTGACTAGTGATGTCGCGAACCTCCGATTTTCGGTTCGCGAATCCTGTTCGCGAACTTCTGTGGAAGGTTCGGTTCGCGGAAAAGTTTGCGAACCGCAATAGACTTCAATGGGGAGGCGAACTTCAAAATTTAGAAAAATTTCTACTGGCTGTAAAAATGATAGAAAACATGTTTCAAGGGATCTAATCCCTGGAGAAAGACATGATTGAGTGAAATACACATCAAAAGTCCCAGGCAAACATCTAGATTTCACATAAACCCCTATTTTAAGGTCACAAATCTCATGCAATGTTCAATTACAGGCCTACACTGCTTTACAACATCAGGCAGTGTATCTCTCCCTCCTCCCTCTCATCTTCAGGGGAATTGTAGAATTTCAAAAGCCAGCTTATATACCTTGGCCTGGAATTGAACCCGGGTCTTGGCCGGGAATTGAACCCAGGTCTGAGTGCTTGGTAGTCAGCTCTCTTAACCGCTATACCACCACCAAGACTACATGCTGAAGGCAGCCTAGCATGTACCATTATGATATTTCCTAGAGAAAAATGAGCTTGCTTAAAGATTTGTAGGCTTTTAAAAGCCAGCTTACATCAAATCCCACAATGTAAGTATAAATACTTACAAGACAGAGATTTCACTTCACCAACAAAGTTCAGGATAGTTAGAGCTATGGTCTTCCCAGTAGTAACATATGGCTGTGAAATTTGGACTATAAAAAAGGACGTATAGAAAAATGTATGCTGTTGAAATGTGAGTATGGAGAAAGCTACTGAGAGTTCCTTGGAGTGTTAGAAGATCTGACCAGTCAGTACTTAAAGAGAACCAGAAACGAAGCACCCTTATGTATTTTTACATATATATCAATGAGAATATGACAGTAAATACCTACTTTGCACTTTGTTTCATTATTCACTGCTTAAACTGCCTGTTATCAGTTATTGGGTGTTTAGACTCAGACGTCTGATTATTAGGTGATCTGCAGTATCACCAATAATACAGACGCTACACCTGATTATTAGGTGATCTGCAGAATCACCAATAATACTAGTATAGCAGACACTGACTGTGTGAGTAGGGATTGGAGCGAACAATACCTTAATATTTTTGCGAGACATTACCAGGGAAGCTGGTAAAGTACTATCAGTACGCTGACTGTATAGATTTGATCAAACCTTCCCAGAGGAGCTGGAGAAGGTACTAACAGAGAGAGTAAAGAAATAGTATTTCTGGTCTATACCAGGGGAGCTGGTAAGCGGCCAATAATAAATCAGGCAAAAAATCACACAGACCTTTTCCAGCAGGGCTGGAAAAGTCTAACAAGTGACTAGATAGATTTGGCTAAACCTTCCCAGAGGGGCCAGGAAGGTACTATCAGTCACTAGGCGACACCTCACCAGTGGAGCTGGTGGGTAAAAAGCACCTCACCAGTGGCTAGGGCCCACTGGTGAGTAGAATGGTCAGACAGGCAAGGTTCGGCAACAGAGAGGCAATAATCAGTACAGAATTGTGAGGCAGAAGTATAATCAGTAAACAGGCAGAGGTTCAGCAACTAGTCAGGTAGGCAGAAGTACAGAAACGTTAAGCAGGAAGCGAAGTCAGAGGTCAAGCCAGAATCATACACAGATAATCAATAATACACAATAATCCTAGTCTTGGTGTGAAGTCCTTGGTTTCAACACCTGAATCTAGTCTAAGGTCTGAGCGCTAACACAAAGTATTCATGACAGCAGACAGCGTATGACTGAAGCCCGAGGGCTTAAGAAGCAGAGGAGACCTCACAGCCACGCCCCATGCAATCAGCCAATCTGGGGCGCCGTGAGCCTCCTCTGACGTCAGCCGTCCTGCAGGTCAGCTGACGAGCCTCCTCCCCGCATAAAGGTCCTGTCTGTGCACGCGCCTGTGCGAGACAGCGACCTTTGAGAGAATGACAGTCCCGTCCTTGGCGTCCTGGACGCCGGAGGGATGGGCAGGGGCACGGAGGCAGCTGCGGCGGCGGACCTGTTCGCCGCAGCTGCCCCTTCGTTATTTACATTGACTGATGTGACTAAAATTGAGTTATTTGGGCATAACAAGGGGCGTTATGCATGGAGGAAAAAGAACACAGCATTCCAAGAAAAACACCTGCTACCTACAGTAAAATATGGTGGTGATTCCATCATACTGTGGGGCTGTGTGGCCAGTGCAGGGACTGGGAATCTTGTCAAAGTTGAGGGACACATAGATTCCACTCAGTATCAGCAGATTCTGGAGACCAATGTCCAGGAATCGGTGACAAAGCTGAAGCTGCATCGGGGCTGGATCTTTCAACAAGACAACGATCCAAAACACTGCTCAAAATCCACTAAGGCATTCATGCAGAGGAACAAGTAGAACATTCTGGAATGGCCATCTAACTCCCCAGACCTGAATATAATTGAAAATCTTTGGTGTGAGTTAAAGAGAACTATCCATGCTCGGAAGCCATCAAATCTGAATGAACTAGAGATGTTTTGTAAAGAGGAATGGTCCAAAATACCTTCAACCAGAATCCAGACTCTCATTGGAACCTACAGGAAACGTTTAGAGGCTGTAATTTCTGCAAAAGGGGAACTACTAAATATTGATTTAATTTCTTTTTTGTGGTGCCCAAATTGATGCACCTGCCTAATTGTGTTTAAACAATTATTGCACACTTTCCGTAAATCCAATAAACTTCACGTCACTTCTCAAATATCACTGTTTGTGTCTCCTATATGATATATTTAACTGCCATTTTTTTTATTGTAACAACTAATCATGACGATTAACAAGGTTGTCCAAACTTTCGCATCCCACTGTATACTACATGGAGATGGTACATTGGTCTGTGATTGACCTACAGTGATGCTCACCGGATCCTGTCCCGAGTAATCAAGCCGGGAGGAGGAAGTGCGCCAGTGTGAGGCTTGCAATGCGACCAATAGGACGCGTGCAAGCTCTTTGGAATGCAGGGCAGATGGCAGAATTATGGGTAAATGACCCCTTGTATCCCTGCCGCACACCTGCGCCAATTAAACTTTATTTGAATCACGAGTAATCACTTGTGATTCCACGTGACAGCATCCGGTGAGCATCACTGTTGACCAATCATAACTGAAAGTGTGTACCAGGCGTAAAGCCTATCTGGGGGAGAACACATTAACTGTGTTTTTTTCCAATGTGGGACAAAAATAAAATTGCCACAGCCTGACATGTCTCCAGCTCACACTCTGTGATGAGTCAGCCGTAGGCTGTGTTACTGCACATGTGCAGGATGCATTTAGAGACAAGATGCACAACAGCTAAAAGTTAATCTTGGGTGGTGAAAAGTAAAAATCCGGCATGCAACGAGTGAAGTGTGACCCCCTGTACTGGCAATACCTGTCTGTTTAGCACTGTGAGAGCCAATAATTTAGGTAAGCCATCAGAGAGGACGTAACCCCAAATCATGCTGCTTCACTGATGGGGTGCTCTCCAGCCTTCTTGCACAGTGTTGTTTTCTCCTTTATCTCATAAAGCCAGTCACCTGCATCCGGGATGTAACAATTTGAAAGCAATGAACTTGTGTTGATTGGTTTCATTGACTGCATGGCGGGTGGCCTCTGCCTGCGTAATTATACTTCACACATTCAATAAGCTCAGCACTTGAGGGAGACAGGGTGCTGCTAGTCACCCAGCCCTCCAATTCCACCCACAGCTCTCCTGACAGAGTCTGATGTGCAGCTTATTAAACTGGATATCAAAGAATCCCTTCCTTAGTCAACACTCCTCGCTTCTCTTCCTGGCTCATAACTCTTGTTAGCCGTGGTATAGAGCGCATTTAATGAAAGACAAGCCTAGGAGGCAGGTGGTGGGCTCCGGTTCTCATCGGTAGTATATTATTATCAGGGGGGCTTGATCAGCATTTAATTATAATATACACTGTGCTGCAGATCCGTTCGCAATAAACTGACGCAGTCGGAGGCAGCTGAGGCGATGGGGAGGTACGATTGATTGTCAGCTGAGGCCAAACCTTTATATTTAACTTCTGCAGGTATTGTGCTTTAAGCAATTCCATTGTCATCACATTGCGGCGAGGTGGGCCTGAAGCAAGCTAGACTCGCAGGAATCATACGGTAGCGAACGCAGGGAATTATGGTGGGAAATCAAGCAAGAAATAAATAATTTGACACCTATAGTTGTATATTAGGCAGGAAACATTTAGGCCAATGTCACATGAGCGATAAAATGCCAATGATGAATCAGTGCTGCAAATTGCTTATTCCCGGCTATTTGTTGCTGCAAATGCTTCTCTACGGGAAGTGATAATTCACCAGTTGATACTGCTTCAGATCTTTATTAGCAGAGAAATGTGTAGCTGCCTGTTGCCTCCTATAGATAAGCGTTAAGAGTAATATAAAAAAAAATCGATAACCAATTTGTAGCAGCGACTCATCCCTGGTTTTCTGTAGCTTGTGTGAAATGGGCCTTAAAGCATACCCATACTTATCCTCTTTGTTTGTCTTTGTTGGATAGTAAGCAGGATGAGAAAAAAACCCAGCTGAGACTGAGCATTTGGGCCAAAGTCTAGAGGTACCAGAAAAGGATTAAGACTAAACGGGGCCTAAGGCAAGGTAGCAGCTTTGGTCCCGTTATTGTCTTTCTGGTAAGTTGAGGTGAGAGTGGGGTCAAAAAAAGATGGCAACTGGCGAGACAACTTAAAAATGGCATAGAGAAATTAGGTCGTAATGAGAATTGCACACTATAGACAGTAATTTGGGCACATTTAAAAGATGGAACCCCAAATTACTATAAAAACAGTGTAATTCGGACACCAGCAATAGCATCTTTCCCCTTGAGTCCATGGCAGCCTGGAGGGGAAATAGTAATTAACGCTGTCGGGACTTCTGCAGGAGCAGGGTGTGACATTTCCCTCCCAACCAGCTCCTCCTCCACCCTATCCTCCCCTCACATCCTTCACTCCTACTACCACCGAGGAAGTCAACCATTTACTGCAGACTTCCCATACCACTACTTCCCCCCTTGACCCCATCCCTTCGGATTTACTCCAGCCTCACTTCACGGAATTGGCCCCAGTCCTCACTACCCTGTTCAACCTCTCCCTATCCACAGGCACCTTCCCCACAGACTTCAAGCAGGCCATTGTACTACCCCTGCTCAAGAAACCCTCACTCGACCCCTCGCTACCCTCCAACTACCGTCCTATCTCCCTCCTCCCCTTTGCCTCAAAACTCCTTGAGCGTCTGGTTCACAAACGCCTGACCCAGTACCTCAATGCTAACTCACTGCTAGACCCACTCCAATCTGGATTTCGGCCTGCCCACTCAACCGAAACTGCTCTCACCAAAGTGGTCAACGACCTTGCCTTAGCTAAAGCTGAAGGTAAATACTCCATTCTCCTCCTCCTTGACCTGTCAGCAGCTTTTGACACAGTAGATCATCCCCTACTCCTCCAGTCCCTCCAGTCCTTGGGCATTCACGATCTCGCCCTGTCCTGGCTTTCATCCTACCTCTCCAACCGCTCCTTCACGACCACCTTCAATGAGTCCTCGTCCACCCCCAACCACCTCTCGGTGGGAGTCCCCCAAGGTTCGGTCCTTGGCCCCCTACTGTTCACCCTATACACATCCTCCATTGGCAAGGTTATCTCCTCCATAGGTTTTAACTACCATCTGTATGCAGATGACACTCAGATCTACCTCCACACCCCTGACATATCCACCACTACCATGGACAAGGTCTCCTCCTGCCTATCTGCCATCTCCTCCTGGATGTCTGCTAGGTTCCTGAAACTAAATCTAGACAAAACGGAATTTATGATCTTCCCACCCCGGCCATCCACGAACCTCCCAGATGTGCATGTCACTGTTAACCACACTACCATTCGCCCTACCTCTCAAGCCCGCTGTCTGGGTGTCACCCTGGACTCCGCACTCTCCTTCACTTCCCACATCCAAAACCTCACAAAGTCCTGCAACTTCCACCTTCGTAACATCTGTAAGATTCGCCCTTTCCTGACCTCTGCCACCACCAAACTCCTCATCCATGCCCTCATAAATTCCCGCCTTGACTACTGCAATGCCCTGATCTGGTCTCCCTATGACCCGAACAGCCCCACTGCAGTCCATCATGAATGCGGCAGCCAGAATTATCCACTGCTCCCATCGCTCCACCACGGCAGATCCCCTCCTAGAATCCCTCCACTGGCTTCCTATCCAGTCCAGAATCAGATTCAAGATACTGTGTCTGACCTACAAATCTGTCCACAAAACCTGTCCAACCTACATTTCCGATCTTACTCAGAGGTACACACCTAGCCGCTCACTCCGCTCTTCCAATGAACTTCGCCTAACCGCCCCCCGCATCACCCAGTCCCATGCACGCCTCCAGGACTTCTCAAGAGCTGCTCCAACACTATGGAACTCCCTACCTCCACCCATTAGGGCAGCCCCCTCCTTCAACATCTTCAAGAAAGCCCTCAAAACTCACCTTTTCACTCTGGCCTACTACCCCTCACAAGTGCTCTAAACCTACAGCTGAACTCTGGTCCCCTACCATTCGTGTCCTTACCTCTCCCTCTAGATTGTAAGCCTTTGGGCAGGGTCCTCCTCCTTTTGTGTCCTACCTGATCTGGCACCTCCATTACTGTGAACCCATGCCATGCATTTGAGTGAACCTAACTTGCCTAATCTTCATGCTTCATCCAGTGACTGACTAAGCATTACCTTGTACTAATACTGTGCTGTGTGATCTGGTTTTCTTGTATTCCTGTATTGTCATATTGCTGTATGTCACCCCTAAATATTGTCTGTAACCTAAATTAATGTTCAGCGCTGCGTAATATGTTGGCGCTTTATAAATACAATAAATAATAATAATAATAATAATAATAATTTCTCGGCTTTGCCCTGTGCCCAAATTTCCCAGCGCTGTTTTTGCATGTGTGCAGCACCCACAAAACCCCAGGCACTTGACTAGGTTGCCTTGTGGATGATTCTGCTCTGGTGGTAGCCTTACCTAATGTGACCATGTTTCTTGTCACCCAACCAAACCCCACTCAATGCACGTAGCAGTCAGTCTCAAAAGGCAGCGCCAGTTGCATGCAAGCAAGGTCAGCGGGACCGTCATGAAAAATCATCCATGCTTTCCTGCACCTGAAATCACATGACAATGTAGGGCAGTGGGATGATTGGCACCTGGATTTTGGATGCATAAAAAAAACAACCTGCGGCATAATAACGCACACCATGTGGGGTTCCACAAAGTTGAAAGTTCAGGTGCTGTCAGCTGACGTGGATGAGCTTGTTTGTTAAAATGCACTTTGTGAACAAAAAATTGTCGGTTGAAAACATACTTATTTTTGGCAGTTGTGTAATCCCTGCCTAAGTGAGGGAGGCAGTGAAGAGCAGGCCCCATTCCCACACTATGAATTGCACTTTGTCGATGCACCTTTGGCAGCGATTAAATCCTCAAATCTTTTTGAATATGATGCCACAAGCTTGGCACAGCCATTTTAGAATATCTTCAGAGGTGTTTAATCTGATTCAAGTCTTGGCTTTGGCTGGGCCACTCAAGAACATTCACAGAGTTATCCTGAAGCCACTCCTTTGATATCTTGGCTCTGTGCTTAGGGTCGTGGTCCTGCTGAAAGATGAACTGTCACCCCAGTCTGAGTTCAAGAGCACTCTGGATCAGGTTTTCATCTGGGATGTCTCTGTAACTTTCTGCAGTCATATTTCCCTTTATCCTGACTAGTCTCCCAGGTCCTGTCACTGAAAAACATCTCCACAGCATGATGCTGCCACCACCATGCTCCACTGAAGGAATGGTTTGGCTTGGTGATGACGTGTTTCCTCCAAGCGTGATACTTGGCATTCACACCAAAGAGTTCAATCTTTGTCTCATCAGAACAGAGAATTTTGTTTCTCATGATCTGAGAGTTCTTCAGGTGCCTTTCAGCAAACTCGGGCTGCCATGTGCCTTTAACTAAGGAGTGGCTTCCATCTGGCCTCATTGGTGGATTGCTGCAGAGATAATTGCTCTTCTGGAAGGTTCTCCTCTCTCCATAGAGGATCTCTGGAGCTCTGACAGAGTGACCATCAGGTTCTTGGTCACCTACCTAGCTGAAGAAGCCTTCACCCCTGATCACTCATTTTAGATGACCAGCCAGTTCTAGGAAGAGTCCTGGTGATTTTAAACTTCTTCCACAAAGGGCCCTTTTCCACTAGCAGTCGCTAGCGTTCACGCTGAACGCTAGCGATTGCTGAATCGCAAAATGCAGGAAAGTTCCGGCGATTGCGTTCACGATTTTGCTATGCTGTAGTGTGCATAGCAAAATAGCGGCAAATATCGCTCCGCAGCGCGATCGCGTTTGAGCCAAAAACGAATCGCGGTAGTGGAAATAACCTACCGCTATTCCTATGTTATTTAGCAAACCGTAGCGATTTAAAAAATCACTAGCGGTTTGTGATTTTGCGATTCAGCATCGCAAACGCCGCTAGTGGAAAAGGGCCCTTAGGGATGATGGAGGCCACTGTGCGTTTTGGGACCTTCAAAGCAGCAGAAATGTTTCTGTATCCTTCCCCAGACCTATGCCTCGAGACAATCTACAGACAATTCCTTAGACTTCATGCTTGATTTGTGCACTGACCAGGGCCGGTTCTAGACTTTTTGCAGCCTAAAGCAATGCCTTGTAAAGTCTGTCTGTGTGCAAAGCTGGACCAAAGAGGAGAGACACAACAGCTGTGTTTTGCAGGCACTGACACTACACTTACCTCCCTCTGCTTCCTCCAAGACAGCATCTCCTCCCTGATGGCCCACAGACTCTAACCTCTGATCCACAGGGTGCCAGGTATGTGCTGCACCGGTGCTGCATCACTCCCACACTTTCAGCAGATTAGCGATGGAATCACCAGCCACACATAAAGTCATGTTTCCTCTCTGACTAAAGTAACGTCTCATGTGACTCGGAAGCATATAACAGGTCGCATAAGGCACCACTGTAGCCATGGATACAGGACGCTGGATGGGCGAATTAAGATCCCATCGCTGGAATGCTGAGAGCAGGTGAGTGAACTGGCACCATGCATCTAGAGAGGGGGATACGGGTAGTGGGAGGAGGGGAACATTTAAGGAGGGGAGCCGTCTTGTACCTCCCTCTAATTGTTGCTGCCTTGAAGCATGTGATTCTTGTTGCTTCATGCAAGAACCGCCCCTGGCTCTGACATGAGCTGTCAACTGTGAGACCTTACATAGACAGGTATGTGCCTTTCCAAATCATGTCCAGTAAACTGAATTTATCACAGGTGGACTCCAATTAAGGGCCCTACGTGTAACTTCATGGCAAAGACTGTGAATACTTATCTACACATGCTTTCTCAAATTTTTTTTTATTTGTAATAAATTTGCCAAAACCTCAAGTAAACTTTTTCACGTGTTCATTGTGGGGAGTTGTGTGTAGAATTATCAGGAAAAAAATAATTTAATCCATCTTGGAATAAGTCTGTAACATCACAAAATGTGGAAAAAAAATGATGTGCTGTGAATACTTTCCAGATGCACTGTACATGTGAATTCACAGTCCCTTTAAATATTATTTTCACTTACCCTAAAAAAAATCTTTGTAAAAATTGTCGTCATTAACCTCCTTGCCGGTGTAAAAAATCCGGCAAGGATTTTAAATCATACATGATAGCCGCTGAGCGAACAGAGTATGCAGGAAATCCCGTTGAGAACGGGATTTCCTGCAGGGCTACCCCGGTCGCCATGGCGACGGGACGGGATGACGTCACCGACGTCGGGACGTCACAGGGAATCCCGAACCGCCCCTCAGCGCTGCCTGGCACTGATTGGCCAGGCTGCGCAGGGGTCTGGGGCGGGGGGGCGGCTCGGCGTGGCGGGTAGCGGCGAATCGGCGGCGAGCGGCGGCGAGCGCGTACTACACGCAGCTAGCAAAGTGCTAGCTGCGTGTAGGAAAAAAAAAATATGTAAATCGGCCCAGCGGGGCCTGAGAAATCCTCCTGCGCAGGTTACCCCGAGCTGAGCTCGGGATAACTGGCAAGGAGGTTAATCAAGACAGCTCCAACCCTGGACACATTTCAATCAAAACTGAAAAGCCAGCTGTTTAGTCTGGCATTTATGATCACATAACTTTTTCCCCTGTATGCATCACTATGTATTGATCTGAAACAAGCTTATGTGCTTTGGGCCCTTCAGGAGAAAAGCGCTTTACAAATGTTTTGTTGCTGTTGTATTATGTATTTCAGTTATTTTAGCAAGCGGTATCACACAAGCATACAAGAAGACGATAACAACGGAGAGCACACATTTTATTTTAGAGGTAGGCGCAGGTGTTTGTGACATTTTTTTTACATGAAATAATTTTATGTGCTGGTGTGTCTAGCATGACAGGTTGCCAGGCACAAACAGTACTTCTCTCTCCCCGCAGTGTTTGTTCTTGAGTCCTCCTCTGTGTTATGTTTCTGGCCCAGTATTTATTAGCTCTTTTGGAGAACAGCGAGTGCCAGGACAGGTTCAGCAAATCTTTCACTCCAGCAAAGAGGATCTGATAATAAAGACAACTCCAGAGACTCCCTATCCAGCGGCGTGAGCATCAGCAAACTTCTGTTTACCTCGTAACGAGTAATTACTCCGCTATAGTCCACGCCGCAAATTGGCATGTTGGGGACGCTGTTAAGTGCCTCAGCGAAGGTAAAAGACTCACTTAACAAAATAAACTGGCATGAATGTAATCAGAAATGTCACCGATAGCAAAACGCAAAGGAGGGAAACGGTTAGGAGGCCAATGGTTTGTAAAAAATGACAAAAGCAGCGAGAGTTCAAAAGTGTTCTCAGCAAGAGGGTCATGTGACCTGGTGCCAGGTGGGATTCACATAAGAGGATTTATTGGAGAAAGATATTTTTTTCAAATGTCTTTTGCTTTGCCTCAAAGATACAGTAAAATATACAGTAAAAGACTAAAGGAACATGACAGCAGAGCAGTCGAAAACCCAGTGCCTGCTTATTATTAGACATTGTTTGCATTATATTATGAAATTAGAATGCATAGATTGCTGTGTGAGTGCCCCTGTAATGTCTGATTGCGCTGCCCGGAAGCTCCCCTCCACACTGAGTAGCACGCATGCTCAGTGTAAAGTCAATTATGCTGCTGGTGGTAAAATACTAAATATCTCTGCTTCTTCACATCCTACACTCACCAAATGTTCAGGGTAGGGAGGGGACTCCCCCCCCCCCCCCCCCCCGAACTACCTCTATGCCAAATTGCAGCCCCCGAGACCCACTGGTTCCCGAGATAGGTTTCTCTAATTTATCTCCTGAACCAGTGGGTTTCGGGGGCTGCAATTTGGCATAGAGGTAGTTCGGGGGGTCCCCTCCCTACACTGAAAATTTGGTGAGTGTAGGATGTGAAGAAGCAGAGATATTTAGTATTATACCATCAGCAGCATAATCAAATAGGAACTGTGGCCACACAGTCTCCTACTGCGCATGCGGGGCAGCGCAAATCCAAAGGCAGCGTAATCAGACACAACACCCCCTCTCTTCTGACCGCAGTTCCTGTTTCCCATGGTCTTTTGACCATCTTGACTAATATAGGGATACAATGGAAAACTCTGGAGAACATAAGTGATCCTGTAAACTGGGTATTTGTCCACAATCTGCTATTAGCCAGATATAGTTTAAACTGTCACTTGTGTCATATCACAACATAGTAAGGCTGAAATGTTGCCGCTCCTACGGCAATGATTTGTCTTTAATTTCAGATACAGGACAGCCTGGACTGCTAATTTACTAGCTTTCCAGGCAGCATCAGAGCAAGTCTGCCTCTTCCTGTCCTAAAATATGACTTGAGTCAGAAGTCAATTTATTTCATGGAGTGATTACGTGGGCTGGAGGGAACAAGGTGTGAAACGGACAACGCACAGATGTATGGCTCTGCTTAGCTCAGGTAGTTGTAACCCTCTAAAAGAGGATAATACTGTATGCTGTGTAATGTATTTCTGTGTGTTAAGTAAACTTAGTATAAGGCAGAAATTCGCCTTAGAAATTTACATGGTGCAAATGAAACGGCGCATGGAGAGAGAAGCTTAAGCGCTCCTATGGTCGCATAGACTGGTTGCTAAGGTGACCATGCAAACAAAGCAGTGGAACCTTCTGGAAGCTCCGCGCGGCCAGTCAGAGAGCACGGTGCAGAGGGGCAGAGTGTGCGAGACACAGCCAGAGGGAACTGGTTTTAACCAGTTTTCCCTCAGAGCGCTCTGAGCAGTCAGGAGGCAGCTGTGAGCGGGAGAGGAGGCTGGGGAAAGAACGTCCGCAGCAGTCACCCCATGAGGCAAGGAGGGGACCTGGAGGCAACCCAGAGACTAACAGCAGAGAGAAGAGGGCAGCAGCAACAGAGCCAGACAGTTACTGGAGGCTAAGTGCAGTGTTTTCAGGCAAGATCCGAGCTAGCGCGGAAGGAGAGAGACTCTGACAGGCCAGATGAGTATAGGCATTGCGCCAGCTACAAGCCACAGTGTGTGTTCAGAGAAGGGCCAGTGTTCAGTGGAGGTTTGCTAAAGTATAGAGATAGCTAACCCAAGTTACTGAAGAGGCATATTCTGATCAAAGTGGTGTGACTAGAGACTGCCTGTTTGATAAAGCCTTAAAGAGACAGAGACATTGGCGTCAATTCACCAGAGAGGATTTACTAAGAGAAAAAAGGTAGGTAGTTTATCTCATGAGGTGAGGTATTTTAACACTCTGGAGTCAATTCACCAGTGTGAGAGGTCAGAGAGAAAAGTGTTTGATAGCAGGGGATAATGGAGAGATATGCATGAGGAAAGTGTGAGAAAGCAAAGGTAATCGGTATTAATGATTTACATGGGATACTTTTCCTCTCTGTAAGCTTGAAAGTGAAGCATTGTGGGTAGAAGGCGGAGTTTTACCACTACCTGACCAGAGTATTCCCGCCTTTTACTGCCGGATCATATCATAAATCATATCACGAGTGAGTCTGAACTTCTTCACCACCTCTGTCTCAGTAAAATTATCAAGAACTGTTCTCTCACGAAAAATACGAGGGGCGATTAAACAGACCCTCCTCCTGTGCCTTCGTCTCCTCATAATAGAAGCAAGCTCTAAGGCCTAGTGCACACCAGAGCGGTTCGGCTGCGTTTTGCGATCCGCTTGCGGCTGCGGATACGCTTGGGTAATGTATTTCAATGGACTGGTGCACACCAGAGCGGGAGGCGTTTTGCAGAAACGCATACTCCCGGGCTGCTGCAGATTTTGGATTTTGGAGGCGTTTCTGCCTCAATGTTAAGCATGGGAAAAACGCACACCGCTCTGAAAAACGGCACTTCAGAGCAGTTTGCCAGGCGGTTTTTGTTACAGTAGCTGTTCAGTAACAGCTTTACTGTAACAATACATGAAATCTACTACACCAAAAACGCTTCAAAAAAACCGCAAAATGCTAGCTGAAACGCTACAGAAAAATAAGAAAAAGCGTTTCAAAATCTGCTAGCATTTTGCGGATCTGCTAGCGGTTTTTGGTGTGCACCAGGCCTAACAGAGTAAGCTCAAAAGGCTCCATCTTCCACAGCAGCAGCTGCTGTGTGAAAACCACGATATCTCCAGGTTCATTCAGGGGATAAAGAGATGAAAAAATAACGAATGGCCACACCCCCTTTCTTCCCTGGTGAATTGTGATTTGGAGAAAAACTAACTACTAACTATCACTTATTTATCTCGTACTTATCTCACATTTATCTCCTGCATTTCTCTCTGTCGATATTTTCCCCTATACTTCTGGAGAATTGCTATTTGGAGGTATCACGGGAGGTAAATTACCTCCCAAGAGATAAATAGGTTGGTAACCTCTGGTGAATTGACGCCATTGTGATGATGGTCGGTTTATTGATGCAAGATAGTACTGCCCAACCAAAGGAATAGAATCTGCAACCAAGTACATTAAATGTGTGTGCCTTTCTGTTATCAGAAAAGAGATCAACCTCCTTTAATCTCCCTCAGAACTGACACATTTAGCCGTTCGCAGTAATCCTGATTCGAAGACATTGTTCCTGTCAACCTGCTTCAAGTCATCAGTTCAGAGTTAATTTGTTCATCAGTTGATGTGTTCTACAGTGTTTACTAAAAGCCTGATATGAGAAGTGAACCAAAGTGTGATTTATGTGTTACCTAAGTGCACGGCCTGAGAGAGAGAAAGATAACAAAAGCCATGGAGATAAAGAGAACCTGTCAGTGAGAGATTACTAAGTCTGTTAACCTGTTAGCATACAAAAGGAGCAGTTTCACTGTATCTTGTGTTACTTAAGTGAACTACAAGTTTTGCAACATAACAAAATTAGAGCTTATTCAGCCTAAGGTTCAAATAGCATAAGAAAAGAGTTATATTGAAGGAGGGTGATGTTGATGGTATAGTTGGGTGCATTGGTCAGCTTTGTGCTTTATTTTATTTATTTTTATTTCTCTAACCCCTTTTTCCTTGTTTGATTCTTTCTTTATTTTGTTTGTTATTTTGGGAAGCCCTATCCAAACAAGTGTTTCTCAAGAGTATAGTGAGTTGAGAGATACAGTATAAAGAGTAAGAGTCTAAGAGATCTTCTGAGTAAAGTGAACATTCTTTTGGATGCCATATTGCCAACCAACAAACTGTGGAAACTGTTCAGTACCATATTGAAAAGAGTCACAAGTTCCCTAAGGTTTTGCTGAGCAATATAGCTTGGACTTGGCTACAAGGGACTAAGACTGTATAGGAACTGAATTGCTCAGTAGACCTGTCCCTGCCCAAGCCCCTATATCTCAGTAATGGTACTGTGATTTTAAGGTGTTGTGTTGTAAAGTGGTTGATGATTGTACAAGAAGACCTTTTGTAGCTCAACTTTCATATAAAAGTTTCTGTGTAACTTAATATTTTTATTCCGCAGCTTTTACCGGTGCACCGGCTGTGAAGAGGAGAAGATTGTATTTTTGACCTATGATGTGCAAGGGAAGTGCATTTTATTGTTGAAGTGTTACTGGTTGAGTGAGGTTACCAGTGACCACTGTTAGGTCACAAATAAATCCTTGATAATCGCATTTGAGTCAGTGTCTGGTGGATTCCTCTCAGCTGGGGCCGAGTGCTAACGGATAAATCAGGTTACAGTAGCTTTGCCTCCAGTCAGACATCCATTAAAAAGAAAACACGTGACCAAGTTCTATAACCTAATATAACACGTCAATGAACCTTAAGTGAGAGTGCATTTCAGGACCCTTTTCCACTTGCTGGGTTTCAACCCGAAAATCGAAAAGGACGCATTTTGAGGGATCACAATGTCACCACAATGAACATGTAAATCGCCGTGCTATTTTTCCACTAATGTGATTTGCTTTTAACTACTTGCCGACCGCTCCACGCCGATTGGCGTTAACGGCTTGCTATGGAGCTAGCAGGAGATCGCGCGCGCCAATGCGCCGATGCTCCGCCTTCAGTCTCCCAGGGGTGATCGCCATCTAATTAGGCTGTACAGCGCTGCGATCTAAGGCAGCACTGTACTGGGGACAGCCATGTGACACAGCTGTCCCCCTGGGGGAGACAGGAGCGATCCGCTGTCATAGGCTGGAACCTATGACAGCCGATCATTATGACTGGCTGGCAGGGGTAGGGACGGGAATAAATTAATGAAAAAAATAGTAACATTTTATAATAAAGTAACAAATATTTATCATTAAAAAAATCAAACATTGGGGGAACGATCAGACCCCACCAACAGAGAGCTTGTGTGTTGTGTGGCCCTGCAGTGAGGCCTTAAAGCTGCAGTGGCCCTTTTTGTGAAAAATCACCTGGTCTTTAGTGGCCCTCAAGTGGTTAAAGAATCTTAAACATCAGCCTGCTGTGATGTGGCGCTAAGCGATTTTTCCTTACGATTCGGCAATTAAACTACTTCTTGTCGAGTTCTCTTGCACTGCAAACAAGCCGTATACCTAATGGATCGCAGTAATGGAAATAGAAAAAATCACTGAAAAGGTCCCTCAGTGACAAAAAAAAAGTTGCTATACCTCTATATAAATCCAAAATAATAAATTAGCTCTTTCCAGCTACCACTAGTCTACATTGTCTGTCTGCAGTTTGTCACAGCTCTATTCACTGACCTAATTCCATTTTAACCCATGCAGCAGAACAGGTCAGGCAGGAGCAGAGAAGACAACTGTACTGTACAGCAATCCGCACATCAGAATTTTTGAATATGATGAAAACCATATGTAGTAATAAGAAGCTATTGGATTTCAGCATGACTACATGAAAAGCAATGCTGTCTTTTCTGTTTTGTTTTGGTTTTTTTTTGACCAGTGATACAGGTTAAAAAGTGCCTATATTTCCTTCTCTAGCTGTACGGCCAGCATGTTTATTGCTGAGGAGCTGAATAAGTTAGAGATCGGAGTGCCTGCTGGGTAGAACAGCCTGATTGATAGAAATCAGATATTCTTCAGCTGTCTCCATAACCTCTTGTCATCCCAGCCTCCGTTTCAGAATATATTTTGCCGCTTTCTGCTGCTTTTTGTTTGTTTAGTGCAGTTTCTCTAAGAAGGAAAACAAAGACTAGCTCCAGGCTGCCTTTTCCCCATAATAGTCTTATTAAGTCTCAGAGAAAACTTCTATTATTTAGAGCTGTGTTGCCCAGGCAGATACTCCACAGAGGTCTGCGGCAAATCTGTCCAGGATTTCTTATTGAAGTCTCTGCGCTGGGAAATGCAGCCACTAAACTTCAATGCTAGTTTGGCTTATGAGTTTAATAAGCTGTATTGGTGGTGCAAGGCAGAGCGCCAGTGCCACTAGTGCTTCCATAGGCTTAAACTGGGTAATAGCCCTGGCCTGCTACTCCTTATCTCCTAAGAATGCAAAGGTCACAGTGACATGCTCGCCAGTTAATTTCCAAAAGTTAAAGCAATCCCGAGCCTAAGCTCAAAAACACTCACCTTAAAAGAGGGAAGCTTTAGGATCCTATTGAGGTTTCCCTCACTACTCGTCACTGAGCGCGGCTCCCCTCCAAACTGGGGCCGCACTCCTTCTACTCTTGCAGCGTTGCCTCGCAGTAGACAGCTGAGCACATGAGCAGCAGCACGGATCGCTCGGCTTCAGCTTACTGCCCATGCGTGGTCGTGCTCGCATGGCAACGATAGAGGGAGAAGAGCTTTGCGGCCCCATAGGCCGATGAGATTAGCAATGCATTGTCGCTAATTTTTGGGGGAAGGGGGGTTTAGGGCGGGACGCTCGGCGACAAGGGACATTAGGTAAGTATCTAATTTTGTACCTGAGCTTCGGCTCTCACATTGATTTTGGTAGCAGAAAACTTGTGTACTGGAGGCACCCATGTTAATTGCCAAGTTTAGCGGCTGTAACTGGAAATTTGGGTGCCGGAGGCCTCCAATGTCCAGATTTCCAGTTAGAGCTGCTAATCACGGATATTAACATGGGCGCCTATGACAGTGCCAAAACTTCCCTGGTGCCTTCACCCGCTATTTTATTGGCCTCTATTTGTAGCTGCAGTTAGGTTAGGGTTAGGCATAGATAGGGGCGTGGATATCGGCAAGGATTGGTTAGGCTTAGGCATCGGTTGGAGTTGTCGGTTATGGTTAGGCATCGGTTAGGGGGTTGGTTAGTGTTAGGCATTGGTTGGGGGGGCTAAGCATCCACAGAGGGGATGCGGTCAGGTTAGGCAATAGTAAAATATCATTAAAAATTACCAATAATTTACTATCATAATTACACAGAGCCCAATAGTAGAATCAATAATTTTATGGAAGCTCTACTAGCTGCTATGTCAGGCACCCAAATTTCCTCCTGTGTCTATTTCATATATGCTTGATTTTTGTCCAGGACCTCGTTTTACTTATTTAGGGTGCAACTGTGCTTAACAAAAATTATTTACAGTCTTACTTTTATCACAAATCCAAAAAAGTCATCCCATTTCCATTGAATACCAGTGGACAGAGTCATAGATCAGTCCTATTCACTGTTGACCAATTTGAGAATTTACTGTATATACTGTAATGCAGTAAAAAGTGTGGCCGCAAGATCTATGCTGTGCCCAGTCTCGTTCATTCAACAGGTAGACATTCTGCAGTGCCCCCAGGAGGCCTGCCATTAGAGCCCTGCCCCCCCCCCCCCCCCCCTCTCAGCTGGCTATGCACCCTCCCCTCACTCACTTTTCTTCCATAGCATTCGATCACACCCCAGTCCAGAATCCTTAATGGGGGAGACAAAATAATCATCCATGTGCCATCCTAAAAGGCTGTTGGATAGCAGAGGGGGACAATTAGCAGCACTGGTCATATGACTATGCTCTTCAGTGCTGATCTAGGATATGTACAGGGCTGATCAATCTGTGACGGACAACAAACAACACAAAAGAACGTTTGCAGACGTTCACAAATTTTACTTTGGAAATTTCTAATTCGATATGAACATTCGTGGAGAGCACCATTGCCTTTAATGGCAGGTGAACTTCTAAAACCTTCAGGGCATTACTGCAGCATCAATTTCGTTAAAAAGAAAAGTGTAGATAGTGTCCAAAAACCTAGACAGTGGCATGGTGGAGGGGAACTAATGGCAAAATATTCTCCCAAAAATATGTATTGTATGCAAATGCTTTTTTAATGTTTTTTTTTTATTTTAGTAGTTAATTACAAAGCCTCCCTACGGGGTATGTTAAGGAGAACAGTGGGAACAAGGGGAATTTTTTTTTCAAAAGACCTTATAGTTTTTGAGAAAATCGATTTTAAAGTTACAACAGGAAAAAAGTGTTTGTTATTGACAGATAATGTATCAACTTATCGGTAGTGTAAATGTAAATGTAAGAGTAGTGAATTTCATAGAGGAGTTTCCAGGTGGCCAGTACACAGTGCATAATATCCACCTGGAAGCCCAGAGGAACTGGCAACGCTTTGGCCATGGATCGCAGCTGCAATATTGCTGTATAGGGATCCTGGGAAATTTAGCTATGATTTGACCATTAAAACGTTAAATTTAAAAACAAAATTATGTGGGGTCACCCCTCCCAAATCTCTTTAACCCCTTGTCACCAATGCAGGCTGGGATAGCTAGATCACTGAGTCAGGAATGTGTGGGACTCCACAGCCTGAGCTATACCAGCACCACATGGTCCATGGTATGGGGTTGCTTTAGAAGAGAGGGGCAGCCAAGCCTCCCCCTTTCCCCCACAGCCCTTGTCCAATCCATGGACCAATCCTTTTCCCCACCTACAGTGCCCAGGTAGTATTTAGTAGGTAGGTAGTTGGTAGTATTGACGCACGGGAGGGGGGAGTTCATGGTGGCGTCTGGGAGTCCCCTTTTTCTCTCTTTCACTCTCTGCCACTTTGTGCTCTCTCCTCCTGTCTTTGCAACCTTGCATTAAATTCAATCTTTTCTGCTCTGGCCTGCTATTTCCCCACCACTTTACTGTCCCTCTTCCACTTTGCCGTTATCCCCATTGCACTCGCTGCCATTTTTGGTTCTTCCTAAACTTACAGTTCAGAATCCACCTGTGCCCAAATAGGCACACTTTTGCTTATTATAGTGCTTAGATATCCACATTAAAAACAAATGAGTTATCCTACAACTCTCCTCCCCCTTCATTACAAGGTCCCTGCAGCATAATGATGACTCACACTAAAGCTGGCCATACACTGGCCCGATTTGCTGCCGTTTCGACAGCAGATTCGATCACTGGGATCGAATCTGCTGCCAATCGTTTGCGCTAAACGCACCCGCCGATCCGATTTCCTCCCGAAATCGGATCGGTCCGTCGATCGCGCCGTGCGGAAAAACACTGTCGATTGCCCGCGTGTAAGGAGCGCGTCGCTAGCGGCGGCCGATCCGATCAGGTATACATTACCTGACGCTGGCTCCCGGGCATCTTCTCCGCGTCTTCTCCGCTCTGTTCCTGCTTCCATCCCAGCGTACATTAACTTCCTGTGTCACTGCAGTGACCAGGAAGTTCAAATAGAGGGCGCTGACACAGTGTACGCTGGGATGCGGAGCCAGCTTTAGGTAATGTATACGGGGGGGGAGGGGGAGGGGCGGCAGGAGCAGCTCAACAGATTGTGATCGGTTTCAGGCTGAAATCGGTTCACAATCTGTTTGCAGTAAAGGCAGCCATACGATCCCTCTCTGATCAGATTCGATCAGATAGGGATCTGTCAGCTGGTCGATCTAATGGCAAATCGACCAGTGTATGGCTACCTTAAGGCTCAAGGCATCCTTTGACTATGGCATTTCAAGCTTTTGCAGCAGGGAGAATCCATCATTCAGCATTACCAATAACAAATTGCACATAGCATCAGGGGAACCCTTCCTATAAAATATCCATGACCAAAAAATGTGTGTTACATTTCTTAAAACCGCAAACAAAAGAAAACAATCAGACTTCCCTACGCTAAACAATTATCAGTTTGAATCCAGATGTACGAATCGCCCTTAGAGCCTAGATTAAATAATTGAATTACTTTTCTGCTTGATACTTCATTTGACTCAACTTAACGTGTTGTGTTTTATTTTTGTACAGAGGATGTATCCTTGGGGTTCCCAATCTTTCCAAATAGGAGGATTTAATTGTATCAAAATTCTGCTTGCACTTTCTGCAAATTTTTTTTCTGTAGGCAGCCAAAACAAAAAGAAACAATTACATTTAACCTGTTAATGGTTTTGCATCAGTATATCTACGCCCCCAGAGCTTGCTGCTATTACTGCTGCACAGAGCCGGGACAAGGTCCTCCAGCACCCAAGGCTGAGACACCAAAGTGCGCCCCTCCATTCCTCCTACCCCAGCCGTCACACACTGATTGCTATTAGACTAAGGCACCCCAGGGCCCCCAACACCTTAATCTCTAGTTATCTGGCTTGTAGTCACTTCCATGTATCTCCTTTTCTTATTTCTTTCTGCTTCAAACACAATTAGGAATGACAGCTGAATGAATTGTGCGCCCCCTCCTACACTGCGCCCTGAGGCTGGAGCCTCTCCAGCCTATGCCTCGGCCCGGCCCTGCTGCTGCACACACTCCCGTGCGTGTTCACGTTGCCGCCTGTTGGTACACAGATCAATGAATGGGAGCACAGTTCGAATTCGCCAATCTAAGTGCCTGTGATCAATGACCACCGGCATCAATGAGATGCCGTGGTCACTGATAAAACTAAAGTAAAAACATACACACATTACTTCCTGTTAGCGTACTAACAGTACACACAGGAAGATAAAGTGGTGGGGACTTCTAGTGGCCACATAGTAACATTACACTTATATACACTACAATAAAAAAATACATAACATACCTCATCAATTAACCTCTGCTCCCATAGTTAACACAATAAAACACTTTTATAAAAATGTTAAAAATAAAAAAGTGACATTTTAAAAAAATACATAAATGGTTACTTTAGGGACTAAACTTTTTATGTATGTCATGAGGGTATATAACTGTTATTTTAACATGGGCTTGTAATTAGTGACAGGCACAAAATGGAAAAAATACACCTTTATTTCCAAATAAAATATTGTCGCCATACATTGTACTAGGGACATGCTTTAAACGTTGTAATATCTGGGCCAAATGTGCAAACAAAATAGTTTTTTTATCCATAGTAGCACTTTTTATTTTAAAACTATAATGTCCGAAATGTAAGAAATAATGATTTTCCTTTTTTTCTTATTATTTCTGTTAGAAAGCATTTAAAGTAAAATAATTCTTATCAAAACGTACTGTCAGAATTCTAGCGGTTTTATTTATGCAGGAAAAAGCTGTCATAAGTGTATGGTTTAAGCTTTAATGTTCTATGCAAAATTTCATTGTAAAGTGAAAAGTTAGAGTACTTTATATTGCTCTGTGACATAACATATTCCAGGCTGTGAGGCCTATAAGATTATTCTAGTTACAAAAAGTCAGAGCATTCTTGTTTATGCTAGTGCGTGGCCTTAATATTTAAAGAGGCTTCTGTGTGAAGACAGAGAAGCAAGTTAAACTCACATTACTGCAGTAATTATAAATGCACATAATTATTACACACAGATATTATTAATCTAAATATTAATGATCAATACAGTCCTTCTAAAGAAAGGAATAGTTATTGTTAAACCCTATATAATAGAATCTATTACTTTGAAACATGTAAGCTGTATTCTACCCGTGAAAGATGAGACAGTAAGACATTCTCGTGAGATTGTTATGATTCTGGAAGAATTGTTGACGTGCTCTAGTCTCAGAAAGCTGATAACACATAATGTTTTGGGAACAAGTTATATAAATATTAAACAAAGAAGGTGTTTTCCCAATTAGTTAAAGATGACAATGATGCCACCTAGTGGTCTCATAGTCTTATGAAATCAACATTATTAATAGATTATTTGTTATGAAATGCTGACCTCTGCCGGTGGACATTATATTTATTTTATAAGAAAGACAAAAATATAGACATTGATTTTATATTATTAAGATTTAATATGTAATTATTCCTTATATGATTCATTGTTTTAAGAAGAATTATATAATAAGTTTTATATTTAAATAAGTATATTAGAAGCCCTGTATGTTTTAATAACCCTTAAATTGCTGAAGGCTCTTGCAGGTCTGTGTTAGTGTCAATCTGACCTGGGAAAGTACCAAGACATTCCAACATAATTAACAGGGAACACTTTATCAGAAATGCGTCATGAATGACATTGTTTAGTCTCCATGTCTGGGTCAGCCAACAGACAAGATGGCTGTTGACGTCCATTTTTAATTATGTGCGTCAGAAATGACCTAAACAAAATGTCAAGCACTCCAAATGATGTTAATTCCCACAAGATAAGGTAATTAAGAATTTATAAACAATAATATTGTGACTTAGGAAATCAAAACATGATAAAGCATTGACGCACGGAAGCTTTAGCCAATCAGAACCTGGGATCCAGGGAAGTTCCAGATTAGGCAGCCATATTGCCTCCAGCCCCTATAAAGGTAGGAGCTGTAAGCTCATAGTTTGCAGAAGCCCAACAATCTCCTGAGAAGACACATGAGGCAGAAGCTACCTTCCCACAAGTGGTTCTAGATGCTGAAGAGATGACAGAGAAGGGGTAATATGCTTATATTCTGGTGATTTACTTTATTAATTTTTCAGCATTAAATTTTATTAAGATGTTAGCAAGAAGTTTTTAGAAGCTATTTTTTATGCTATTTCTTTAAGAAGATTACTACAAGTTTTACACAGCTACTAGATACACAGCTATTGATACAGATGAGACCTCTTTTGATCTTATTCTACATAACACAACTGTTATATTCTTTTTTGAATGTACTTAGAAGATTGATAATTGCTTGGCTCTAAAGCCTTGATAAGATGGAGTACTGTTATAAGGAAACACTACTTGGAACTGTTCATATTTTATATATATGCTGTATGATAAGCAAATACATTTTTTTTATATAAAATCATATACTGAGTGCTCTGATTCATTTCAAGGTATACCGTCAATCTATAATTACTGTTATAGAGGGTGCAGACCCCACTATGCCGGATTTATATGATAGCAACGCTTTAAGGGCTGGTCCTTTACTGAGTTAGCAATCATGAAAAAGGCAAAAACCGCTCAGGTTTTTGACAGTTGGCGCCCAACAGTTGATGGTTATCTTGATTGTTATCTTGAAGTATACTTTCTATGGTGGAAATATAGACCATAGTTTTCTATCGCGATAAGAGAATAAAAAAGTACTTATATACTCAAATATAGAGTTGGATATGCATATGAAGCATCCAAAATCTAAAGCAAAGAAGGAAGATATTCTTATGCTTTAAAATCTCATAGAAGAGAATTACTAATGTAATGAGCACACTCAGTTTATAGTCCATGAAAAGACTTAGAAGAAAAATAAATACTTTGGCCTATTGAACCTAAGAAAAGGAACAGGCGCTACATGTATTTTTCCAGCAAAATGAAGCAGATTATATTGCAGCAGCATACTGAAGCAGAGTATATAGCTATACGTTATGAAAACGGCTACCTTAGAAGTGCAGAAAACTTTTTGAAACAAGCTCAGTGAAAAAAAAAAAAAAGGGAGAGAACAGTTTTTATCAAACAAAGAAATTTTTTTTTATATACGTAAGAGATTCTACTCTCAAGAGAATTAACATTGTTTTTTATACTAGAGAATTGAACAGACTTTGATGAAAGCAAAAGCTCCTATAAATAACTTTTTGGGAAAAAAAAGAGAAATCCTGTTTTAAAGATGTATAGCTCTTTAAATATAGAAGACTACAGATACAAGACAAGTTACAGCAGACATAAATGAGATGTAAGAAGAAATGTTTATTTTTATTTTTGTATTTATATGAGAACAAGAATCTTTAGTGTGTGGCCAGCATTACCAGATGCCGACACAGGAGAAGACAAGACAATCCTCCAACTGACAGCAACACAACATGCATTCAGAGATAGACTTAAAGAGATATGACACTTGATTTTTTTTTCTCTCGAGACTACAAATGAAAGATTTTTTTTATATGACTGCTGATCTCAGTTTTTTTTGTTGAAGATAAGAAAGAAAAAAAAAAAAAAAGCCTACAGTCTTTTTATACAGACATTAATAAGCTATTATGCCAATAAGTAAAAGAAGAACACACTAGTGAAGATTCAAGTAGTGAAGATTGAAGTGTTTTTTTTTTTGTTTTTTGTTTTTTTTATCATGAGAAGCTAAAAGAGTGATGAAGACTCATATATAGCAGCTGCCATGTTGAGATGTAACGGATGAACATACAGAAGTGACCGTTAAAGAAGATTTTTAATTTTTATAGTCCTAGCCTCAAGGGGGGAAATCTCTACTCATTTTTGAGGCTAGATCCTATTAAGAAGCATCAAGAGACTCTATTTTTGTGACTACATTATACTAAGAAGGTTTCACTAAAGAAGAATTGAAAACGTTGTTATTGAAGCTTGGAAGTCTCACAAGATAATCTCTTTTGTCTGAACCAAAGAAGACTCCAAACAAGCATTCCTTGCAGGCACCCAGAAGAAATCCGCTAAGATAAAGCGATGAAAGCTACATGCTAGAAGACTATGCAAAGACATCAACATGAAGACAAGCCATTTGATGAGGCTATGTTATAAGAAGCTCTGATCTGAAAACAGCTGAAGAAGAAACAATTGGAACTGGAGTAATCAGAGAAGTGTGAGGACTAAGCCGTACTTTTACTTCTTTAACAACTCCAACCACTGGTTGACGCACCAGCTGAGAGAAGATCGAGACAGCACTAAGAGAAAAGTGGGCCTGAAGGAATACAAGAAAAGAAGACCAGACAGAAGAAGACACCAGGTTAAAAGATAAATGAGATTATCAGGTGGGTGAAGAGAGAGCATTAGAAGATGAGGATGGAGATATTCAGGTTTTACAGATAAATCAGATGAACTATAAGAGGACAAGATTTTTGACATAGAAAATACCAGAAGTTGAGTGAAAGAAGGTTTTGATAGACATTTGAAACTACAATAGAGACTGTTACATCATATCAAGATATCAAGACTAAGATGTCAAGATCACCCAGTTTTAGAAGAAGACAGCCAATGTAAAGTTTTTGAAAAAGACTGATAAATATACATAGATATTCTATTTTTGATTCCGTATATGAAGAAGATGTGGAAGATAAAGATTTTTCTACTTATGCAGCGATATACTGACATGCTACAGATATAGAAGCAGATGCAATAAAGACTTATGAGGAGTTATAGGAAGAAAGCCATACTACAGGAGGAACAAGAGGATAACTGTTCACAATAATGACACACCGCAATCAAGCTGGTACTACAGAAGACTGCACTAAACTACATTACATGTACAAGATGATTAAAAGCCTAATGTGAAGAATGAAGCCTAGATTGATGAAGACTTTTAAATACATGAAGGAGAAAAGAAGTTATGTACACCAAAAGACTGGAAGAGAAATCCATGCCTTAGGTAATCGATTGACGAAGTTCAAGAAGAACAGTTTCAAGATGAATACTCTATTCAAGAAGTGTAACACTGAGGACAACAGTTTACTAAAGTGATGAACAGATAACAAGAGAAAATGTTTTTGTACGTGGACAAGGACTTACTGATGTCAAGCTATGATAAAAGCCACGACACACATGAAGCAACCAATGAAGACATGTATGATATGCTATCAATGGATTTTAATACACAGCTTAAAAGAAAGGTTTTTTTATTTCAGGAGAAGAGGAAAATGAACACTTTTCAAAGAGAAGACATATCTCAACATTTACAGAAAATGGATAATACTACTTTGATTTTTAAAAGACAAACTAAGATGAACTTAAGAAAAGATAAGCAAGAAGAGAAGGAACCTGCTGTTATAAGTTTCAACATTAGAGCAAACTAGTAAGAATGCACCCAGTACCATATAGCATCAATAATATTTTTCTTTTTGAACCACAAGTGGGAAGGTAGTAGTGAGTTCGTTTTTTTATGCTGAAAATTCACCAGAATGTTGCATATTACTTTTTTGTGTTTTCCCCTTCTCTCCTCTTCCTTTTTATTTTTCTCATAGGTGCTAAGAATAATACTAATTATCCGCAAAAATACCCATACAATGGGGTTTGCTGTACCTGATACATTTGATGACTACAAAAGCTGAACTTTGCAACTTACAAGGAAGACTTCAAAATAAATTGAACTTGATGCATCAACAGTATGCCCAGCGCCTGAACAAGAGTGACTGCTGGATTTGCTCATACAGCCTTTATCCTTGAAGAGGATGCCCAACCTAGCCATTCCAGTACTATCTGAAGAGTTGGAAACCAGAGTGTCCGGAGGAAACCCACACAGACACAGAGAGCACATACAAACTCCTTGCAGACCCAGCACTGCAAGGCGAGAGCACTAACCCCTATGCCACTGCGCTGTTCACATGAAGTTCAGAAAAATATTTTTCAAATATGCAATACATGGACAATTAAAAGAGAAAATCCAATTCACCAGAATAAAGGACAGTTTAACATTTGTTTGCATTCCAAGAGAGATGAAAATATCCTAAATGGTGAAAAGATATGTTCAGCAAGGGACTATCATAAATCTGCACACAGCTCTGCATAGTGAATGAAACTATACTAAATTGCAACCCGACTGATAATGAAAATAATACAACGTTCCGTTTAATAATACAACTTGGAGATGACCGTTGTTACTCATCCTTTTCAAGTTTCAAGAAAGCATCCTGGGACAAATAAAATTGCCCTATGACTGGTTCTAGCATACAAGTTATTGCCTGATGGTGGAAAAGGAAGATGCACCATAACAATAGGAACACCCACTACAAGACTTTAAGAGCAAGAACAGCTCAAATATCAATTAAATACCTAATCCGTATATATACAAGAAAAGTACTGAAGAAACTAAGAGTGAAACGTCTTCAAGTGCCATGGTGTGCAAAGACTGTCCTACACACTAGACGTAAAGATGCAAGATAACTAGCCATAGTCAACTCAGAAAACAGAGTTAAATGCGAGACTATTTGATAATATTACAGATGAAATGTTCTAAACAACCTGAACTGTCAATAATGAGCTAAAGTGGCAGACTTAACTGCTAGTAAAACATTGGACTGGCACTAGATTGCTGTAAAGCGGCACAAGGGGGGATCCTATCATGTTATCATGAGAACTGCATGTTGTATACAAGAATTACAGAGACCGAAAGCTATATGAAACATATGATACCTGTAAAAGAAGTTTCCAGAAAAGAAAATTCTGAATGATTACTGATTCCAATACTAATGAATGATTAGTGCGGAGAATTACTTCCATCAGAGAGAAGATCTACACATGACATATCCAGGATCAAGCATGTAACTACATTAAATATTGCCATGAGAAGAGACTGTACTTAGCAAGAAAACAACCATATATCAAACTTAATCTACAAGATATTCTATCACATTTGACTTTTTGAGAAAATAAACATGCAAAATTTACATACAAGAATGCTGACAGTCTACAACATAAGTTTCAAGAGACTTTTAATTCAACAGTAAAGATCCTGATTACTTCAAGAGAGAGAATTACCGTATTTTTCGGACTATAAGACGCACTTTTTCTCCTCTAAAATTTGGCCGAAAAAGTCAGTGCGTCTTATAGTTCGAATGTGCCGTGTCTGTTCCCCTGTGTCCTCCATCAGTGTATCCCTGTGTGCTCCTCCTTTTCTGCCTCACTTCCTCGGGGTCTTCAGTCATCCCTCCATTCCTTTGATGTTGGATGTCTGATTGTCCGTGTCCCCCTTTCTATGCCCGTCTCTGTCCCTGTGCCCTCCATGTCTGCCTCCCTGTATCTTCAGTCCCGTGTGTTGTGTCCTGTCGTCCTTCCTATGCCATCTCTTTACCGATGCGCATGTCTTCAGTCCTCCCGTGTCCTCCTCCCTCCTGTCCGTGTCCCCCTTTCTATGCCATCCGATGCCCATACACACATAGCAGCCGGGTGCTCACCTCTTATGCATCCCACTGCCGAAGCCATACGCATTCAGCAGCCGCGTGCTTGCGTCCGATGTAATGACAGAGCAAACCACCAATCAGGCGGGGGGCGCTGCCCCAGACCGCCAATCACAGCCCTCACTGCTCCCTGCTCGCTATTTAATAGGACGCGATAGTCTCGCCGGCGAGACAAAGCAGGGAGCAGTGAGGGCTGTGATTGGCGGTCTGGAGCAGCGCCCCCCGCCTGATTGGTGGTTTGCTCTGTCATTACATCGGACGCAAGCACGCGGCTGCTGGATGCGTATGGCTTCGGCAGTGGGATGCATAAGAGGTGAGCACCCGGCTGCTATGTGTGTATGGGCATCGGATGGCATAGAAAGGGGGACACGGACAGGAGGGAGGAGGACACGGGAGGACTGAAGACTTGCGCATCGGTAAAGAGATGGCATAGGAAGGACGACAGGACACAAGCACGTGGCTGCTGGATGCGTATGGCTTCGGCAGTGGGATGCATAAGAGGTGAGCACCCGGGTGCTAGGCATGTATGCGCATCGGATGGCATAGAAAGGGGGACACGGACAGGAGGGATGAGGACAGGAGGGACGAGGACACGGGAGGACTGAAGACATGCGCATCGGTAAAGAGATGGCATAGGAAGGGCTACAGGACATCGAGGACAGGAGGGACACGACGCAACACATGAGGACGGAAGACACATGGAGAAAGACATGGACAGAGATGGGCATAGGAAGGCCGGCAGGACAATGAGGATAGAAGAGAGGAGGATGCAGGGAGACAGAAGATTCAGGGGAACAAAGTGAGGCAAACATTGAGAAGCACACCAGGGACAGAGACAAGGCAAAGGAAGGGGGACAGGAGGGACAAGGACAAAGGGGGGCAAAAGACACAGGGGAACAGACACAGGGAGGCAGACATGGATGGGTACATGGGGACAGAGACAAGGCATAGGATGGGGAATGAGAACACAGGGGGACACTGAACAAAGGGATACAGGGGACAGAAGAGGTACAAGGAGGGCACAAGGGGAACATAATAATTGGGGGGGAGAAGGTCTATAAGATGCCCCTGCACCATGGACGCATCAAGTTTAGAATACCGGTAATTTTTTTCCCTGTTTTTTGCCCTCTAAACCTAGGTGCGTCTTATGGTCCGGAGCGTCTTATAGTCCGAAAAATACGGTACTCCTAAATATTGGAAACATGAAGTGGAGAAGCAACTTCAACAATGAGATGTTAATATATATGTTTTATTGAGACTATATTTGAAAACAGCTACTGCAAATAATTAGCGTGCAATTTGAATTGCTAAAGAACTTTTCAATGCTTACATTTTTTATATGATATCTATATTTAAATAGAAAGATGACATTGTTTTATGGGATTCTGCTGGTAAACTACACATACTTTATTTTACTACATACCATTTGTGAAAGAAACCTTGTGGTATAAGAAAGGTGTAATTAACTGTATTAGTACATAATACTATCCAACTAACTAATTAACCTGTTGTAAGCTAACAATAAAATGTTGAATGTATTGTGTTCAAAAGAACCTAGGGACCACATGAACGGTATAATTCCTGTTTATACATTTCGAACTTTTATGTTTTACCATATGTCTTAAAATGGGTGACAAATATTGCCTAGAATTTTCCTACATATCTACACACGCTACCACAGAGACAGAAACTACAAATTCATGGGTGAATCCATACATATGTCATATATAAAGACTATAGCCATATCTAGACCAGCAAAATATGTTTATTGGAGAAGATATTAATCTTACTATTGAGTCTATTGTCAGACAGGTACCACAGCTGACAACGCTACTTGATGAGCAAGGTTTTGCAAGAATGAAAGATTGCATTACTTTTAATTTTGATTATAGAAAAAAAAAATTCCGGAGAAATATAACAACTACGGAGATCGCTAATCATCTGCCATCATTTTCCTGCAAGGGGGGATGTCAGAATTCTAGCGGTTTTATTTATGCAGGAAAAAGCTGTCATAAGTGTATGGTTTAAGCTTTAATGTTCTATGCAAAATTTCATTGTAAAGTGAAAAGTTAGAGTACTTTATATTGCTCTGTGACATAACATATTCCAGGCTGTGAGGCCTATAAGATTATTCTAGTTACAAAAAGTCAGAGCATTCTTGTTTATGCTAGTGCGTGGCCTTAATATTTAAAGAGGCTTCTGTGTGAAGACAGAGAAGCAAGTTAAACTCACATTACTGCAGTAATTATAAATGCACATAATTATTACACACAGATATTATTAATCTAAATATTAATGATCAATACAGTCCTTCTAAAGAAAGGAATAGTTATTGTTAAACCCTATATAATAGAATCTATTACTTTGAAACATGTAAGCTGTATTCTACCCGTGAAAGATGAGACAGTAAGACATTCTCGTGAGATTGTTATGATTCTGGAAGAATTGTTGACGTGCTCTAGTCTCAGAAAGCTGATAACACATGATGTTTTGGGAATAAGTTATATAAATATTAAACAAAGAAGGTGTTTTCCCAATTAGTTAAAGATGACAATGATGCCACCTAGTGGTCTCATAGTCTTATGAAATCAACATTATTAATAGATTATTTGTTATGAAATGCTGACCTCTGCCGGTGGACATTATATTTATTTTATAAGAAAGACAAAAATATAGACATTGATTTTATATTATTAAGATTTAATATGTAATTATTCCTTATATGATTCATTGTTTTAAGAAGAATTATATAATAAGTTTTATATTTAAAAAAGTATATTAGAAGCCCTGTATGTTTTAATAAGCCTTAAATTGCTGAAGGCTCTTGCAGGTCTGTGTTAGTGTCAATCTGACCTGGGAAAGTACCAAGACATTCCAACATAATTAACAGGGAACACTTTATCAGAAATGCGTCATGAATGACATTGTTTAGTCTCCATGTCTGGGTCAGCCAACAGACAAGATGGCTGTTGACGTCCATTTTTAATTATGTGCGTCAGAAATGACCTAAACAAAATGTCAAGCACTCCAAATGACGTTAATTCCCACAAGATAAGGTAATTAAGAATTTATAAACAATAATATTGTGACTTAGGAAATCAAAACATGATAAAGCATTGACGCACGGAAGCTTTAGCCAATCAGAACCTGAGATCCAGGGAAGTTCCAGATTAGGCAGCCATATTGCCTCCAGCCCCTATAAAGGTAGGAGCTGTAAGCTCATAGTTTGCAGAAGCCCAACAATCTCCTGAGAAGACACATGAGGCAGAAGCTACCTTCCCACAAGTGGTTCTAGATGCTGTAGAGATGACAGAGAAGGGGTAATATGCTTATATTCTGGTGATTTACTTTATTAATTTTTCAGCATTAAGTTTTATTAAGATGTTAGCAAGAAGTTTTTAGAAGCTATTTTTTATGCTATTTCTTTAAGAAGATTACTACAAGTTTTACACTGCTACTAGATACACAGCTATTGATACAGATGAGACTACTTTTGATCTTATTCTACATAACACAACTGTTATATTCTTTTTTGAATGTACTTAGAAGATTGATAATTGCTTGGCTCTAAAGCCTTGATAAGATGGAATACTGTTATAAGGAAACACTACTTGGAACTGTTCATATTTTATATATATGCTGTATGATAAGCAAATACATTTTTTTTAATATAAAATCATATACTGAGTGCTCTGATTCATTTCAAGGTATACCGTCATCTATAATTACTGTTATAAAGGGTGCAGACCCCACTATGCCGGATTTATATGATAGCAACGCTTTAAGGGCTGGTCCTTTACTGAGTTAGCAATCATGAAAAAGGCAAAAACCGCTCAGGTTTTTGACAGTACCACACAAATAAATCCTAATTGGTGTCGAAAAAATCAAGATATAGATCATTTTGTGATAAGTAGTGATAACGTCAATGGCAAATGAAATGGAGGGGCACTAAAAGGTGAAAACTGCTCTGATCCATAAGGGGAAAAACCCCTCAGTGGTGAACTTGTTAAAGGGTATCGCTAGTCAAATAAATAAGCAGCTTTCATTTATTATCCTTCACTTGTTGTCACTATTACCAACAGAACTCTATTTGGCTTTAATGTGAGTGGTGTGAAAAAAAACACATCTAGTTTTGTTTACTGAAAAAAACCTTGCAAATGATAGTGGTCAGAGTAAAATGGCCAGACTGATTCAAGCTGACAAGAAGGCTACAGTATAGCTGTAAATCAATAGTCAAAGCAGCTTATACGGGGTCTAGGAGCAGTAAGGGGAGGCCCAGTTTGTCTCCTATTTTTTTGTAACCTATTCATTTTTTTTGTGCCTTGGCACCCTGAGGTCGGTAGACGTGCATTAGGGATGGTCAATGAGATGCAAATAATGTTGAGTTGATTCAGCACTATGCAAATTTTGTATGCAAATGTATGCAGCTTGAAAATTAACCAATAAAATCCTACTGAGGTAAAATTCAACTGGTTCATTTTCATGATGAATACATTTGCATACACAATTTGCATAATCCTGCATCAACTTGAAATTATTTGCATCTCATTGACCCCCTCCCCTAATGTGCAATTAAATCACGATAGCAAGGTCAGGTGTGGGGAAGTGCCCAAGCAAAAGAGACAAGTGGTGTGCCACAGCCATAGGTCACAGTACCACGGGGCCATATAGCAAATAGACTGGCACCACCTTAGTTAAATCAGCTTTTTTTAAAAAGTCATTAAAACGACATTCAAATGATTAAAATGGCCATAGCAGTTCGCTGTTTCAAGCTTAGATGCTTTTCTTCAAAGCCACAAGCCATATCATATATAATCATTTGTATGGCATTTTAATGACTTTTTCAATAAAGATCTGATTTTACTAAGGTGGTGCCAGCCTCTTTGGACTTACACCTAAATAAAGAGGCAGAACATAGAGGAGGAGTGAGGGATGTTTGTAGTGGGTGGATTGCCCAAATCATTAGTTACATGCTGTTCAATCAGTACAGCTTTTAGTGCCCATGGTCTGTATGCTTTCTGCCTTGCATGTGACTGTACGGCCACATGCCATACCCAAAAGCAAACCCCTGTCAGAAATATGGCAAACAATACAGTTCTTTCTTATATTGAAGCAGACTTTAAATTTTAGTGATAGCTAAAATTGTAAGGAACTCATCACTCATACATATTCACATTGTCTTTCTTCATAAAAATGCATTATAATGCAGTGAAATTGCTTGCTTTTTTTCTACACATAGAAGTGTAAGCCATCCCTAAATCCATGTGGACTGCAGCGGTAAATTGTAAAATGTCTTATCCCAGGAGCAACTCTAGTAATTCTTTATATGAACCAATTAGCCTTAATGTCTTCCTCACTGTGCCATTAATTATCATGTCACTCTGTAAAATGCAAATGATTATAATATTCTTCCCCAGAACATAATTATAATACATTTTTCAGGAAATGGAATCTCAGACATTAGAATAAGTCCATTCTGCATGGACTTTTGCATAACTCTGTCCCTTTTCCTGAAACAAATACATAGATGCAGTAATGAAAGTAAGTACCGGACACAGAGTAAGAGGATGGAGTATATAATGAGGAGAGTGACGGCTTTAGATGGAACATATCTTGTAGGATGGTGCAGCACCAAGACCTGCAGTGATGGCCACGTTTGGCTGGACTTTATATTGACATGAGAGAGGTTCTTGTGGTTAGGTGTTTCTCTGCTAGTGGCAAATATAGGCATCATGCAAAAGTGGTCTGAAAATATATCCACCTTTCCCCATATGTGTGCTTGTACATCTTGTAGCTAATGTTCTAATGTCAATGACTGAGCTCAATCCCGTGTGTTTCCTTGCCCCAGAATAGAGTCCTTATTTCAGGAATTGGCATCCCGGGATCAAGGCAGTTTCTAAGCTAAATTGCACCCAGGGCAAGGGTGTAAAAATTGTGCCCCCCACACCCCCTGTATAGGTAGTCAGGTATGGGTGCCCCCAGTATAGGTAGTCAGGCATAGCTGTCCCCAGAATAGGTAGCCAAACATAGGTATCCCCGGTATAGGTAGCCAGACATGGCGGCCCCTGTATAGGTAGCCAGGCATAATTGCCCCCAGTATAGGTAGCCAGCTGTAGGTGCTTCCACTATAGGTAGCTAGCTATAGGTGTCCCCAGTATAGGTTAGCCAGGTATAGTTGCCCCCAGTACAGGTAGCCAGCTGAAGGTGCCCCCTTGTATAGTGGCAGGATGGTGTAATGGTTAAGGGCTCTGCCTCCTTCTGTTCAGTAAGCCAGCACCTCTTCAGTAGGAGTTCTTGGGCGAGACTCCTTAACACTGCTGCTGCCTACTGAGTACGCTTTAGTGGCTGCCTTGCAAGTGCTTTGAGAAATGTGCTGTACAAATATAGGAATTATTATTATAGGTGGCTAACTATAGGTGCCCCCAGGGTAGGTTAGCCAGGCATAAGTGCCCCCAGTATACTTAGCCAACTGTAGGTGCCCCCAGTATAGGTAGCTAGCTATAGGTGCCCCTGGATAGGTTAGCCAGGCATAAGTGCCCCCAGTATAGGTAACCAGCTGTAGGTGCCCCCGGTATAGATAGCTAGCTTTAGGTGCCCCCAGTATAGGTTAGCTAGGTATCAGTGCCCCCCGTGCATCACTACTTACTCTCTCTACTTCCTGTTAATCAGGAAGTAGATAGAGTAAACTTAGCGGTGCCGCAGACAGAGGAGCTGGGCTCAAGTGAACATTGTTTTTTTTAGGGGCATGCTCTATAGGCAGTAGCAGTGTTAGGAAGAGAGAGAGATATGAATCTACCTGGCTATCTGGGGTTCTCTTTGGACAACTGTTGAACACAAAAGAGAAGGCCATGTCTGGCTACATATCTGTAAGCAGTGGCTGCATGGTGTAATGGTTAAGGGCTCTGCCTCTGACACAGGAGGCCAGAGTTCAAATCTCAGCTCTGTCTGTTCAGTAAGCCAGCACCTATTCAGTAGGAGACCTTAGGCAAGTCTTCCTAACACTGCTACTGCCTATAGAGCATGCCCTAGTGGCTGCAGCTCTGGTGCTTTGAGTCCGCCAGGAGAAAAGTGTGATATAAATGTTATTTGTCTTGTCTACTTTTTCTCTTGTATTGAGCATAAATAATCATTTTTAGACCAGCTTCAGTTGGTACAGTGGTTAGGGTGCATGCCCACCACACAGTGAGACCCAGGTTCAAATCCCAGCCAATGTGAGTTGGCTTTTATGCTGCAAATCCTTAAAGGGAACCTAAACGGAGAAGGATATGGATTTTTCCTTTTAAAATAATACCAGTTGCCTGAATCGCCTGCTGATCCTGTGTCTCTAATACTTTTAGCCACAGCCCCTGAACAAGCATGCAGATCAGGTGCTCTGACTGAAGTCAGACTGGATTAGCTGCATGCTTGTTTCAGGGTGTGATTCAGCCACTATTGCAGTCACAAAGATCAGCTGGACTGCCAGGCAACTGGTATTGTTTACAGGAAACATCCATATCACTCTAAGTTAAGGTTCCCTGTACGCAACCTGTTTCTATTGCATTGAGCATAAATGGTAATTTTTAGGCCAGCTTCACTTACTACTGTAGTGGTACAGTGGTTAGGGTGACTTGCCCACCACACAGTGAGAGCTGGGTTCGATTCCCAGCCATGATATGATGTATACTGGTTTTTAAAATAGTATAATTCCCTGGCAGAAGAGACCCTCCTCCCTCCGGTAGGAGGGAGGAGGGAATAGGTAGAAGGGTAGAAGGGTGTGGGAGGAGGGAGGAGGGAGGTGGGAGGAGGGTAGCAGCTGTCCCATAACTAATTAGTGTAGGCAGACAACTGAGTCAAATGATATAAGGACCTTGCTTGGAGGAGGAGGAGGGAGGGAGGATGGGTCCTCAAGCAGTGATGTGTATTTCACTCAATCAGGTGTGCCTCCAGGTATTAGAGCTCTTGAAACATGGTTTCTACCATTTTTCGCGAACCAAACCTTTCGCGGATGTTCGCTAGGGATGCTCATTCGGATTCCACGGAAATGCAATTTCCGAAATTCCGATCGGAAATTGCATTTCCGCATCGGAATGTGGAAATCGGTAATGCAAATGCGTTAGGCGGATTTCCGCCGGAAATCGCAGAAATTTCCGCCGGAAATCGCGGAAATTCCGCCCGACTTTAACATCGATTTTCTCAAAAACTATAAGGTCTTTTTGAAAACTTTTTTTTGCATCTTGTTCAGGAGATTCTGCTTAATAAACCCTGAAAATTTGGTGTTTCTAGGACTTACAGGGGCTTTGCTATTAACCGCTAAAGTCGGCGGATTTTTACTGTAATGTAAAATGCAGAAAATCCGCATCTGCCTATTTCCTGCATTTACATAACAGTAAAATCGGAAATTGGCATTTCCAACCATCCCTGATGTTCGCGAACCGAAAATCGGAGGTTCGCGACATCTCTAATGTTCTGTATTTATTTTCATGTGCATATAAATTCCCAGTTGAGCAGTATATACTATTAGTGTGTTTGTGGTTTAGGGAACTTTCTTTCCTCCCTCGTTGTTTGGGATTTAAGATCGTACAGATTTTTACAGAAAGTTTAAAACTCTTCTACTATACCGTGTTGGTTCTGGCCAAGCTTCTTTATTGTTTCTTATAGCCTTAATAATGCCTGCAGCTTGTATGTTTCAAGTGACTTTGCTGGTAAATATCTGCTGCACTTATTGCGTTTGTAGAAAGTGTTGGAATGAGGGGGTCACATTTCTTTCTGTCCTCCAGGAATGGTTTTGTGCATTATTCTGTTAGTTGTGTTAGTGCTGATTTAGCAAGGGATTGTTTGTTGGTTTCATCTAGAGGTGTTATTTCTCTCAGAATATCATTCATTTTAGCCGCATTTTGTTTTCTAATTGTGCTCTTTGCTTAATGTTTTCGCCTTTTACCACACATTTATGAGCTTCCCATTGGAGTATAGCAGTTATTTATTCGTTAAAGGAAATGAATTAAGCACCATCTAATAGCATTACTAGCTTCAGGATTAGCAAGTATGGAGAGATTCATTCTCCAAATGTTATCTTTTCCTTTTCTTCCCTGTTCTAAGGTTATGCTCACTGGTGTATGATTGGGAAGTATCACTGAGCCAATCACAATCCTTTACTGGGGCTGACAGTGGCAGAACAGTTCAGATTGGGACAACAGTGAGGGACCAGATAGACTACAGGGGCTGGAAGAAGCCCCAGGTAAGTAAAAATATACTTTTTTTTTTAACTTAAGGTTCCTTTTAAAGAGGAACTCCATTGAAAATAATGTAATGAACAAAAGTGCTTAATTTTTCACAATAATTATGTATACATGATTAAGTCAGTGTTTGGCCATTGTTAAATCTTTCCTCTCCCTGATTTACATTCTGACATTTATCACATGGTGACATTTTTACTGCTGGCAGGTGATGTCTGTGGAAGTAGCTGTTGCTTGCTTTTTGGCAATTGGAAACAGCTGTTATTTCCCACAATGCAACAAGGCTCTCACAGTGTGATGTCAGCAACATGGTCCTGATCTCACACTGTGGAATGGGGTTTCACCACAATATCAGCCATACAGAGCGCCCAGATGATCCGTTTGAGAAAAGGAAAAGATTTCTTATGGGAAAGGAGGAGTCAGCTACTGATTGGGATGAAGTTCAATCCTTGGTCACGGTTTCTCTTTAACCATTTTAGCCGAATGGACGTGACTGTCACGTTCATTAGGCTGCTGCGGCGCCGTCCCGCTCGCGATCGCGCACTCCCGTGCCACCCCCTTCAACCCCCCGGTTAGCTCGGAGATCAATGAATGGGAACATAGTTCTTATTCATTGATCTAAGTCCCCGACAGAAAGACCAATGGCTTCTTTGAGAAGCCGCAATCTTTCTGAAGAAAAAATAAACATTCCTGTCATCCCTATACTTCCTGGAAGCGACAGCATTCACTTCCAGGACTAAAAAATATACACATACTTTTTTTTTTTTTTTATTAAATAAACATATTATTACATTTAAAATTAACTGTTTACCTCCCACACCAAAAATTACCCAAATTTAATGTTTAATGAAAAAAAAAATCTACAATTAAACAAAAAACATAAATAGTTACCTGAGGGTCTGAACTTTTTTAATATGCATGTGAAGAGGGTGTACTACTAATATTTTTTAAATTATAAGCGTGTAAATAGTGATGAATGCAAAACTGAAAAAATGCACCTTTATTTCCAAATAAAATATTGGCGCCATACATTGTGATAGGGACATTATTTAAATGGTGTAATAACCGGGACAAATGGGCAAATAAAATACATTTTAATTTTGGTTTTAATTGTGGTAGCAGGTATTATTTTAAAGCTATAATGGCCGAAAACTGAGAAATAATGATTTTTTTTTTCAATTGTTTAATATTCCTGTTAAAATACATTTAAAAAAAAATATTCTTAGCAAAATGTACCACCCAAAGAGGTCATGGGTGTCCGCAGAAAATTTTCCAGGGGAGGGGGGGGGGGAGGCGGGGAAAGGCAGCGCCAAAGTTTCTGGTGAAAAATGGGTGTGGCCATGGACCAGAATGTGGGTGTGGTCACGGGTGGAGACAAATTTACATGAACTTAGCAATGTGGGACATTAGATTAGGACAGTGGTGGTGAACCTTTTGGAGGCCGAGTGCCCAAACTGCAACCCACAAGTCACTTATCTATCGCAAAGTGGCAACAGCAATTTAAACTAAATACAAATGTTTTAACTCATACATGAACATTATGGAAAATCCAAGTTGAAAATAAACTGTGAAGATAAACAATTTCATACATCCTACTCCTGAAAAATGTATTCTTTTTTTTTTAGAACCTCCCAGTTTTATTTTCTGTTTTAAAAAGCTTAAAAAGGTAGGTTTAATGCTATTGTCTCATATGATGATGATTCAGCTTTTCCCATAGTTTCGCAGTTAGCAATCATGTGATCCCCCAACAAGACAAATTCAGCAATCATGAGGCCCCCAACAAATCATGAGGCCCCCAACAATACAAATTTAGCAATCATGAGGCCCCCAACAAGACAAATCCAGCAATCATGAGGCCCCCAACAAGACAAATTCAGCAATCATGAGGCCCCCAACAAATCATGAGGCCCCCAACAAGACACATTCAGCAATCTTGAGGCCCCCAACAAATCATAGGGCCCCAACAAGACACATTCAGCAATCATGAGGCCCCCAACAAGACAAATTCAGCAGTCATGATGCACATAAATAGACAGCATTTCACATAAATAGACAGAATTCCCCCTTAATATGGTAGACACCTCTCACCTGGCTTCTGAATTCTCCTCTACTGGCTGCTGTGCCTGGCTGGCCTGGCAATACTGTTTTTGGCTGGATTGGGGATGATGTGTGGGCTGAAAGGCATTGCGGTGATGCTGTGGCCGGGCTGGCGGTGATGCTGTGGCTGGGTTGGCTGGCGGTGATGCTGTGACCTGGCTGGCGGTGATGCTGGGCTGTGCTTGGCTGGTTGAAGTAAATGCTGGCCTGACTGGTGGTGATGCTGTGGCCTTTTTGACAGTGATTCTGGGCTGGTTGGCTGGTGGTGATGCTGGGCTGGCTGGCCTGGATAGTTTAGGTAGTGACAGGTGCCCCCTAGTTTAGGTAGCGCCAGGAGCCCCCAGTTTAGGTAGTGACAGGAGCCCCCCAGCTCAGGTAGTGACAGGAGCCCCCTAGTTCAGGTAGTGACTGGTGCCCCCCAGTGTATGTAGTGACAGGAACACCCTAGTTCAGGTAGTGACTGGTGCCCCCCAGTGTATGTAGTGACAGGAACCCCCAGTTTAGGTAGTGACAGGCGCCCCCCAGGTTAGGTAGTGACAGGTGCCCCCTAGTTTAGGTAGCGCCAGGAGCCCCCCAGTTTAGGTAGTAACAGGAGCCCCCCAGCTCAGGTAGTGACAGGAGCCCCCCAGCTCAGGTAGTGACAGGAGCCCCCTAGTTCAGGTAGTGACTGGTGCCCCCCAGTGTATGTAGTGACAGGAACACCCTAGTTCAGGTAGTGACTGGTGCCCCCCAGTGTATGTAGTGACAGGAACACCCTAGTTCAGGTAGTGACTGGTGCCCCCCAGTGTATGTAGTGACAGGAACCCCCAGTTTAGGTAGTGACAGGCGCCCCCCAGGTTAGGTAGTGACAGGTGCCCCTCAGGTTAGGTAGTGACAGGTGCCCCCCAGGTTAGGTAGTGACAGGGACCCCCAATTTAGGTAGTGACAGGAGCCCCCCAGGTTAGGTAGTGACAGGGACCCCCAGTTTAGGTAGTGACAGGAGCCCCCAGGTTAGGTAGTGACAGGGACCCCCAGTTTAGGTAGTGACAGGGATCCCCAGTTTAGGTAGTGGCAGGTGCCCCGCAGGTTAGGTAGTGACAGGGACCCCCAGTTTAGGTAGTGAAAGGAGCCCCTCAGGTTAGGTAGTGACAGGGACCTCCAGGTTAGGTAGTGACAGGGACCCCCAGGTTAGGTAGTGACAGGTGCCCCCAGGTTAGGAAGTGAAAGGGACCTCCAGTTAGGTAGTGACAGGCTCCCCCAGGTTAGGAAGTGACACGTGTCCCCCAGGTTAGGTATTGACAGGGACCCTCAGGTTAGGTAGTGACAGGGACCCCCAGGTTAGGAAGTGACAGGTGCCCCCCAGGTTAGGAAGTGACAGGGACCCCAGGTTAGGAAGTGACATGGACCCCCAGTTTAGGTAGTGATGGGGACCCCCACTTAGGTAGTGACAGAGACCCCCAGGTTAGGAAGTGACAGGGACTCCCAGGTTAGGTAGTGACAGGGACCCCCAGGTTAGGTAGTGACAGGTGCCCCCCAGGTTAGGAAGTGACAGGGACCACCAGTTAGGTAGTGACAGGCGCCCCCCAGGTTAGGAAGTGACAGGCGCCCCGAGGTTAAGAAGTGACAGGGACCCCCACTTTAGGTAGTGACAGGGACCCCCAGGTTAGGAAGTGACAGGGACCCCCAGTTTAGGTAGTGACAGGGACCTCCAGGTTAGGAAGTGACAGGGACCCCCAGTTTAGGTAGTGACAGGTTCCCTTCACTCACCTTCCAGCAGCCCAGTGTCAGACCTCAGTAAGTCAGTATCAGCCGGCGACCCGACCAGTTAGGGCGGGCGCACGGACGCACCACGCTCTATATGCGGAAGTGATGTCACTTCCGCATGTCAGTGTGGTGTGCTAGGTCCTAGCGCCCTCACTATTGGTCACCGGCTGATCGAGGTCTGACTCTGGCAGCAGGGACGGGAGCGGCGGCTAGAGGGGGGCAGCAGCAGCCAGGGTGGGCAGCGGGCGTCCAGGGCAGGGCAGATGCCCCAATTTGCCCGACGAGCTGACGCCCATGTTAGTGGCGGAAAAAAAAAGATATAGATCAATTCATTGTGATAATTAGGGATAAAGTTATTGGCAAATGAATGGGAAGTGACAATTGCTCGGACGCATAAGGTGAAAAATGACTGAAGGCTGAAATGGTTAAAGGGAACCTAAACTAAGAAGGATGTGGATTTTTCCTTTTAAAATAATACCAGTTGCCTGACTCTTCTGCTAATCCTGTGTTTCTAATCCACAGCCCCTGAACAAGCATGCAGATCAGGTGCTCTGACTGAAGTCAGACTGGATTAGCTGCATGCTTGTTTCAGGTGTGTGATTGAGCCACTACTGCAGCTAAAGAGATCAGCAGGACTGCCAGGCAACTGGTATTGTTTAAAAGGAAAAAGTCATTTCCCTCTCAGTTTAGGTTCCCTTTAAGTAGCTAGTAGTCATACAGCACCAATTTGGGCAGTTTTTAGTAAGACTCAGAGGAAGTTAGGAGCACTCTGGAGTACTAGACCAGGAAAGCACAATGAACCACAATTAAAGAAGAACAAGAATTCCTAAACATTGCAGAAAGTTAATTACGGATTCCTCGCTCCTCTTTAATTGCATTTTTCTTGTATTTACTTTGCAAAAACTTTATATATTCTTGAAAAAAATGTTCAAAGCATAAGAGAAATAAAATAATGATCTATTAAATATATAACAATATGCATATAAATGCTTTACATACCTAAACTTGGGCTCTAAGCCTGTCTGCCTATGTAAACGGTGACACAGTGACAACAGATTTTTCAAATCTAAAAAGTTTGGTTCCAGAGGTAATACTTATGTACGTTAATCAGCATAATTGCTTTGAGAATTTGCTTTGTTCAATTTTGGGCTTTTATGGTACTTGTTGGGATAATTTTAATGTTTCAAACTTTGTGATGCAGTGGTGTTTAACCGTCTGTGTGTTTAGAGTTCAGCTTTAGCTCTGGAGACTTCGCCAACTTACCTGCCCGGCGCGGGGAGGGTTAATCTGCGCGGTCTGTAATCATGGAAATAAATATTCTTACAAACAAACAGCTTAATGCCCTTTCATCTCCCTAGCTGTAACAGGATTATAAATAATGGATGAATAGGACTTCATCAGTTTTAATTAATTTGGTTTGCCAATTAATTGGAAGCTCTGTAAAATCCGCTGAAAATTAAGCCTCAAAAAGCACAACAGATCTTGTTGCAAACGGCACCCGGTATTATCGGCAGGGAGGCAGAGCAGGCAATTAAACACTGGCAGACAGGTCTGAAATCACCACGATTTAATGCTATGGCTTTCGCTGCATCTGTGCTGCATAAACTAGGTGCGCTGTATAAAACAAATAAATAACATTCAGAAAAATGGATGACCTGGAACTTAAAATGTTTAGGGGTCTTTTACTTAAGCATGCTTAACCAGTTCGCATTCAGTCGTTTTTCGCTTCATGCATCCGAACAATGTTCACCTCCCATTCATTAGCCTATAACTTTATTACTACTTATCACAATGAACTGATCTATATCTTGTTTTTTCCGCCACCAATTAGGCTTTCTTTGGGGGGTACATTTTACTAAGAGCCACTTTACTGTAAATGCATTTTAAAAGGAAGAATAAGAAGAAAACGGAAACAAATCATTATTTCTCACTTTTCGGCAATTATAGTTTTAAAATAATACATGCCTCCATAATTAAAACCCACGTATTGTATATGCCCATTTGTCCCGTTTATTACACCATTTAAATTATGTCCCTATCACAATGTATGGCGACAATATTTTATTTGGAAATAAAAGTGCATTTTTTCCGTTTTGCATTCATTACTATTTACAAGCTTATAATAATAAAAAAAAAGAAATATTTCATCTTTACATAGATATTTAAAAAGTTTAGACCCTTAGGTAAATATTTGTGTTTTTTTTTTTTTTTTAATTGTAATGTTTTTGTTTTTTTTTAATTAAACATTTTATGTGGGTATTTTTGGGAGGGTGGGATTGAAATTGTATTTTTTTTTGTAAATATATGTGTATTTTTATTTTTATTTAACATTTAGATGTAGTTTACTTTTTGGCCACAAGATGGCAGCCATGAGTTGTTTATAGTGACGTCACTCTAAGCGTACCACGTACGCTTAGAGCGACATAGGAAGCAGAAAAAGCATAGCTTCCGAGAGAAGCTGTCGCTTTTTCTGCGGGGGAGAGGAATCAGTGATCGGGCACCGTTGCCCGATTCACTGATTCACTGGCTAACAAACCGCCGGCCGGGAGCGCGCGTGCACGCGCGCGATCGGCCGCGTGGACGCGCAGGAGCGCACATGGCTTCCTGGACGTGAGTTTCACGTCCAGGAATGTCAAATAGTTAAAATGTCTTAAAGCAGCAAGGACAGCCATACTATCCCAGGAAAAAACCACATATATATAAGTAGATAACTACTTCTTCTACTTACATAACACATGTATTGTATTGTCCAGTGTCCACATTTTAATTTCAGTGAATGTTATATAGTTGTGATGATCCGCTCAGCTGGCTGCACAGGCAGACAGCTGTTTGTCCATTCCTCTAGTCTGTGGGCTGCAGGTCTCTGGAACAGAGACCTGTCTTTCCATTGCAAGTTTCTGGTCTGTTCTCTTGCTGGGGAATTTGCATACATTCGTTATGCAAATCCCCTACCTGCCTTCTTTGATGACTGGCACTATAAGAGCTTTATGTTTCCCAGAAGGCTTTGCTGGTCATTTCCTTTCCATGGTCTGTTCCTGATGGACATGGTTCTGATCTCTGTTCTTGGAGTATAGCTGGTGCAGCGGTTGCTACCAGCTATCTCTTTTGTTCTGTCTCCTGGGATTGCGCTAGCTACTTTTCGCTAGCGCTGGGGATCCTTCTGTTCTGTCTTCTGGGATCGCACTAGCTACTTTTCGCTAGCGCTGGGGATCCTTCTGTTCTGCTACTCTGTACCTGGATCGCGCTAGCCACTTTTTGCTAGTGCTGTGGATCCTATCTCTCGCTTGTCCCTGTTTTCGTGTGTCTGTCTTGTCTGCTACGCTTGCTGGAGACTTGGTGAGGTAACCGTTAAGCAAGCGTTTGCGTCCTCTGTTTCATGTTTGTCTGTCGATGGTTAGTTAGGCGTGCTTGTCTCTGTTGTGCTTATCACGTGGAGACCGCGCATAACCGCGTGCACTGTTGCGAATGAGTGCGGTGTTCGCGGTTAGCTAGCGTTTGTTATTTTCCCGTATCTCCTTATTGTATTATTTGCTGTGCCTTTGCTACCCTCGTATTCTATTCTGATCTGCCTTGTGTCACGTCTGGCGATCGCACCTCTCGCGATCGCGTTCCTATTTCATATCTGCTGTTGTGTGTGCGCGGTCGCGGGGTGGCGACTGGATTGGCGCACACACATACAACCTGTCCCTTTGCTCAATCTCATTCGCAATCACCTCTCTTGCGATTGCGTTCTGCGCTTCGTACAATTCCTGTCTGGCACTTGTGGAGGTGCAGAGGATTGGTTCCTCTGCACTCCCCAGCGCCATCTGCCGACAGGAATTTCCCTCTACAGGTGCGTAGCACCTTTTGCTGGGTGCCTGCAAATATACGCTTGTGGAGGATTTCCGCCGTGTCAGCGCACGCGTTGTGCGCTGATCACGGAGAAAGTTCCACAATCGTTACAGAATGACCAGCCGAACCCAAAACCCCAGTGTAGACGGAATTTCCGATTTGTACGATTTTGTCGAATATGGCTCTTGTACCTTTAAGAGATTTAAAAAACTTGAACCTGAATCAGCAGACGAATTTTTGTCTGAGTGTACGAAACTGTTAGCGAACCCTGAATTCCAATGCACCCCAGTGTCTACCTGGGCCCCCCAAATGGTCTACATTCTGTTGGGGGGCGAAATGTCAATGTGGAGTTATGATGTGTTAGATCATACCACCCTGAGTCAAAGACCCCTGGAATTCTTGGCCTTTTTAATTCACAATTGGCTGAGATTACCTCAATTACCATACCCCCTTAATGAGTTGTTGTCAGCAGCTCAATCAGCTGTTCCATCTACTCTTTCATCCATAAAGCAGCCATCCAAAGCCTCTAAGTCTAAACGTAAAAGATCTAGGAAGGCTTCCCAGCGGAAAGATCCATTGCCCATGGCAACCACAGATAGAGAGGTTATTTCTGTCAAGTCTGAAATGGGCAAAACCATGCAGTATGATAATGATGTTTATAATGCATCTCCTGATCAGTTTCCAGGTTTTTTGCCCCAATCCAAAGCTTATGTGGATCCTGCTATAGGTAGGATCGCACACTATATTAAAGCAGTTAAAAAATCTGTACTCGTTCCTGATCCCCACCCATATGGAGATTATTTAGATACTGGGTTGTTCGAACCGCCATTTGCCTCATGGGAAATCGGGGCCTTGGTGGAGGAATTTGATTTGGATTGGAAAGCCTTTTGCGATTTTTACATCGCAAAAAGCGCGGATGTCCTGAGCGATTGTCTTGACTCTGTGTGCCTTTTGATTGATTCTGATGAATGTGACGAGTGTGTTGTGGATCTGGTGATGTATGTGTGGCAGATCATTTTGGATGAATTACACACACACCAATTAATTGATCCCAATAAAGAGGTAAAAGATTCCCGTTCTGTTCCTGCTCCAGTTCCATCTGTAGACTGTGCGCACTATGATTGTTCATCCTTTGGGAGATCGAGCTCCTGGTCTATGAATTGGAATGTGATTGGAGATCATTTTGCAATCATTACCGTTCTAAAAACGAAGCAGTTTTGTATGCGTGCATTGAGTCTGCGTGCACTTTAATCAAGACTGGTGAATGTATCTCTGACTTTGTGACTCCGCTGTTTGACGTGTGGAGAATGATTTTGGATGAACTACATGCGCTTCAATCTGCTAAAAACACATTGTCAGCGGACGATTGTTCCAATCCTCTGGATTTAAAGAAAGTGAGTTTTGAATGCATTCCCTTTCCCAAAGCAACTGAGTGTTTGAAGTGCAAGTCGTTCAGAGCAGTTGCTTGTGTGGAAGTTGAACCAGTGCGGTCTGATGTCGCCACCGCACGTATGGCTGCAAAAGGTCTGTGTGGTCCTGTGTCTAAGGAAGACAGATTTTTTCCCTCAGGTTCTCTAAGATCGTCCGTTTGTGAGCCTGCCATGGGGAAAATTCCTAAGTTATGCAACTTTAAGAAAATTATTGATGTGTCTAATAAAGTTTCTCCTGTTGTTGTCGCCACTTCTTTTGCAAATGAATCTATGTCTTATTCTGTTCACACCTGTGCAGGCCTGTTGCCTGATGACAGTTGCTCCAGTGTTTCTGTCCTAGATGCCTTGCAGTCTGCTCCGCAGATCGCGGAGGTTTGCGATATGGAAGCGTCAGTTTCGCAACCTAAAGCGATCTTGGATCCGCAAATTTTGCGTTCTGACTCCTCGGATTCGACATTGTTAGCCGAATCTAAGAGTGAGACAGCGCTTCGGTTTTGCGAATCTGATGCTGAAGCTTCTTTGCCTTGTCCAGAGAAGCTTTCTCTGAACCTGCCCTGTACCATGAATGAAGGCATGATGTCCACGTGCATTGACATTTGCGAGTCTGATTCTGAAGAAAGTATTGACTTTCCACCCAGTACTCTGGATGAGTCAATATTGCCTTGTACAATATCTCCTGCCCTGCCCCTAGAGGCTCGTCTAGGTATTGCTGCTATTTTTACCTGTCTTTCTGCAGTTTTGGAGTTGCAAGCTAGTTTGACTACTACGCAGAGTTCTGGGTGCAGCGAGATTAAAGTTAGGAAGTCAGTGTGTGGTCCAGTGAATATTCCTGTACGATCCACTCATGATGATGAAATTCAGTCTCAGTTTATGGTGGAACCTTCCCTGGGACATCTGCCCTGTTCTCAAAGTAAAGTTCCAGTTTTGCCCTGTAACATGGATAGTACAGAATCCTTCTTAGACAACTTGAAAAATGATGTTCCTGAGGTCTTGTTTGAGGATCTGAAGGTCTCCGAGTTCTTCCCAAAGGGTGCAGAACTTGTAGGAGATGTCTCCTGCCCCCCAGGTCCTTCTGAGGTTTTGCCCACTTCAGTAGGCATTGCTGCCTTGCTGACTACTTTTGCAGCTCTTGTGGAGCTTCATTCATGTGTAGTCAATGATGATATTACAGTTACAGAAAATTCTGAATTTGAGTCCGAGTCTTCTTTTGAAAGACCAGTACCTGTGACCTTTACTCGTGATGATTTTCTGCCCAGTACTGGTTTTGGTCTTGTCGTGTCGGACTCTGAGGTTGGCAGTTCCCCGACATGTCCTGAGGTTTCTCCTGTACTAGTGTACCCCGATGTGCTCTGTGACCCAGGAAGCCCAAGTGTGCCTCGGTTACCAGCGTACTCAGATGCTTCCTCAGTGGAGACATGTTCTGATATAGCCTGCCTGCTTGCATGCCCAGAAGTGGTCCCTGAAAGTCCTGATCTTGATGGTTAGTTAGGCGTGCTTGTCTCTGTTGTGCTTATCACGTGGAGACCGCGCATAACCGCGTGCACTGTTGCGAATGAGTGCGGTGTTCGCGGTTAGCTAGCGTTTGTTATTTTCCGTATCTCCTTATTGTATTATTTGCTGTGCCTTTGCTACCCTCGTATTCTATTCTGATCTGCCTTGTGTCACGTCTGGCGATCGCACCTCTCGCGATCGCGTTCCTATTTCATATCTGCTGTTGTGTGTGCGCGGTCGCAGGGTGGCGACTGGATTGGCGCACACACATACAACCTGTCCCTTTGCTCAATCTCATTCGCAATCGCCTCTCTTGCGATTGCGTTCTGCGCTTCGTACAATTCCTATCTGGCACTTGTGGAGGTGCAGAGGATTGGTTCCTCTGCACTCCCCAGCGCCATCTGCCGACAGGAATTTCCCTCTACAGGTGCGTAGCACCTTTTGCTGGGTGCCTGCAAATATACGCTTGTGGAGGATTTCCGCCGTGTCAGCGCACGCGTTGTGCGCTGATCACGGAGAAAGTTCCACAATCGTTACAATAGTAAATAAAGAGAATTCTGTTCCTGGCATTTTCCATCTGGTTTCCCTCTGACTGAAGCCACTCCTGATGTCATTTTCTCCCCGACTCTTTTTCTCCTAGAAACTGCACTGTCATAGCTAGCTTGCTTTGTACACACATGTGAGCACAGCATAGATCAGATTTCAGCAGCTCACTGAACTGCCATCAGCCAACAGTGAGGAGCAGAAATGTGGGAGGGGTGATGACAAGCTTCCTTCTTGTTGGCAATGGCAAAAACGAGCCAGGCTGACTGAGATAAGATGTATTACAGCAGAAACATTTCTGATTAGATTGGAGTGCTTGCAATACAGGTTAAGGTTGCAGGCTGCGGAGCAGAGCTGTGGGTAAATGGAATTTTATATTGTGGCTGTAAATCCCTCTTTAAAAGAGGGCCATAATCAATAATGCAATGCACACTGATTCTTGCCCTACTTTGTATTCCTGGCATATCTCCTCATATGTACAGCTTAACTGTACAGTGGGGTAGCAACATGGGATGCAGAGGTTGTCGACCACACCAGGACTCCTGAACCTGATGGACCTACAAGGGGCTCTCTTAGGCAGGGAACACACTAGACCCATTTGAGAGCATTTTGCCACAAACAACAAAATGCATGCAATTCTAGAGGCTTTTAAAGTCAATAGCCTTGTGCAGGAAATGCATGCACTGTGTCCATTCGTATTTGCTTTTTGGAATTTTTTTTTGCTTTTCCAAACGCACAGTTTACTGTTGTTTCCTGCACGCTTGCATACAGTACATGCTGCTGTAAACGCAGAAAAATGTATGCATTAAAATGCAAAAACCCAAAGGAAACCTGGTAGTCGCAGGGGAAAATGGCCCTGCAAGTGTGTTCCCTGCCTTACAGTTGCTGCATTAGCTCTTTATTTGAGCTGTAGTTGCAATGATCACCTGTATGTGTTTTGAATAGTAGCAATTATTAACAACGCATTCCTCCTCAGCTTACACATGGGGTGAGGATTAGCTGGATCAGGGAGCATCCGCATGAATGCACAGAATAAAAATGAGTGTTGTTTATTTAAGAAGTGAATATGCACATCTACCGAGGGAGCAGGCCTGCAGATGCACAGGTGATAAGGGTTGGCTGGGCAGAGAGGGGGTCCAATTTCTTTCCTCCTTCATTTCCCTAGATCCTCCATCCTCTGTAGCCATCTCTCATCCACCTTGTTCTTGCCCAATCATGCAGAGAAACTCAGCGGTGCTGATGGAATCTGTCTGCCGTCCATCCGCCTTCTCTGTGGCCGCCCTCACTCTGCCTCCTGGTCCTGAGCTTTCTGCTAGGGGGTAACATTCAAGCTCTAGCACTGCACTTATCTGCTATGGTGGAGGGGTGGTGTGTAGGGCAAAAGGAAGGCAGGCAGGTACAGGGGACTCACAAGAGGGGGCCATAGGAGAAAGTGGGAGGAAAGAAGACAGATCTCTATGCCAGTAGGGACCCCATTTCCGTGAGTTATTGCAGTAGTGTGCATTCGCTCTTCTTAAAATTTAACAATTATATTGCAGTGAAAAATGACGTCAACAGAGACTCATCTGTGAAGTAGTCTACTGCAACAAGCAACCACAGACAGTGATGCTCCCTGATCACCTAATCTAGCTGAGATTTGTCTCACAGCCTTGGCATGTGTGATTCTGCAACCTTCTCTGATCTTTAGCTTACCAAATTGGCCTCAAGGGGGACCCAAATTTAATACCTTGCCTAGGGCCCCATTAATAATAATTGCACTCCATCTCTTTACACTCTTCTTCAGATCCTCTTTCTGGTGGGATTCACACTCCGATCAGGACCAGCAAAGGGCTTTAAAAAAAAAAAAGGACCAGACATCAAAAGGCTACAGGCTACAGCTAACAGGCAGGACTCCAGTGGGCTCCCAATGGAGTTAACAGCAGCTCAATAAATAAAGTGCTGACACAATGTAAAACTTCAAATTATCTTTAATGCTGCGCAAAGTATAGCAATAACATTTCTATAGCGCTTTTCTCCCATAGAACTCAAAGCGTGTAGGCTTTCTCAGATTCAGTAATTGGTAGTAGGATGAAGTATTGCAACAAACATTATATTTCTGCAAATGCCAAACTGAAAAGGTGGGGTTTTAGTTTGGATTTAAACACATCTGCTGAGGTAAGGAGTTCCATAATGTAGGGGCAGCATGACAGAAGGCTCTGGGACACAAAGTTTTCAGGTGGACTCTGGGTATAACTAGATTATTAGAACCTGTGGATCTGAGGCTGTAGGGATTGCTACGCAGCTGCAACACTTCTTTCATGTATCCAGCGCCCAGATTATGTAGTGATTTAAATGTCAGTAGGCCAATCTTGAATAAGATCCACCATTTTATAGGTGTCCATTGAAGGGAGTGCAGGATTGGTGTTATATGGCAGTGATGGGGTTGGTTGGTTGGTTGGTTGGTTAAGAGTCTGGCAGTAGTACTCTGTATCAGCTGTAGGCGGTACAAGTCCTTTTTTGGAAGGCCTGTGTAGAGAGTGCTACAATAGTCCAGTCGGGATGTATTGAAGGCATGAACTAAGGTTGGCAGATGTTCTAGGGGGAGGAGGTGCTTGATTTTTGTGAAGTTCTTCAGGTGAAAATAGAATCATTTCACCACAGCAGAGATGTGAGTTCTGAAGTATAACCACTTCTCTATTCTGAAGTATAACCACTTCTCTACTCTTGCCACGCTTATCTACATCCCATAGGGGCGATCATTTAGATCATATAGATCATTTTAGTGTGATAAGTAGCTATAAAGTTAATGGTGAATGAAAATTGCTCTGGTTTTGAAGGGGAAAAAACCTGTGGTAGGGAAGTGGTTAAATCCCCATCAATTAGAACTCCCAGGCTACGCACATGCTCAGTGCTGTGTAGATCTGTGCCTCCTATTCCCAGTGGCGAAGACTGCAAGTGAAATTGTTTTGTTGTCATGTGCTGCCCTCCAATCAGAAGGACTTCAGTTTTATCTGCGTTTAGCCAGTTGTCACTCATTCATTGCTGTAGTTTGGCTAAGCAGGCATTTATAGTTAGATTGGGACTGTCACACTAGGCTTGAAGAAAAGATATAGTTGGGTGTCATCAGCACAGCATTTTCCAAGCGGTAACATGTAAATTTTGAAAAGCAGGGGAGAAAGAATTGAGCCCTGGGGCACCCCATACTTAAGTGGTACAGGGGTGGACAGGAAGGGCCCCATAGATACTTTTTAAGTTCTGCGACTCAGGAAGGATTGGAACCACTGGAGAACTATGCCATCAATGCCACAGTATTCCTGTAGCCTGATAATCAAGATGTCATGGTCAACTGTATCAAAGGCTGCAGAAAGGTCTAGCAGTATCAGGATAAAGCACTCTCCTCTGTCTCTTGCCATGAGAAGGTGGTTGCAGATTTGTAAGTATAAACACTTACAGAACTTACAGAGCTATACAAATGATACAAGCATGTAAAAGGTTCCAATGCAGTTTCATCTAAGAAAGAAATCCTTAGGAAGTGCCCATTCATGCGTCCAACAAGATCATTTATTACTGTCCAAGTAAAATCCCTTTGTATCTCAACCCGTTCAGAACCACATTAGGTGAAATCTATGGCATGCTTGTGCACGCCAGTCTCTGACAGGACATAGCTTTCACCCCTTGGCATCTGCTGTCATGATGGCTGGTCTGTCCCTGCTAAGCTCAACTGTCTGCTGACAGCTGAGCTCCATGTGATGGTCATGTGATTACAGTGAGCCAATCACAGCGACCACAACGTAAACATTTCTGACAGGTCTGATCAGTTTTGTAGAGAAGTGATCATAAAAACTAGCAAGAGTTTTTAAAATCACAAAGCACTCAGAACAGCTCCTGTAATGTGAATTAGCCAAGTGTACCCCAGTTGGAGTTGGCAGATTAATTGAATGGTAAATTACATACCTCTGTGTCTTTTCTGCATTGCACTCCAGCCCCTGACCAACATGCTCCTTGTCTGCAATTGTGGCAATTACTCAACTGTCCCTCAGAGGTTCTCACAATCTAATCCCTACATTAGTCCATCATAGTCTAGGGCTAATTATAAGGGGAAGCCAATTAACTTATCTGTATGTTTTTGGGATGTTGGGGAAAACCTGAGTGCTTAGAGGAAACCCATGCAGACATGGGGAGAACATAGAAGCTCCATGTAAACAGCGCCTTGGCTGGGACTCAAACTGGGAGTGCTGTCTACTACACCATTGTGCTGCGCAGTTACTTGAAATCTTAGAAATGTTATTGAATTGTGCCATTTATGCTCCCCACCCCCCAAAGGAGCTTG